>NC_051072.1:13897232-14538482 GCF_004664715.2 Peromyscus leucopus | reverse complement strand
AAAAAAATATATAGCTCCTAATGTTACTTTTAGGATGCTTCTTTGAAAATAAAATGATATAGTAATCAACTTCCTTACTAGTTCTCTTTTCTCTCACTATTAAAATTTAAGTTATTTTCCCTCATCCATATGTATATATGGATGTAATATACATATAAATGTATGTAAATACATGTATGGTGCCACAAACTATATGCCTCTTATTACATATTATAAGGCTTATTTTTTTATTTTTTATTTTTTCGAGACAGGGTTTCTCTGTGTAGCTTTGCGCCTTTCCTGGAACTCACTTGGTAGCCCAGGCAAGCCTTGAACTCACAGAGATCCGCCTGGCTCTGCCTCTCGAGTGCTGGGATTAAAGGCGTGCGCCACCAACACCCAGCAATATAAGGCTTATTTTGATCATTTATACATTAACAGTTTCATTTAATTTAACTCTGAGGATAATTTTTGAATTATTCATATAATAATTTTTCTAGTTATTATAAAAATAGAATTTCTGTAACCTGTATTCTTCAGTTCATATCTTGATTTTTTTTCATTGCTCAATAGTTTCCCCCTTCCCATACTCTGTCTTTTGTAGAGTAGGAATTTTTTTTTATTTTATCCTTCTACCTTTTCTACTATAGTTTTGACATTTACTTTAACTTGTGTTTTAATGTTTCCTCCTTTTGCTTTCTGAATTTTCCATTTTATAGCATTTTGCATTGGATCTTCTCAGAATCTTATCTTTTAAATCTATCGCCCTTTTTCTTCTTCATTCTATTTTGAGTTCCTCACCTCTGTTTGTTTCTTTTCTATTTTCTGTCTTGTCTTCTTTCCTCAGAATTATGAGACTCATTGGGACATCTGCTAATTACACATATATGTACACACACATATACACACATGTACATACATGAGTGCACGCACGCACACAAACACACACACACACACACACACACACACACACACGGATTACCTTATAAAAGTATCTAATGAACTGGAAAAATAAGGTTAGATGGACATTTTATTATCTAAAGTATGTATATCAAAACCCTGATAAGATCGAAGAAATAAACACCTTTTTGATTAATGTGTGATCAGGAAACCTGGCTTAAATTTATATCTACATGTTCTAATTTAGTTCCTTTTACTTTGATAAACACTACACAGAAGCAAGTTGAGGAGAAAAGAGCTTACTTCATCTTACAAAGCATAATCCATCTTCAAAGGAAGCCAGAGGAGGGGCTCAAAGATAAAGGCAAAAGCTGGAGAAGAGACCACAGAGGATCACTGCGTACTGGCTTGTTCAACCAGATTTCTTGTCCAGAAGCAGGACCGCTTGCCTATAGATGACTTTGCTCTCAGTGGGATGGATCCTCCTAAATCAATTATGAATTACAGAAATTCCATACAGACATAACGACAGGCCATTGATGAAATCAATTTTTCAACCAAGGTGACTCTAGGTTTGTGTACTGTTGACATGTAAAGCTAACTACAATACTGCATGACAGTAATAATATGCAATATGGAACTCTAATTTGAGAAGAACACAGCAATATCCTTGAAATTATGGATTTTCAATAAAGGTATATGGCAGGGTCACACTGTCTGTTGACAAAGACATCTAAGATGAGTTTTTCATGACCTCTCTTAAAATATTGTTTAATTAATTTTATTTTTTGACAATTGTGTACATGTATAAAATACACTTTGATTATTCTCATCCCTTGCAATCTTCTCTAACTCCTATCAATCTCATTTCCTTCTTTAAGTCTTTTCCCAGAAATAGTTGACATTTCTTTTGGTATTGTTTTTTGACCCTCTGAATTTATCCAAATCCATCAGTCTGACCATAAATACAGAACTATCCTGTGGAACCTGATAGACTCATTCTTAGGTACATACCTGAAGATAATTACCCCCTCCTCCAGAACCCATAAATAGCCAATCATTTCCTAGGTAAAATCAGTGCCCCTTCTTTCCAATTCAAGGCTAGATATTGACATCTACAATCTTCTGCATACCCAACGCAGGCAAGTATACCTGCTTTTATACCATGATTTCAATGACTATGTCATGTCCTGGAGATAACATTTCATGAATTTTTCCATCATTCTTGGTGTCTTCAACTGTCAAAACCCTTTGCATTCACTACCATTCTTTGTAAAATAAATCTTCTCTGATTTATGTTGAAAGTATCATTTGTCCATGGTTATAAACATATTCATAAAGCACTTTGACTACATGGTAACTTTTGTCCCAGGATCAAATTGATAATTATGCATAGTGGGTGTGCGAGATGTTGAACCCAGTGTCTCAGTCATCCATGTGCTAGGTACGCACTCTGTTGCTCAACCATATCCACATCTTTTAAAAACTATAATAAATAATAGTTGAACAGTGAAATCAAAGGTGACTGCATTCTTGTCAGGCTACAGAAGAAAGTTCTGCCAGTCTGACCACTTGACACATTATTTCCTGAGAAAGATTTTCATTTTAGATTTCATTATTCTGCAGTCTTCCTGCTATTATCTATGTGATGAGATGAGAATCACTTCACAGAAAATCCTTGAAAGTTATAATTTTTTTAAAACTTTTTCTCTTATACATTACATTGGGACCACCACAGTTTCCCCCTCCCTGCACTCCTCATAGGCCCTCTCCTCACATCCCTTTTCCTCCAGATCCACTCCTCTTCCACTTTTCCTTCAAATAAAAAGGAGCAGGGCTCCCACTGAGGTCAACAAGGCACAAATGCTCATATCAAGGCTGGATAAAGCAACACAGTTGGAGGAAAAGGATCCAAAGCACAGGCAAAAGTGTAGACAAATTTCTAGAGTCATATAAATAAGAAACACAAAGCCAAATACAGGGGTGAAAGCTGTAGAGACCAGAGAAATAGTGAGAGTCACCAACTAACCTTAGCTCACCATACCGCTGTAGCTTCCCAAGTGACCCAGCCTCTTCCTGTCTAACCTGTGCCTTTTTTAACTTGCTTTTCTGCCTTCTCATGGCTCTTAGCCCAGCCACTTCAGTTTCTCATCACTGCCTGTCTGTACAGACCTCCAGGTCTCTGTGGTTGGTACTGGGATTAAAGGCATATGTCACCATGCTTGGCTGTGTCCTTGAATGTACAGACTCTGCTTGCCATGTGATCAGATTAAGGGTATGTGCTACCTGACTTCTGTTTATGGCTTGCTATGTCCTCTGATCTCCAGGAAAATTGTGTTTATTAACATACAAATAAAATATCACCACATTTCAGCACAAATAAAATATCACCACACAAAAAAGTCAGAAAGATCCCCAACTCCCACTATTGGGAGTTCAACAAGAACACTCCACAAGAACACCAGGCTACACAACCATAAGGTATATGCAGAGGACATAGCTCAGACCCATGCAGGGTCTTTGTCTGTGGCTTCAGTCTCTTTGAGCCCCTATGAGCCCTGCCTAGTTCTTTAGGCAATGTTCTATTAGTGTCGTCCACCCATCTGGCTCCTACAATCCTTCCCCATTCTTCTGTGGATTTCCCTTGGTTCCACCAAGTGTTGTGCTGTGGGTATCTGTATCTGCTCCCATTCATATGAATGACATCTCTCTGATGACAACTGGGCTAAGTATAGCAGAATATCATTTGGAATCATTTCATTGAGTGTTTTCTTGTTTTTTTTTTTTGTTTTTTTTTTTGTTTTTTTTTTTTTTTTTTTTTTTTTTTTTTTCCTGTAGTAGAGATTGGTTCTATCATGAGTTTCAGCACTGCCCTGCCTCTGACTCTTGGCAATCCAATGTCAGGTTTGGACTCACTCTCTTGGCTTGGACATAAAAATGGACAAGCCATTGGTTGGCCACTTGCGCAAGTCTTCTGTCACCATTACCCCAGTACATCTTGCAGGCAGAATGGATTGTAGGTCAAAGGTTTTGTGACAGGGTTGATGTCCAAGTTCCACAGCTTGGAGCCTTGCCTGGTTATAGAAGTTTGCCAGTTAGAGCTCTGTATCTCCCATTAAAGGAGATTCCAGGGAGTTTTCACTGTACTAGGTTTCTACATTGACCCCCAAATGCTCCAAATTCCAGTCATCTTTCCATAGAATCTCTCTATCTAGAGATCTGTGTCAAAATATAGAGGTGGTTACTTTCCTGGGAAGATGAATACACATTGGAAGTATTAGAATACATAGTAAAGTCTAATTGTCCACATGGGGAGATGGATATCTGGAATTACTGACATATGATCTCAACAATGCATGTGAATATATAGAGGTTCTCCCATTTTATAAAACTAGAAGTGCATTCCCTTGAATTTACACAATGTTTGCTGTGCCCAAGAACATCCATTGACACATTGGAAGAAACAGCACATCCTGTTTCTTTCTTTACAGAGAGCAAATGTTGTTTCTTGGAACAAGTGTTCTAGATGAAAATGAATAGGTAGGAAATAAAACCATAATGTAAATCTAGATCTATAGTAAGAGAGTTGACAGCTGCATTTCTAAGGAAAAATAGTCAATATTTTTCTTAACGATAAAGTGGGATTTATATACAGCTGGATCTCATTTAGTATTTCTCAACATTTCACATTTTCCTGAGATTCAAAAGAGAGAATTAATTTAGCATATTAGGTCACTTATCACCCATGAATATAGATACTGCTAATGGTCATATATCTATCCTGACATTTCATAAATGACAAATATTACTTAACTCTTTTTGCTGATGGGCTCAACTTTGCCAATGTATAATTTTGTTATTATGGCTTCTGTCAGATACCATCAAAAGGGCAAACATAATTCACATTCTTATGAGACAAAGACATTATTATGCTTCAGTGGCTTCATAAAATATGATTTAGGAAAACAATGTAGCCACTTAGAACTTATACATATGTCACATTGTGCTTATGTATAAGCTTAGCAAGTGAGGTTTAAATATTATCTAAAATAAACAAGGTTTCCAATGTAAATTATTATCCATCCATTTATTGCTGATCCAGCTACTAAAATTATGTCTACTATTTAAAATATACACATACATAACTAATTTTCTGTGTTTATATTTTCTGTATGGAGTATTCATGCACTTATTTTTTTCTATTTGATTGTTCATTGTGCAAAAATTTCTTTAACTTAGAAGGCACACATAATGCTTTTATTGATGTTATTGCTTTGATATTTATCTTGTGACTATACTCTTACTCTTCCTTATCTAGACATACAAGAAACTCATAAAGTCAACCCATGAGTCAATTGTGAGACCAGGTAACAGAGTTTTTGTCGACGTCTATTGCTGTAAGAACAAGAAATAACAAAATGTGTAGACTTCCTTGTGTAGCACTGAGTTCTTGTCTCCCAACACAGTTTCACATCAAGCTACATGCTTGAGCTCTTGTGACTTCAAGTCCAACTTGAAGGTTTCAGGCTAGATATAAAAAATTTGAAGAGAAAGTTGTTTACTCATGCACACCCACAATTCTCAGCTAGTTAAATTTTCCTCTCTGTCAGATATAAGGTCCATAATTAGTAATAAGATCACCCACCACTGGATATCATGCCAAATAATTTTTATCTAGTACACTCTCACTGACCAGCTGATGCGCACTTTTTGTCACTTGTCAGGTTTTACATGTGTAATAACATGTTCAACATCTTCTTGCTTGTTACATTGCAAGACATACATGTTTGAGGCACATTAATATTTTGTTCACTTAAAATGCATTGCACACAGAGAAGCCTGAGTAAATATTAGTTGTGTGAGTGAGAAAATTCATGAAATACATTTTATTCATACTTGGTCTCAAAGTCTTAAAACAAATAATTTCAGACATAAATTGGGTCCTATTAAAGTTTTTTCTTGATGTACATAAAAAGCTACAGTTTATTGTTAACATAAAAAATGTATATTGTTAGTAAGTTTACTTTTTAACTATAAAATAAAGGTTCCTATACAATTTTTTTTTATTCAATGACAATAAGCTTGCAGTATAAAGCATGCAACTTTGAGAATTATAACATGAATTGTTGGAGAGTTTTATTAACAACAACACCAAAAAAAATAAATAAATAAAAACTCAGGGCCAGGGATTGGGGTGAACACTTAAAGATCAGAGAGACAGAACAAACCACAGTTAACCTAACCTCGCCAATTCCTCGGCTGATCTTGTTTCCTCAAACTGGAAGCCTCTGAATCCTCATCCAAATGGATCTCAGCTGAACTGCTGCTAAAAGCCTAAAAATTTGACAAACCTAGTTCTTGGTACTCATGCCTTATATACCTTTCTGCTTCCTGCCATTACTTCCTGAAATTAAAGTTGTATGTCACCATGCCTGGCGGTTTCCAGTGTGGCCTTGAATACACAGAGACCTGGATGGATCTCTGCCTACCAAGTGAAGGATTAAAGGTGTGTTTGCCACCATTTTCTGGCCTCTATGTCTGTCTAGTGGCTGTTCTGTTCTCTGAACCCATATAAGTTTATTAGGGTGCACAATATATTGGGGAACACAATATCACTACAGAAAATGAAATTTAAACATTTGGAACATATTTTCCTTTTGTATCAATGCAAGTAAGAGCAATGAAACCATGTGCAGAACATGGAACAGTTTTTTTTAAAGAGATTTTGAAAAGAAATATGAAAAATTTTATTGCAATTAAATATAAGAAGGAAACATTCCTAAATCATTTGTTTGCATCTTAGGTTTTTAAGTCTGTAAGGCAAGTATTACACCTGAAGTAATTTTTCTTTGGAAAACAAAAGCATAAAATTTACAACAACCAACTCAGCTTTAAACTGATGGAGAAATCTTAAGAAAGGACAGATTAAGAGGAAAGAAATTATGAGTTATGTATATAGTAATGTCTCAGCTTGGTATATCACCCATTTTCAAAATGCATTTTCTAATTAACAGAGCAATATGATATGTCCATTCTGATTTTAGCATTTCTCTCCAAAATGAAACAATTTTCTCTGTAAGTGCAATCTGATTGATTACCTTCTGAAACAAACTAACACTGGAAACTCAACAGTGATTAAAGAATACAACATTTATATTCCACCAAACATCATTCAATATGTACAGATTACATTATGCTTGACTCCAGATTTCACATAAAAACAAATCAAGAGGATAGATAGATAAATGATGGAAAGATGTACATATTATAGATATAGATATTGATTGATAAATGATAAATTCATACATATGTACATAGATGACAAATGACAAATAAAATAGGTGGATAGATGCATAGATAATAGATGATGGTGCAAATACATAGATGATAGATAAATAGATAAAACCTAAATAAGTAATACATGGTGATTGTAGATAGATTACTATAGATAATAGACATATACACAGATGATAGATGGATGAGAAAATGAGATAGATAAACAAATAGCATGATAATAGAAAACTGGTGTATGAGTGACAATATATTTGGAATTGTTTACTGTAATTATGGAGGCAATGTTCTAGGATAGGTTACTCAAAGCTAGAGAACATGCGAAACCATTCATGGAGTTGAGACCAAGTTTAAGCTTCAAAAACAAAGAAGCTTATCTTGTAACTCCCAGTCTCTACCCCAGGTGCTGCTGATACTAAGCCTGGAAATCCAGCCTGGAATTTTGATAGCCCAAGGAATGAGAAGTAAGGTACGCATTCATCCATGTATTCCTATTGATGTCTCTTCTTTCCTAAATTTCTTTTCCATTAAAATTCACATTTTCCATACCTGGACCACCCAAAGGAAGCATTGGCTACAAACAATGCACGGACGGACATATAATTACATATCTCTCTTGCCATGTTTTCCTATGAAGCAAAGCACAAAGTCAGTGAGCTTCCAAGGCTGTTGCCTTCCATGATTATTCTTCTATACCAGTCTCCTTGTCTGACACATCATAAAGAGACTGTAGAGATGCAGCTGTCCATTGTCCAGTAATGGCTACTGTCCTGTAAATCTCTGATAACTACACCTTCTTTTCTGGCCACTGAGGTGGCTTTTTTATGATATTGCTAGTGCAAGTTCTGGATTAAAAATGATGAATGATCTGGAGCTTCAGTGTTCTTACAAAAGGTCAGAAGGCATATATCATGAAGACAACAAAGTGTGAAAATTTGTCTGTAATCAGCTTATTATTGGAAAGTGTGTACAACCAGTTGGTTCATGTCTTTTCATGATGGTTTCAAATGCTAAATTATACTCCAGAAAAAAAAATGTCTATAGCAAATACAAAAATAACACCTTTTCCTACTACTTTGAACAACCTTAATTAAACATTATGGCAATGAAATTTGTCATCACTGGTGAAACAATAATATACGATTATGAAAATATGAATCAATGTTAAAAGATAAGAAAATTTATATAGATTATTGAGAGATTTTAAAATTATCACATAGTGGGTGTAAGATATTTCCTGTAATTATGATTACTAATAGTAAAACCTGCTTGTAATGAATGAAATACGAAAAAAATCCAGCAGAAAAAAATGAGAATGATAAAAATACCAATAGAAATCCTAGAACCAAAATATCAAGTATGTGAAGTACAATTTTGCTAATTAGATTTGTAGGCCAACCCAAAGATGGCCATTTTTCAATCTCAGTGCCTACGAACATGCTAGCCAGAGGAACTTTGGAAATGGTAATTTTGGGAACAGACATTGAACTGGGTGAATTATACTTCTCAATGATCCCATTGTAACCGTAAGAGCATTTAGAAGCTGAAGAGAGATGTAAATAAAATAGAAAGGAGAATCCTGCTACTGTAGAAGTCACAGAGATTTGATATGAGTGTATTGGCGGTGGTTTGCTTTGAAGATGGAAGAAGTACATAAATCAAAGAGTTGGAGGGACTTTAAAGCTGAAAGGGCAGCAATCAGACTTTCCTCAGTTGCACCAGAATGGGCTACTGACCACAGATATTTTGATTTCAGCCTAGTGACATGGCTGCTAGCCTTCAAATCTATGTACTAAGTTCATTAATCTGTTTTCTTGTAACTGTACAGTTGTGTTCATTTGTTCTAGAAACAATACAAACCTAATAGACTGGCTTGACACACTGAGTAAAGATGAAGTTCTGAAGAAGCAGAGGTTTCAAAAGAAAATTCAGTATTCTTCCTTGTATAAAAAGGTCAAAGAAGAGAAAACAAAACAGAGGGGGAATTTTAAAGACTATCACACCTACTCTTATCACCAAGTTATACCAGGAGCAATAAAGACAACAAAAGTTGAATCATAAAATAGTCACAAGTGAAATCTCTGAACATTTGGCAAAACAATGTTTCCAATTCCCACAAACTTTGCATCACTAACAAGACCAGGAGAGAGTTGGACACTCCCCTAAAATTTTGAAGACATAGTCAACAAAGAATTGCATAATAAGTTAAAGGATGACTTAAAAATAAAAGCAAGTGAGAAATAGCTAAAGAAAACTTAGATATGTTAGGGAATGTTTTAAGTAGACATGCCCTACTTAAAACATACCCTAACATAAAGACAATTCAAAGCAAGTTCTTTAGATTTGAATGACATGAAGGAGGACGTAAATGAAATGATCATAGGTAAGCAAAGGACATTAAACAATGTTGGTATGTTTTTAGGGGTGAGGGTCAGTGAGGGGAGTGGGAGAAGAGGAGGGGGAATAGGGGTTGGTATGTAAAAGGAAAGAAAATTTTTTAATAAAAATGTATATATAAAAACAAAAATGTATGACATATATGGAAGAAGAGAGTTCAGAGCCCACAATGGTACATTTCTATATTTTATGCCCTCTGTTAATTTCATTTTATAGCAGTCTAAAATTTAAATTGTGTAAACTAAAACAAACTCCAAAAAGTTATCTTAAATATACATTTTAAAATATTCCCAAATGATCACATTAATTCAGAGGTATCTATTATAACTTTCTAAAAACTGAATCTCATTGACTTTGGACTTTTCTCTTCTGTTTCATTGGTTTAGCTAAAAATTTTCCAATTCCACTGTTCATTTTGAAGAATGAACTCTATTGCATTCATGGTTTGCATTTTTCTTTTAGTGTCTGTTAAAGAAATTTACTAAATAATATAAATACAAGAATCCTCAATAAGATACTTGCTAATGAACTGATGTAATATATTTCACCAAATATTGAATTATTTTCATGCTGGGAAGGGAAAGATTGTTTAAAAGTTACCCAACAATAAATGCAAAACCTAGCAAAAATTGAATTAATAGTGCATATTACCTTGGTAGATGATGGAAAAACCTCTGGAAAACTTTAGCATTCTTCTATCATAAAGCCTTGAAAAATCTAGGAATAGTAAGATATACATTGATATAACAAGTGTTTTTATATGAAAAAATGGTAGGTAGTATCATAGGAAAAAAATTAAGCCATTTCATGTAAATTTTGGAATGGGAAGAAAGTAATGATTCTCTTCACACTGTATTCTGTGCTTAAATCTGTAGCCAAAGCAGTAAATCAAGATAAAAAAAAAAAGATTCAGAAAAATGAAAGAAGCTAAATTATTGCTTTATGCAGATGGCATGATCCTTTGCTGGAACACAGTCTAAGAATGGAGAATTCTGAGTTCCTGTGTGAAAACTCCAAGAAAGAAAGACAAGTGTCTTGTGACTCAGTTTCTTCAAAACATGGAATTGTTTTGGGGGGATGTGATTCCATGTTCCCCCTAGGTGTAGCAAATATGGTCAAACATCTTTTTTTCCAGTCCAGCTTGGCTGGGTGATTGTACACTTTGCTCAGGTGGCTCCTCTTTACCCTCAGAGTATAAATTTTCTCATGCTCTAAATAAAGTTGGCTATTGCATGAGACTCTAGTGCACCACACTTATAGGCACCATTCTCCCCGATCCCACTGGCTCTATAGTAGTAAACAAGTGGCACATTTGAAGTTGACTATGAGATAAGAGAGTATGGTCCCTCCCAGAAGGAGGTAAGTGAGAATAACAGGGCAGAAACCAGGGAAAGCTTTGTCTTATGCCCAGGATGTATATCACTTTTTTAAAGAAGATGAGTGAAAGCATTAAAATCACATCTATTAGATTGCTTACAAGTTGTTTATGATTATAACCGCACATTTCCAGAAGAAAGAACTTTAGATGAAGAAGTATGTGACAGAATCTAATATATATATATATATATATATATATATATATATATATATGTGTGTGTGTGTGTGTGTGTGTGTGTGTGTGTGTGTTAAAAGGGCATATAAATAAGCAGAAAATATTCCTATTTAATTTTTGACACCTGGCCATTAATTTAGATTATTATGAAAATACTTATGGAAGATAAGGAGGATATTAATCAGGAAAAAAGAGATAGGTAATTTCTTGAATCATATAAAAGAGGTGGTCAAACTTTAAAATTGGTAAAAGAAGCAAGAAAGTTTTCTTCCCCATTCAGGCAAAATCAAAATTCAAAACAACACCTCCAATATATATGCCAGTAATGACTACCTCAACTCCCTTACTAGAAGCCTTCTTTAGATACATATCCTTCATTACCTGAAGATGATCCTGATCCATGGGATGAGGAATTTTATAATCAATCTAATCTTGCATTATCTCCACAGTTTGATGAAAATTTAGGAGAACATTTGGAAATGCTAAATTTACAACGTAAGCATGCTAGAGTATAGCAAAGAAAAGGAATTTCTTTACCAAGTCCTCACCAGCCTCATGAATTGTGCTTGGTATTTCCAATGCGATTTCAGCATCATCAAAATGTTTATATGAACTCACCACCCTATTTAAAACTCTAGAAGGAGAGATGGTATTGGGAAAGCCATGAACATTATCTGGAGAGGCAAGGGAAGAACTACAGCTACTTGAATTCAGACTAAAAGAGCATCATTTGTGTATCCTGAGAATCCTTTGCTGCCTTTCACCTTATTTATTTTTCCCAATAAATTGTCTTTCTCAAGTATTCTAGCACAGGGAGATAAGCCTTTGAAATGGATTTATTTACACAAAAAGTAAAGGAAATACAGTTTGCCTTATTTTGCTTGCTCAATTAGTAAGTCAGGAGAGGAGCACACATCAACAATTATGTGAATTTGATCCTTGCTGTATTATATTACACTTAGCTGACAATCAATGTTAAGAGAACTCTATGGATTTTCAAATATTGTTTGTAGATTACTATGGAAGGATATGAAATAATTACCCAACTGTGAGCTATAGTATTTTCTCATATGAACTGACTTTGTGATTACAAATATTGCCCAAACTTTTCCCATTCCATAGGCAGATACCTACTTTATTGATGGTTCATCTAAGGGTATAAGGGTGATTCATGATCCAGATATTCATAAATGTATTAATACTTTCTTGTCCTCAGCCCAACAGGTGAAACTGGATGTTTTGATACATCTATTATAGCTAGTTCATAAAACCTTAAATACTGTTTCAGATTATATTATGTTGTAGAATTATTACCAGCAGCAGACTCATACTCATGCACACTCACTCTAACCTCCCTGGTTTTATTACAGAAGCGAATAAGCAAGTTGATGCATTAACTTGTCATATTTTTACTTCTCTAGAACAAGAAAAAAAAAACCACTAATGCTAGCAGACTTTATGTGGGATACCACATCTCCCTCAGACAAGAGTGACAAATGGTGTAGGAATGTCCTCCTTTGCTTCCCTCCTTTGCTGACCTACTCATATAGCCTGTGTCAATCCCAGAGATAAATATACTAATGCATAACGGCCAGCGGATGCCACTCGGTTTGCTCTTGTGCCTGGAATGCCACACCTGCGTGTTTGCATTGATACATGTTCTAAATTTCTTTGGGATGTACTTTAATCTTCAGAGAATTCTTCCGCAGTGTGTTCTCTTACACAAACTTTTGCTGTTATGGGAGTGCCTACTTCTATAAAACTGACAAAGGACCAACCTATAGTAGTAAAAATTTTAATAACTTCTGTAAAGAATGAAATACTAAGCATATTACAGGCTTTCCTTACAATCTTTAAGGCCAAGGCACAGCTGAAAGATTATATCAAACATTAAAAAACCAGTTACTTAAAAAAAAATACAAAAGGAGGATCACCAAGGGATATTTTTATAATTTCCTTATTTACTCTATTTTTTAAAATTAGCCTGAAGATGAATATCATGTTCCAGATATTTGAAAGCTCAAAATCATTTCTCTACAGTATATTCTGATTTGTGTAGTTTAAATGATTTGAGACTTGGAAGCTTGGTTGTCTGAAAAAAATAATGGGGAGGGATATGAGTCTGTCACTGTGGATAGCTCCACCAAAATATTATGTGTTCCTCTTTAGTTCCTCTCATTTGGCCATCAAGGATGATGACAGAGGTCAAGGAGATAGTAGAAGTCACCAGAAAATAGTAAACCTCTAGCTGACAGGCAAAAGATGATATAGAACATATCGTCAGAAGTCAAAGTCCGCCCACCGGGGCCAAGTTAACCTCTATGCATAAAGGGAGAAGTTGTTCTACCAAATACCCAGAGCCCTATGTCCCCTGAGAATTTTTCGTGGTGATGTTAGCTGCTCTGACCCATCCACCTGTGGTGAGTGCCTCTGGTCACATGTATTGCTCTTGTGTTCCTCATTCTGCTTTGGAGCATTTGTAGATTGGGGCAATCTAGCTCCTGTTATCTTTACTAATAATTGTGTTTATGACTTGTTCTTGAGACTGTAATAGACTCATTCATTCATCTGAAGAAGGAACAGTGTTTATTTTTTTCTTGATATTTAGCTTACTTCCCATTTGCTTAGTACGCCGTAACATTTGTATTCCTATTAAAGGCAAATATGTGATTATATTCTACAGGATTCCAGAACTACTAAACATATGGGTCATTTTCCAAGATATTATCTGGATTTTTTTCTGATCAATATAATAATGTAACCAATCAGTGCTGGACATAGTTTAGATCCTGTTCTTGGTGGCAGAGTATTAGACACAGTGCTTTCACTGTCCTTATATTATTCATTATGTTTATAATTTGCTTACTTATAAGATACTCATGGATCATATGTCAATTAGATTTATCTATAACATCTCAAATCAAAGCAACTCTAGATATTCTGCTATTAAAAATAAAAAGGAGAGGGATGTTGGAACATTGTACATGAATGGAGGAAAATGAGGAGTACTCTGAATGCTTGTGACAAAAATTTAAGTAAACAGGATAAGAGTCTCGTGACCTCTGCTTCTTCAATCCATGGAACCGTTCTTGGAATGTGTTTTCATGCTCCTCCAAAGCATAGTGGGGATGAGTGTGTTTACTTCATGTTATTCATTTCAACTGGCTATTGTTGTTTGTTTATATGCCTTTCATAAAAAAACACGATTTTACAACATGCAGCTTGCCTGTCACCGCCACATGTGGCTTTCCTGCCACTTGCAGCTAGACCTCCTTACTGTACGCTTTACTCATGTGATTTCTCTTATTTTCCCGAGTACAAATTGTCTGATGCTCTTAATACAGTTGGCTACTGCTTAAGACCTTCTTCTGCCTCATTTGCCAGCTTTATTCTACTAGGTCCCACCATATGTAGAGCAGTAAACCACTCTTTACTTGAAAGATACTAAAGACTAGATCAGAAAACTTCATATTATCACAAGAAAGCAAGCGGTTTTCTTTCTTTTTGGGGGTGGGGGTGGGGGCGGGGTTCGAGACAGGTTTCTCTGTGTAGCTTTGTGCTTTTCCAGGATCTCGCTCTGTAGACCAGGCTGGCCTCAAACTCACAAAGATCTGCCTACCTCTGCCTCCTGAGTACTGGGATTAAAGGCGTGCGCCACCACCACCCAGCGATCAGAAAACTTTTTAGTGGATCTCTGCATCTGCTTCGATCAGTTACTGGAGAAAGGCTCTATGATGCCCACTAATCTGCTTACTGGATTAAACCAGCTTAGGTACACTCTCCGCTATTGCTAGTAGGACAAGCTGGAGTCATCCTTGGGGATTCTAGTCCCTTTGCATAGCAAGACAGTTGTGTAGCTTGGTCTGCTTAAGGGGTCCCTGGCAGTACTATCAGAATAGATCCCTGGTGCATGAGAGGGCTTTTTGGAGCCCACTGCCTATGATGGGAGACTTCACACAGCCTTGAGGCAGGGAAAGGGGCTTGGGTCTGCCTCTATTAAATGTACCAGGCTCTGCTGACTCCCCTTGGGAGGCCTTACCTTCTTGTAGGAGGGAGTAGGGGGGTGACTTGGGGGTTAGGCTGAAGGAGTGGAAGGAGGGAAGAGGGAAATCATGGGTATGTAAAATGAATAAAAAAATTCTTAATTAAAAAAGAAAATGTTTTACTGTATTTTTTCTGAAAAAAAAAAAAACGAAAAAATATTGTGATAGTATCCACACCTCTCAAAACTCTTTCCAGTCCAATCCCCTTCCATAACCATTTATCTCTGTTTACCTTGCTTTATTTTTAAACTGTTTAAGAGCAATTGTTGCTACTCAAAGTTTTATGTGGTCTTCTACTAGAGTGTGGTCAACTTAACCAGTGGCTACAGTTATAGAGAAAACTGTCTCTCTCTCTCTCCAATAAGCTAAAAAATGCCAATAGCTCCATGGCTAGGAATGATATTACATGCCCAACTGCCCACTCTGTGTTAGGATTTTTTTCTGGAAGGTGTTACATAAGTCCTATAGGATAAAAGTACTCAGTAATAATACCTTGTTATGAGCCCATAAGACACAATAGTGACTGCCTTTTCAATAATTACTCACAGATGCAATAATGACAAACCTCAAGGAAATAACTGTCTAATTGGAATTAAGTCCCACTTCATAAGATGACAACATGCATAGCACCATTCATTGTCCAAGAAACAGTGGCTATGCAGGTCATAGGCCCTAGAAGGAAATCTACTTCTATTCATCTGCTAAATGGGCATAGTATTACGCCGATTCCTAATGACTCAGCCTTGTACTCATAGACCAATGCATCTCTCAACCTCCATCTTAGAAGCTCTATTTGCAGTAGATGGTGATAAGGGCAAAGACCCACAACTGGCCAAGAAGCAGAGAAGAAAAGATGGCTAAATGTTCAACTAATGAATTTATATTCTGTGCTAATCACCATCTACTGCAAATATTAACTTCTCAGATGTATAGAGGAAGAGAGAGATATTACATATATATGTGTATGTATATATACATATATATCAAATATACATTATATATCATACATGTCAGAGTACACATATATGTATATATAATATATAAATTATATATAATATATAAAAATATATATAAAAATAAATATATATAAATATATATATAAATATATTTATATATATATATATATAAAATCACAACCACCCAGGATAGCCTCAGGGATCATCCCAGAAGAGGAGACAGAAACAGAAAGAGATAACCCACGACTGCAATGAAACATTGTCTTCTGTACACAGTAGGATGAGCTGCACATGTGAATTCATAGTGACTGAAACAGGGTGAATAAAACCTGTGCATACCCAAGTTGGGAGACTTTTTCATATAACCAATGGTTTTGGCCAAATAGAAAACCAGAAGACCAATATTAGCAGATCAGTGTCTTTCTATGTATGGATGACAAGGATGTTTGGAAAGAGAATAAGATAAATATCTTATGTTCTCTTTAATACACGGAACCTTGCTTCTGATTGTTTAATATGTATATCTAGGAGGAATTTGCAAACTAATTTTAAAATACTAATTAAAATACTAAATTTAAAATACTAAACAAACAATTGAACAAAACAAAAGGTCATTTAAATCACACTTCAAAAGTTTCTAGGAATAAACCCAATCAAGAAGATGAATGACTTCACAATGAAAACTTCCACATCACTGTTTATTGTCTCATGTTCCCAATAGCTAAACTATGGAACCAAATAAAACTTTCAACGGAGCAATGAATAAAAACACAAAAAGTATGGAGTGTGGATATGTTTCAGCCACAAAGAAGAATGAAGTAATCTTTTTTTTTTCAGGAAAATTAAGTAAACTATAAGTAAGAATATTAAGTAATGGAGTTACTCTAAAAGTCAAATATCATAATTACATTTTGTTCCTAGATTTTATTTAGAAACTAAGATCATGTATGTACATATGACCTGAAAGTAGAAGCAAAACTGTCCAGGTAAACAAGGCAGAGTATTTGGAACACAAACCTTAAAGGGTCTTACTAATAAAAAAAAATCAAACCTGGAGCCAGATATTGGGATGAGAGCTGAAAGATTGGAGAAACAGAACAAGCCAGCCACTAGTTCTTACCTCTTCAAAATTCTCAGTCTAAAGATGGGAGTTCCTGTTTTGTACCTTTCTTCTTCCTGCCCTCACTTCCTGGGATTAAAGGTGTGTGTGTGTGTGTGTGTGTGTGTGTGTGTGTGTGTGTGTGTCTGTCCTTCCTAAGCAAAGACATGAGATCTCAAGTCCTGGGATTAAAGTTGTGTACCACCACTGCCTGATTCAGTTCCCAGTGTGGCTTTGATGTCACAGAGATCCATCTAGATCTCTGTTGTCTCCACCGTGATAGGATTAAGGGTGTGTGCCATCATTGTCTGGCCTCTATGTCTAATCTAGTGGCTGGCTCTGTCCTCTGATCCCCAGATAAGTTTTATTGGAATGCACAATGTATCACCACAACTAGTAGAAAGGGAAAGGGGAAAAAAGGAAATTTCAGGAATATGGAGACAAATGCTCACTGTGCAATATCTAATTGCATGACAATTTGAAAGATACACTAATATAAGTAATAAGAGTAATAACTAATAGAAAATGTTGGTAAGGATGTGTAAGTGAGAATAATAAGCCAACACTTACATGCTCCTTGTCAGAATGCACATCACTGTGCCCACTATAATAACCCATATGAAGGCTCTTCAATAAACTGAAGTTGGAGCTGTCATGTGATCCAGCTACACAACACTTTGGTACATTCCCCAAGGAATTAAAATGGGTACCCAATACAAATACCCACATACCAGTGTTTTTTACATACTGCTTACAATAGTCATGTAATGAAATCAGACAATATAACCATGAAAAGAAAATGGTGGAATAAAGGAAATAACGCACAGACACAGACACACACACACACACATACACACACACACACACACACACACACACATGCATACAGTGGTATGTTATAAAGACAGGTTTCACACTATTTCTCTTCCATAACAAGTTAGGTTAAAAACAAATGACATGACAATGAACAGGGCTGGGAGGATGGAGGAGAGCATCAAAAAGGTGGTAGTCATTGGAAACATGTAATGGGAAATGAGTGTGATGGGAACATATAGTGTATAATATACAAACATAAAAATGTCATAATGAAACACATTGTTTTATACACTTTGTAGGCTTGCTTACAAAATCCAGCACAACAGAAAATAGAAAAGTTCAATATTCTAGAATTTACTAAGATTAAATATACCAGAATTATTGCCAGCAGGTGCAATTTGACAAAGAATGTCTAAGGGGTGAACTCTGACATACTTAAATGTTATTGAATCAAACTTTAGAGAAGAAAAAGGATATAATTATTGCCACTTCAGTTTTTTAAGTTATCATATCTTAAAAATCTCAGAAAAACTTTAGAAAACAAAGAGACTAGAGATAACTATCCATAATTGGTACAAATTTTAAAATACTTAGCAATTTTAAACTGAATTTATAAATACATAAGACTTATTATATATGAATGCCTAATATGATTTGAAAGTTTAACATTTGAAAATGAATCAATAGTAAATATAGAAAAGAAAATGAACAATTTTAAAAACATTAAAACAATTTAGATGATATTATAACTTGATTAAATCTAATAGAAAAATGCAAGTAGGAAGGCACTCCCTCAGTGTGGTAATGATAATTTTCAAATAAATACAGTTAATATTGCAGTCTCTTTAAGAAAGGGAAAACTTCCCCCTGAAGATCTGCAATTACCTCTATTCCATAATGTTTTGGAGTTATTATTTTTTATTAAAAAATTAAATTAAAATAATTATTGAAAGGGAAAATGAAAGATAACTTAGGGAAAGGGAGATAAAGTGAAGGTAGATGTCTGTACATGCAGATTATATTGTATTTAACAAGGATCTTAAGGATAATCTACATCAGTCATTAACAATGGTATATTATGTTATTAGTATTTCTGGATACAAAGTCAATAAGGACAAATAATTCATTGTTCTTTAGTCACAACTAATGGAATTCAAATGGTATCAGAAACCAAATAAAAAGGAATATTTTAGCTGCAGTACTGTAAACTTGTATTATGAATCAGTAAAAGAGAAAATCAAGATGATGAAAGAAGAATAATAAAGTGTAAAATGAGGAGCCAATAGGAAAGAGAACTCCTGGACTGTCTTCCATCTACTCTGCATGACCATCATTGTTGCACTTGTTCATCTCAAGTTTAGGCATGCCCATGACACTTATGGGTGCAGCTTCTGACATCCTTAGGAGGCACAGTCTAACAACAAATGCCTCCCTTTTCTGTGACTCTTGAGGTCTTTCTGTCCCCTCTTCCACAATGTTGCTGAGACTTAGGTGTGGGCCTTGTATTGCAGATGCACTCATTGGAACTGGGCTCTAAAACTATTTGATTTGGGGTGTTTGTGGGTATGTGTTTGTGTGTGTGTGTGTTTGTCCCCTTTTGTATGTTCTTAATAATCTATAAATAAATTAATATATCATAAAGATTTTTCTGTGACCACTTGATTAATTTAGAAAGGTCTAAATGAAGGAGAATACCGCTAGGTTATCTGAATAACTTAAGTGACAACAGTTAGTTAGCATTTCACTTTATTTCCAACATAAATATACAAATAATGACAAAAATAAAGAGGAAATTTAAAATAAGTTCAAGTTACTCAGCAGTTAAATTTTTGCCCATGCAATGGCAATGGCAAAAGCATGCTTTTGTGTGTTTGTTCTATGAAATAAATACAAAGAATGCATATAGACATATAAGAAACAAAAGTAACAAGAGACAGGAGAAGTAAAATACCTAGTAAAAATATACCAAAAGAATGAATATGTAAATAAGAATATGTATTAATATACTGAATTCAATAACTCTGGCGTAGACTTCAGGCCTCATTAATGTAATTTCTGAGTTCAGCAATTTGGTCTATAGTAAAAGGCATCTCATTAAAGTGTATGCAGCAGATTTACTTAATTCTTAATCTAGAATAAAATACATTAAGTAATACTCAGGGGTCTATCAAGTAAAAAAATCCCCAAACCATGACTTGATTAAGCTCTTTAGAATATTTCTATATCTAATCCATGTTGATTTTAACAGAAAGAAAATCAATATAATCCTCATCCTTGTGCTTTTCTCAAAAAACTTCAAAGAATCAAATGAGTTACAAATCCATCATGAATATTATGAAACAGATTTCTGCTAGTAATGCTAGGGTTGCTTAGTCTCATTTCCAATACATACCAGGGAAATATCCAATTTCTTTTTCTTTTTTACTTATAAAAACGTCATGAAAGCTACATATATACTAGCTTCATAAATCTGCCTTCAACTTTTAATTGTTTAAGCCATTCTTATTATGTAAACACAAGCTTTAACTAGGTAGTTAGTCTTCGACACATTTTCTGGTACAACTATACAAGATTTAATGGAACAAAACATTAGTGCACTTATGTGGGACTTCTTTTATCCTGGTACAGAAACTAAAAAACCAACACAACAGAATTATTATTACAGACAATGAGATATGGAAGATGGAATATATCTGTCATACTGAGACTCTGAAGATTCAGTGGATGTCTAGTGATCACTATGACTAGCTTATACGTTGATATTTTCATTAAAAACAGCCATATGCATATCCAGGAGTCCATAGTTAAAGTAGGAAAAATATAGTCTCTGCAGTGTATGTGGACTCACCATAAATTATTTTCAAACTGACTGAGAGCCATCAGGAATAAAATGGGTCAGGTGAAAGGATGTGATGCAATAAAACTGTACCAAAAGCAAACCCTGCAGAAATGGTAATTTTCCTGAGTAAAAGAGAAAAATAAAAACAAGCATATTAATGTACACACTAAGTTAAGGTTGATTTATATTGTCTAGATTACAGATACACAGACATGAACATTACATGTACAAAGAATAATTGGTAAAATTCAATGTAGTGTTATCAGGAGATGATACCATCTTGGAAAATGAATGTACTAATGAAGAAAGTGAGACACAAACAAACTGCAGTTTGATTTTTAAGGAAAAATCAGATTTTGTAGATCATGGAACTTAGTAAAGGTTGTTAGCCTTCTAGGGAAGCTATGAAAATGACAGCTATATATATGACATTGATTTTGAAGCATATAGGATGTATCATATATCACTTACTTGAAACAATATTAAAAAGAAAAATATAATAAAATCAAACTGGAAAACTTAATTTTTTAAGTGAGCATCTAAGTAAATAAATATAAATGTACCTATCTAATGATACATAATTTTCATCTGTAGTAATGATTATCGATTTGTGAATTAACCAGTAAGTTAAAAATGTATGTCAGAGTTCTAATATCATACCTGAAAACAAAACAAATGAAGTATCTCAGTGTGATCTGAACAAGGAATACAGTGATTACAGGCCAAAGGGGACAGGGGAAAGCCCACATGATGACCTCTTCTCTACACAAAGAACTACAGAGAACTAATGAACACTGAGAACTGGATAAATTGTCTTCCCCAGGGATGAGAAAACCAATTGTTTATGCAATAGCAAATAATCACCCCTGAAAACATACAAGTAACAGTATAAAGATGGAACAGGTTATACTAAAAAATACAATATATATGCATAAACATATATACATGCATGCAGTAGCCACTAATGAAAAGAGAAGCCAATGATTTAAAAACAACAAGGAGGGGTACTTGAAGTCTTGAAAGGAGGAAGGCAAAGGGATAAATACTGTAATTACAATCTCAAAAATAAAGAAAGAAAGAAAGAGAAAAAATATTCAGGATGCATTGATAGGAATATGGCCATTCAGAAAAATTATTACAATTCTATTTTGCCTTCATTTTTTTTCAGATAAGATAATGGGTATCAGTCACAGCAGACAGAAATTCTATTTTCTCACTCTATATGATATACAGCTCAATGGCTCCCATCTTAAGGAGAAATCTATTGATTAAATCTTTGTTACTGTCTGTTACAAAGATTAATTTCCTTCATGATGGGTGAGGATTACACTTATCTGTGTGTATGAGAACAAATATTTCCAATGCAGTTAGGCACTATTTTTGGCTTAGGACATTGGTAGTTATAGGCTCTTCTCCTCTGTCTTCAATACCAGGCATGATTTCTCTCTTGTTTAGACCAGTTAGAAAGATGTTGGTTACTGTCATGCTGTGGGTTCCACTACTGAGCCAGTACAGTTAATGTACCATCCTGACTGTTATTGTGGTTCATAGATGTCATAGCTTGATAGAGCTGTTGGTTGATTCCCTCATTTCAAAGCTCATTTTTTTTTCCTTTTGATACCATGAAAGCTAACTTTCAAGAAGAAGATTTTCAGGTTAACACTGGCTCAGGGGTCTCTGGGTCATGTGTCTGGAGTGTGTGGTGTCTTCTTCAATAGGGACTTGCCTTCCACCTCAACGGGGGACATCCAAGGGCAATAGCAATATCCAATAATGTTTGGGAAAGCTCTTAGATAAGCATGACCAAAACTCTAAAGAAGGCTGTCACGCCTGGTGGTGGATTTTAGTCAGATGGTGTCTGGGTCTTGGAGAGAGCATTGACAGCCAGATGAGGCAATTTCATTTAATTACATATGTATGTTTGTATAAAGATATGTGGGGTACAGGTAAATATTAGGAATCCTCTTGACTTTCTGATGTCCTGACTGCTATTTACTCTCCTTCTGCCTTCTTCTGTATGAATTTTAGTTCCCTTCACAGTTGGTCACATTGCCCATTTCTCATATTCAGCTACAAAGCTCTGACTCGATGCTACGTTAGCATCCCTTCTTGATGATTTACACACAGTGAGCCATGTAGACTTTACCATTCAGAATTCCAAGCATCTCTCTCTAAGCTGATCATCAGCATCTCAACATGTGCGGTCGTTTTTTTTTTTTTTTTTTTTTTTCTCACTTGCTTTTTCACAATCCCTGTCACATGACTTCCATTAATTATTAATGTGGAGATGTGCTAGAGTAGACTTCCTCTACTCTTGACCTTTAATCTGTAAATATTTCTTTTGTACTAACCATTTTATTCCTGAAAGGATACAATTCAATTTCTTCTCAGAGGTCAGGCTGTGTACTCGAGCTTGTAGTTTTCTTGAGTACATTCTGAGAATCTAGCAGAGATTCATGATAACAATTAGATCTTAATATCTAATGATTGCTTGCTCTAACCTCTATCTTTACTCAAACATCTAGTTTTTTTTTAAAAAAAAGGTAATTCTTTTATTCTAGTTCCTACATGTTCTTTTCCTCCCATAATGCTAATTTCTTACTTTTCGTTTCTTTTAAAGCTTACTTAATTATTTAAAAACAAATACGGTAGCTAGTAAAATCATTCCTGATTCACAATCCATGTTTGGATTACCTTATTTAACATATATTTTATTAATATTAAAAGACACCAATCTCCATTTAATTTCTTTTTAAATCATTGGACATGGTCTCCTATTCCTTGTTCTCCCTCTCTGTTCTTGATCAAGCTGGGATCTCCCGCTCCCCCAAGCTCTTTTTCCCTCAACCCTCACCCTTCATTATCCCCACTCATGTCCAGGCTGTTCATGTAGATCTCATCCATTTCTCCATCATTGGGCGATCCCTGCGTCTTTCTTGGGGTCCTGTTTTCCAGGTAGCCTCCCTGGTGATGTGAGTAAATGAAGACCACATGAGAATAGGAAGAAGCAAAGTGCTAGAGAAGCCCACAGAAATCCACAGATACCCCCACAATAGACTGGTGGCAATGTTCGAGAGACAGCCTGAACTGACCTACTCTGGTGATGGGATTGCCAAACACCTTAATTATCGTGCTAGAAACCTCATCCAATGACTGAAGGATTTGGATGCAGAGATCCACGGCTAGGCCCTGGATGGAGCTCTGGGAATCCAATTAGTGAGAAAGAGAAGGGTTTTTATGAGCAAGAATTGTTGAGACCAAGGTTGGATAAAGCACAGAGACATATAACCAAACCAAACGAATGGAAGCACATGAACTATGAACCAATGGCTGAGGGCCCCCTAACTGGATCAGGCCCTCTGAATGGGTGAGACAGTTGATTGGCTTGATCTGTTTGGGAGACATCCAGGCCTGGGTCCTGTGCTCATTGCATGAGTTGGCTGTTTGAAACCTGGGGCTTATGCAGGGTCACTTGGCTTGGCCTGGGAGGAGGGGACTGGACCTGCCTGGACTGAGTCTACCAGGTTGATCTCAGGCCCTGGGGGAGGCTTTGCCCTGGAGGAGGTGGGAATGGGGGGTGTGATGGGGGGAAAGGGAGGGGACGGGAGGGGGGAGAACAAGGGAATCCATGGCTGATATGTGTTGTTGGAGGGCTTCTCTCCAAGGTTCCACCAAACCCCGCAGTCCCACAATCCACATATAAAATAATCACTCAGATGCTTATAATACTTATAAACTGTATGACCATGGCAGGCTTCTTGCTAACTGTTCTTATATCATAAATTAACCCATTTTTATAAATCTATACCTTGTCACATGGCTGGTGGCTTACCGGCGTCTTTACATGCTGCTTATCCTGGCGGTGGCTGCAGTGTCTCTCCCTCCTTCTTCCTGTTTCCCCAATTCTCTTCTCTCTTTGTCCCGCCTATACTTCCTGCCTGGTCACTGGCCATCAGTGTTTTATTTATATAGAGTGATATCCACAGCAGATATGTAGAACTGAATTGTATTATAAAATAAAATAAAAATCATTGGACATACAATAACAAAAAATAGATAAAATTTCAGATTTTAAGAATTTTAAATCAAACATTTAACAAACACTCTCCATCAATCAGTTACATCAGATATTTGGAAGTTGTGATAAAAATTTAAATGCAAAGGTATATAATAATTTCTTGTGAGGAACTACGATTTTAAATCGATTGGATTTAATACACCTGGTTCAGAAAGTTATACATGAGAAAAACTTTGAGGAAGTGATACAAGTAGTCATAGTAATGACATGTAGGTCATACCTACGAAGTTCAAAGGAATATCAAAACAGGATGAATGGGAAAAAGCAAGACAAAGCAAAAAACACATTTATAGAAGCATAAAAAATTAGATTATATGTGATATTGGAAGACATTGAAAAGTAAAAACCATTCTAAATAAAATGGGTATTGTGATGATATTGAGGGAAAAATTAATATGGTTCACCTTAGTTTCTGGCATATCAAACAGGCTTTAAAGAAAAAGGAAATATTAATGGAACTATTTAGAAGTATTATGAATTAACCTGGAAGAATTGCTAAGATATTCACCAACCTGATAGTATACACCAGCACTTCTTGCTCAATAGTAAAGATCATTAAATTCTCAATGTATTTAAGGAAGGGATCATTAGAGGTGAGATGTAACACAAGAGATGAGTCTAGTCTTTTCTTTCCACATAACAGGAACAGAATAATTTTGAGAAGTATTCACTAAGCCTACAATCCTATGGGAAAAATGCATATTTAAAATTATCTTGTATTATTATTTTTTAATTCTTTGGTTTAGGTGACTCTGTGATCATGGCTGGCTTCACACTCAGTGTGTAGTTCAGTCTGTCCTCCACAACGAGACAAATCTTAAGAATTCTCTCTGCATCTAAATATATACAATGTGGTCCCCAGAGAGTAAAATCTATCTCCTAACATCTTATTAAAAGTGAAAAATCTCGTTTCAGCCTCCTAACTTAGAATCTCTACCTCACACAATCTTCATTTTTTTTTCCCATTGCTAAAACTCATGGACCATTGTTCTAATATGTTATGGCAGAGAACAAGGATGAGCATGAAAATTGGCGAAAGCAATCCATTCTTTCTAAAACCTCCATAAATAGTGGAACATTTGAGAGTGTAAGATACATTCCATTGGAAGGAAAGTTCCAGAAAATCACTGTTGCTTCTTCATGTAGGAAACCAAGACTACCATTTGACATACATATTTCATAAAGTTAAAATGGATGCTCAAGATTCCCATGAATTGTTTTATAGTACACCTCTGTTATTTCTTTGAACCTCTTTTATTTCCTTGAATCTTATAGAACATTTTCAAAACTTTTTCTTTGTCAATTTACCAAATTAACCATAACATTTTAGTCATTTGGCTGTGAATTACCATGGACTGCCATTTTCCCTACATTGTCTTTAGAAATAATGACAAAGGTTTCTTTGGTTTCTACATGGCCAAAAATGGTTCAGGGAGAATATTACAAGGAGAGTTGAGCTACATAAAGGAACACTGAATTCCCAAACATGATCACTTTCTGATTATTACAAATGTGCCCCTAAGCTCAGTTTGTCATGAATTCATAATTTTACAATGATAACAAAAGTTGCCTCTTACATAAAGGCCTTTTAAAAATGTCCACATGAATATAGAGGAAATAATCTATGTTCATAAACATATAATGTATGCCATATGTCTAGGGTGATGCTGTTAGAGTCAGGTATAGTTTTTAAACATGCTAGTAGTAGCCATTACCCTAAATTTAGCAGCAAATAAGCATGAAAAATTTTAAATATGAATCTCAAAACAATCATTGTTGCAAAGGATTTATCATGCCAAATTATGCTTCATCTAGCTTACACCTCTAATGATAATACTAATCAGCCACAGAACAGTTGGGCACATTACCTTCTCTCAGACTATATCAAAGAATATTCCCAAATCTTTGTTTCAGGAATTATTTTGAAAAGGGCAGTGAAATGTCTGTATATTTCAATACAAAGTCATTTCAAAGCATTTTTATAAATATTATTTTTACACTACTACAATTCTCCAAAGACCCAGAAATTTTCTCCATCACATCTTAAATGTGATCTGTTCAATATTTTTGTTCGATATTAAAATGTTCATTTGAATATTATGGAACTTGTCAAAAAGTATTTTTTTTTGTTGGCTTCTAAAGAATTTTTTCTTCTCTTACCTCACTGTTCACCATTGTAAGGTTGTTATTGTTATTGTTGTTGTTGTACTGTTTGTTTGTTTGGGACAGACTCTCACTTTGTATCTATGGATTGCCAGAAACAGGATATCTGAACCAAGCTGTGCTCAAAATCACCGAGAATGCCTCCTCCTCATGAGCATGGAGATTAAAGGTATGTGCCACCTACCTCTTTCGATTACTCACTTTCGACATTATGTTTATCCCCTCTTCTATGTCACTGTCAAAAATTCTGTTCAGAAGGTTTTTAGATCCTTAAAGACAATGATGGTGCCTTTCTCGGCAGCTATCTGGCTATTGTCAGGAATGTGATAATAATGATCTACAAGTGAATTTGGTTTTATATTTATGACCATGCTTTCTTTTTCATTCCTTTATTTGCTTCCTCACAATGTATTATGAAGCTGGGTTTATGGGCCCAATGACTCAGCATTATGCCCAAGGTCAATCTGCATGTTACATTATTGGAATTTTAACCAATGATGCTAGAACTTACAGTACAATTTTAAAACCAAGTTTGAAGAGACAAGCCTCTAAATTCAATGAATCTCAATTCATTTTGCCATGTTTTTTCTCACTCCATGTAGCAGTTTTTAGAAACATATATTAATTAACTTTTTTTTTCTTTAGAGCATGTGTGTGTGTGTGTATACATACACACACACACACACACACACACACACACACACACACACACACACACACGTTGGAGAACCTATGCCTGCTTAAAAATAATATGTTCAACCTACATGGGAAACTGAGTCCATCTATTGAATCTAAGTTCTAAAACGTTTTACTTCTGTGTTATATGTAGAATTTAATGCAATATTTTGAAAAAAGATGCCACACAGAACTTTGACATTCAGAGCTGTAGGGACTGAGATAAAGGCCTAGCTCTAATGTCAGTGAGATTCCAGTGTCAGGAGAATATAGTGGAGAGTGATAGAGAAGGATACTTAATTTTTTTTCTTTTTTTAATGTATGGGCTCACACAGCCACACACACAAATGCACATGTAATGCATATATACACATAAACACATGAGAATGAATTCATTCACAACGTCAACTGAACAGTTCTATATTGCACGTTCTTTTCAGAAGTAATTGTCTTACAGCTGTAGAATTGTCACAGGTTCACATTGACCTTCAGATAACTTTCCTTGACAGTATCAAACTTAATTATGCTTTATGGGACTCAACATGTTTAGTCTCCGGGAAGTCCAGTGCAAGCTGTGGGCTCTAAGCTTCACACCCATCATTGCTAACTGACCTTTTCATTTCTGTCAACAGGAAAGTCTAGTCCAGTCTTACATTAAAAGAGAAAGAAAAATTAAACAGTGTTCGAAAGACAGCCCCATTACTTCTAATAGTTGAAACCCATTTAACAACAGGAATGGGTGACTTTTTTTTTTTTCTGAGAAGCCACAAGCCACAAGCAATTAATGGTGTTGTCAATACGAGAATGAAAAGCATTTGGTTTACACATGTGGCAAGTCTGTCTTCATCTTTTAGTTCATCAAATTCAAGGAGTGAGCAAAAGGCGAAGATTGTAACTTTAGCTGCCAAGGAGAGTGTGAATCATTTCTCTCAAGATTTTAAATATCCCTTTTTAGCTTGAAGCTATAAAGCAACCGACCTGAATGAAAACAGATTTAGGATGTAACAAGAAGACAAAATTTAACCAGCATATGTTAAAAGTGCCTTGATGAAACAGAACAAAAGTTTCATGAATAAATATTACTAAAGGAAAAAAAGAACCATGCAACACTGTTCACACTGTGTTGACAGGGTCTTATGCTGTTAAAGGCCATGATCATTCTGTTAGGATAAAGATGTATAAATTAGCAAAACAGTGAAATGCTTAAAGATGATTTTTCTGAAGCTTAATGATTGGTGTACTTTTAGTAAAAACTGTCTTTCTAGCTTCAATCTATGGAATCTATGGTTGCACACACACACACATACACATACACACACACACACACACACACACACACACACACACACAGAGGAGAGAGAGAGAGAGAGAGAGAGAGAGAGAGAGAGAGAGAGAGAGAGAGAGAGAGAGAGATCCTGGCTTACTTGGTTTACTTTCTAGATTGATAATCTTTCAAAAATAACTCTCCCATATACATAAACCCATATGCACACATGAATACACACACACAAATATGTATGTGCATGTGTGGGTGTGTGTGTGTGTGTGTGCGCGCGTGCGTGCGTGTGCGTGTGTGTGTGTGTGTGTGTGTGTGTGTGTGTGTAGCCAAAAAAAGGAAAAGCAGCCATGAATTTGAAAGAGAGCAAGGTGGTTACATAGAAAGTTTTGGAAGGGGGAAAGGGAAGCAGAAAATGATGTTATAATAATGTTACGATGTTAATACTAATATTATGTTAAATACCATTTGACATGTAATAATAACACTTTCAGTTGGGAAGAGAAGAATGAACTCATATATATCTGTATTAATTCAGTTTACAGTTATGATGAAATTTCACGTTAATATGAGTATATTTTACTGTTCAAAATATACTATACAAAGAAATGGATATCTGTATATTTACCTATATAAGAATATTTCATAGAATGAGACAAAATACATTCCTTGTGAAACTGTGTTTCCAGTTTCAGAAATATACACTAAAATTAGAGACAATCATGTTAATTTTATTATTGATTACAAAGTTATCATTTAAACATTGACTAAAATTATGATGTCACAATAGAAAGTTTGATAATCTCAATAAATATTTGGGAGATTTATCACTATGCAAGTAAGCCAAATTAAAATGACCAAGTGTGCACCTGGAGAACATGTAAACGCACAAGAGAAATAAATGTATATGTTAAATAGAGTAAAGCATATATAAGCAAATATAAAAGATGAGCAGCAGAAAAAGTGCTTTTTATCCAGGTCTTTGCACAGTTCCTCTTTTTTTTAAAAAAAAAAAACAGGTTTTCCCCGACAGTCTCACACACTTAAAAATAGCATTCTAACACTTTCCTTCATTGGCTGCTTTTCACTATTTGTATGCTCTATAAATTCCCGAAAGTCTCATACAAAGAATCAATAGATTTTTTAATATACATTACATCTAAGTACATATATTTAATTATTATTTCGTAATCTGAAACTTAATGGTTTACCTATAGTATTTACAAAAAAATTTGAATAAATTCATGGAAAAGTCTAGGATATAATGTAAACGGACATTTCAAACCACAGAAGAATGGCATTGACAAGGAAATATTATTTTTCAGAGATAATAGTGAAAGAAAATTCCTGTGTTTATGTATCTGTCCACACAGACATAGTCTGCATCATAGCCAAAGTACAGTGTTATCAGGCACTGCTCACTGGGCATTTGATTTTAGGTAATATGAACTTAGAGCTAAGCGGATGATCCTAAATATGCAAATTTACATGTAACTACTCCAATAAATAAAAGAGGGAGCAGAGAAATATGAAATCTGAAAATCATTGGCTTGAAGTTTGAGGAAACAAAACAATGAGAATACACAGAGTGAATAAAACAAAGTAATGTAATGGAAAAGAAAGCTTAAAGTGACTCTAAACCTTCTTTAAATCCTTCAAAAATGTTTTAATTAAGAGAGAATTCCATCACTTCCCCCTCTCTGGAGAGGTTCTTTATGTCTTCATATTACACATTGTCTTTTCAGTTCCAATTGTCTTGAAAGCTTCTCTACCCAGATAGAGTTTTGTAATAAGTCCTTTGTAGAAAGCAAAAAGAACCAGTTAAAATATATATTTACTGTATTGATGATTAGGGAAAGCCTCACTTTCTTACACACCAGGCTACCTGGAACATGAAACCCCAATTAACAGAAGTGAAACGTGTCCTTCTTACTAAATACTTTGTGAAGAGAAAAGTAAACTCAAGGCCAACCAATAAACATGATGAGTCAACATCATCGTAGTGAGGCAGGAGCAGAGAAAAGAAATGTCACTAAAAATGTCATAAAAAAAAAAAGAGGGGATTGTCTCATTTCAAAGTAATTATTGTGTTGAAATAATGGAACTCACATTTATTTTCTTAATTGCTTCAACATTTCTCATTTGAAGATATTGCATAAACATATTAAACTGTGTGTTTGAGAAGTAAAATGACTGAAACCGGGATATATATATGTGTGTGTGTGTGTGTGTGTGTGTGTGTGTGTGTGTGTGTGTGTGTAGTAAAGAAAACATTACCTCCAAGATATGGAGGTGCTTAAGACTTAAGACTTAATCATTGGAGGTTGAGTGGAATGGCTTACAACAAGGAGCTTCTCATATTCACCAAAGTTCTCCAGGTAGTGGTCAAATCCCTGTGTGTGTGTGTGTGTGTGTGTGTGTGTGTGTGTGTGTGTGTGTGTGTGTTTCACCCAGACTCCCTGAATACTAAGATGTTGTTTTGAAAACACAACCTGCTCCATAATAATCTACCTGCCACTCCTTCCTAGTATACAGAGCCTTCGTGTTCATCCCATCTACTTTCCCCTCTGGCTTGTGCACCTGAGAGACAGTATTGTATGGCTGATATTCTGTGAACTGGCCCAGATCTCTTCTCACCAAGTTTTACCCATTGTTTGAGATGGTTTCAATTCTCAAATCTGGGTAAAAATTTATTAGACAAGCGTCATGATTGCCTACCTTGGTTCCTTTTTTTTTTACATGCTGACTAAACATCTGCTGTCAATACAATTCTCTCCACCACATGTGAAGCTCCTAAGAAGTTCTACACTCTACTCTCCATTTATGTTTTTCAGTAAACAATAATAATTTCACCTTCAAAGATATTAAAATGTCAATATGTAAATTATGCAAGATTCATTAATGTATTAATGAGATTTGTAAAATTATTTAAATTTTTACACATATGTAATAATTTTTTATTGTGATTCAAAAAAGTGTACTAATATATTTCTTCTGAAACTTTTTATGTCTCCTATTGAAAGGTCATTAGTGATAAAACTTATTGAAGTGCTAACAAATAATCTCATAGTATATTATTTATATTTTCCTATTTATGTTTACATTATAACTCAGTTATAAGGGTCCCCATTCTAATATGACTAGTTATTCAAAAACTTAGTTTGAAGAGATCTGATAAAACAGAAAATGAAATTAAATTAATGGAATTCATTCACAAATGTTAGAAAATTTGTGACAATCTGTTATGTTCCTTTGTTGGCTTTCGCTAAGTTAACTTCATGAAAAATATACATGTTTCAAATTTTACAATATTACAACAAAACAAACACCCATTTTTAATTAATTTTTACAAAGTTAATTTTCTTAACATTTTTGTTAAATACCCATATGGCATTTAGATGAGTACTAAAATTGTACAATTTGATTATTTTTTTAATTACTTAATAGTACCAACCCAATATATCTGATATTACTTTTTATCAGATGTATGCTACTCTACTTTTAAAACAAATTGTCTTTTTTTAAATGAAGATTGCAACTAGATATTACTTTAAAATACATTAAAAATAAAAAAACTTTGTTGGATACTTGTTAAATGTGATTTGATGGAAACTGAAACCTTAGTTCCCAGGCAATGGGGAAGATGGATTTTATGCAATATTTATGCAATGTTCCTTTATCAGTGAAGGAACTGTTTAATAAGACAATAAGGCACAATAAGGTAATGACATCGCATGTTGAAGACAGCAATGTACGTTGTAAAAGTGATTTAGTGATTGCATTTGTTTTTCTTTAAGTAGCATCATGTTATTGTTATGTTTTCATAGTAGGAACCCCAGCATTTTTTTAATGAACCAGTTGGAGATAATGGAACTAACTCTTGCCAGGTCAACATGGAGCTAATTTTCCATTTTCTGGAGGAACAGATGGTGTAGATGGATACAAATCTGGCTTCATGGAGGGGAAAAATGGTTTAGTTTGGCTCATTCACTTCAGGAAATATTCTTCATCAGCTAGGTCCTTTCAGCCATTTTGCGAATGTCTTCCCATGGATAACACTGATTAAGGGTAATTATGAATATGTGTACAATCTGTGTGCAACATCTAGATGTATCCCTATGCTAAGTTCTCCTCTCTGGCCAGCTGGTTTAGCGAAATAAGTTTCCGAGATTTTTCATTTTATTCAACTTAATAGAAGTTTAACAAATAAGGAAATAAAAGTCGCATAATGAATTGAAATACAGATACTTTATACTGCATAATTCTTGTTCCAGTTTCCTCTGTAGAACAATTAGCAGAAATAATAAGAGACGAAAGCTAATGGTCTTTTGAACGAAAGCTTTCTACAAAGAATTAAGAAGTTATTTGTTGAAAAGTAGTTCAATAAATATTATATAAATGTTAGCACTTTCTGTTGTAAAAAACATAATAATTGAGCTTCAAGATGGGTTGTTACATTTTCTTCTAATCAAAATCCTGACTTATAGAAAGAAGTGGGGGGATAGCAGGACCTCTGTTTCATGTCAAATAATATTTGGTATATTCAAAAGCTTTTTTTTTTTAAGTTATAAGCAGAACTACAAGTTGCATGGACTAAATGTGATCTTGCTTTTTTGGCAAAGCATCCAACCATCTCATCATGGGAAATTTAGACATTAGAAAGAATATGACTCAGTACCACAATTCTAAAACTGGCCATAAGTGGAGATGTGGAATCAATAGATAGGTTATAAAAATTCAATAAACAACTTTAAATTACCTAATAATTTTCTCCCTATCTTTGAGTATCATTTTCTTTAAAAGCTAATGAATGAAGAATATTAAATCATTTTGGAATAAAATTTAACACAAGGGAAAAAAGTCACATGAATAACACCAACCATGTATAGGGTAGAAATCATGACTATATGAAATAATAAACTTCATCTTGTTTGTTTTTGTTTGTTTGTTTGTTTTGTTTTGTTTTGTTTTTCAAGACAGAGTTTCTCTGTGTAATGGTTCTAGCTGTCTTGGAATTCACTTTGTAGACTCGGCTGGCCTTGAACTCAGAGATCCACTTGCTTCTGCCTCCAGAGTACTGAGATTAATGGTGTGTGCCACCATTGCCCAGCATTTTGGGTTATTTTACATTGAGTTATCATCATCATCATCATCATCATCATCATCATCATCATCATCATCATCACTATATTGTGTGTTCCTGAGTGTTTCTCTTCTGGGGTGCCACATCATGGCTGTTTAGGTCAGTGGACAACTTAAGAAAGCTAGTTACCTTTTTCTACTATGTGAGTTCTGGAGAACAAACAGGTCTTCAATTTTGGTGACAAGCATCTTTACTTGCGGAGCCATCTCAACAGCCCTACAATAAGGCCCGCACAAACTAACACTCTTTAATAGAAAGAAGAAAAATGTATATTAAATATATCAAGAAAATGTTTACTTAGATGTGATGACTTATGTATAAGTAAAGTGAAATATATTTGGGAGAAAAGGATGTAAATGGCAGGTTGGCCTGTACACAATGTGGTATGTGTGGAGAGAACTACAATTTACATCTCTCTTAGTCTGTGATCATATGCAACAGACACACAGGGAAAAACTTCTGTCTTGTATTAAAATGCAAAAAAAAAAAGAAGAAATTGCTATTGATTCAGAAATAAACAAGATCCTAGAGAATGGGGAAACTGACTCCCAGAGTTCACTTTATTAAAAGACAAAGTACTGTGTATCGTTAATACAACCAGGCTATCAGCGGACTGTGTTTCCTTAAAATAATCACATTTTAGTAGAGAAAGGAATTCATTCATGTATCTGATACTCATAAAATTAGCACACACTAAATTTTAATTTTTACATTCAAAATTGTCAGAAATTTAAAATGGTTTCACAATGGTATATGAAATATTGTTGAAAGACTTGACTCAAATTTAAAATAGTTCAAATGAAAATAAGAATGTCTACATAGGAGTATTTAGAAGAGCACATGGGACACCCTGGGTCCCGGTGCTGATTACTGGACTCAGGAGATAGGTTCTTCTACTCTGCTTCAACACAAGATACCCTAGGACCCAGATGCAGAAAGGAAGCGTGAAGACCATCCTTAGATCCTGCCAACGTTGGCCCATAGTTCCATAATTGACACATGTCCCTTCTTAATTTTGCTACTGATACCTAAGAACCTTGTTGTGTTATGAAAGAAGATTAAACATGTAGTAATGCATTTGTCAGTGAGGCTTCTCATCAACTTTTGTCTGAGATTATTTTCTATAGTCCATGTTTTCATTAGAAAATAGTTCATTATAATGTCATTTTAAACCTGTTTTTGGCTCCTACACCATAACAACTCCTTCTGTAATACTGAGATCATGACTTACATTGTCGTATTACCATTAAAACACATACCACTTGAAGACTCAAGAGACAGTACCTGTGCCTAACCCACAAAAAGCAATCCAATTTTCAGCTTTCTGTCTCTATTTTGAATTTTAGTCTCCTATATATTTTGGTTCCCAGTTATTTCTGAATTTTTCTCAGAAGGTCAGTTCTACATATGAAAACTGCATTTGACACATGCTATTCAGCATATTTAAGTCTTACAGAGAACTACTTCCAGGTGATATAATTTGACAGCTTTCTGCTAATGGAAGGAATGCCTATGAGCAATACACAGAACTCTTTGTCTTTGTTGGTTTAACTTAAACAATACATTGTTATAAATGGAGAATATTTTCAAAGAATATTCATAGGGTAAACAAAGCTGTGAGCTCTAGCCAATGGGCCATAAAGTGTGAAACAATGAAATGAGAATAAGGTTGATTTAAAAGAAATGAAATCTTAAAGCTCAAGATAAAATGAGCATGACAAGAATGCTTTTGTTATAAACAGCTTGAAAATTATATAATTACCTCACCTTTGAATATACAAGTTAGGTGAACCCAAATTCATAATTTCTTTTTTTTCAAAATTAATAACCCATGAGTAAAAAGTTTTATAACCATGTAATTTGGAAAGTGTAGATATCTTTGGTAGCCCAGAAACAGCAATATAATAATATCCAAGATATTCAATATGTGACAAATAGAAAAATAAGAGTTACTCTTTTTGAGAGTCATTCTTTAAGTGCATTTGACTCATTATTTTATTCTCATATTACTTTGATTAAAGTAAGTACTGGATGTTCACAAATGAAAAAACCTAGACATTAGTATACACAGGTCATGGTATTATTTTTAGGTGACTATGGGAAGCCTAGAAGCTCTTTTTATTGCTTGAAGAGACTACACAGGGCATCCAATGAGGTCTGTGGTTATAACTTCTGTTTTAAACTGTTCTGTACACTTCCAGTTAGCTTATATGACATCTTTACTGCTCTATGTTCATCTATATCACTTGCAATGCACCAATAAAATCAAAATTAACCACAAAACATACTGCTTTAAACTCCCCATACTTCTCATTCACCTGCTTTAAAATATGAAATTATCCATGTCTTCTATATTTCTTCAATATTTAATTCTGAATTACATCATATACATTTTTCATCCCCAAGATGCCATCCAGTGATGCTGTACAAATTTTAAGTGACATCTTTTTTACTTCTCAACAATATCAGTCCCCAAGAATTAGTTACAATGCTCTAATCTTTCATGATGGCTCTGGTTATTTCTACCCCATATGAGCAAACACTTTGTAATTAGATTCCTTTTCTTGAAGTACTTGTCTTATCTCTTCATGCCTTTAGCTAAAAATATTAATAGATATACAAGGAAAAAGACAGTGTACACTTTCTACCTTATTCTTCAATAATAAACTACATGAAATTTCAATACTATTTACATCTGCTCATGCTTACCATCTTGGATTCTTGGAATTGATATAACATATCTTTGTGAGGTGATTTAGAAAAGAAACATATAAACATTTCTGAAGTCCTAGTAGTCAAACAATGTGCTGGCAGTTGTCTGGTAATGTCATTTCTTAAACTGCAGAAAGTTGTCTTGTATACTCTCATTGCAAACAGAAGGTGTATTCTTTATTTGAGTAAGGACAAATGTCATCATGGCAGCAATGTCTTCATAGATTTATATAGAACTAACTGCCTTTTAATACCTCATATCTACTTTTTTAAAGTCCTACTGGCCATTAGTGAATTTTAGCTGGAAACACTCATGCATTTCCTAATCCTCTCATCATTAACCATTGGAGTTTGTGGATGTTAGTGTTAGAACCCTGTGTTACCAAAGTCTGTAGTTACTTAGTTCCCTATTATGTAATAACATAGGATCAGCAGATACATATGAATATCCTGCTTTATGATTTAATTTGTTTCTACATAACTTGTGAAGCCTAATATAATGTAAATGGTGTATATTATAAAATATTGTGTTAATTAGAGAATAACAAAAAAATCATCAGTAAATTTTCAGTACAGTTGTAATAATTTTCCATATATATTTTAGTCTGTGAATGGCTGAATTTAGATGTAAAATTCAACAGTATGAAAGGTTGACTCTATTCATATTTCTTATAAATACTCTACAATTTTAATCCTGATATCATTTATTACAATTTTCAAGCTTCCATTATATATTTAGTGAGCTATTTTATTAAATGAAAGCACCAACTAATTGATAACTAAAATTAAGGGTAACTTTTTTCCTTATATATCAGAGGGCATAGATTCCAAACGAGGAAACTGCTAGTTACTTCCTTTTGAAGGCTATTGCAACCTGACCTAGCCTCTGGTGCCTCCAGACTTCATTCATCTCAGGGGCTTGTGGATACAGGACTCTAATATCTGTATTGATTGTTTTCCCACAACCACATTAATACTATGTGCTTCATTCCTTCTCATTATACTCTTCCTCATTTCTCTTTCTTATTCAAATAAAGAAACACATGAGGTTAAGGGCACACACTTCTCCAGTATGACCACTTTTTAAACTTCACTAATTGTGCCTGTAAATAATCCTGTTTTCAAATATAGTTGCTTGTTGAGTTATAGAGATAGAAACCTAAACATCTTCTTAGAGGACACAAAAGTGAGAGAAAATGTCGAGGATGCCATAGTATGTAAGGTGGCTCCCCACTTTCTGAGTTGGTTTCTCTGTTTCTGCACACTTCCCTCACTGCTACCTCTTATATAGCTCTGAGGCATTGATAATGACTCAATCTCTCTAAACTGCAATGTTCCCGTATGTCCTATAAAAATAATAGTTCCAACCTTGAGGCACTCTGTGAAGACCAAAGTGTATTAACATGAATAAATTTAAAGCAGTGGACTTAACTTGTGTGCAGATTTTTATTACTTCAGGCAGCTACAAAGTTGGAGACTAAAATGCGTGGCGTGCAAGTTGAAGTAGGGATTAGGAAGTCTAATCCTCAGATCCATAGACTTAACTTGATGTTATCGTCGCTTCCCTTACTCACATTCTTCAACACTGTAATCTTAAATAAAATTGATATAGAAGTGTTCATAAAATATCTTAACTATTGGTGTGATTCGGGCACCCAGACGAGTCTGCCTGAGGCAAATGAAGTCATCATGTACCAAATGATTTGCAGCTTTGCTCTACACGGTTCGAGCGCTCAAGATGAGCATTCTTCTGTGTCTACACTCCTCATCTGCAAGCAGCCTCCATCTCTTTGTCATTGTTTGCCATCTATATCTAAATGAGCAGTGTCTTGGGAAACTCCGGACTAAGCCCAAATAGGGTGTTGTTCTGATTTTAGCAGCACATTCGTGAGTCTGAATTAGGAAAGTAAGGAATTAGAATCTAGCCTATGCTACACAGGAAAACACACTCAAAAAACAGTTTATTTTCATTAAAATTGTAAGTCCAAGGAAGTACATATGGTTAATTTCTACTATCAAATCTAGATAGAGCTTTGTAGTAGTTTATTTAAAACTCAGAATCTAATCCCATGACATGACTTTTAAATCTGTAACAAAAATAAAGATATGAAAAGTTATTTTTACTAAAATTTACATTCTTTTCCTTTTAATTAAAAGTTTTATTTTGGTTTTGAGGATTTTATACATATATACAATGAAATGTCCACCACTGGGTTTTTTTCCAACTCTTCCAATCATTTTCTCTTGTCCCCCATCTTTTTACCCTTATTCAGATTTTACTTAGTAATAGCTTCAGGCGCCTTACCTTTAGGAGCTTTGACTTGAAATGTGCAGTGGCAATCATCTTTTACTTTCCAGTTTTTAACTGTTCAGGTTATGGGTGTGTGTCGGAAGGATGTTGAGGCAAAGACAATTGCACAATGGCCGGGAATCACAACTGCCAACCCACACACCAAACGTAAATCCAATAAAGAGGCTACATATTTAATCCAGCTCAAAAGCAAAGTAAAATCATGGAAGGAACTTGACAGAACTGGGCATTGTACGTTAAAAGAAATAAAACAAACTCAAAAAGACAAATAGTGTATATTTACTTAAATGTATGCAAAGTACATTTAAATGAGTTGGGTGTATGTATGTAACTAGGAGGAAGGCCTTAAGAGGGGAAGAAGACATTGTAGAGGTGAGAAGAAAGGGGTGCTGGTATACATGTTACATGGAAACAGAAAGAAGTTTCTATTCGGAGGAATAAATGTAACAGCAAGAGGGATGTCATGAGGAAGGAAGAGTTAGTGCTAGAATAGATAAGAAAAAAAATGTACTTCCTCCACTGTCAGTCTTTCCCCAGCAAGACTGCGCCTCCCTGTAATTTCTCCAAACTACTACCAACCAGGGATAACATTTCTGATTACCTGAGCCTATGGGGAGATTCTCATTCAAACCGGCAATGCCATGTAATTTGGTAATATGATTTGTTTATAATTTCTTGGTCCACTTCTATGTAAGAATATATATATATATATATATATATATATATATATATATATATATATATATATAAATAAATAAAGGATATATTTTTATAAGAATAAAAAAATCAATGATATAGGTACATATATACATAATGATCTGAAGAGTTTCAGGTAAAGTAATTTATACATAAGTTTTTATTCAATATTAAATTTAGTGAATACATTTCTACACATTATAGCGATGTAAAAATAACAGATACTCAGGGTAGACACCCACAATAGAATAAAACAGAAAATCCCAATCTATGTTTTAAGTAAATGTCATTAGTTGTTATGTTGTTAAATGGTTTATGAGGGTATGTATAGTTGAAACAGATACTATAAGCTTAGAATACACACTCCAGAAAAGAATATCAGATCTGCATATGAGTAATTGTTTAACATAATTTTATATATGAAGTGAATGGAGAAAGAACAAAAGTTAACTTGGTTTTAGAACATCTGCTTATAACTGTGTAAATCTGGAAATGTGTTGACCCTGGGACTCCACAAATATAAAAGGGACCAGTAGAGAAACTCAAGTAGTCAGTGTTGCACAGTTTAATTGGTTTGTAGTTAGAAACAAAATAAAACAGAGAGATTTTGCAGCAAGAAATAAGATTAGATAAAATTAGAAAACTCAGCTTGGGAACACATGATTGTGGTCTTCACATTTAAAAAGTAAGGTAATTTCATTCGGTATGTAATGAAAACTCTTTAGGAGATTTTATGCAAATTGTAACATGATTTTGGTGGCTTTAAGAAAATTAATCTGGAACCATTGTATCATCTGAATTGGAACAGAAGGCAAGAAGTCTATTGAAGTTTAATGTGGTAGCCTAGGGAAGAGGGAATGGAGTTGCCGGCTGTAATGGAGTGATGGCTGGAGGGCTGTAGAAGAAAAGAGAGGACTGTGAATGGAAGGTGTTAGTAAAAGACAAAAACAGTGAGAAACAGGAAGAATTCTTGGGAAAACATTCTAGACATGTTGTGAGGCAATGACACAAATATATCTGCATAAGGCAGCACAATATGTACTGGAAAATTCAAATTGATAACCCGAATATATTTTATATTTTCTATACTTTGTTATGGACTTCTTTCATTGTGTTGCAGATCAGAATTTGAAAAATAAAGTTTTTACCATATATATAAATATATATAAAACATTCCTTGAGCTACCAATTAAAATATAGATTTCAAACACACACACACACACACACACACACACACACATATTTATATGTTATGCAACTAAATCTAATTATCAATTTAAATTCACTAACCAAATAAACTTATTTCTCATACTGTGCTTTATCACTGCATTATAAATATTAATATTGAACTAATATGTAGTTCAAAAAAGACTTAAATTATAATGAACAATATAGAGAATGATGGATATTCTTAAATATTTATTCAAACTTTGAGCTTTATGAAGGAAAAATTCACTTTAAGTTAATGAGTGATCTATAGTAAATTATTGCTAAATAACAATATAATATGGTTACTCTATTGTTAATAGAGAGGCAGAATTTTATATTTATCTCATATTTCATTGCTTTAAGTTACACATAACTATTAAATGACTGTGAATAATGTCAGCAAATAAAATAAAATAATTTTAGTAAAACTTTTTCTACTAAAATGAAAATATACTAATAGTTGTAGTTCTTTTTTCAGTAGATTTTCAATAATTTTTAAGTTTTTTTTTTTTTTTTCTTTTTTGAGACAGGGTTTCTCTGTGTAGCTTTGCGCCTTTCCTGAATCTCGCTCTGTAGACCAGGCTGGCCTCGAACTCACAGAGATCCACCTGGCTCTGCCTCCCGAGTGCTGGGATTAAAGGCGTGCACCACCACCGCCCGGCTTTGTAAGTTATTCTTAAGAATAACATGAAGCAGCAGACAAGGAATTTGAAGAAATTTAATTACTTGTATTGAGTACCCAACACATATATCATTACATTAATTAAAGAGTACAAATTTTTATAAAAGGCAATTTGAAATTGTCTCATCAAAATTAGTACTAAATTTCATGTCTGTTATCCAGGCACCAGGAATACCGACAGAGGAACATGAGTGTGGGTTCAGGGAGAAGTTTGGACGACATGTCAAAAATGTATCCAAAATGAGGCAATGATAGTAACTGTAGACAAATTTCTAAAAAGTCTTATTAATAAATACAAATCCAGAGCCAGGTCTTGGGGTAAACACTAAAGGATCAGGGAAGCAGAACAAGCCACAGCCAACCTCACCTTGATAACTTCTCAGCTGATCCTGTTTCCTCAAATTGTAAGCCTCTAAGTTCTCATCCTAATGGATCTCAGCTGAACTAGTGCGCAAGAGCCCAAAAGCTTAACAAGACTCTAGTTCCTGGTTCTCAAGCCTTAATATAGCTTTCTGCTTCCTGCCATAATTTCCTGGGATTTAAGTCGTGTGTCACCATACCTAGCTCGGTTTCCAGTGTGGTCTTGAAATCACAGAGCTCAAAACAGATCTCTGGCCTCCAGAATACTAGGATTAAAGATGCGTGTGCTACCACTGCCTAACCTCTATGTTTAATATAGTGACTGTTCTGTTCTCAGATCCCCAGATAAGTTAATTAGGGTACACAATATATTGAGGGCAAAATATCACCACAAGTAACAATAAAAATATGGTAACAAATTTTTATACAAAGCTAGGGGAAGTATATTTTGTGTATAAAGAAATAAAAAATGAGTTCAGACTTTTTGAAAAGCCATGTTGTTACTGGTAAGCCAAGATTTTATTTGCATTATAAAATGGTTGACTGTGCAGAAGGTCATTGCTAGGTCATTAAATAATCAATAAAATTACCAGAAGTATTCATGAAAATATAGCTCGGTGAATAGACACAGGGGCCTGGAGGTTTCTTTTAATGAGAAGTGCAGAGTGTTATTCTTGTTTTATTTGATTAGTGATAAAAGCAAGTAACTCGAATGGATGAAAGAGCAATATTCTGGGACTCTTTTTAAGAAGAAAATGAATTATACCACAGTAAATGAAATCAGTTTCAGAAAGACTAATTTGGAAAGAATTTTGCCATCTGGAGATAAAAAAATATGACATTTTCCTGAAAAGGGAATTTATATTATAATCTAAATCCAGATCTAGCTGAGGTTGAATAAAACAAGTTTCAGCATTCTTCAAAATGCAAACATTGATTCATTCTTTGTAGCTATGAATAAATGAAATAAATTCTCTTAAAATTTATCTTTTAAAAGAAATGGCATATTAGCTTCCTCATAAATCATTGAGTCATTTTATATGAAATTATACAATAATCTATAAGGAGTACACATTTATCATTTTGAAAATAATCTACTTAAATATATCACATTCTGCTGTGATTCGAATGAAAATGGCCCTCATAGGCTTACTTTTGAATTCTTGTTTCCAGATTGGCAAAACTGTGTGGGAAGGATTAGGAAGTGTTGTCTATTTTGAGAAGATAAATTACTGAGAATGAGGGCTTTAACTTATACATTTCCAGTGTTATTTCTCTGTCACATGGTTGTGAATCAAGATGTGAGCTCTCAGCTTTTCCTTTGTTCTGCCCTCATGGGACTCTAACTCTCTGAAACTGTAAATTAATTTAAATGTTTTCTTTTATAGCTTGTGTTGGGCATGGTGTTTTGCCACAATAGAAAAAAATAACAAGGAAAAAAGTTGCCACCAGGAAGTATCTTATTAATGTGACAAGCTTGATAAACCTGTTTTATGGAGGAATGGGGAACATGTAGGGGTGTTGGACTAGGAAATGAGTTGAATACTATACATGGGTCTCAATGAGCAATCCTAGCAAAAATAAAAATGGAAGACAGCAGTTCTGAGAACAATGTGGACTTCATGGACAAGCTCATGTGGTTTTAGAGGAGAATAATACTAACAACAGAAGAGGAGAAAATTTTTTGTGAAATTTTGGCAAAGATTTTGGCTACTTTCTCCTAAGAATTTTCCTAAGGCTAAATTATAAAGAGCAAGAATAGTTTCCTTGATGAGAAAGATTTCAAAACAACCTAAAATTTAGTCTGTCTTGTGGTTATTAGTAATCACTCTTATTTAGGTCTACAATGAAAAAAGAGGAAACAGGGAGAAAATATAAAATATACAGTTAAAAAATGAAAGAACACCAGAAAACTTCATGATGGCGTCAAAGCTTGTACTGAAAAATGAGAAGATTAAGAGAAAGTTGATCTAATTTGGGAAAAAGATAAGGGAAAGACTCCACCAAGTGAAGCTTTCAACTAGTTATAACAAAAGGCCTAAGATATAGTCTGCTCCCCAAAAGCATAAACAAATCAAGTCTGCTATGGATATGATTCAAGGGTGGTAGAATTTAAGCCACAGTGTTACTCAAACTTGGATTTAGATTTATGAATGATACACAGGGTAAGGGTTTGTAATATCTTTCCTGGGGTTAAGGAGAGCCTCTGAGGCCAGGTGGCGGGGAGAGAGTCCATGAACGAAGATGCCAAGAATTCATTTTATGAGTCAGTCAAAGTGAATCCTGGATAGCACTGGATACTCTAAAACGTTAGAGATGCTAGAGCCAGGTGGTGTCAGTCAAGTAAGGCTGTGCACAAGGGGTTGAAATCACCAGGACAAAGCCTGGGGCTTCCAGCAAAACTGAAAGGGTGAGGCCATCTAAGTCCATTGCTATTTCCTTGATAGGTTACAGTCTCGCTTTCACCTAGGATTTCCTCTCTACACCCTTACTCCTTCCTTTTGGAATGGTAATGACTGTTTGCACTATTGTATGTTGGAAATATGTAATTTGCTTTTTTACTTTTACAGAGCAATACAATTCAAGAGGATATCTTGAATCTAGAAGTGATTTTGGACTTTGTATTTTAAACTTGAGATTGTGAGAGCAAGGATCTTTTGAGAGTGGAGTAAAATGTGGGAATCTGAAGTAGAATGGCCCCCATAATCTCGTATGTTTAAATGCTTGGTCTCCAGGTTTGGGAACTGTTTTTGGGAAGTCAAGGAGATGTGGTCTTGTTGGAGGAAGTCTGTTACTGAAAATGCACTATGAGAGTTTAAGAGTCCCTGCAATTGTAGTTCTTCTTCTTACCCTCCTCTTCCCTCTGCCCCCATCTCTCTCTTTCTGATTCATGGTTGTCCTCTAAATATGTAAGCTACCAGCTACAACACCTGTACCATGTCTGTCCTCCTCTCTGATGCCACGCTCCCTGCCATGTAGTCATGGACTTTACAATCCACAGAAAAGTGAGCCTCAAATGAAACGTTTGTTGTCTATTTGATTGTTTTGTTTTATTTTATTTTTTACAAGTTGCCATAGTCATGCTGTCTCTTCACGGCAAAGGGAAGTTACTAACACACCAAGTATCAGTTGATGATCTTACTTATTCTCTCACTGAAAATATCTGAACAATTCCAACACTGAACTAAAATTTAGAACATATATACATCACAATAATAACAATTATAAAAATGTGGATTAATATTAATGATAATCAAAAATTATTAAGAAAAGATATACTGCCAATCATTAAGCCAAAGCACAAATCTTAACTTTAAAAAAAAAAAAAGATGCCTCTTATGATCTTGGATTCTAACTAATCATTCCAGTGCATGGCCAGTTTTCTACTAAAAATTCTATGGGGTTCCTTGCTTTAGGGTTTAGCTGTTTCTCAAGTTCTCAGCTCAGTGTGAACATATAGTGTGAGTCAAAGGTTATATATGTTAGTTAATATTCCTTCTTCTGAATTGTATAATTTTAACAAAAATTTTAGTTAAAAATGGAAGTTCAGCTTAAAGAAAATCCATGCAGTGAAGATAGGCATAACTGTTTTACATTAAATGCTTTTCTTCATGTTTTATCCAACAGCTTCTCAAGTAGAAATCCTGTAAGTTGAGTTGACTTATGCACATTAATATAAAATACTCAAAATCTATTCACATACATTTTTCAAATTATAAATTTCATTCCAACCTTAGGAGATCCTTGCTCTCACAATCTCCAAAGTTTAAAATACAAAGTCCAAAATTGCTTCTAGATTCAAGACAACCTCTTAATTGTATTGCTCTGTAAAAGTAAAAGGCAAATTACATACTTCCAACATACAATAGTGCAAATAGTCATTACCATTCCAAAAGCAAGGAGTAAGGGTGTAGAGGGGAAATACTAAAATAAATTAAAAAAGAATGACATCATTTTTCTCACCCACCTAGCCCCTCCATGTTATCTTCCCTGCAACCTATATTTTGTACCCTACATTCTAAATTGATATCCTCTCTTTGATATTATTGCTACATACAAATATATGTGTGTATGTACTTGCATATGCATGTATATGTGTGTGTATACATTATGTATATATTCATGAAATGATATATACTTACCACTTGCTGAGTCAAATTTTTTTATTGTGTTTATATGGTCTCAGGGCTGATCACTATGTTTTGGGGAACCAATCAGCATCTCATCCCTGGGAAAAATTAACTCTCTGTCTAATAGCATTTATTAATTGTCTGTGTTTCATTATCTAATGGTGGGACCCCATGAAAATTCCCCTCTTCTAAGTTAGCCTGTCTGTTGATGTTACCATTGTTCTGGTCTTGTTTTTGTAGCTATTTAGGGACCTTCCTTCACTGCAGACGTCTGGATATTCTGACTCTTCCAAGTCTTTCTGTTTTCTCTTTTGTAGTATTCCTTGGGCTTTAGGAGAAAGCATTGTATGCAGCAATATAGAGAATGTTCAGATCTTATTTTCCCCAAAGATTGAAATGTAATTAGGAATATATCAAAGAATATAATCCATAAAGGAAATGTGAAAATGTGAGTGAGCATCAGGCTGAAAATTCAAGAGAAACCTCTCTTTAAGATAAATTTACAAATATAAACACAGTATATCTGAAAAGTGATTAGTACTCACCTAAATATTCACTCAGATAAATAAAAAATATAACTTGGCAATCTCTAAAGCATTTTTGCAATAAAAAAATAAATAACACAGAATTTTATGACACCATAAACAGCCAAATCAATTTTAGAAAAGGCCAAAGTTGGAGGAATCACACTTCCTGGATGCAAACATATTACAAAGGCACAGTAATCAAACTGTTCTACTGTTATAAAAACAGAGAGACATAATAACAGAATAGAAAAGAGGAGCATAAAGTAAACATAGCAAATATAGCCAAACGATTCTTATGAAGGGTCAAAATCAATTCTTGGGGAGAGAATAATTTCTTCAACACATGGTGCTAGAAAAACTGGAAACTCATTTGCAAAATAATGAGTTTACTTATCGTACATAGCATATAAAAACAACTAACGGCCGGGCGGTGGTGGCGCATGCCTTTAATCCCAGCACTCGGGAGGCAGAGCCAGGCAGATCTCTGTGAGTTCAAGGCCAGCCTGGGCTACCAAGTGAGCTCCAGGAAAGGCACAAAACTACGCAGAGAAACCCTGTCTCGAAAAACCAAAAAAAAAAAAAAAGAAAGAAAAAAAAAAAAAGAAAAAACAACTAACAACTATTGAAGATGTAAATATAAGACATCAAATCACAGAACTCATAAAAGAGAGCAAAGAAGACAAGTTTCCTAAAAGTAGATTTGGTGACTTGTCAGGTGTGACTTCAAAAGAAAGGGAAAAGGAAAACTAGACTAATGATGCAAACGTACAACAATTTGCTCCATGGCACACCATGAGTACAGTGAAAATCCACCTGGAGAATGGAATCTATAATTGTGAACTACACACCTAAAAACACACGCAAAATAATGGAGAACATGTACACTTCACAACAAAAACAAAAGTCAAATAACCCAGTAAAACACTTGGCAAAGGATTAGACTTTTTCCAAAAAACAAAATGGCCAACAAACATGAGAGGAACAGATTTAAAATCACAGAGATGCAAAGGGAAATAGTGAGGTATCAATTTACTTGTCAGATTGTCTCCATCTCAAAAAAAAAAAATAGAGAATTTAAAAGCATTGGCTAGGATAGGGAAAAATTATAATTTGTATGCTTAATCAATGAGTCTTTAATATGTTAAAATCAATATGGAAAATAGTATAAAATTTACTTCACAAATTAAAATTATGACCTATAAATCCCATTTACTGATACAGATTCAAAATAATTGGAATCAGAGTATCAATGAGATATTTACAAATATTTAGAAAAGTATTATCAGCAAATGGCAAGAAGTAGACACAATTCTTACATCCCTCTACTGATAAATACAAAAATGTATTGTGCTACATGTTTAAATGAAAAATGATTTATCCTAAACATGGAAAGATACTGTGTCTCATGTTACAATGTTAATGAACAAAATTTAATAAGTCACAAGTTAAGGAGACAAAATACTACAAACTTCCATTTTCATGAAAAATCTATAGTGAATGAATACACAAAAGAAAAATAGAAATTTATAGTAATTTCTAAGATCTTATTCTTTTTTTTTTTTTTCGGTTTTTCGAGACAGGGTTTCTCTGTGTAGCTTTGCGCCTTTCCTGGAGCTCACTTGGTAGCCCAGGCTGGCCTCAAACTCACAGAGATCCGCCTGCCTCTGCCTCCCGAGTGCTGGGATTAAAGGCGTGCGCCACCAACGCCCGGCTAAGATCTTATTCTTTTCAATTTTTTTTCTAAAATGAATTTCCTTTTTTTGCTTGCATCTAGTAGTTTTATTGTAGTAAAGTATTATTTCATTAAAATCTCCTCTTTGTTTCTATTACTCCCATTAAAAGAGCTATTTTTAATGAATAAGTAATATATGTGCAGATCTCTAAAACTGTTCACTGGGTAAAGGGACTTACAACTAAACCTGACACCCACCACAAAATAAAACAAGAGAACCAGTTTCCATGAGTTATCTTCTGACATCTAATTTACACACATACACACACACACACACACACACACACACACACACACACACACCATCATCATCATCATCATCATACACACATTCACATCAAATAAGTTAATAAGCAAGTAGAAAAATTAAAAATATTTCCAAATGTATCATCATGATCTTATCGTCCCTCACATCTATTACACAATATAAATACGGTAAATACTATGAACTTCAAATTTTTTAAGAAAAAAATTTCATTATGCTTTTTACTGTTTTAACCACAACGAGAAAAAAACTCTCATCCTGGGAAAGCAAAAGACCATATGGGCATATAGTTTAAAATATATGTGTAAATCCACATGACAAATGAAAACTAAAGATATAAAAAACGTCTTTGAGACACTCAGAACTACAAAAGTAAAACAACCCTTCATTAGCGTAACAAGCACACAATTTTTATTTCAGAAAATAGAATCATCTAAAAATATGGAAAGAAACCAAATGAGAGTATAATTCCCAGAAGGTGGATCTAAAGGTCAAAGGTATTTTCAAGGCTACACTCAAATATGGCATGACAAGAGGCAAAGCCAGCACTTTGTAATTGGTTGTTTCACATAGAATGTTTTTGGGACTCCTAACAGTAGATATCTCTGCCTCTTGCCTGCTCTTGGGACACTTTTCCTCCTACTGCTCCTACTTTGCCTCACTCAGCCTTGATAGGAAAGTTTGTACCTGGTCTTCTTGCCTGGTAAGATGACATTTTAGGTTGATATCCCTGGGAACCCCTGCGCTTTTCTGAAGACAAATGAGGAACAGTGGATCTATGGGAGGGAGGAGGAGATGAGGAGAATGGGAGAAGTGGTGAGAGAGGAGATTGCCATCAAAATATATGGTTTGGGAGAAGATTTTTTTAAATAAAGACCAGGAAGAATGGGAATAATAGGGGAAAAAAGAGGAAATGTTAATGAAACAATACTTTTTTGCAATAAAACTATCATATATAAACAAAAGAAGAGAATTGATTTTAGAAAAAAAATGAAAAGAAAAAGAGCTTAGAAATTGCTATAAGTTCTTCTGGAAATAATAATTTTAAAAAGCTTTGTGGGAATCTTAAAAAGAAGTAAGATTTAGAATTCTCAAGCCGGGCGGTGGTGGCACACGCCTTTAATCCCAGCACTCGGGAGGCAGAGGCAGGCAGATCTCTGTGAGTTCGAGGCCAGCCTGGGCTACCAAGTGAGTGCCAGGAAAGGCGCAAAACTACGCAGAGAAACCCTGTCTCGAAAAACCAAAAAAAAAAAAAAAAAAAAAAAAAAAAAAATTCTCAGTGAATGATTTCACGCTCTACATGAACAGAGATAATTAGAGTTAAAAGAGACTTATTTTATAGACATTATATCTGTTCATGCTTAAGCGCTCTATGCAAGTGTGGAATCATTTTATTATTTAATCATCTTTAACAAAAAAAAATCTTACTTATTAAAAAAAATCCAGAAAACAAAGTAATTTACATATTTGTACTTGAAAATACATAGTATAGATCTATTTCCATGTAATGTCTTTAGGGAAATGATGGGCTAGGGGAGAGAATAGGATTTTTCTAACATCTTTATGTTTTACTAATCAGTGGTAACATTCTATCTCAATTTTCTCACATGTATTAAGAAAAAGAAAAAGGAATTTGATTTTCTGTTCTTTATAGGGAAGCATTAAAGCAAGAGGATTAGTGCGATCTTAACAAAAAGGATTATAAAAGGACATTTGCAAGCATCGTGACCTTATTCTTACAACACAACAGAGGTTTATATTTTGATATGAACTCTATCTTTTGTGTTCTGCTTAAGAATAATAGGCACTGATTTAATCTGTTTCTCTGTTCTACTTTCTAATTTTACTGAATTTAAGCATCATTCTAGGATTCTTTTTTTCACCTGAGGGTCTCTAGAAAGTATAGTGTGAGTCACTCGAAATAAGAGAATTCCTAATAAAAATGAATATTATAAGGAAAAGTCAATGGAGTAGCACTAGTTTTAAAACCAAAAGCATTTTCAATGAAGTTTCTTAAGGTACAATTAACTGTATAATCCACTCAATTTTAGTAAATTTACAGCTTGCAAACCATCTTCAGTGTACCATGTTAGAACTGTTCATCAATCAGAAAACACTCTTTATGCCAGTTGTCAGTTTGCAAAACAGTGTCTAGTACCATACACAGCCACAGGCAATCACTTGTTAATTTGTTTTTATGCACATCTGTGTGCATGCCATCTGTGTGGGTGCCCACGGAGTACAGAAAAGAGCAACAATCCTCTGGAGCTGGACTTACAAGTTGTTGTTGTTTGCCTCCCTTACATGAGAGCTAGGAATTAAATTCTAGTCCTCTGGATGAGCAGTATTCACTCTTAGCCACTGAGCAATCTCTCCAATACCCATTCATTTCTTCTATTATTCAAAATTTATCTTGCCAAAATGTGTGTGTGTGTGTGTGTGTGTGTGTGTGTGTGTGTGTGTGTGTGTGTGTATGTGTTTCACAAGTGAGAATAATTATATTTAAATCAGCATTTTGGACAATTGTCAATAAAACATCACATACTTCCTACTATTGCCCAGATGTAGATGAATTTCTAAATGATCTTATTAAAACAACAACAACAGGCCGGGCGGTGGTGGCATATGCCTTTAATCCCAGCACTCGGGAGGCAGAGCCAGGCGGATCTCTGTGAGTTCGAGGCCAGCCTGGGTTACCAAGTGAGTTCCAGGAAAGGTGCAAAGCTACACAGAGAAACCCTGTCTCCAAAAACCAACCAACCAACCAACCAAACAAACAAACAAACAAACAAAAACATGGAGCCAGATATAGGGATTAAAGCCTGAGAGAGATCAGAGGAATAGGAACCACCACCACTAACCTTACCGCACCAACTCCAAAGCTTCCAAATGCCATGACTTCCTGTCTACCCATGCCTATATTCCTTGTGGTTCTGCAATCTAATTTGCTCTCTCTGTCCAGGTGCATCTCTTCCTCTTCCTGCCAAGCTCTGTCACTTCCTGTCTGTCTGTATAGACTTCCAGACCTCCATGGTTAACTAGCATTGGAATTTAAGGTGTGTGCCACCACACCTGGCTGTTTCTAGTGTGGCCTTGAACTCACAGAGATCCAGACAGATCTCTACATGCTAAGTATAGGACTAAAGGCATGTGCTAAAATTGCATGACTTTGTGTTCACTTATAATGGCTTGGTTTTTCCTCTAATCCCCAGGCAAGCTTTATTTAATAAAGCACAAATAAAATATCACCACATTTCAGCACAAATAAAATATCACCACACCCAGAGTCACATGATTTTAGCCTTCTTGAGAGTCAGCACTGCCTCTGTGCAGGAAACAACACCACAAGTTACAAACATTGTACTTGCCATTTTTTTTTCTTTTGTCAACAAAATACTTCAGATAAATGAACTTACAACAACACTTGTATTCTCTCTCACAAACTGTACAGCTTCATCCATGACTGCTTCGTCCATTGCTTTTGGGGCCATGGTAAGCAGAATACCATGACATGGACAGGAACCAAGAAGAACAAGGAAATGGAGGTTGCAATGTCCCAAGTTCATCTTCAAGGAATAACCTTCAGCTAGATAATCTTCTCCTTTCAATCATCTCTCGTTAGGGGAACATGCTCTAAGCCTTTAGTGCCGGGATCCAGGCTGGGCTTGGGTTCAGGTCCTGAGATGGGTAAGGGGCATCAGTGGAAGGAAAAACTTCTGACCACCAAGCAGATTGCACTCAAGTGGCCCTGAATAGCTCAAGCCATCATCTTTTTTTTATACTTAGAGTTTTCTCTGACCAGGGTTATATGAACAGCTTTATTATTGGCTTCTATTTTTGACTTTAAGAAATGCATCACAGTTTAAGGAATACATTGTGATCATTATAAAAGCCCCCATTGTCCCCCTTTATATTTCCCCAACACATCTTCCCACTCCCTGCATAACCTTATTCTAGACATATTAGCTGTGAGCTCTTTTTTTTTTTTTTTTTGAGCTGAGGGTTGAACCCAGGGCCTTGCGCTTGCTAGGCAAGCGCTCTACCACTGAGCTAAATCCCCAACGTATTCTAGACATAGAGTTCAGCATTTTTCAGGCTTAACTAAATATCCAGCCAAACACATCCTGCTCTGCAGCTCTTATGTCGGCTGGCAGCTACTTGCGCTTACAAAGTTAAAAAGTAATAGACATGGGCACACTGCTTTAAGGACAACAATATTCAAACCCAGACAGTTCTTTCATATCTGCAAGATAAATTTGTATACCGTCTGTTTTCTACACGAGGGTCCCATGTCTCAATCGCTCTGTAAAAGGAAGACCCTGATAAAGCATTTTTTTTCTATCTTATTATACCATTCTTCTTTGACAAATATAAGCTTCTATGTATGGTAAAAATGGATCTAACTATCCCACATTTTGCAATGTATTTTTTTTTTTTTTGGAGCATACCAGATCCTATGAAGTGATTCTACTTGGTGTCCAGAAACCTTACTATCAACAATTGGTATTATACGTATTCCTGAGGCTTTTCCCCTATTCTGTGTATGCATGCCTTATTCTTCTTTCCAGAACTGTGAAATATGGTTAATATTCCAAGCATTTTGTTTTGCTTTGTTTTGTTTTTTCTCATGTGTACCTAACTGTCTCTACTGAAGTCAGAAAATTTCCCAGGATTGGGAGTTGTAGTTAGTATTTCCAGTTAAGATATTTGAGAAGTATCAGCCCCATGTTGAATCTTAGAAGAAATTATTCAAGAAAGGAAGAATTTCCATGGAAAATTACAGCTATTGCATGTACAACTAACAAAGTAAAACTTAAAACCACCCAAAGAATCTCCATATAATGAGAGAGAAAAGAGCCTGTAAGCTGCATAAATTTTTCAAATTTTTGTGCTGTCCCGTCGACTACTGGTCCTTGCCAAGTGAGAGTCCATTTCCACAGGTATCTTGTCCTGAGGAAATCCATTGGACAAGTAGTCATATGCTGATCCGAGACTAGGCTGCCCTTTTCCTAACACTTTAGTGCATGGGCCTTTCAGGAAACTTTATGAAATCACTCGACTAACCTACAACAGGAAATTCTCAGTTTCATTCATTGTTAAGAGTACACTTACTACTATGATACAAAGTGCTGAAATCTTTATTTTTCCAATGATCCAATGCGACTGAACAGAGTGAACAAAACTTATGTCTAAGCACATATTTTTTTTCATTAATTGGTTATTCTTTCATTCTATTTGTGCTTTATTAGCATATATTAATGTTCATATTGTCCAAAAATCTCAAGTCATTATTATAAAAGAAGAAGGACATAAAAATTATGATATGTGCATACATGCAAAGAGAAAAAGTAGATTTGGACAATTAATATATGTTAAGTATGATTAAAAAGATGAAGTCAGTGTTGAGTTTCATCATAGATGAAGGGAGTAGGTCTCCCTTTCTTCTTTCCTGAACAGCTGTGTATTGTCAATATAATTGCTGTAGACACTTGCTAAGAATCCAAGTCCTCATTTTTGGCATCATTTAACCAAGAAATGTAAAATACGGCATCCTCTATGTGCTATTGTATATATTTGCTGGTTTTTTATAGCTGCAGTTATTCTCTAAGAACTACTAGGTAGATTTTTATCCAGGTTTTAGGCTTATCTGATCTCTTATATTTCCACTTACCAAAAAGTCATGAGTTTTTAATTCACCCGTGTTATATAAAGGAATCTCATTTATATTAGGATGAAGAAGGTAAAAAAATCTGTCTCCAAACTTACATGTACCTCAATTTAATTCAATTATAATAATTGAGTTTATAGGGAAGTTACAGTGACTTGAAATCCACCTGCAAGAGACCTCGTGAGTCAAACACAAATTACAGCTTTTTTCAGAGATGAGAAATATTATCCTAAAAATTGTATCTTTTGCTTGTCAGAAGGCAGAAGAATTTACACGCTTTTATGCAAGAGAACTTAATGTTCCCCACGAGTACCGTGACAGGATGATGAGGGTGTGAGGGCGCCTCTGGAAGCCGTTGTCTATCTCTCCTCTCTCTTCTCCTGCTTCCCCCTCTCAGTCTTTCTCCCTCTCCTTCCTTCTTCCCTCCCTCCTTTCCTCTTTTATGCATTGCCTCCCCTTCTCTAAATTAAATTGCAAGTCATCAGATACCGGTCTTTCATGAAATAAATATCAACTGGTAAATCAAAGTTGCTGTTTCGAACATCTGGCATTGGCAAGATAAGTTGTTTTGAAGCCACAGAGAGTTCAAATGAATTTAAAATTTAAATATTTTTTTTCTTCAGAATCCGATCTTAAAAAAGGATTCAAGTTGAAAGAGATTAACAATGTTTGATATTTCCTCTTCATTCTTCTTAACATAATTTTGATAATGATTTTGCCTTATTGCTAAAATATGAAACACTTTCTATGAGAAAATCATTTATGGAAATATACAAAAATATAAGGGGATATTGTGGTGTTAGAACCAGAAATAGATGTGATTCCTAGTTCTGTCTTTTTAGAAATTTGAACTCTGAAGTAAAAGTGAACAAATAGAAAATAAGCACACAGCTGGCACAGTAGCTAACTGCTTTCCCTGCAAGTATCAGAACCTAAGTTAAATCCCCAGAACCCACATTGGAGTAGCAAGGCAGGAGACAGTGGTGTGATTTAATGCCAGTGGTGGGAAAACAGCCAGCAGACATAGGTGGATACTTAAACTCTCTGGCCAGCCAGCCTAACTTACTGTGAGAATTGAAAGTTAATTAGAGATTCTTCCTAAAAAGAACAAACAAAAAAGAGGGAACAATCCTAAGGAACTATCCTTAAAGTTGTCCTTTTGATTCCTCATGCACATGCATACACACACATGTTTATATGCACCCTTAAGTATATCTGGGAACACATATGAACACACCTGTGTATGTATACACACATGTATGCAATCATAGTCATTAATTATGTATATTGTACAATAGAAGTTCAGTCATTGTTTATAATCTTTAAAACAATTTTAAGGTGTAAGTGGCTACTGCTATACCAGAAAACTCTATGCAACTTAAATTATTTAAAAAGAATTTAGATCTATATGACACAAATACACTTTACTTTTATTTTTTTTTAATTTAGGGAAACACATGAATTTGGAAAGACATGTGTGAGGGAATATAGGGAAAGATGTAGAGGAAATGGGAGGTAGACATGATTTCCTATATGTATGTATGTTTGTAATTCTCAAAAATGAAGAAATTTTTTTTTAAATTGAGAGGCCTGGTTGTGGTGATATTGTGTCCCCCAATATATTGTGCACCTTAATAAACTTATCTGGAGTCAGAGAACAGAACAGCCGCTAGATAAACATCGAGGCCAGAAAATGGTGGCACATACACCTTAAATCCTAGCATTCTGGAGGCAGAGCTCCATCCAGATCTCTGTGAGTTCAAAGCCACACTGGAAACAGAAAGGCATGGTGACTCATGCCTTTAATCCAAGGAAGTGATGGCAGAAAGCCGAAAGGTACATAAGGTGTGAAATCCAGGAACTAGAGTCTCTTTAAGTTTTCAGACTTTTGAGCAGCAGTTCAGCTGAGATCCATTTGGATGAGGACTCAGAGACTTCCAGTCTGAGGAAACAAGACCAGCTGAGGAATTAGCAAGGTGAGGTGGCTGTGGCTTGTTCTGCTTCTCTGATCTTCCAGCCTTCACCCCAATACCCGGCCCTGAGTTTGTTTTTATTAATAAACCTTTTAAGATTCGCGTTGCACCTGGTGAGATGACTCAGCAGCTGATGGGCTTGCGGCCGAAGCTGACAACTTAAGTTTCATCCCTTGGACCAGCATGGTAGACGAAGAAAACTGATTCCCACAAATTGTTCCCTGACTTGTACAATGTAGCACACACACACATACACACACACAGACATGCACGCACATGCATACACACACACACACACACACACACACACACACACACACACACACACACACACTCTCTTATATAACTATCGAGGGAGCAAACATAAATACTTAAAGAAAAATATGTTTATTTCTTTGGTAAAGAGAAATATTAATGAAGAGATATAACAAAGAAAGTGAACAGGACATAAAATTACATTTAAATACATATTCTAAACTGATTACATTTGTGTAATCACAGCTCAGATTAAAGATCAGAATACCATGAGCCTCTCAAAAGATTCGCTTCCTGTCACTCTTGCTTACATATTATCTTAGTTATTTTTCTATTACTGTAACAAAAGAGCACGACATAGGCAATGTAAAAAGAAAACATTTAATTTGGGCTTACAATTACAGAGGGTCAGAGTCCATGATGGTAGCACAAAGACATGACAGAAGGCAGAGCTGAGTGCTTATATATTGATCTGCATGTAGGAGGCCAGGGATTGAATCTTTGAAACCTCAAAGACCATCACCAGTAACAAGCCTCCCCCAACAAGCCATATAATAGGTCTTTCTTTGAATTGCCAACTCCCAAATAATGACACAGAGACTTCTTATTAATTATGAAAGCTTGGCCTTAGCTGAGGCATGTTCTCAGCTAGCTCTTAAAAATTAAATTAACCCAGTTATATTAATCTGTGTTCTTCCATGTGTCTTGTTCCCTCATCTCAGTATTGTACGACTGACTCCCTCCATGTTTTGCTGGTTAATCCCCTGCTTCAAATTCTTTTCCAGAGTTCATATCTCTGCCCAGAAGTTCCACCTGATCTCTCCTGCCTAGCTATGGGCATTCAGCTCTTGAGTAAACAAATCAGAATTGACTTAGGCATGTGAGGTAAAACAGCAATACATCTTCACACAATGCAAATCAAATATCCTGCAACATTTCTCCATTTTTGTCTAAATAAAAAGTAAAGGTTTTAACTCTAACAGAGTAAATCTATATAGAATAAGGACAATTCACATGTAAAAATTACATTCACAGTGTCCAGTTTATTTTTATTTGGCAACTTTGGAGAAAGTACTCTATTATCTATCCTATCTTGGTAAGTCCAAAGTTTTGTACCTAAATCACTTTCTGTCATAACTAGTATTAACAAACTAAAAATACCTTTTTAGACCTTAAAACATTTTCATCAATAAACAACTTAAGCTTATGTTTCTCAGCCTTATAAACTTTGTAAGTTTCATTTCTAAATTTGATAACAAGAAAAACTGTAAAACTGTAAAACTATCCATTCTTCAACCCCATCAAAGACCTGAGGATAAAATATTACCTGAGAAAATGGGAAGTGCAGAGCAAACAACTTTCCAAACTAGAGAAACAACAGAGATGGCTGTCTGTCTGAACAGTCACCCAAGGTCTCTCTTGGTTGGATGAATCTTTGGCCTAACAGGCCTGTAATATCTGACAGACTTTTCTGTGAAGCAGGAATTGTGAAGGACTGGCCTACCTTATGTTGGCAAAGTTCAGCAGTAAACTCCCTTTGTGACCCACTTATCCAATTTGGACAGCATGCTGTCAGTAGTCAAGGTAAGGGCAGTCTCTTTCCCAGTGAATATCTTTACCACATTGATAGAAAACTACATATAGTAGTTTTCTACTACATACTACATACTACATACTAACATCAACTGAAGTCTCCAGGAAGGAAATGTGGCCCCACAACAATAACAATTCCATGTGGGCAATAATAATATCACTAAGCTGACAAACATCATCTACAGATCAGCCTTGAACTACAAGGTGCTCAGAGCAATTTCGAGAGGGCTAGCTGAGATGATCCAGTCTCAAAGACTACTTGAATAAGGACTTGAGATAAACCCTGAACTTTGGCATTATACACAGACTGGGTAATAATGAAGGATATAGTTACCTTTCCTAGAATTTGACAATTAACCTAAAATTTTTCTTTCAGGATAAAGATAAATTCGCCCATACCCAGCAGGAAGCAATTTTAAGAATACGATGCCCACTTTCCCAAAGAGGGCAGGTGGTTTTTTGGTCTTTTTAATGGGTTTTGGGTCTGGGATAATTTTCATTGTTTACGGGGGTTGGTTACAAGTTGTTGTCAAGGGTTAGGAAAAAGGTTAAGTAAAGAAGATTAGATTTAAGATTCTTGTTTAAAAAAAAGAGAAGAAAAAAGAAATAAAAGAAAAAGACAATTACTAGTTTTAAATACTTTACATTGAATTGGATTGTTTTATATTGTATACAAATTATATATATATTGAAATTGATATTGTTAGAAAATGCTATATGTATATTTCTAATTGTACTTATACCGTTCATTTAACAATGTAATGCAATTTTCTGATCCTTGAATGTTATTATTACCAACTATTAGGATATAAAGAAATGAGCCGGGCGTTGGTGGCACACGCCTTTAATCCCAGCACTCGGGAGGCAGAGCCAGGCGGATCTCTGTGAGTTCGAGGCCAGCCTGGGCTACCAAGTGAGCTCCAGGAAAGGCGCAAAGCTACACAGAGAAACCCTGTCTCGAAAAACCACAAAAAAAAAAAGGATATAAAGAAATGAAAGTTAGTAGTTAGACATTACAACAGAACTTGTAGTCATATTAGATATGTTTTAAAAATTGAGAAGACATATTTTAGATAGACAGGTCATCTTCAAACCCTTCAGAGATCTATAGAATATGGCATTTAAAATGTTTTAATAACTTAGAAAATTTTTCTTTTTTGTTATGACTATGAGACATGTCAACTCCTGGCAATACCAATCTACTTCAGAGAAAATATGGGCATTGAAGAAACTGCATATGGAGTTAACTTTCATTGTGGCAAAAGTTAGCCACTGGACAACAATCCTCAAATCAACAGGACAAAATGGACAGACAGGACATGAAACAAAGGACTACCGATTCTTGCCAAAACAAGTGTGGTTATGGCTTTATCAAAAGGCACCTTCTGAGGCCAGGACAATATGGCACCATCCCTGAAGTGCCCTTTGCAATCTGGAAAAGGTACAGTGCCCTTTTCTTCAAAGGCAGCTGAACAGGCAGTGGGCCAATGGCTTCTGATGTGCAATGGAACAGCAGCTGAAACAGTTATTCTTGAAGAGTTAACTAAGCTCACACCTCTCATTAGTAGACTGGCATTTAATAGAGGGATGTGAAGAAGAACGGGATGCTGAGATGAAGCCACATATACACAGCCAGGAAGAATGGACAGCTGAATTAAAAAAAAAATTCAACAATTTCCAGAATTTAAAATCCTGAATCATGACAGGACACTAGTGGAATTCAGGTGTTTCTGGTACATGGACTGCTCTCACCCAATGTGAGGTTGAACTGTTGACCTTGTGTACATCCTACTTCACAGATACACTAAGCCTACAGGCTGAAGATGATGCTCCAACACTGCGGAGAAACCTCGGGTGACTGTCCAGGCAGCTGGCTGTTTCTACCAACTCACAAACTTTTTGGAAGTTGCTTGCATGCACTTCCTGTTTTTATTTTTATTAGGTAATATTATTTCCTTCTTGGGTCTCTGAGGGAGTTGAAGATTAGTTAGTTATACTTGAAGATTAGTTAGTTGAAGACTAGTTAGGACAGGAAGTGAATTAGGTACATTTTGGACTTACCAAAATAGGATAGATAATGAAATTATTTTCTCTGAATTTGTCAAATACAAATGGACTAGACATTGTGTAGGTATTTATTACTTGTACATATTGTATATAGTTATTGTACTTTTGTATATAGTTTTTCTTATGTTAGTTATAACCTTTTTCCTTTTCTTTTTATTAAAATAGAAAAGGGGAAATATGGTGATATTTTATTTGTACTGAATTGTGATTTTATTTGTATGTTAATAAATAAAGTTGTCTGGGGGTCAGAGCTAATAGCAAGCTATAGCAGAGCTGGGCGATCATGGCACATGACTTTAATCCCAGCACTTGGAAGGCAGAGCTAGATAGATCTCTGCATGTTCAAGGATACAGCCAGCATTGGAGACACACACCTTTAATCTCAATACCATAGAAGACCAGGGAGTCTCTACAGACAGGCAGTGACGAGGCAGTCATGTGTTTGGGTTTACAACCAATGAGAAGTCAGAACAGAAAGACTATATAAAGACAAACACATAGATAGTAGGTCCTTTCTGGAGAGGTCTCTTGGCTGAAGAGGCTAGCTGCAGCAGGCGGGTAAGGCTCTTAGCTGTGATCTCTTGGCTTTCTTCTTTGCATTGGTTCTGTTTTTCTTATTTAATAAGATGGTTGGTTACATCTACAAATGGTGCCCAATGTGTTGGCAAGAGTTCCCACCTGAAACCTGAGTAAAAAGATTCTAAAATGGAGCTAAAAGCATTTTTTAGTTGTCTCTTTCAAGTTAGTGGCAGCTTGCATGTTTGAGCTACTATGGTGGGTTCCTGACATGTGCATACAACCTGCAGTATGGTGGGAATGAGGCCTCTGCAAGTGGCACATTAAGTTGCATGGTGAATTTAGCCTTTGCTAGTACAAAACAAAAAGAGGTTTCTGGGCTACATGCTGCTTTGATAGAAGCATAGACCCACTATTTCTAAGAGTTGATGGCTCTCAGAGCTGACAGAAAATGTACCACTGCCATGTTGGGAAGCTGAAGTGAGCAGAACCAGCAACCACAGCAGCGTTTCAGTCTTAGAATAGTGCACTTTAAAGCAATAGGCTCAAGGTAATATAAAAAAATAAGCCATGTAAAGATGGCTACCACAAAGAGAATCTGGATTATGTTCTCTTTGATATTTGTAACTGAAGAAAAACATTTGATTGCAAAAGCTGTTGAGTTATGCCAAAATGTATATTTTAAAGGTACCTTGACTTCAAAATTTGGATGTAATGATATGTTACTTTGGAAAGGAGGCTCTGCTTTTGTTTCTACAGAAAGCCAGAGGCTATGAATTTGTTCCAGATTAAGATACATCAGGTTTGACCAGCCAAGACCCCCTGAAATGTCTCTGATGACACCATGGTCCAGATACTGCAACATCCAGAATGGTTTGAAGGCAACTGGCTCAGACAATACAGCCTCATGGACTACTCCATAATCCTAAATTTTTCTTTGTGTCCCCATAAGATACAGTGCCCCCCTCCAGCAGGAAGTAGTAAGAGAAGCTATGCTCAAATTGCCAAATATATCAAGCTGGTTTTGGAGATGTGTAAAAGTTAAAACCTTTCTCTTAAAAAAAAAAAAAAGAAAAGAAAAGGGGAAGTGCTGTGGGGTGGTTTGTATGCCAAATGCTCTGATTGGTCAATAAATAAAACACTGATTGGCCAGTGGCAAGGCAGGAAGTATAGGAGGGACTAACAGAGAGTAGAAAAAAAAAAGAACAGGAAGGCGAAAGGAGACACTGCCAGCCGCCGCCATGACAAGCAGCATGTGAAGACACCGGTAAGCCATGAGCCACGTGGCAAGGTATAGATTTATGGAAATGGATTAATTTAAGATATAAGAACAGTTAGCAAGAAGCCTGCCATGGCCATACAGTTTGTAAGCAATATAAATCTCTGTGTTTACTTGGTTGGGTCTGAGCGGCTGTGGGACTGGTGGGTGACAAAGATTTGTCCTGACTGTGGGCAAGGCAGGAAAACTAAAGCTACATATAAAATTTCTTCAATGCCCATCATCTTTTTTGAAGTAGATTAGTGCTGCCAGGGGCAGACCTGTCTTGTTGTCCTGAAAAGCCTATATTATTAAAATATTTCAAATGTTGTATTCTGTAGATCTCTGAAGAGTTTGATGACCACCTATCTAAAATTTATCTTTTTAACCTACCTAACATACCTAACATGTTTGATTGTTATAGATGACGAACTGCTAATTAGAATTTCTTGGATTAAAGGTGTGTGTCACCATGCCTGGCTGTTTCCAGTGTAGCTTTGAACTCACAGAGATCTGTATGGATCTCTGCCTCCAGAATGCTAGGATTAAAAGTGTGTGTGCCACCATTTTCTGGCCTCTATGTTTATCTAGCAGCTGTTTTGATCTTAGCCATTCTGACAGGTATAAGATGGTATCTCAGAGTCATTTTGATTTGTATTTCCCTGATGATTAAGGTTGTTGAGTAATTCCTTTAATGACTTTTAGCCATTTGAAATTCTTCTATTGAGAATTCTGTGTTTAGCTCTGTAGACCATTTTTTAAACTGGATTGTTTGGCATTTTGATGTCTAGTTTCTTGAGTTCTTTATATATCAGCCCTCTGTCAGATGTGAGGTTGGTGAAGATCTTTTCCCATTATGTAGGCTGTTATTTTGTTTTATTTACTGTGTCCTTTGCCTTTTAAAAGCTTCTCATTTTCAGGAGGTCTCATTTATTAATTGTTGCTCTCAGTGTCTGTGCTACTGGTGCTGTATTTAAGAAGTGGTCTCCTGTGCCAAAGCATTCAAGGTTACTTCCTACTTTCTCTTCTATCAGGTTCAGTGTTACTGGATTTATGTTGAGCTCTTTCATCCACTTGAACTTGAGTTTTGTACTTTGTAATAGATATGGATTTAGTTGCAATCTTCTACACGTTGACATCCAGTTATGCCAGCACCATTTGTTGAAGACACTTTCTTTTTTCCATTTTACAATTTTGACATCTTTGTCAAAAATCAAGTGTTCATAGGTGTGTGGATTAATGTCAGGATCTTCAATTCAATTCCATTGGTCCATGTGTCATTTTTTATGCCAATACCAAGCTGTTTTTATTACTATATGTCTATAGTAGAGCTTGAAGTCAAGGATACTGATGCCTGCAGAAGTTAGTTTATTGTAAAGGATTCTTTTAGCTATCCTGGGTTTTTCGTTTGTTTGTTTGTTTTCTTGTATAAAGTTGAGTATTGTTCTTTCAAGGTCTGTGAAGAATTGTTTTGGGATTTTGATGGGGATCACATTGAATATGTAGATTGCTTTTTGGTAAGATTGCCATTTTTATTGTTAGTTCTACCTTTCCATGAGCATGGGAGATCTTTTCATTTTCTGATATATACCTCAGTTTTTTTTCTTGAAGGACATAAAGTACTTGTCATACAAGTCTTTTACTTTCAACCATCATAGATGGAGTAAAGAAGATATTCTGTGACAAAACCAGATTTAAACAATATTAGCCATAAATCCAGTGTTTCTCAGCAGCTGTTGGTTTTTCTAAATAGCATTTAGACAATTTAAAGTTAATAAGGCACTATATAAGGCCCACATGCCCTGTATTGTAGTATTTCCAGTGGCATTTTCATTTTATATGATTTTAGTCTCTCTTTAAAGACTTTATTTTATTATTTTCAAATTATTTTCTTTTTCTATGTCTATCTATAACCATCTTTTTCTTTCTTAAGCTCCTAAACACATTTTAAAACATACTATACCTGTTCAGAGGTTTTCTTGGACTGGACCAGGTTTTCTATATACTTACAGCGGTCTCTGACCATGTGAGCCAAGCCATAAAGGGCCAGACCACCTATGTACATCTATAGGTTCCTTCTGAAGCTCAGCTTAGCACATGGCCCTGGCAATAGCCTCTCACACCCTCTGTTTGGTATGCCCACCTGCCCCAGCTCTGGGAAGGTATTGGACCCACAATATCCTAGGTTACGAAATCCTATAATCAACACTTGGTTCCCTTATGGATCATATAAACACAGAGGTAGGATGTCATATCTCATTTTGCATGTAAACACTACTTGTACAAGCTCATCCATAAGATACATACTGATAACTTGTTCTTAAGTAGAAAAAGATACCATGTATAAGCTTACTAATGTGGGTGCCTGTATATCTTCAAACAGTATCAACTAAATTAATTCTAGTGGCTGGGAGAGAGCTCAGAAGTTCAAAACATTTTATCTTGCAGTGAGCCCAGATTCAGTTTCCAGCACCCACAAAGTGACACACAGCATTCTGTGACTCCAGTTCCAGGGAATCAGATGTCCACTTCTGACTTTCAAGGAACATCTGGGATGGATATAGTGTACATCCACTCATGTAGGAAAAACACTCAAAGACATAAAATAAGTAGATGAATCTTAAAAGAGATAGAAACAAAGAAAGGAAAAGAAAATCTAGTTCTGGGACTATACCAAACACACTAGACTCTAACGCTTTGACTTGGACCCCTTAAAGAGAAAGCTACCTGAGACTCCTCGGATGGGGACTCCCTTAACATTGTCACCTGACATCCTGCTATGTGTAGCAAGAGACAAGCAGAGAACTCGTAAACATCCCAAGTGCTCCAGTTAAGCTCCATCCTGCTTTGGAGATGACAGATTGTTTCCATATGTCCATCCATTTGTCTTTCTGTATTTGCTATTGAACCTTATATGCCTCTAATCCCCACAGTTCTACTACTGTCTTCTGCAGCTTCACCCAGTTCTGGGGCCTGTTCAGATTTACAACCTTGCAGCTCTGTTCTGATCCCCTATAGTTGTTCCCTAACATAATACCTTAGTGTCATTATCATGACTCTACAACTGAATAAGATCTCAGTTTCTGCCTCTAGCAAGGCATTTGTACTCCTTAAATTATATTATAGCCTCTTTGACCTTTTTGTAAACATTCTGTAAATAATAAATATGAAAAAATAGAGAAATGGTAGAAGATAAATAAATGATGATGGATTATGATAGATGAAAGTTGTATAAATTGATGATAAATAGAAGATAGAGAGATGATAGCTAAAGAGGTGAACAGACAGAAATAAACATTAATACATAGCTATATATATAATTATCATGTAATATTCAATGTTTAAGTGGTAGTTAATATTTGTAATCAAGATTAGAATAAAAGAACTGGTGTTTGCTGACAGCTAACTGTCAAAAGAAATCAGAACTACTTGATGATTTACAATTATTACAACCAATGGAGCCTGTGAATTTGTGGTTATTCAACAAATAACAACAATACAATGATATTTGGGTGACACTCACAAATAGAAGCAGAGTAGAAGAAGGGGAAAGAGACCTACACCCCCGATCCCTGCCATTATGCCCTCTTCCCTCCCCTTTCCCTCTCCACCTAACTGCAAGTGATCTCATGAGATGTTAGAGCACATATGACGTGCAACGTTGACTGAAGGTGGTACCCCATGATGAACTTTCCATGGGACCATCCGTGGATTGGGGCTTTGCAGTGGTGCAGGTATCTTGGGGTCACCCTTTCTCTTGTATATGACTCCTTACTGGTGGTCCTATAAATAAGTCAAATAAACTCTTTAATTTATTAAGTTGGACTTGGTTGGAAATCTTTGGTCTGTTATGAATGCTATATTTTAGGTGAATATGTGTTTGTTCAACTCTCTTCAGAAAAAGTAGACTTATCATTTAATATGTCTGAAGGGCATTGTCTTATTGGATAAAATTGTGGATAATGAACATGTATGGGAAATATCTTATGTATTTATGTTGTGGGATACCAACATGATGCTAAAATAAGAAGCAGTATGTAAACAGTAGGAAAACATTTTCATTATAGCTACTGGTTCATTTTAGTACACTATGTTTCTTATGCTGTGGGGGACCAGCCCCCACCATTATTTACCCCAGAGGCTCTTGAGGGATGAGGGATAAGAGACTTAATTAGAAATAAAGAGGGGAAAGAAAACAGAGAGAAACAGAGGATAGATTCGGGTGGGCCTGCATCCTAATCCACTGGCTTAGAACTTCATTCCAAAAGTCTACTTATAACAATGCCAAGGGGTGGAGCAAAAGACCTTCCCCTTGCTAGTTACAGTCAAATGTAACCCTGTACAAACACCTGGTACCCAGACCCATGGTCCAATCAACCTCTTATGCAGTCCTGCTGGATACAGCTGCTAGGAAAGCTAGTAGCTACAACATTATGCTATGTCTGAAGTCTGCCTTCATGTTACCAACTCACATCTTTTTTCTGTATAATCTGCACCAGAATACTGATCAATGCAAGAAGTATACACCAAATTTACTGGACTTTCGGCTTGATACTTCTGAAAGTCATATAATTTGTACATATTTTGGCCCAAAGAATGATAAAACAGTAAGCTTTAAAAGCTGAGAGCAAATTTAACTCAATAAAATGTATGATAACAGAATTTAGATTGAAAATAGAAAACATTATTTTACAAATTACCATTTTCATGAAGCTAAAAATTATCCTAGAATTAAAAACAAATACCCAGTAGTACATGCGTGTGACTGAGACAAAAACTCCATCTTAAATGGTACAACATTGAAACAAATAATAAAAGTCATCGGTTTTCAGAAGTCATATATTCATACTAAGTAAAAAACAATATTATATGGTTTTTTTGTAAAAAAAAATGACTATTGATGGAAAAGCTTTTAAATACTTCAGTGAAACTCAAATAAAAGGATTTATAAATGAAATTTGAACTAAGAAGATTTTACCAGAACACTGAGCTTCCCATGATATTCACAGAAATCAACACAATGTCCATTAGTACAGAATAAAGGACATAAAACAATTCAGTGTAAAAAAATACCTTGCATTAATGGGGCACTAAAGTTATAATTTAAAGCCACAAATGTCAGGAAATTCAGAATTAGAACTCCCAAGGAAATCTTAACTGTGACCTCTTGTACATGAACTCTGTTTAGAAAAATTGAGATTTTTTTTTCCCTCTTTGATCACATATCTTCGTGAAGGACAATTTTAAAAGGAAAATGGCCTTCCAGCCACTGCATATGTTTAAATTTTTATATCTACTTAGAAAATCAAACCATCAATCCTTTATGACTACACAAGCTAATCACATAAAAAGAAAGGAATTTTAGAATAAACCATAGTAAGAACCAGAAGGAATAAAATAGTGCATATACATACCAAACACGCTGTAGGCTGTCCTTTGTATATATAAGAAGTGTGTGCCTTATAAAGGCAATATACTGAAAACAAATCAATTGAGGAATGAATAGGAGTAGTTAGGAAAATAATTAAACTGAAAAACGGAACTTCTTACTTCGTATTTATTCATCTATCCATTCCTGGGGAAGATATTTTGTCTCTATATCCTGACCTCCTCATTTATAAAAACAAATGATTGAGGCAAGAGACATCTTAGTTCCTTCTAACTATAAAAATAGAAGTCATTCCTGTGACTTCACACGAATTTATATTCTAGGAAAGAATCATAAAAGTGATTTAATTTTATTCTGTGAAAAACCTAGTGAGGATGTTTAAGCAGAGAAGTGTTGTAAAACCACCAGACATCTCTGAAATATGATCAGGCTCCGTCTCACTGGTTCTGACCTTTCTTTTGGATCTTACTGCAATGAGTCTAAGACTGTTCACTCATTCATCCAAAAATTTTCACTCATTACCCCCAAATTAATTCAAAGCTTTAATGTCTAATGAATGTCTTCTGATTTATTAAAAGATACACACCCTAATCCTGATCACTGAGAAAAATTCTGCTAAAAAGACAGGTACAGGAAGGCTTTCATCATGGATACACACAACTTTTGAAGGTCTCTATAACTACCTTCCACAACTTCTCAAATTCACTCACAAGAGTTAGCGCCTTAAACAAACATAGTCCCATTAAATAAACGTAAAAAAATTAAGGACTTAGAAAAGGCTAAGATTTTTCATTTCTATTTAGATCAAAAGAAGGAATTATTCTTTTTTTCTCTTTGCATTTGCTTAAGACTTCAGTTAGGGTGAACACACATTTAGTTTCAATAATACAGAAAAACAAAATAATTCTGTCTCAAGGCAACTCAAGTCTAATTACCATCTGTGAAATTGGAATTTTGGGTTAGAGAGTTGTATTACTCTTGACCACAATGAGATCTTCTGGAAAACCAAAATGTCCCTGGATTTTTTTGGTGAATCAGAAGTCACTGGACTTCCACTTAGAAAGCTAGAGAAAGAGGCATCTAAGTCTCTTCTACATGAACAGACTGATTAACACATCATTGGATGTGCTGCTTTGACAAAATGAATTTTGAAAGTTATCTTAATGACATTTGTAAATATGCCAGATATATTTTATTCGAAATGTCATTGATTTAAATTCTGACTATTTTGCTAATGTTTCTATATATACCTGGAAAAATTGGGAGTATAATGAGTACCTATGACTCAACTTCTACATATTGAAAATCAAAATGGTTTATCAATCAAGTGACAAATGAATAAAGAAGAATATCACTTTAATATTGTAAACACAAAATACTATGCTTTTAATACTTGTCTTTCAAATATTGTCAATACCAAGGTATTTTTCATGATATAAATTGTAACAGCCAAGACATTCTGTAGTCCACTTTTTAATGGAATCATTATATTTAAACATCACAGTTTTTTATACCATTATGTCAAAGACAGTGTAATGCACTACCAAGTTAATGTACTATAATTTACTTAATTTCCATATTGTAAAATACTGTAGCTATTAGAGAATACACCTCCGGGAATAACCATGTGCATATTACATTTTTTCTTCTCTTGACAAATTTCCAACATGGAATATTTATGACTTAATACACAGAGTGACATTGTGACTAGTTGAAGGTGAGGAAGGGGGTGTTTAAAAATTAGATGGCAGTCTTACCAAAAGTGACTGCCCATGATTAATTATCTACTCAGGCAGCAGAACAGAAATCCTGTCTGCTGATGCTATGCAAGTTTTGAAAAGCATCTCTCTTTGAAATGGACATCTATTCAGCACCCAGCCCAGTTGTTCCAGAAAGAGTAATAGACATGCTTTAGAGTTAAATGTCCATTTAAAGTCACAAAACATGTAAGTACTTATTAAAACGTTTTATCACTTTAAATTCGCTCTTAAATATTAGGGTACAAATGCTGGTGCACTCACACTGAAACAAAATCTGAGTGCTACAAATGTTGACAGGATATGTTTGGCTATTTTTGGAACAGGCACTTTGCTTTCTAAAGGTAATGGAATTATTTAGGGGTTATTGTTTCATTATGCAAAAGAAGTATTCTTTCTCTGAAATATCACTGCATCTGAATTCCATTTTAGCAAATGCCATGCCAGTGGCTTGAATTTCTGTAGCACTTTCCTTTATGTTCTTGACACATCTGGATTTCTCTGCCTATTTTCTTTTTTACCTTTTTTTCTCTCTCAGTCACCTCAGCTCTTATGCTCTCCTTGCTGACCTGACCACTTGACTGAATGCTTTCCAACAACAGGCAGTAATAACCTGTGCATGGTGAAACCCAATGAACTCTTTCCAGTTTCTATTTTATTTGACCTCATGCCATATTTGATATCTTTGATCACTAGCAACAGAAAATTTTATTTCCCCCTAACTTTAATGTAAAAAAATCGGTCCTGGTTGTCCTATAATTTTGCTTTGACTTGTAGGTAGGTGGATAAGAAGAAAGAAAGATACATAAATAGGTATATACCTTAAATAGATAGATGGAACAGGTAGATTATAGAGAGAACAATACACACATGGATATGTTTTGCCATTCTGTTAAGACTATACAAGGTAATTTCCTATCTCATTCTTTATTTATTGTACATTTTTTTTCCATGAGGAAAACTTACTCCTTTTCCTTACTTCAAAATTAATTCTAATTCATTCATTCAATAACTGATATTGCATTCCAAAAATATAAGTAAGAAATAGCTATATCAGAAAGCCTATTTTTTTTCTTTATATGACTAGTATATTCTCATTTCAACATATCAGTCTGAACATATCAGTCTGATCCAGGACCTTCTACCCTTAATTTAATACTTGTTCCAGTAGAATACATCATCATCATCTATTAATAAGCCAAGATCATGTACTCTTCCCAGACACTAGCATCATCACTACACTTTCTCATAGTACGCATCCAACTAGTCATTGTATTGCACACAAACATTCCTGTAATGTGTTTTCCAATATTTCTTTCCTGGGACAAAAATGATTTTCAAATATACACATTAAATTGAGTTAATTTATTGCTTGACCCACTTAATTTCAACAAGTTCCAGAAAGGAGCCTATAGACAATAATGTTGATGCATATTCCTATTCAGTGACCTATCTACTCACAGGTCAATTCATTCTGCCTGGTATCAGGAGTGAAGAAGATATGGTACATCTGGTGTCAGGGAGCTAAGTGTCAGAGGTACACAGTTCAACTTTAGTGACCCCTGACATAGGAAAAGAACAAATAAGCAGTTCAAAATACACCTGAGTCAACCAAACATTTTGTGATTAAATGTGAATTAGAATTTCATCTAAGTTTTCTCATGTGAAAGACTGTGAGTCGTGAACAGGTACTGGATGAGACAGCTCTCTTAAACAGAAGTAAGAGATTCAACAAAGCTGCTAGGAAAAAGAAAACATAGAAATGGGTAAATCTTATAGGGGTAAAGGTAGAGTAAGTTGATCTTCATTGAAACAGATGAAGGAGTGTAGATAAAGGTAGAATTTACAAGAAAATCTAGGATAAAACCTTGTTGAACCTACATGTTACTTTAAAGAAATGGTATGTACTGTGGATGATTGATTGATATATAAGACATTGATTGGCCAGAGGGAGGAAGTATAGGTGGGACAAAGAAAGAGGAGAGGTCTGGGAAGTGGAAGGCCGAGGTAGAGAGATGCTGCCAGTCGCTGTCTTGAGAAGATGTTAACATACCGGTAAGCCACGAGCCACGTGGCCACTTAGAGATCAATAGAAATGGGTTAATTTAAGATATAAGAACAGTTAGCAAGAAACCTGAGCCATTAGACCAAACAGTTTAAATAATATAAGCGCCTGTGTGTTTATTTTATAAGTGGGCTGTGGGGCTGTGGGGGCTTGGAGGGACCCAGAGAGAAGCTCTCCAACTACAGGTATGCCCATATTTGCATTTTAAGAAAAATGGGCAACAATTAATTAAAGAGCCAAACCATAAAGTCCATGACAACAAAGTATGAATACTAGGCCTTTATAAAGTAACCTTTATCATCCTTCACTGTTTCTGTCCTTCCAACTCCAACTCACCATCTACACTTCTTCCTCCAAAACAAATATCAGCCCACAACTAATTTAATGTGGTATTTTTCCTAGAGTCTGCTTTTTGCGTGTGTGCCTCTAAATCTATGCAAATGTTTTTCCTAGTACCTAAAATCTGCTTCCCCTATTTTAAAATCATAAAATGTTGCTCTTAGAACAGCCAATTCTAGCATCTTCTCTTTTGTGTAGCTCTCTTTATGTCTTTTCTGGGCTTTCGTGCACCTGTGACCACATCCATTGAAAATATGCATATCCGTCCAATTTTTGAATTCTGTCTCTACACTGGGATTATAGAGCCTAAAATCACTGAATGAATTCATAACGACTTGTATCTAGAAGTGCATAGCCTAGCACAGGTTGAAAGGAAGTCAAAGATAGAAGGGTGGTGAGAAACGAAAACAGGGAAAAGGAAGTGGTAGGAGATATAAAGGAAGGAGAGAAAGAATATTTCATCTGATTATACATTTCAATCAATTTTGTATTATTTTCGTTACATAAGTGGAATGCTAAGGTGAAAGGGGGAAATCTTTCTATGAAATAAGAACTCTTCTGTAGAGAATCCTTAGCAGATGGCCATGCATACTTTGCTTGAACATTCAGTTACTTCAGGTTCTTTATTTCTGTTTTCCTAAATGAAGCCACTGTTTAAATTTTTGCATTATTTATAGCTGACCATTGCCTTGACTTGGGTTCACTGTACCTAGTTCTTCTCCCTGAGAGTATGGGGAATTAATGAAAGAAAGTGTCCTTATATGTGTTAATAGGCTCATTTCTTTGGACTGCCAATGTATGATTTTGTTTGGTATAAATTATACCTAATCAAACTATAGCAAGCACATGATTTTTTTTAATAGAAAGATTAGAATAATTGTCTATTTACTACACAGAGCAATGACACCAACAAACTACAGTCAATTTTCAGTATAACATAGTGGAACATGGACACCACGAAGGCAGTTGGAGCCCTAAGAATTTCAGTCCCAGAAACATGATGTGGTAGAAACATGGCATTGGAGAAGAATGTACCAAGAGTAGCAACGGACTAGTGGATTTAAACATTTAGCTACAGTCACTGAGCAGCTGAACCTCTGAAGAACCCCATCTAGTCAGTTGTGTATATTGTAATCTCAGGGAAAGAAGGGGTCTCATTAGCCTTGTGAGCCTTCTCCTCCCTCCACAAGAGGTTGTTAAGAGTCCCTATCCTTTAGCGTCTCATGCAGGAGAGCAGAGCTGCTTTTATTCAACGTGGCACTAGACAGAACCAACCCCAAAGAATTAGGTCTGCTAGAATAGCATTAGTGAAGCAAAGGAATGTCACATTTGAAGCTAATGGAGCTGGTGCTGCCAAATTATCCCATCACTAGCCAATATTGTTGGAATTATCTGTGTACTGTTGGAGCCATCTCTGTGCATGTGTTTCTTGAACACTTTTGGCAATTAGTCTGCTGACATATCATTCTTATCCTAAACAAAAGTGAATTTCACAGTAATCAATTCTGGTGCTATTGGCTGATAGTCTCTAGTCCAAAGCTGTTTTATGCGACTTCTGACATGACTACCATGCATAAACATATGTGACACTTTGCAATTATCAGCAATTGAAAAATATTAACAGTTTAAACTCAAGAAATTGTATTTACTGCTATCACCCACATTCTGTCCTCAGGTATACTGACTTCAAATTATTACTCAAATAATTATTTGAATTATTTGAATCTAAAGAAATAACAATGTTCATTAACCCTACCAATTTTTTTTCTGCTGCTTGTCCTTATTCTATCTACAATTCACTCTGTACCAAATTTGCTTCATTGGCCTATCATTAATATATCTATCAACATACATCCAGTCTTTATTGTGCTGTGGAACAGCACCTCCAAACCTGGGAAATTGTGTACTTTTACTATGATGTTTATTATTTTATGTTATTCTTCTGCCTGTGCTTGTGATTGTATATATTCACACCAGCTAATGTCACATGACCCTCTTTGTCACATTTGATCGCAAGTCACTCTTTGTCAAGTTCTACTCTTTTGGCAAATCTTACATATTCCTGTGGCCCTCTTTTTTCACTTGACACTTATTTTCAGTTTTATAAAAATAAGGGAAGAAATCTGAACAGAACTTCAAGTTACTCTCATTACCACATTTACAAAAACTCCTACAAAAACTTTTTTTTCCTATTCTAAAAATATCTGATCCATTTCCTAGTATTGCAGTGACAAAATCTTGCAGTCAATCACGAATCACTTTTTGTTTCAGTACATGCACATCTATCCATGACTGATGGGTTAGATATCGGCATTAAATCAGACAAAGAACTTGGAGAAATGCTTGCAATTTCACACCTCTCATGAAAGAAAAAAACAAAAACAGTGACAAGGTCATTAAAATGTGGGTGGTTTTGATTTCTAATATGTTTCTCTTCTAGTATTCCGGCTTATCATGCTAAGCTCTGTTTCCACAGAACCTTAAACAGTACTTGACGGCACATGGTTTCCATTGCACTTATTGACAGCTCTTGACTGCTTGACCCTCTGCAGCTTTGCAACCTTTTTTTTTTTTTTTTTAAACCACAAAGAAAGGTTGAACAAAGCAACCCACTCTGAGATGCCTCCTGCTGGGCAGCTGTGGCAACTGTTGATCCAAGTTAAGTTAAAAACCCTTTCACGGTATCCACAACAGCTCCTTTTCCGGGAGGTCAATAAAATTTCCCTTTGCACTAGCTCTGTATCTGTGGTTTCCATGCTCATGCATCCTCAGGCAAAAACTCTATATTAGTCTCTTGTGTTGAAGGCTCAGGGGAGGATTGATCATCTAGCAGGTTTGCAGCAACACCAAGTCTTCCAATGTCTGAGGATCAATTTCTATGACACTCAAGAAGCACACCTCAGGCTTTGTGGAACCATGTGAGCAACTCTATTTATGACAAAATGTTAAAGAGCCCAATCCTGAGAAGATTTAATGCATGTAATCACAGTTCTGAGAGTCAAGAGTACAGTGGCCACAGATGTAAAATGGTTTGATTAAGATTTGTAAAAATCTGAATGCTTTCAATTTCTTCATTCAGCTGTACTTTCCAACAGAACCATATAGGCAATGCTGTTCTTTCTATCTTGTCTCTCACTGCTTATTCGTTCTAATTTTTCCTCATTGGGTACATCAGCATCATAACATGGCCTAAAATGAGACCAACATCCTTCCTCTGAGATCTCTTCACAGTTGTTCTCTGACTAAAATATTCTTTCAGATTTCTGTATTTAGGGTCTAATATTAACTATAAAAAATTGCATTGAAGCCGGGCGGTGGTGGCGCACGCCTTTAATCCCAGCACTCGGGAGGCAGAGGCAGGCGGATCTCTGTGAGTTCGAGGCCAGCCTGGTCTACCAAGTGAGTTCCAGGAGAGGCGCAAAGCTACACAAGAGAAACCCTGTCTCGAAAAACCAAAAAAAAAAAAAAATTGCATTGAACCAATGTTTTCCTTAGAAACAGGATTTCTTGAGGACTACATAATCCTGTATTGAGAACAGTTTCTCTTTCTTTAAAACTTCAGGTCAGCCACAGCTGTGGAACCCACACAGAACTGAACTAGGCCCTCTGCCTGTGGGAGATAATTGTGTAGCTTGGTCTGTTTGAGGTGCCCCTGGCAGTGGGATCAGGACCTCTCCCTGGTGCCTGAGCTGGCTTTTTGTAGCCCATTCCCTATGATGGAATGACTTGCTCAGCCTTAATACGGGGTGTGTCTGTGTGTGTGTGGGTCCTCCCTCAGCTGAATGTATCTGGCTTTGTTGAATCCCATGATGTATAATAAAAAAGAAGAGAAACAATAAAAAACTTCAGATCATCAGTTGCGTAGCCAACAGCTGAGGTGTCATTTACTCCATTGTTCTTTCCTGTTGACCTCGCACTTTAACATGAACTAATTAAGATCCAAACACTCATGGCTACTGACAAAGACTACAAGTGTAGATTTACCATGCACAAATTCAGACTTGACAATCTGCCTTAGAAAGAATATCAAGCGATTCTACATGTTCTATGAGTTACTATATTTTAAATCGTACTCCCAATCCTCTGGAAAAAAGTAATCAAGTTTCTATTCAAGAATCAAGAGAAATTTTCTGTTGCTGATAGAATTTATAAGATGATCAATAAGCTCTGAATCTATCTCAATATTAATTCCTCAATGATGTAGTTATATGTAAATCAATCAGTGATTCAACAGGCTTTTGTGCTCATCTGTAATGACGGGTAACATATCTTACTTTATAATTAAGGTTCATGAAAATGAAGTAAAAATGATACTATCTTTCCATTGAATGTAAAGGTAAAAAGAAAATTTGTGACATTGTAATGTTTAATTTACTATGACATTTTTTCAACCAACTATTTTAAATCTAGTTTCCCTTCCCTTCCTTGTCTCTTCCTTCTGTCTGTCATGCCCTACTTCCTTAAAGATTTTTCTTATTCTATCTGAAATGTTGACTTTCTTTCTCAGAAACTAGAGCATATGGTTATTTATTTTAAGAATTCACTCTTTCTTGTCTATCTGTGTGATTATTCTCTCTTTATTGCTCACAATATTTCTGACAGCATCAGCCAGGAAAACAAATACAGTGTTGATTGAAGGTCACTTTATTGGTTTCATCGGAATCTATATTTCCTGGATCTCAAATTGAACAAAATGTCTCTGAATCCCTTCTGAAAAGAGCTCTTGGAAGTCGACACTCCAAATTATCTGAATTTCAGATATAGGTCATAGGCTAGAATATAACAGATATATCGGGTGAAAAAGTGAAAAGATCTAATGTAAAACATGATGACAGAAGTTAATTAAACTGTACTATATTGGGGATTTTGTTAAATAAGGCTTTAGATGCTCTTGTCCCTACAAAGCAACTATGCCCTGACAGATCTATTAGTTTGCCTCAGTGCAGAAACAATTTATTGACTATCACATAGCAATGTGTTGTAATGTCAAACACATATACTACAATTTATTTTTTAATTATTGGTATTTTGTGTACATTTGTCAAATGATTCAAGTTTTTTATGTCAATGATTCTTGTAAGAATCTAGTGCACTTGTATCTACATGAGGCTAAATGAAAGTAATTATTAACTATTTTCTCATAGCATAATGCATTCATCTGCAAAGATCAGCCATTGATTCATTTTTTTATTTCTGTGTTTAAAGCACAATTGTTCAAAAATAACTATTCTTTCTTCTTCTCTGTACTGAAAAGACATAAAGTACAAAAACAAAAGTTATTTCATTTGTAAGTATTTATTTCTTCAACATAGTTTAACATGTTTTTAGAGTTTAATTCATTTCATGCTGAAAGGTTATTAATTTTTTATATTTTTTCTGAGTATAGATGTTTTTCTGGATGTATTTTCATGCACTGTGTATGTACTTGATGCCAGAAAAGACCAGAAGACAGAAAAGACCTCATGAACTGGAGTTTCAGACAGTTCTGAGCACCATTTGGGTGTTGAGTATCGAACCCTGGTTGTTTGAAAGAGCAGCCAGTGCTTTAAATCCCAGAACTCTTTATCCAGCCCCATGCATTTATCTTTGTCACTTATAATTTCAAGAATCCTGTTTGTAACTATTAAAAGTCTCTAACATAAAAACTGATTTCATAATTCCCAGTTATCAATTCAATTTACCTTCCAAGTTCACCCAACAAAATAACATTGTTTGATCATTAAATACGTTTTTCATGATTCAACAATTGCTGATTATATATGACCATACCAAAATTGTACTATTCCTGATCTAACATACCTTAAACTACATCAGAAGAAATGTGGGTAAAGGAGTATTTAAAATACCCAAACACAACTGGAAGAAGTAATAAAAAATAAAGAACGGTTTAATACAAGGACAGGATCAATCTCCAGGGTCATTGTCAATCCTTTAAGAGTACCTATTACATGAAGCAAGAGGAAATGGGGGATGGAGGAATAATGAGACTGGAGTGGAAAACTCGACAACCTCCAGAATACTTCCTAGTGGTGTGGCTGACAAAATAATGTTCTCTTCAAAACAGTGGGCAATTACTGAATGCATTTTTAATGCATTTAATGACTGGGCAGAAATAATAGGCATTGGAGCTACAATATAAAAAGTGCATTTCAAACAAACCAGCCTGATTAAAACAACAAATAATCATGCACACACACACACACACACACACACACACACACACACACACAAGCACACACACACACACACAGGGGTGGGTGGGTTGTACATGCACATGTTCACAACACACACTAAAATAACTTAGTAATAGTAATCTGAAAAATTGATCAGGATATGCTTTAGATGGAAAGAGGAAAAAAGCTACAAACATTTCTGCAAATATGTTCAATTTTGTGAAAAAAAAATCCTGATGACTGAAGAGAACAGCAATCATAAAAAAGTAATTGCATAGGAAGGGATGAAGAGAAACTAAGTTTTCATAATTGAATATCAAAATGTAGAGACTGATGAATATACCAGGTTAGAATAAAAGCAAATAAACAGTGAATAAAACAAGTCAAGTAAATTTTGATATACTTAAACGGTCAAATGTTAGAAATAAATGGAAAACAAGCCAGGCGGTGGTGGCACACGCCTTCAGTCCCAGCACTCGGAAGGCAGAGCTAGGCAGATCTCTATGAGTTCGAGGCCAGCCTGGTCTACAGAGTGAGATCCAGGACAGGCACTAAAAAACTACACAGAGAAAAACTCTGTCTCAAAAAAAGTTAAATAAATAAATAAATAAATAAATAAATAAATAAATAAATAAATAAATAAATAAATAACTGGAAAACAAACTATGTGAATACAAGGCACAATGTCTCATTTTTTTTCACTATCAGTAAGTACAATTTTCATCAGATAAATGGAATTGAATTAGGGGCTTAGATTTTTCACAAAATTTTAAGAAACTAATAGATATATTCAAAAGCTATCCTATTGTGAAAATAAAAAAATTCAAATGATGTTTACATAAGTAGTAAAACAGAAACCAACTTGCAAGCAAAAACAAATAAAAGCCGTATTTCATATTACGGTATAACAATATTCTCAACATATAGTAACTCATTTTCATAATATGAGTTCTGAAGGACAGGCCGCTAGATGATGCATCACACATAAAAGAAAATAGCTCTATATCACACCAAATTAACTTAATTTTCATTATATTTCAGTTAAGCAAAAGTTCATACTTTTCATTTAATGTTTGTTCATATATTACATTGTGACTGCAATTTCTCATGCCTTCTCTCTTCCCAGTCCCTCCCCCACCATATCACCTCCCCTCTCTCCCAGATACACTCCTCCTCCTTTTCCCTTCAGAAAAGGGCAATCTCCCCATGGACATCTACCAAACATGGTATTGCAAGCTGCATTAAGGAGGCCTATCTCCTCATATTAAGGGTGGACAAGGCAACCCAGTAGGAGGAAAGGGTCCCAAAAGCAGGCAGAAGAGTCAGAGACACCCCTTACTTCCACAAGAACCCAAGCTACACGGCCATAACCTGTATTCAGAGGACCTAGGTCAAACACATACAGGCTCCCTAATTTTATGGTCAGTCTCTGAGCCCATATGAGCTCTGGTTAATTGATTATCTGGGCAATTTCCAGGCGATATCCTTGACCTCTCTGACTCCTACAACACTTCCTCCTCTTCTTCCACAGGATTCCCAAGTTCTGCCTAATATCTGTCTGTGGGTCTCATATTTGGAAAATAAAAAGAAATATGAAGAAATTCATCATGGCAAATCAAATTAAACCCCAAATAAGTAGAAAAAAAGAAATTATGGAGGTAAAAATTAAATTCTACAATGAGATATAATAAATTAAATTAAATATTAATTTTCAACTATCAATAAATATAGATATAATATTCAAAGATAGCATTCAAAACACATATGAAAATATCAACAATTAACAAATTTAGATTTTTCAAAGAACAAATCAGTGCAAAACCAAACAACACAGATGCCCATCAACTGATGAATGATAAAGAAACAGTGGTACATTTGTAGAATGGAATATTATTCAACTTTTAGGAAAAGTAATATAAAATTTTCAGGTAAATAAAAGGGGCTAGAAACAATCATCCTGGATGAAGATGTCATATGCATCCTTTCATTTGTGGGTACTAGTTTTGAATCTTCAGAAATGTGTGCTTCACTTGGGAGACACAGAGAGGTCAAGAAATTAGTAAGATGTCATAGGGAAGGCCTTCCAAGGAGATGTGATAGAATGCAGTGGAATAAAGGCATAACAGGGAATAACTTAAAACCCAACAGTCAAATCAGGTGACAGATATTATGAATGACTAAAAGGAAAGAGTGTTTTCTGGATACTACATGACAATTGAATACACTCACTCATGGCAGTTATAGCAGCATGCATAGACTTTCACAAGCCTAACCCAGTCAAAACCCAAATATGCAGAAGCAAGAGGGGCGTAAATTTTCACCCTTTACCAAGTGATTGATTAGCAATAGATAACTTCTGAGAAACATCAGTTCTCTTCAAGGGTGTAGCATCTGGTAGGTAGGTAGATCACACTCTAGTGGATGACCACACATCTGAGAATATATTAGCAGTACATATCAGGATTGATGATTTTTTCAAGAGGGTATAAATTTGAGTGGGGAGGGAAGGGGTATGAATCTGAAAGGATGGAGGAGTTGGAGAAGGTGAATATGATCAAAATGTATTGAATTAAATTCTCACGGAACTAATAAAAATTTTAAAACGCAATACCTTTATATCTAAAACAATAAATGCTTATTCTGAGACCACTGATTTTTCTCAATTTAAATATGTAAATACATTTTTGAAAAAGAAAAGCAGTCAGGCGGTGGTGGCACATGCCTTTAATCCCAGCACTCAGGAGGCAGAGCCAGGCGGATCTCTGTGAGTTTGAGGCCAGCCTGGGCTATGGAGTGAGTTCTAGGACAGACACAAAGCTACATGGAGAAAACCTGTCTCAAAAAACCAAAAAGAAAAAAAGAAAAAGAAAAGCAACATGGTATAAGTAATGTATGTCCATCATTATTAACATTATGTGTTAAAGTAAACAAGTATATGATAATTATGATCCAAACAATTATTTACTAAAAAATCAAACAATATAACCCAGCAAAAGATGCTTTCACCCATAGTCATAACTTAATGAGCTACAGGCATGTTGAAGCTCTTTTCTGAAAGTAAAGAACACAAGTTCTTTACCACAATCAGATGTGTTTTGATAGCTAAAGACAGAGAGCTTCTCAAAGCAGTAAAGAAATCCTAAAATATTTCTGTTAGACAGCTGCAAGTTCTCAAATAACACATCCCAACGTTAATTTGCATTTAGGATATTTGAAGAAAAACATTAAATGGTACACTAAGTGGTGATTTCTGGAAAAATAGAAAATATTAGCTTTTCAAGTTGTTCCTATCTTCAAATTAAATGCATGTTGATGATGTTCCTCTTCCTGGACAACTCTACCAAAACATGTCAATAAACAGAGCTGGTCTTATTTTGACAGACATTTTTGTCCATTTGGGTCAGACCAAAGTTCTCAGGATTTATTTTCTTATCAAATGCGATCTTCTCAGTGATGGTCACAGCAGATGGCCTGCAAGTCGAAGCGAACCACCCACACCGCAGCAACTGCTTTCAAAAAAGATCCTTACAAAAGTGAAAAAGCAATCCAAACACAGCCTTAAGTGCTTTATTCTGGCCAAAGAAAAATTAAATAAAATATAATATTAATTCTCACTATTTCAAAAAGTTCATCGGCACTACGATTGATTTTAGGCACTGATCATAGTTGTTATTGTTTTGGTTTAAATGGAAAAAGACAGAGAAAATGACAAATATACCTATCTAGGCCTACTGATGATATAACTGAGAATAGCCAGGCATCACTGGTGTCTTGAGAGGTACAGTCACTGGTCAGGTCAGTTTATAGAAGAATCAGCTTATAGCAATACCACCCTGTTGTGCTCAGGCTCAGATATTACTATAGTTAAAAGTACTTCATCATACACATTTTTACTGATTTCTATTTTTTTTGTTTTGTTTTGTTTTGTTTTGTTTTGTTTGTTTTTCAAGACAGGGTCTCTCTGTGTAGCTTTGTGCCTTTCCTGGAACTCACTTGGTAGCCCAGGCTGGCCTCAAACTCACAGAGATTCACCTGGCTCTGCCTCCCAAGTGCTGGGATTAAAAGCATGTACCACCACTGTCCGGCAAAAAAAATAAATCTTGGTAGATTTCTATTTTTATTGGTATTTTTAAAGTGTGATAGAATTCATGATGACATTAACAGAAAGGTCAAAAAAAAAAAAAAAAAAAAAAGATGAGAATCACCTCCAATACTAACTATTCTCCTTTATCCTTCCTGACACTTCCTCATTCAACTTTCACTTATGTCCCATTTTTACTTTCAAATCTTTTGTCTTTAGTTCACATACAAGAAAAAGTTTAACATATTTGTCACAGTTTGACTTGTTTATTTCACTTAGCATGATTTACTTCAGGATATGTTACCTGGCTTTGAAGCTCTGTGAAAACGCATGTTTTCAATTCAGTATTTCTCCTAACCACAAGGCTCTCTAATTCAGCACAACTCTTAAATCTATAACCCCTTGGCTTTTAATATGAACCTAGCCAAATTCTAAAAGTGAACCTGGTCTAGACATTAATATGATTGCTGGCTTTGCGTCAAGCTTAAATTGCTGTCTGTATATTTAACAGTATCTGCCCAACGTGATCAATTTGTAAAGGAAACCAAGATATAAAGTGGGAGAATAGTACCATGAGCTCCTCCTTTACTATACAAAGACCTGTTGTCATTTTGTGGTTTAAAGTTTTCAAGAAAATGAAAAAAAGAAATCTGATTTGCTGGAAATCTCAGATGGTTGTACATATCTATTGAAATGAATCATTTATTTACTTCCACAAAGAGAACTTATAAAATTCCTAAGCAGCTCTGCATCAATATGCTTTACAAAAATTAAATGTTTAACTGATTGCTTTCATGACAATATTCCAAATTCTGGAAGAGAAAAGTGTGCTATATTTGCCATGTATCCAAATAGTGAGTATGAGCTGGCATTAAACAAATATGTGTTCATATATTAACTATTGTATGCTAACTGTACTAAGTTCTTAGTGGGAAATGAATATACAGTCAGAAGAACAATATGTTAGTGAAATAATAGCTACTATGGTTAAAAACAAACATTAGGGTTTTGGCTTCAAGCAGGATGGCGCGGGCCTCAGGCTATTTGAAAAGTTTTACGCAAACATGGATATCAGACCAAATCACACTATTTATATCAACAATATGAATGATAAAATTAAAAAAGAAGAGTTGAAGAGATCCTTGTATGCCCTGTTTTCTCAGTTTGGACACATGGTAGATATTGTGGCTTTAAAGACCATGAAGATGAGGGGTCAGGCTTTTGTTATATTTAAGGAACTGGGCTCATCCACAAATGCTCTGAGACAGTTACAAGGATTTCCATTTTATGGTAAACCAATGCGAATTCAATATGCAAAAACAGATTCTGACATAATATCTAAAATGCGTGGCACTTTTGCTGACAAGGAAAAGAAAAAGGAAAAGAAGAAAGCTAAAACCATGGAACAGGCTGCAGCAGCTGCAAACAAAAAGCCTGGCCAGGGAACACCAAATTCAGCTAATACTCAAGGAAACGCAGTGCCAAATCCTCAGGTCCCCGATTACCCTCCAAACTATATTCTGTTCCTTAATAACTTACCAGAAGAGACGAATGAGATGATGTTATCCATGCTGTTCAATCAGTTCCCTGGTTTCAAGGAAGTTTGTCTGGTACCTGGGAGGCATGACATTGCATTTGTAGAATTTGAAAATGATGGACAGGCTGGAGCTGCCAGAGATGCTTTGCAAGGGTTTAAAATCACACCATCCCATGCCATGAAGATTACCTATGCCAAGAAATAACATTTGGAATAGCCAGGTTTAAAGGACTTGGTATTATTTATAATGTTCGTTTTGATTACATTGGGTCAAGTCATTTTAATGGTTGGAAGTGAAAGTGAAGTTTGGGGGAAAGAGTCACCTAATTTTTTTTAGTTTTGGTGAACTGTGAAATCTAAAGCCTTACTTTTGTACAATAAACTTTTATTTGTATTCTGTGTAAAAAAAAAAAAAAAAAAAAAAAAAAAAAAAAAAAAAAAAACATTAATCTCCCAGGAAGTAACAATTAATTGAACATGAACTAGAATGAAGTTGGATTTCTTATTTGCAATAATAGGATGAGATATAAATGAAAGAATACCCACAATGCACTGGGAACTAAAGACTATCATCTAATTCTCACATCTCTGAGCTAAACACCAATCACAGCAAGCAAAATAAAAAATGTTTTTAACAAAAAGCCAATTTAAAAACAAAATCTTTGGGCACTTACATTCTTTCAACTAAATATTAAAAAGAATTTTTTCAACTAATTTTTTTTTACACTTTAAATTACAGTATAATTATATCACTTCCCCTTCACTTAACTCCTTCTAGTCTCTACCATGTCTCTTTGTGGTGGTTTGAATAGGTGTGGCCCCCACATATTTACGCATTGGAGTGTTTGGCCCATAATGAGTGGCCCAATTAGGAGGTGTAGCGTTGTTGGAGTAGGTGTTGCTGTGTTGGAGAAAGCATGTTACTGTGGGGGCAGGCTTTGAGGTCTCATATGCTCAAGTGATGCCCAATGTGGCACTCTCCTTCTGCTGCCTGTGGATCAAGATGTAGAACTCTCAGCTATCTCTCTAGCACCATGTCTGCCTGCATGCTGCCATGTTTCCCACCACAAAGATAATGGACGAAACCTCTGAACTGTAAGATAGTTCCAAATAAATTTTCTTCTTTATAAGAGCTGCTGTGGTCACGGTGTCTCTTCATAGCAATATAAACCCTACCTAAGATGGGAGTTTTCACCAGGAACTGGGCTAATGCTGTGATAAGCCTAACTATGCTTTTGTTAGAAGAAATGTGGACTTTAGGGGGTTAAATTTGAAAAGCAGTTGAATGCTTTAAGAGAGGCTTGATGGACCTTACTAGTAGGAACACGGAAGACAGTGGTGTTAATGGTGATTTGTACTGTGGAGGCCCGGCTCAAGAGGTTTCAGAGAAGAATTTGAGTATCTTCTCTAGAGATCCTTCTTGTGAAATTTTGGTGAAGAATGGGACTGCTGTTTGCCCTTGTTCAAAGAGTCTGCTTGTGGCTAAAGTGAAAAATTTTGGATTAATTCCTTTGGCAGAGGAAATCTCAAAACAGCCTCAAATTGACTCTGTCATATAGTTATTAGCATTCACAATAATGAAGTTTTATAATAAAAAGGAGCAAGCTGAGCAAGGAAAAATACAAAATGTACAGATTGAGGAGAAAATGGCATCAGGAAATGAAATGGAACTAAGTCTTGTGTTCAAGAAGATAAACAGATTAAGAAATGGAATAAAAGAAGTGATGACCTCAGAGAAAGACCCCGCCCAGTTCAGCTTCCAACTTGGGAAAAGGATTAAAGAACAGCCTAGGTCGGGGCATTGTGGTGCCTGCCTTTAATCCCAGCACTCAGAAAGCAGAGGCTGGTGGATCTCTAAGTTCAACGACAGCCTGGTACGGCACAAGTTCCAGAACAGCCAAGTTCAGGCAGTGAAGGAAACCACTGAAAGTAGAAAGCTGGTGAAGATGTAATTGAACAAGGGAGGCATGTTCCAGCCTCAGCAAGTAGCAGAACCTGGCAGCTTTGCCAAGCGGTTCTGGCTTTAGAGTAGAATATAGAAGAGACTAAGGAGAACCACTGAGGTCAGGCACGTGGCAAGTGTGAAGTGTGTCCCTGCAAGGAGGCCTAGAGAAGTCATTGCATGAAGCTGTGAAGTTGAAGTCTGGATTGCCTTGCAGACCCCAAGATGTTGGAGATGCCAGGGTCCTGGGATACCTGTCAAGGAAAGCTGCTAGCAGGGAGTGGAACCAGCCTGAGAAAGAAGCAGGTTTCAGTCAGTTAGAGACATGAACAGCCCTTTGACAACAGACAGACAGACAGACTTTGGAGTTTGCCCAGCTGATTTTTGGTCTGGCTTTGGTACAGTATTTCTTCAATATCCTTCCAGTCTTCCATTCTGAAATGGTAATGTTTATCCTCTGCCATTGTATTTTGAAAGTATGTGATCCTTTTTTTTGATTTTGGTTTTATAGGGGATTACAGTTAAGAGATTGTATGAATCTGAGAAGAGACTTTGAAAGTTTGGAATTTTAAACAATGTTAAGATTGTGATAGCCTATGAGAACTGTTGAAGTTGGACTAAATGCATTTTGCATTATCTTATGGCTGCAAGCTTATTGGGTCCAGGAAGTGGAATGTGGTAGTTTAAATAACTATGGCCCCAATAGACCCTTGTGTTTGAATGTTTGGTCCATAGAGAAGAGAGTGACACTATTAGGAGGTACAGCCTTGTTGGAGTAAGTGCAGCCTTGTGGGAGGAAGTACATCCCTGTGGGATGTACTTTGAAGGTCTCATATGCTCAAGCTATGCTCAGTGTGACACTCTCCTTCTGCTGCCTGTGGATCAAGATGTAGAACTCTCAACTCCTTCTCCAGAACCATGTCTTCCAGCATGCCAACAAGTTTTCTACCATGATGAAAATGGACTATACCTCTGAACTGTAAACCAGCCCCAATTAAATGTTTTCCTTTCTAAGAACTGCTGTGGCCATCATGTCTCTTCACAACAATAGAAACCCTAACTAAAACATTCTTCCTTCTACCCCTTCCAATGTTTTCCTACTCTCAGATTTATAGCCTCTTATTTTTTGATGGCTATTGTGACATATATACTCGCAAATTTATAAATACAAACAGCTAAGTTCATTATAGTTGGTTGTGTGTGTGTTAATTCTGAGCTGACCTCTTTGTATTGGATAGTCATTCTGGTGTTCATTCCTGAGAGAGAATACTTCTAGCTCTTAGCACTCCTTAGTTACCTATAGTTCTTTGTCCAGGTTTGTGACTCCTGAAATTGTCTCCCTTCTCTTTTAACATATCTATTGATATTTCCATTGTTTGAATCCAGTTCATGCGCTCATTTCTAGGAGAGTCAGTCTTTCAGCAGAATTCTTGGTACTCTGACCATTACAATCTTTCCATCCACTCTTCTATGATATTCCCTGAGCCACAGATGTAAGATCTGTGTGGCAGATATATCCACAGGGGAGGGGCTCACCACAGTTCATTGATAGCTACCATTTTCTGAAATGGTCTCCATTTGTTATAGAGAGAAGCTCCTTTGTTAAGGTGTGAAAAGCTACATTGGTCTATATGCATAAGACTAAAAATGCAGCTAAGGAACTATGCTTGTCTATCAAAGCTGTGGAAGTATATTCTCTTCTATAACTTATTGTCTCACGAGCCCTGGGGGTTATCTAGTTTCTAGTACCAGGCATAATTTTCTTCTTGTTGAATGGGGCAAGCTTACATAGTCAGCTGTGTGTTACCACCAACAGGTGAGTGCCCCTATTGCAGTATTATGGATATATTGGTCATTGTGCGGTTTGTATTCATAGGACTATTAATTGCTTCACTTTATTTGCAGCTTTAATAGTGTGTTTGGATAATACGGAAGCTAGACCACAGAATTGGGGTTTTCAGTTTAGATCCAACTTGAATAACCCTGGTCTCTTTTCCAAACTGTGTGGTGTCTTCAGCAATAAGGGCTTACCTTCTACCTCTGAGAGGCATCCAAGGGCAAGATTGATACTCTACATTGCTTTGGAAGTCATATGCACACCCTGACCAACACTGGAACAGAGGTTTCCCATGCCTGGTACTGGTGATTTTTAGTTTTGTCTTTGGGTTTTGTGGAGAAGCATTGCAACATATATGTGTACAAGTTTATACAGATACATTTTGGTAAACATAAAGTAATAAAATTCCTCGAGGCATTATCAAGCAACATCGGTGTTATTTGTTTCTCCCTCATTTCTTTTTCTTATGTCTTGACTGCCAGTTAGAGTCTCTCTTCCTAATTAAATTCATAATGTAATGGTCACTGTGTGCCCCCAAAGAAGCTTTTTTTTAATGAAAGGTGAGAGCTATGCTTATCTGTGGAGTCAAGTATTTAGAATAAAATTTGAAATTATACTGATAAAACAAAGTAGTGATAATATGTTTTCCTCTAAGATCTATGCATTCACTAGATATAGGTTACATTTACAAAGTGCAGACAATTGACCGTGGGTTGCCGAGCCCTAATTAATGACAACAAAACCCCCATATCTAATATTAAGGGAACATTGTGGCAGAGGGGACAGACACATTATAGGAGTCAATGGAGAAGGAAGTATGCTTGATCTTTGTTTCTTCTATATATGTGGCAGTGAAGCTATACCCATAAAATATCAACAACGTGACTGCTTAAATAAAACCTGGAGTGATAACACCAGTTGACATGCCAATGTGAATGAAGAAAATCTCATGAGGCTTCACCTTTAGATGAAGAAGTATAGGCAATTACTGACCATTAGGCAATTACTTACCACCGAGAGAGGAAGTATTATCCTGTCCCAAGTGTAAGTACTTTAATTGGCTATTCAATATGAAATGGTCACTCTTAAAGTCATATATGTATAAATAACACTAAGGAGACCCCTCAGGTTGTAAGATATATATTGTAATACATGATTGTAATATGCGATATGTGATACACGCATGAGTGCACGTGCATGTGTGTGTGTGTGTGTGTGTGTGTGTGTGTGTGTGTGTAACAATAAAAATTAATGAAAAGGAGCTATAAATTTGAGAGGGTGAAGAGGCACATAGAAGGAGTTGGAGGAAAGAAAGTAATGATGTAAGCCAGGTGGTGGTGGTGCATACCTTTAATCCCAGTACTTGGGAGTCAGAGCCAGGTGGGGCTCTGTGAAACCCTGTCTTGAAAAACCAAAAAAAAAAAAAAAAAAAAAAAAAAAAAAGTAAGGGATAAGTGTTGAAAGTGTAGCTCATTGGCACAGCACTAATGTCGCTCATTCAAAGTCTTGGAATTAATCCCTAGTACTTAGAGGGAGAAGAAGAGTCTATATTAGTGGCTCCTTGATATAAATCAGCATATTGATACAAAAATGAAAACATAATGTAAATGCATTTGAATAAACAACTGAAATTTTTGAAGGAATACTGGTGGTTGAAGCATCTTGCAATACACCTTGTTACCCATAACGGATGAGTATGCAATATAAATGGAAGGCAAGATTCTTTAAATAGCATAAGCATTCAGAAAGGAAAGATTAATCATTTTCTAGAACAAACACAAATTATCTTATCTCAACCCAAGAACTCAGGGGATCAGCTCTATCTAGCAGAAGAGGAGGATAGTGCAGTTGTGTGTCTCTAGGGCTATCACATGATTGCACATTCTTCTAATATTTGCTACTATCACTCATGCATATTTTTGACTGCCCAGTATGCAAGGCACACATTCTCAACAGACGGGACAAATTACTCATTACATTACTTTCTGTGGCTTCAGTTACCCATGGTCAACCACGGTCTGAAAATCTAAAATGGGAAATCCCAAACATAAGTTTTACACTATTTACTGCATTGAGGAGCATGACGATATGACACATTATCCCACTATGTCCTACCTGGCACGTGAATCATGACTGTGTTCAGGGTGAACACATTATGTATGATTAGCCTTCATGAAGTCCCTTTGATTGGCTCTCACAGGGTGACAATGCTTAAATCAAGCAACTGTCCAAAAACAATGCCAGTGTCACGCACTTACCTTCATCATTCAGCCAAGAATGAACCCGATCTGTCTCTGCATAGCATCCGTGAACAGATGAGATTGGACATGTTCATGGTGATATGTCCACAGAGAGCCTTCGTCTCATCTGCCAGGCATTTTATTACCTATCACCAGCATAAAATGAATGGTTAAAATAAAATAAAATATTTTGAGATAGAGAGAGTAGAGAAACTGTAGTCATATAACTCTTATTAGAGTATATGGCTATAAATGTTTTATTGTTGAAATTATTAATTTTTACTGTGTTTAATTTATGCTGAGTAAATTTTTGCCATAGGCATACACATATAGAAAAAATAAATAAGAACATCTAGGAGCCAGCGTTATTTATAGACTCAAGCTTCCACTGAAGGTCTTGAATCACACCCCCCACAAATAAATGGAGGCTGACTAAACCTAATGGTAGACAATACCTCTATCTGAGAGGTTGCCAGATGATTGTGTGAAAAACACATTTTTAAATAGAGAACAGAAAAATAACTAGGAAGCTGTGAACTTTAAAAATGACTCTGTGCATGTAAAATGGAGATGAGGAAGACAGATGCTTTCTGGAAGGGAATGGAGGAAAGTGGGAAGGGGCAGTAATGTGTTAATAGGATTGAGTTTATTGTTTTAGGTTTAGCTTTAGCTCTGCTGCTTCCTGGAAGCCTGGCCATCAGAGAAGCGCTACCAGCTGCCACAGCAGACTCCTGAAGCAACTGTAGAATAGCAAATAGCTAGACTGGCCCTGAAAAAGTGCCAGAGAGAGAAAGAGGGAGAGAGAGGCAGAGAGAGGCAGAGAGAGAGAGAGAGAGAGAGAGAGAGAGAGAGAGAGAGAGAGAGAGAGAGCAGTCACTGTAATGTTCCTAGCTTGAAGGACATTAAAAATGATTTCTTTTTCTTACTGTATGAAAGTTAAGTATACATTACATGAGTCCAAATAATAATAACCTGGACCCATCTTCATAGCTGAGGAAGCATTTGGATCTCAGATCCCTGCTGCAAGCGGAGCCCCCAGAATACAAGGATAGTTAAGCAAGTTTCAAATCCAAGTTGCTCCAAACAGTGGGAGTAAAATGCACCCCCAGCTGGCATGGGTGACTGGGAACTGGCATCTGTGGCTTGTAATTCCACCCTTATGGTGTGAAGGAAAATGCACACACTATGGCAGTACTATTTTCAATTGATCATTGTCTCTTTTCAGTTGTTTCATTTAGAAACCTTGTAATTAACCTTCACCCAGAGGTTTCATTTGCTAAAATGGATAGCGTATTTTTGGCTGTGTTGTTTGAAGAGTAGAATGAGATCAATATAGTCAATAAGATTAAAATAGAACGAATTCAAATTGTTCAATGAAATTGGACACATTTGACATATGTTAGCATATTAAAGATGTGATTGAAGAAATAAATTAATTTCAATTTACAATAACAATGAAAGAGCAAACTAAATGAGAAACAAGCTGCCCAAGGGGAACAAAATCCCACAGAACTTTCTCTTTCCTCACTAAATTAAGGTGACAACTGTGCTGTGGGTTTCCATCTGCTTGTGATCACTGTTACCACTACCCGTGGGTCACATTGTTATGTGTCACATTACTCTTCAATGTCATTTCTCCACAATGCTTATTTATAAAATGGAAGCACCTCTGGGCTTGCACACGTTTAGGATCTGTGGTATTGTATCTGTAAAGGGTCTGGGGTGTGATATCCTGGATGGTTCTAAACATAGTTATTTGTCCCTTATTCCGGGTGCTTTAGACATGAGGAGTCAAGTGATGTAATGTACAACAACTAATGTAATGAAGGTAATAAACGTTGAGCACAATTTGATTGCCTAGGTGATGGCAGGGCAGATATAACAGGTGGCTTAATGATGTCACCTATGAGTAAGACAAGGTGAGTGTTGATTCTTGATACAGACACGTTTTCCCACCTTGCACGTATGTCACCAAGGGCACATGGACAAATAATATCAAAGTCAAACAAAAAGGGCACACACAAAGACCACACAAATAAGCAAAAACTAACAAACAAACAACAAGGAGTCCATTTTGTGTTTGCCTGCCAAGCCTTGTCCCACAGCCTTCCCTCCAGTGTGGTTGGCACACCCAGTGACATTACATTGTAGAAGACTGACTTTTCCCTTTGAGATCAGGTATGAATTTCAAAGATCTTCTTGGTTTGGAATGAGACTCCGTGTCTACTTCCCCTTCTCAGTGCTGAGATTTTTGTCTGGCTTGAACATGTACAGGTCGCATGTGTCTGCTCACAGTCTTGTGGGTTTATCACTTTTATTATAGCTGAAATCTGCAGTTTCCTTTGAATTATTCACTACCTCCGGCTTGTACAATCTTTCTGCCTTTTCTTCTGCATGAATCCTTGAACCCTAGGAGGAGATGTTTCATAAAGACATTCCATTTAGGGCTGAGTGCTCCACAGTGTCTCCCTCCCTGTACATTGTCCTTTTGAACATCTGTTGGTTGCTAACCATCTACTACAAGAAGTGTCTCTGATAAGGGTTGAGTGAGACACTGATATATGGGTATAATATGTATCATTAGGAGCCACTTCATTGTTATGTTCCTTCAGTAGAATAATAATATAGTAGATTCTCTCCTAGAGCCCATGACATATCTAGTTAAAACCACCCATCTCCTTTCACTAACACAGAGAGAAACCAAAAATTGTTTAAAAATTTGTGCAACCTTTGTGTTGCCTGTTCATGACATTTGTAGCATATTCTTTCATTTATAAATTAAATGACAGCATTAACAACCATTAAAGGAAAAACGAGAAAGGAACAACAATGCAATGTAAATAAAACTGAAATACTGTATAAATGAATTGTTCTACATCTGTGAAAATAACTACCTGGAAGAAAAAAATTCAACACAAAGCATCACAACTTTAATTCATTAAACCACTTACTTAAAAAACAAAACCATAACAGACAAAAATATGAAGGGAGTAAGGAAGAAAGGGAAGAAAAGAGAGAAGAAGGAAGGAAGAATAGGCAGGAAACAATAGAGTAAAAGGAAGGGAACGAGAAAGCAAATCCAAGACTTTACTCCTATTTTCCCTACTATTAGAACGAGCTGATTTTGTGTTATTAATAGCCCCAAACAGTTTTTCCTAGCATCACTCCCATGTCACAATGTGTTGACACATTATGTATTTCCTAACACATTTGGAATGCTAGGTTTCCCTAGTGAATCGCAGTATCTCAGAGGATGAAAACAAAATCTGAACACTGTCAGAAGCCTCCAAATGTGTTCTAATTTCAACACTCAGTGGAATACCCAATTACCTTGAGATACCCATTGTATGACAAGAGCTAAACCTTTTTTTGTTTTTCTGACAATTATTTATTTATTATTTAACTTTCCTTCTGCAACATTGCTGTTGTTTGTAAAACTTTCTTCTTCACTAGGTCATATACATAGATTGCCTAGGGAAAGTAAGGTTTAGAAAATAGAGAAATTAAAAAGTGGAAGTCTGGTTAACTCATTAAGTGTTATACAATAATGAGTTACAATATCACTACTAACCTTTGGCGTTTTCATTACCTTTCTGTGGATACACACAGACAGACACTGAAGAAAAAAGGCAAGTGTTAAGCATTCTTTGAAAGTCTCATTTTCAATAGTTAAGTTAATGTCAGTATATAGATTTTATTTTCTGTATTGTTAAGTGTTTGACTTACTTGTATTTCTTTGAGACAGAGCCTCACTATGTAGCTTTCACTGGTCAAACTCAGGCTATGAAAACCGCTATGGCTGCAGCCTCTCATAGATCAGCCAATCTCTGCCTCCTGAGTGCTGAGATTAAAGGTGTACCCCATTATGCTAAGATTTGGATAATTTTATAGTCACAGTTGTCAGCTACATTTATGAACATAAAATTTAATATATTTCTCATTATTTCCTTTATTGTCTTTTCTGTAATAAAATAATAATCTACCATAGAGGTTTGTTTGTTTGTTTGTTTGTTTGTTTTTAAGTCATGTAGAGAGCAGTTTTCCATTTTCTGCAGGAATGTATGTATCTGAGACTATCAGCAGATTCCTTACACCTGGGGTAGCACTAACTTCTGCCAGTTCTGGTTTTTCCCATATCTACATGCTTGGAACAAAGTTTAAATTCTAAAGTTAGCACAAGAAATGATTAATTTAGTAACAAACATGATATTAACAACTGAAGAAAGCAGAACCATAACCATGGACCCTCCAGCTTCTAAACCTGTGAGAATCTCTGCGACCAGCTGCCCAGTACACAGATCGTTGTGGCCTGAGCTGCCTTGGACACTGGATATGTGTTAATATAAAGCATATACCACAAGTAGTCAATACAATAGAACCAATCATAAATAGCAGCCATTATCATTCCCTTGCTCGCTGTGCTTCTAAACTACATTAACCTATCTATTTCATCATATTGATTTCTGTTGGCCAATTTGTACCACAGACTGGGTAATTTGTACAGAGCAGACATTTATTTACTAACTTTGAGAAAGAGGGAAGCACCAGCTTAGTATGAAGATGGGTTTGGTATTTTGTAAGGGTCTAGGAAAGGCATGTGGCATAAGACCTTGAGTGCTATGTCTCATGTGGTAGGAGAAAAAGCAAGAAATCACACCCATAATCTTTGTCTTATAAAAACATCAATGCACTTAGGGAGGAAGAGACTTCATGACAAGAATGGCTCCCCAAAGCCCCAAATCTCAACACAGTTGTATAGGAAACTAAGTTCCCTGTGTGCCGATTTGGAGAGACATACTCAAACCACAGTAATTTCTAATAATTCCTTCCAGTCATATCACACAGCATTATCTTGGTTCTATGATTTCTGATTGTATGAGACACAATTGTACTCTTGAGTTGTTTTACTTTTGAGGAACTACTTAGCTGACACCGAAAGGGGTCATTTCACTTTTCCACATGAAGATTTAGAATCATATGTGTCTACATGTCAAATGATCAGTGACAACATTTCTTTATGTAATTATATATTATAATGATACAGCCACCTGTGTATTAATTTTGATTATATTTCGTAATGGAAAAATTTATTAAAGTGGTTAATTTAAATATATAGAAAATGCTCATAAACTTATAACTATATTTCTCTATTTATACACTGAAATTTAGCTTTTAACTTAATCTCTTTACAGTAGAATAAAATTAATATTATTTAACTCTGTACATAACAATTTACTTGATTTGATCAATTATTACTCTACTAAACTTTTTTAAATAAAAAAAATTACATATGTCCTGTGAATATAGTTAAACATATACCAAAACCTTCTTTTTCCCCTGTTTTGTATTAAAAACATGAATTTTTAGACACAGTAATCAATTCACTATGTTACAGCATGATTATTCACTTTAAGTCTTCATATTAAGAAACATTATTCCGCCGGGCGGTGGTGGCACACGCCTTTAATCCCAGCACTCGGGAGGCAGAGTCAGGAGGATCTCTGTGAGTTTGAGGCCAGCCTGGGCTACCAAGTGAGTTCCAGGAAAGGCGCAAAGCTACACAGAGAAACCCTGTCTCTATAAACCAAAAAAGAAAAAAGAAAAGAAAAGAAAGAAAGAAAAAAAGAAACATTATTCCAATAAGCAAATCTATAGCTCTCAGAATATCTAAAATTAGTGTTTATAGAACAAAATATGAATGATATTAACAAAGGCAAAAAGTTTTCTATAAAATGTCACAGAATCCAAGATTCTTCCTGATATAAAGCTCAATACTTACAGATTTTGAAAATTGTATTCATGTTTACTATGACAGAATTTAAACTGGATGACTAATTTCACCAGCCTGTCATTGGATAATGATAATCCGCATGAACATCAACTAAAATGATGTCTTAACACTGTATTTTGAATGTAGTTCCCAAGCATACTCACACACACACACACACACACACACACACACACACACACACACACACAACATGCACCAATGTACTCCTGGGAATTTGGGGGAAAATTCGCTGAGTTGAACTATAAGAGATTTTTCACATGTCATATTATATAACAAAGGTTTCCAGTTTTCTTGACTCCAGTTGACAGACAATTGAGATCTGAAGAAAATGTCCATGTTTAATATAAGTAAATACTTCCATTTAAATCAAAGCATTACTGCAATACCTTGCCAGCTGAGAAGAAAATGGGGAAGCTTGTTATATAATATGGGAAAACCACTGCCCATGCGTCTGGGTTATTCTGAAAACACCAAAAGAGGTGGGACTGGATGACAAGCTCTATGTTGTCTTCCTTGATGATCATGTGTGGAGGCATCCACCATCATCAAGTAACATCTTCAGTCTGCTTTTGGAGTGGTAGAAAGTAGAATTGGCTAAATCATTCCCAAAATTTTCAGACTCAAAGTAAAATCTGAAGAAAAAGTCATGTAAATGGAAAAATCATTTACATCTAGACAAAACTAGAGTTTAATAAAATTTAATAATAATCTCTAAAATGAGTGAATAAACAACATCAGAAAAATGTAATTTTAACAAAACAATACAAAAAAGTCTCAATAAGAAAAAATTAAAACTTTATGTGTGCAAATATAATACATATTAAATGAATTTGGAAATGGTAGATATAGGTATTAAAGGTATGTATGACTGTCTAAAACAATTAAATTTGGGGAGTTTTGGCCTTATAAAAACTTTTCAGTTTCATGTGACCCCATTTATTAATTGTTGATCTTAGTGCCTGTGCTATTGGTGTTCTGTTCAGAAAGTCACCTCCTATGTAAACGCATTCAAAGCTGTTCCCCACTTTGTCTTCCATTAGGTTCAGAGTATCTGGTATTATGTTGAGGTCATTGGTCCACTTGAACTTGAGTTTTGTACAGAGTGATGAGTATGGATCTATTTGCATTGTTTTACTTTTGGTAGGATAGCCTTTTGTACTATATTAATCCTACCAATTGATGAGCATGGGAGGTCTTTCCATTTTCTGATATGTTCTTTAATTTCTTTCTTCAAAGACTTGAAGTCTTTCACTAGTTTAGTTAGAGTTACCCAAGAATATTCTATATTTTTCAGACTATTGTGGCAGGTGTTTTCCTAATTTTTTTTCTCAGCCTATTTAGCTTTTGTACATAGGAGGGCTTCTGATTTTTTTGAGTTAATTTTGTATACAGCTACTTTGTTGAAAGTGTTTATGAGCTGTAAGAGTTCCCTGGTGGAATATTTGTAGTTACTTATGTATACGGTTGTATCATCTGCAAGAAAAAGCTACTTTGACTTCTTCCTTTCCAATTTGTATGCCCTTGATCTCTTTCAGTTGTCTGATTGTTCTAGTTAACACGTAAAGTACTATATTGAAGAGCAACAGAGAGTGGACAACCTTGTCTTGTTCCTGATTTTAGTAGAAGTTTTTTACATTTTCTCTCCATTTAAGTTGATGCTGGCCATGTATTTGCTGTAAATTGTCTTATTACATTTAGATATGACCCTTGTATTGCTAATCTCTCCAGAACTTTTACCATAAAGTGATGTTGGATAATGTCAAAGGACCTTTCTGCATCTAATAAGATGATTATATGTTGTTTTTTTTTAAGTTGGTTTTAAAGGAGGGATTACATTTATTGATTTTCATATACTGATTTTCATACGCATCTCTAGGATGAAGCCTACTTGATCTTTGTGAATAATCATTTTTACGAACTTTGATTGGTTCACAAGTATTTTATTTAGTATTTTTAACTATGTCAATAAGGGAAATTGGTCTGCAAACTCTCACTCACACAAAGTGACAGTCTACACAATGGGAAAATACTTTTACCAACTCTACTTCTGATAGAGGACTAATATCTAAAGTATATAAGAAGCAAGAAACTAGATATAGCAAAAACAAGAAAGCCTACTGAAAAATTGGGTACAGGTCAAAACAGAGAATTCACAATAGAGGAAATTAAAATTTCCGAGAAACACTTAAAGAAATGTTCAACATCCTTTGCCATCAGGGAAATGCATAACAAAACTGCACGGAGATCTCATCTTACACCTGTCATAATGACAAAAGTCAATAATACAAGTAACAGCTCATGCTGGTGAAGATACTGAATAAGGTGAACTTTCCTCCATTGCTGGTGGGAGTGCAAAATTGTATACCCACTATAGAAATAAATATGGTAGTTCCTCAGAAAACTGAGAATCCATCTACCTCAAGATCCAGATATACCACTATTGGGCATATACTCAAAGGATAGTTCATCCTTTTAAAATGGTACTTGCTTAGCCATGTTTATTGCTACTCTATCCATAATAGTCCAAAACTGGAAAAAACTTAGACATCCCTCAACAGCGAATGGATAAAGGAAATGTGGTACATAGGCATAATGGAATATTACTCAGCTGTTAAAAGAATGAAGCCATGAAAATTTTAGGCTAATGGATTAAAGAAGAAAAAAATCATTTTGAGTGAGGTAACCTAGACCCCCAAAGATAAATATAGTGTATATTCACTTATACATGGATATAGCCATTAAATAAATGATAACCAAGTTACAATCTATAGACCCAGAGAGGACATGTGTGGAAAAGGGATCTGGGGTGAGGAGAATACATGGATCTCCCTGGGAGGGAGAAATGGAATAGACTTCCTTGTTGTACTGGAGATGGTGGAGAGTAATAGGATCAGGTGGAGAATAGAAGGGAAGAGGATGTTGAGGAGGGGATGCAGGGAGATCCAGCTAGAATTGAGGGATATTTGGGGGTGGGGGGTGGGGAAACAGAGTACAATGGAAATCTCCTTAAATATTTATACACACACACATGTATGATTGTATGTATGTATGTATGTATATATGTGGAGGTGATCTTAGTGAAGTTTCCAAATAATGAGGGAGACAGAGTCCCAGTTGGTTATCTCTTGTTACCGGTTGAAGCTTCCAGTACCAGGACAGGGCTACATCCAATGGATGTAATGGCCAAAGAGGTCCGATAGAAATCCCCAAACAACACAAACACTTGTCAAGGTAATAGGTTGCCCTTTGCAAATGGACAGGGAAACTCTGTTACTGACGAAAATGTCCCTACAGCTCAGAGGACATGGAGAGGCAGAAGTGGTGCCTGCTTAGAACTTTCACCCCCATGTTGTAATGTCTTTCGTATGGGAAGATACTCTACAGGCTACCAAAGAGAAACATGAACACGAACCCAGCTCCAACCGATGATCCACAATCTGCCTTGCCTGCAAATTATGCTAGGGCAATGATGGCACAAAACTTATGGGATTAAGTCAATCAATATCTGATTTGACTTAAGTCCTACCCCACAAAATGGAACTCATACATGACACTGCTTGGGTAACTAAAACACCGATACCAAATAGCCCAGAGACCTAGGGTTGAACCAAACACTACAAACATTTTTAGAAAGGCAATAAAATCTTCTACTGTACTCATGGATCAGTGTTTTATTCAACCACCATCTGAGACGCTTACCCCTGCAGCAGATGGGAATGAATAAAGAGAAATACACCCAAACATTGGAGAGAGAGAGAGAGAGAGAGAGAGAGAGAGAGAGAGAGAGAGAGAGAGAGAGAGAGAGAGAGAGAGAATAACAAATAGATCTAAATGGGATATCCCCCATAAAACCCCTCCCCTTAGAGCTCAGGGAACCCCTTGGAAGAGGTGGAAAGAGTGTGAGTGCCAAATGGACTGGAGGACACCAGGAAAACAAGGCCCTCTAAATCAGCCGAGCAAGCTCATACGAACCCAGAGAGACTGAAGCAACAAGCACCAGGTACTCAGGTACTCTGCATATAGATTGTAGCTTTCAGTTTAGTTTTTTTTTTTTCCTTATGGGACTCCTGCATGCACAAACAAGTGGCTCTCTGATTCTAGTGCCTTCTCTTAGCACACCTTTCTTCCTCTTGGTTTTCCATGTCCAACTTCAGTGTGATGGTTTTTGTTTTATCATATATTTGGCAGACCCTCCCTGCAATCTCCACGCCCTGCCCCCATGCCCATCAGCCTGAGACTCCAGCCACTTCCTGAGACTTAGAGACCAGCTCCCAGCTCCCATCCCACCCTGGAGCAAGAGGTGAGTGCCTGGGCTCATACCCAGAGAGGCCTGCCCCTAAGTCCCATCCCTGGGCACCAGTCATTCTGGGAAAGACCTGCCCAACTTGGCCCCAGGTTCTGGCCATCGGGCAGGATCCCCTCCACCCCCACCAGGAAGGTTCCCCTTCTACAAGACCCCGGGCAGATCCTGCAATCTCCATGCCCTGTGCCCACGCCCATCTGCCCGAGATCCCAGCCACTTCCTGAGACTTAGAGACCAGCCCCCAGCTCCCATCCTGCCCCGGAGCTCCCATCTGGACAAAAAATAAAATCTAAAAAAAATAAAAGTAATTTTGGGGCAACGACTCTCAGGGATATTCTTGCTATTATCTTATTTACTTTAAATTTTTAAAATTTTGCCCTAACGGGAACCTATTACTCATACTTCCATTCCCGGCATTTTCAGGATGCTGAGCCCTACATGCAGCCATTGTCCTGAACCATAAAGTACTAGACCACTGGGTACCAGGATGAAAATGTTAAGACATTTTCTAAGCAGTTGCATGCAATCTAAGGACAAGGAATAATAACAGAAATTGCTGATGCCTTACAAGGCACCAATCCTCATTTTTATGGCAAAGTATCTAGCATAGTGTTCTTGCAACTACTGTTGTACTTGGCATACATCTTTTCATAAATTTTTTAGGAAGTCAATGACTCCAAAGAAGAATGAATACCCTAAAATTTAAAAAATAAGAAGGGTGATATATCAGAATACAATCGAAAGAATGATGCATGCTAAACAATGCCTTGGGTAACCAACCATGAGATAGGCAAAGACGAAGGCCTTTTATCTAAGATGCATTTTTTTCCTGGATTGTTCTTGGATGTGATTTTGTGCCTCCTGTGACAAATATTTACATTCAATTCATAAGATATGTTTATTCTCGTTAGAGGTCATGGCATAGCTCTAGAACCAAATCTGGTCAGTGTGCCCTGATTCTGGATATGACCTTCTGCCTTGCTTTCATGCTTTCCCAGATAAAATCTGTAGAACATGCCAGGCACTTGTGTTTAAAGTGGCCAGTCCTGAGAAAATCCTGGGAAATGGCTGCTCTGTTAATATTTAGTATGTGCCTACTGGTGTTTATTTACACGTTTTTCTGATCATGTTTTTTTTTTTTTTTTTTTTTTTTTTTTTCTGAATTGAAACAACCTTCTTTTGATGATGCTTTCTTTGTTACTTTTGTATATAAAAGTACCGTGAAACTGAAGTGAGATTGTCTACAGCAGTAGACTGTAGTCTACCTCATTCTTTCAGGTCCTTAGATTCCAGATCCAACAGACAAGATCGTCTCAGGTCAGCTAAAAATTTAGTACTCAGTAACTCACAGGTAGATCCATGATCATGAAAAATTCTAGAAATCACAAGCAGACACATTGCAGCTTTTTCTGCTGCCTTGTAGCACAGGATCCCATCTCCCCATATTCAGGACAATGAGGTTCTGAATAAAATACATATAGAATTCAAAATCTGTCCAAGACCATTGCATTTGAATTGTGTTATTATTAGATGAAACTGAGGCTATCTGTTATTGGAAGGCAGTGCCATGTCAAATTATCTTGTTTATGAAAAAAAAATATTGATAGAAAAAAAGTTTAATCCCAAAAGAAATCAACGCTCATTTTAATTTGGTTAAACATACATTTCACATGTCTAAGATATTGTTTCCAAATATATTAATAACTGGGACATATTTCAAAGTTTGAATCACTGTGTAGAGGAATTTGAAGACATTTATATGGGCATGAATAACCAATTAAGAATAAACGATATCCACGAAGCTGGAAGAACTCTATACATGTTAACTTTGTTGAAGACAATGTTAAGGCTTTAAAGAGGTTCTGACTCTTTTGTCATGAGAAGGGTATAAAATATCCTGTTAATGTAGCTCTTCTGCAAGCATTGTAGCCAGCTCAGATTGTTGGGCAAAGGGGACTAAAGGAATAAGTAAATTATGAAATGATTATTTTAATGAATTTTGTCTCACACATTTATTATATCCCTTTTTTGTGTGTATACATACATATTTGGATGCTAAATTAAATTGAAAAAAAATATTAAAGTGTAAGTAATTGTAAGATTATGTACTAGACTTATGATGAATTTTAGTCAATGGCAGGATAAGACATTTAACATAAAAAGAAAGAAGGATTTTTTTTAAATGTACACTATGTTCTGATACTTAAACTGCTGACAGAACCAAAAATATACCTGGGAACATCACTTAGTACAGCTGGCAAAAGGCAAAGGAAAAGCTATTTAAGTGGCAAACAGTAGAAGGTCACACACTTGTAATTACACACACATATGCTGGAAACCACCAGGGTGTCAAGGAGGAACATAAAGTTCAGTCAAGCTAACACAACAAGGAATTCATACACAGGCACATCTTCAGTGTGGATTATCAAGACAGGGTGGTTACCAGTTGCTGGTTTTTATTTGGTCTGTCCTCACTAGCAGAGAAATAGAATGCAAAAACTAGTTTTTTTTTTTCCTTGATGTTACATTATCTGCAACACACAAGGATCATAGTATATTTAAACTGTATATTATTAACTTAATCTGTCATAGAGAGATAGTCTTCATTCACTTAGTTATTTACATAATAATTACACACATACACATACACAGAGGGAGGGAGGGAGAGGAAGAGGGAGAGGGAGAGGGAGAAAGAGAGAGAGAGAGAGAGAGAGAGAGAGAGAGAGAGAGAGACTTTTTCAAGTGGGAAGACATGTTCCTCCCTAGAAAAGAATTGCATTCTAAAATGAGACAAGGCAGGATAAGGAACAGAGACCAGCTGAATAACCAAGAAAACAGACTGCAAATTCACTCATCTGGGGTATTAAAAAATGGTATATTAGTAGCCATATCAAGATCATGAGAAACTTTATGCATGGTCTCATATGCCTATTTGATTGCAAAATTCAGCATCTAATTATTTGTTTCATAAAAATATACTGTACAAAACAATTATTCCAAGTTGGTGGACATACATGTTTCAGCTTGCTTGAAGCAAGACTACAATGCTCTCCTGGGATCCATACTTGCATTTATAGTTCATCTTATACAGAAAATCTTATTTTTGCTCCTGTGGGGGAAAAAGAAACGGAAAGATTACTAAGCCACTAGAAATTGCTTCGGATGGATGCCCAGCCCTTTTTGAGCTTGACACAAGTATGCCTGTGACAGGATGAATTCTGAGGACAGTCATCCCCTGAATGCTTGTACTTGGTGCTGTGGATCATTTACTGCATCTGCAGAGGAAGATCTGGGACCAGTCTCCACTGAGAATATAGCTATTGTTACCGCACTACTTGGATACATTCAAGCTCCATTGGCAGTCTAGAAATATCCCAAGTGATAGGCTCATTGCATATTTATTTCTGGATTAAATGCATTATTAACTTAAGATCTTCTGATAAAGACCATTTAGTGAAAAACTTCAAGTTCTGTGCATCCTTAGACTTGCAATCTGTTAGGGATAAAAAGGATGGTTAGAGAATAAAAGCAAAGCCACACTAGACAAAAAATAAATCCAGTACACTATCATCTCCCTAGTATACAAAATGATATCTCCATAGTAATACAAACACTTAAGAATAAATATCAGTGCATTTTGCATCTAGTTAAAAATCTCCTTTGAACATACACAGAGGTGCTACTTCACAAAATGGTTCAAAATTTCAAAATGACATTTCCTCCCTTGTTTTTTTTTTATATATGAATCACAACCAACAGCCAAGTCAAACTTCTAAATAATTGTCTAATCTATATTTATTTTTCTTCAAGACATTCACAGAAGTTCAAGTGTTCAGAGTCAGCACACTGGTGGACAATAATAGACTACCACCAACTCACCACTGATCACTAGCTATGAAAAAGTAATCTACCATTTAGGACAGAGATGACATCAACAGCACTTCTACCTCATTCAATAGAGGCTGGAATTCTTTCTGCAAACAAGCCCCTATTCATTTTTATTCAAAGAAAAACAAAGCAAGATATTTAAGTATTTGGATATTTTGTAAATGAGATAACTCCTGCTTCTGAAAACTAGAGCAATCACCTCAGTGCTTGTATCTTAAAATGCTAGTGATGTTGGAAGCCTGAGCATAATTGATGGGATACTTGTATTGTAAGGGGAAGTCAAATTCTGGAACCGAATGATATAAGTGAAGTTAGTATTCATATTTTTCTGTCCAGTACTTGAAGAACCATACTATATTTCCCTGATCATTTTTACATTCCTAATAATTAAATTTAAATTCACATATATATAGTTTAAGGGGAAAAGACATATTTATTTGCAGTTACATTTCTTATCCCCAAGAAAAATATAATACCCATAATAGGTGACTCATATACTGACTGAGCAAGTATATCTAAGTGTGTTGTATTCCTTTGAGTCATGGGATAAAGTGTGGCATTTGAATAAATGCAAATTTCCCCCCACTGACTTCTATATCTTTTCAGTTCTTCGCTGTGTCACTGAAAATTGGGAAATTTGGAAGAATGCTGGAGGAAATGTAAAATAACATCAATGTTTTTCTAAGCTTTAATGTCTAGAAGGCCTGGGAATTCTTTGAATTATGGTTGAGAAAAAGATATCCAATTCAAATATATGATTAGCAAATAAAGATTTGGTTTAGAAAAGCTGGCAAGGGTTAGGTGTATATCTTAGTGTTAAAGACCTTGCCTACCAAACACCAATTAAAAATACTTTGATATAATGATACATGCTCAGCTCTGGCTGAATATGTGTTCCACTTGTTTCCTCTGGGACGTGAGCCAAGTTTTATTTTCACTTTTGTTTTCTTTCTCGTGCCTGCATTTTCCTGCTGACATTATTCTCAGGAAGACATCTGCACAGGAACTCGTGATGCCCAATAGCATCTCCAAATGCACATGCCATTCCAGCTTGCGTTTCCAGAGGAAAAGAAAGTATGCATCCTGATAGATCACTCCAGTAGTAGCTCCAGTGGGACACAAGATCATGTAAATCTAACTTAACTGCACATTCCTGATGCAAGCCTTCCTAAGCCTGGCTGTCCCCATAATCAGGGATAAAGATGAAAAGTAGAAGTAAGGGTAGCCCTGTTCATGAACTAGGTTGACAGTGAACAGCGTCCAACACTCATAGCCTGCGAGCACCCTCCTCTCAAGTCACAGCGCATATCCTTATCTCTCACATCCCTCGGTGTTCCGGTGTTCCATGGGGATTTGCTTTCTCCCCCCTCAAACTAGTCAGAATGCATTCATCCCTGAAAGCATGTATCCATGTCACTCCCTTTCTAGACTAGTTTTCCTTCTTCCTTTTGCTTCTAGACTACTTTACACTCTTCTGGTAACCCCAAGTTTTCCAAGGTTAGGAAAGATTCATTGTTCTCTGCTAGAAAATACATATGCTTCTTCTCCAAACCTGTTATTAAGAAAATCACCTTTGTTTGAAAAAGTTTGAGTTTCTCTCATGTTACCTACATGAGAAACTTCCAGACTGTAATCTCTAGTGTTGTTCTAGGGTGCAGCATACTGCATCTGGTTCAAACTAGGCACTAAAAATGATTATACTCACTAATGATTCATGCAAGATTAATGGGTTAGCTAAATAAGTAATAATCAACGCTCCAAGTGGGAGGACAACCTTGCAGTTAAGAGCCAGATAGTAAATATTTTAGACTATTGAAAAAAACGCAGAGGTTTTTGTGGCATACTCTTAGTTTCGGTTTATATTTGGTTGGTTAGCTTGCTGTGTTTTTGTCTGTGAGATTGTCAGTCTGGCTTTCTTTTTATGGTTGTTTAGATCACAAGCTCTGTTTATTCTGTGAGTCGCAGTTGCTGACCTCTGCAGTGATCTCATAGTAGATGCCATGATTTCTGTGCTTATACACAGTATAAAAAGATGTCCACTCCACCTCATTTGCCTTATGCTGTGCTGTAGAATCTAGGGACCTAACTTAAGCATTTCTATTCTCAGCCCTGGTTCTGTAACCATGTTATTGTGTTCCTTTCTCAAATCTGTTTGGTACTAACTTTTTCCTCTCTGTAAAATGCCTGTACATTTCTCCTCATCTCCTGCTGTCTGTGCCACACTGTGCCTTTTCCATTTTTCAGCCAACTGCACCTGCTGCCCTGGCTTCTTATTACAGCTTCGAATTTGTATGCTGCATCATCACCCCTTCTGTTTCTGCGGTGTATGGTACAATATTTCAATAGAATAAGAAATTTATTTAAAACAAACTGAGTAAAACAGACATCCGTAGATTCTGACACCAGGGAAATAGCATGCCATCTGCCCTCCGTAAGAAGCTCCTTGCCGGAGGGGCACAACAGAAAAGCCCAGGTAAGCTCTTATGAATGTGGAAATTGTGCTGCAAACTACAAATCGTAGCTGTCACTCCGGACCTGCTGTCCCTTTGCTGCCCTCGCTTTTGGAGTTCATCCGTAAGCTTTTTCCTTCCTCACTGTACACACTCTGACATCTCTTCCCTGGATTACAACACCCACTCCTCTCCTGCATGGGAAACAAAACACCTGGCCCATTGTATCCTTGTGCTGTTAGGTCTTTTAGTGTACAGTGCAGGATTGTTTTAAAGAGAAAAGGGTGTATTTCAAGCACTGCTGTTTGATAAGTGGACAATAAAGAAAACCCCAAATATTTGCACACTAAGCACCTCAATTCCCATCCTTGTGAAGCACACCTTACAAAAACCAGTCAGGATGCAGATTGAAAAGCTTCCAAGAAAGAAAATGATAAGAGGTGTCTATCATGACTAGTTAAAAAAAAAATCAAACTACAGCAAAACATTAATTTCACCAAATTTAATACTGTCAATTAAAATTACAATATGTATGTGTCATTTGGCAAACATGGCAATTAATTATATAAAGGTAAATATTAGCTAATGCAATACAGCTAATACAGAAATCTAAATTTGATGGGTTTTCATAAATGCATGCTCTTTTATTTTTTATTTAATTCATTTTTTTTTTTTTTTTTGGTTTTTCGAGACAGGGTTTCTCTGTGTAGCTTTGCGCCTTTCCTGGAGCTCACTTGGTAGCCCAGGCTGGCCTCGAACTCACAGAGAACCGCCTGGCTCTGCCTCCCGAGTGCTGGGATTAAAGGCGTGCGCCACCACCGCCCGGCTAATTCATTTTTATTAAGAAATTTTTATTAAGCCCACATGCCAACCACAGATCCCCCCTATTCCTCCTCTGTCTCCTCACCAGCCTTTGCTGCAAGCCTACCCCCCCCCAGCCCCTCCTCCGAAAAGATATGGCCTCCCATAGGGAATCAGGAAAGCCTGGCACATTTACCTGAGGCAGGTCCAAGCCCCTCCTCCTGCATCAAGGCTGTACAAGATGTCCTACCATAGACAATGGGTTCCAAAGAGCCAGATCATGCATCAGGGAAAGATCCCACTCTCACTGTCAGGGGCCCCTTAAACAGACCAAGCTACACAACTGCCTTACCCATGCAGAGGGCCCAGGCCAGTCCCAAGCAGGCTCCACAGCTGTTGGTCCAAACTGGCTTACTTGGGCTGTGTCTGTAAGTTTCCCCATCATGGTCTCAATGCCTCTTGCTCATAGATTTCCGCTTCCCTCTCTTCAACTTTACTTCCAGAACTCTACCTGGTGCTTGCATGATCTTTTAATAAAACTCTTAAAAAGTCAAGAAATAGATCCACTTGAAGAATTTTACTTATGTGTACTTCATCTATATTCTCATCTACTTTTAAAGTAAATATTATTATTATTTATATGGAATTAGGGGTTTTTTTTAGCCTTGAATTTCATATGAATAAAATCATGCACTAAACTATCCCTTTGATTCTGGATCCTGCCACCACATTCTGACATCTCATCCCTTTACATTGTGAAAGATTCTTCTATGGGTAATAATACCTGTTTGATCATTCATGTCTGCATTGGTTGAGTTTATATTCTCTTGGTTTGTGTATTGTTTTCACAGTTTAGATTTATTGATGTGCATGTGTGTCTGCCATGCCTGTGTGTCTGTACATGCAAAGGCCAGAATGTGGTTTTGGATTTCTTGGAGCTGGAGGTAAAGGAGGTTGTGAGGACCCAATAGCAGGTACTCTGCAAGACTAATACTTGCCCTTAATACAGGGCTGTCTCTCCAGCCCCATGTCTGTATTTTTAATAATGTCATTATTAACATGCATATACACATTTTTTAACTTCTCTTAGTTAAATTCTTAGGTGTATGCTTGCTTTTGTAAAAGGTAAAGGTAAGCTTGCATTAATAAGTTGTCCATACTGTTGTAAATAATTTCTTACCCATACTGGCCTAATGAAGCCTGACTAAACTCATTGAGTCATTGAAGAAAATAAATAAACAAAATAATGAATGAATATAAAGAGGGAGAGTCTGAGAAGATGAATGGTATCATGGAGGGAGAGAGAGGAAGGCAAGAGAGGGGGATGGGGGAAATTAACAAAATGTGTTGTATGCATTTATGGTGTCATAATGAAATACCTTCTAATATATGAACAATAAATGCCAATGTAAATGAGGACAGGCTTACATTTAGCTTTGCAAAATGATTTAACACTTTTAAAAGTACTCTTGGAACCTCACATTTTGCTTACCAACTTATTTGAGATTCAATAACCCCAGTCCTCCAAAAATTTTTGGTGCTTCTTAAAGTTTCAATGTTGCTCTTTTATTGGTGTGTGATAACTTCATTATCTGATATCTAATTAATTCTTGCACACATTCAATTGCTTGTTGGCCTTTCATCTCATTTTTGCAGACATGCTTCTTCACTAACCACCTTCATTGTTTTTACTATTATTATTGGTTTAGATAAAATATTTACACATCCAGAATACACATATATGGCATAAAAATACTTGCTTTATTTATGATTTAACTTAATACTGTGCTTTTAAAAACCTTACATAAATTTTAAAAAAGATTTTTCATATTACCTATATGTTTTTTTTTTCTTTTTTGGTTTTTTTGAGACAGGGTTTCTCTGTGTAGCTTTGTGTCTTTCCTGGAACTCACTGGGTAGCCCAGGCTGGCCTTGAATCCTATATCATTTTTTACATAGAAAGTTTGAAAGATGGTATAAGCATTTCCAATAAACTTTATTCATTGTTATTAGTATATTACATCATTATTGATTACCTATTACAATTAACTAGACAATAGATTATTATGAGCTCATCCTCTTGTTTAGGCTTCTGTAGAACACACCTAACATCCCTATTTGCTCCAGGTGTCCATTTGTGATTCCATATTGCCTTAATAGTTATGTCTTAAAATTCTCTTAGTTGCAGTAGATTTTACCTGATTTTTTTTTTCTCTGCCTGATTTTGATCAACATTGGTGACTATTGTGCAGAATGTCTCCCTAATGAGTTCTGGTTAATACTTTCTCATGATTAAGAACATAGTTACACTGGCCAGGAAGTCTATTGAGACAATGTTCTACATTTATTACATCAAGGAGTGAATACTACTGACTTGACTTATTACTGTTGAAATTTTCTTTGAAGACTGAGGCAAGGACTATGTATCTACTTCCTCCATTTAAAATTGCTCGCATGCGTCTCTCCTGATTCATTCACTCCACAATTTCATGTATGTTGTTTGGCAGATAGTCACTATTCAGAGCCTACATTTAAGAAATGGGGCTTAATCACCACCATGAAGAATATTCATAAGTAATTTGGCAGTGAAGGTATATCTCTTCTCCCTCATTATTTATCGACTCAATAGACTATTGATATTATAGTGGACTCATGGAATTATATGGCACATTTTGAGTTATAACATGATACCATTACATATTTTTACTTGCTTGGGATTTTTATGTCTGGCTGTTGGGAATTCTTGCAGATGGTACCATGTGTTCCTAAAACATATGTGTATATGAATCATTTATTTAAGAATAGGCTTTATTTTTTGGAGAAGATTTAGATTTGCAAAAGGTTGTTCAAAAAATAGAAAAGTCCCATATTTTTTAATTACTTACACAGTCTGCCCTGTAGTGGATATTTTGCAATAGTGTTACCTATGTTACATTTGATGAGCTCAAAATGAATGCATTGTTATTAATTAAGCCCGTAACTAGCATTAGGATTTATTTGTAACATTGAATCATGTGACTTTTGAGAAATACATGTGAGGTAGCTACCATCATATTGCTATTTGCAGTAGGATTCATTGTTTTAAATACTTCCTTGGATCTATCTGTATGTCTCTAACTCAACCGTGAGTTTTTGGAAACCTCCATTCACTCTCCCGTCTTTATAGCTTTTTCTTTCCCAGAATGTCATATATACGGGAAATGGAATTTTACCTCTTCAGACATTTCCAAACATTTAGCCATAAGCAATTACTTATCCTCTGTTATCCTATGTTACTTAAACGTCAGTATGACAGGATCTAGAATCACCTAAGACATAAAGCTTTGGGCACTCCGTGAGGGAATTTATAGACAGATTTACCTGAGGTAAGAACCCCCCTGTGAATATATCTTCTCTACCCCATGGGCTGTGGTCTGGATTGAATAAGAGAGAGAAAGCAAACATAACAGCAACAGTCCTCTCCTGCTTCACAGCTAGGGATTCAGTAATAGCTTCACAACCCTACTTCTGCACTCTCCCCACTGTGATGAGCTATACCCTCAAAAGGTAAGTCAAAGGCGACCCCTCCTTACTTTTAGTTGGACATTTTGTCAGAGTCACAACTAAGGCATAGTACTTAGGAAACAATGACACTCAAGTGTGTGGGTTTATCAAAGTGCGATTATTTATAGACCTTTTGAAAGATACTTGAGTTACTCCCAACTTTTTGCCAATTAAAATTTCCACTTAAGATTTTATGACTATCATGTGTGATTTTATAAGCCATTGTGTCAGCATAGATTTTTTTAATCATAGGAATAAACATAAAGAATATGATATATTCACTTGTGTACCACTTTGTAACCAATTATAATTTTTTAAGAGTAATTGTATTGTTTTTTTCATTCCAACTAGCACTGAGTAAAAAGTGATGCTTTTCTGCATCTTTCTTGGCTTGTTATTGTGTGGTTTGGAATTTATCCATTATAATGTATTTGTGTAACATTTGCACGTGCCTTAATTGTCAGGCCTGTAACATCAGGATAGTGAGTGTATTTTCATGTGCATATATATTTCACTCCATTTCCCAACATGCATAATCACTTCCATACATACACATGAATATGCCTATATGAAATATACATAGACATTTCCAGCACATCAAGGTTATGCTTTGGGTTCATTTTATTTAGTTCCTATCTCATTCCCCAAAGAAGGCATTTTCAAAGAAGCTTCATTTCATTTCATTGGAAAATATTAGAAAGTGAAACCTTTGTGTTAAGCATGCCAGCAGAGTAATGTCACTTCTCAGCCATTTTTCCTGGCAAAACTGACATATGTGGATCCATATCACAATCCATTTTCTTCTGTCATAACTATACTAGAGATTTAAAAACATGTATATTCACTAGAAGTTGATTTTTCTGTTAGCTGAAAATAACTCATAACTTGGTTTATGAGCAAGAGAATATCAGAGTCACAATAGAAAGATACTTCTTTCAAAAGAACCTATTCTGGCAAATGCTAGCTCATACCCATGAAAACAATGTTAAACACATTAATCAGTGTGGAATCTTCATTATCTAATTGTCTAAAGCCATACCTGTCAACACTATCACAGTGGCTATTTTTTGAGGGAACATTTGAAACATAGAAATAAATTTACATACAATTGCTTCTGTATACCACCTCTTATATTTTTTATTTAAATAAGCAGGAGTCAACAGAAATCCCTTCAACACAAATTCATAATTCATCAACAATCACTTGTTCCCATCTTATCTATGAGGAACTCAAATCCTATGCTCTGCCCACACTGTTCTCCTGTTTAGTTATAGTATGCATGCAATGTAGTTACAAACCTAATGTCCCTTATCTCTATAAGAAACAACTTCAGACACAGACCATGCTTGCCAGAAAACCAGGTAGGCTGTCCATAGACCTCCAGAAATCAGCATCTGCAGCCTTACATCCCAAACCTAGGTGCCAAGAAACCAGCATAAAAATGCAATTAACAACAGCCAGGGTAATATGACTCCATTAGTGCCTATCTATTCTACCACAGCAAGGCCCTGAATACTCCAACATTGCTGAAGCAAATCCCTCCCCTCAGAGATCAAGGAATCCTGCAGAAGAGAAGGCAGAAAGACTGTAAGAGTGAGAGGGGATGGAGGACACCGAAAGAACAAAGCCTTCTTAATCAACTAAGTAAGGTGCATATGAGCTCACAGAGACTGAAGCATTAAGCACAGAGCCTACATGGGTCTGCACCAGGCCCTCTGCATATGTATTATAGTTATTAGCTTAGTATTTTTTTATGAGATTTCTGATTGTGAGAATGAGTGTGTCTGTGACTCCTGTGCCTACTCTTTGGGACTCTTTTTCTCCTGTTGGGTTGTCATGTCCAACTTCAATGTAACAGCTTTTGCTTCATCTTATTATATTTTATCTTGTCATGTCTGGTTGTTATCTCTTAGAAGGCTGTCATTTTCTAATGAGAGACAGAGTGGGAGCAGATCCAGAGGGGAGGGAAGGTATAGAGGAACTGGTAGAGGGAGGGGACATTATAATCAGCATATAATGTATGAGAAAAGAACCCATTTTCAATAAAAGAAACAGAGGTTATAAAAATATAACTATGCACATTGGACTTGGTGCTTTGGGTGGGGTGACTATGTGCACATGGACTAAAGATAAAAATCAACCTTTTAGAGTATGTCTATACCTGACTAATAACAAAGTGATAGTTTTTGACATTTTAATATGTAAAGAATACTAGATTTCACAACAAACCTAGCTCTACAGAATATTTAAATACAATAGGAAATTTCCAAGTGAAAAACATTAATTTATTATACTCATTTCCTTTATTTTCATGTAAAGCATTTCTCCTCCTTTGGTTTGTAAGATCTTTAGCAAAACCTTCATTTTTAGTCTAAATCAGCCTCTACCATACTATGAGTTCAAGTCCAAATCAAACAAATATGGGTCAGCATTTCACAATGTTGCTTAAGCCCAAATATTATTTAAATAAAGACTTTCATAAATATTAAATTTTACATTGGAAATATACATATAAATTTGATTTTGAAAGACGTCATCTTTTGCAAGTTAGAGAAAATAGAAAACAAAGTGAAGGATAAGAAGTTATAATTACATTTGCTTTTTGATTATTTTCAGTTTAATAATTTTTAATTCACATTATGATAATTTCTATTTCTATTTTTTTACCTTTCAATTCTTAAGATTCTCAACCAATTTATTAGTTGTCCTAACTAGCTTAAATTCAAATGTATATATTCTATTAAAACAATATTTTTTTATATTTAAATATATAAAATTTGTAAATTAAGTGTGCTATGTTTTTAAATGGGTCTCTTTTTCTGTTCATCATGAAAAATAGAACTTAGAATATGTTTAGGACAATTCAAAATAAATACAAGTAAAAACAGTAAATAACAGGAAACAACTCTGTCCATTAGAGCAAAAAGCTTCTGAAGAGTTACTTTGTCTTTATTGTTACAGACTCACTCCAAATTCACTTTAATCAAGTTTCATCCCCCAATTTCAATCAATGATTTTTTTTAACTTATTAGTAATGACATTAAATTATATGGTATTGTTTGCCATCCCCTTCTTAAATAGTAAGGCCTATTAATGGACTTTGAACTTTGAATTCCTAAGTACTGTTTGCTCATGATGGAGCATTGTGTGGTTTTAACAACTGCAAAGCATCATATTCATCATTGCAATTTCACATACTTTTGCCCAAAATTCCCTATGCTTTGCTGTTCCACCTACATTCCCTCAAAATCTACTGCACTCTTAGCAGGAACTAAGTTTCACTTCAAACAGCATGGTGTTATTCAAAGGTAGTGTAGGTAGGTACTTCGTACCAGAATGTTCCCAAGTTCTTTCTCCTATACCCACTCACCCAGCTGTCAATCACTTCAGTTATACACATGCTGTGATCACTGTTACCTTATTATATATATATATATATATATATATATATATATATATATATATATATGTTCATATATGTGTATAGTATTTTAATTAAGAATCAACAAATTTTTATTCCTGCTATGCTTGCTTTGACAGCTTTCTTTTCCATGTGAAAGTTTGATTTTTCTTAATTTCTTTACTCTTTCTCTGAATAACATTTTTTAAATCTATCTTATGCAGTAAGTCAGCTCTTTGTTAACTATTTCACTTTTTATTTGTCTGAGAAAATCTATGTCTGTTGTTTGTTCTGTGTCCCCTGAGATACTTCTGAAATTCTTTTGGTTTCCTCAGTGTTTTTCTAGATGTGAATAGGACGGATATACATATAGTAATATTTATTTCACTTGCTGTTTTCTAAAATTCATAAATTTATACCTTGTTCTCTTTATTTTGAAAAGGTGCTGGCCATTATTTCTTTAAATATTTGAGTAGATTGTTTCTTCACATTTGAGGAAAAATAGTTGTCTGTGCATACAAAGGTTTCCTAAAAGACTTGGATCATTGGTCTATGTGTTCATGTAACTATAGTGCCAATTAGGCAATTACAACTTTGTAACATATTTTGAAGTCTTATTGTAAAATACTTTTGCTTATTTTACTAGAGGTCTTCTGTGGTTCCACCAAAATTTTAAAAGCACCTTTTCTAGTTTTGCAAAGAAAGTTATCAGGAATCCTAATGGACACCTATTTTTTCTGAAACATTAGGTGTGTTTAGGAGGATGGATATTTTTTAATGTTGATTCTTTCAATACTTACATGCCACATACGCTTCTATTTTGGGATTCTCCTTTTTTAATCCCTTCATACACTATGTGTTATTTTTGTTTAAGTAATCAGTAACATCATTATTGAAATGTTCTCCTATGTAGTGTACTTCATTTATATAATATTTATAAATATAGTTACTTTCTTAATTGTTAGTTCAGAAAATTAAGTATTAGCTTAATACTAAAGATTCTGGCTGGTATAGTTGATTTTATATACTATAAATATGCTGATAAAATTTATTAGTTCTAGTGCTTTATATTGGCTTGCAATCAGCAAGAGCATTTGTTAAAAAACTGCCAGCATATTGGGGTGGAAAATGGCAACCCCTAGAGAAGGTTGCAAGCTCCTTTTAAGAAGAGTTAGAGAATTCCAAGGAGGAGGGGATTAGTTGGGGCTGATTGGTAGAGAAAAGACTAGTCTGTGACTGATTGGTGGGAGGCTTTAGTGGTTAGGGACATTCCAGCAGCAGGGTAGGAAAAGCTATCTTCAGTTAACAGAAGGCTGGGGTGCAGGCTTTTGTTGAGCCTTCAGAAAGCTGTGGGGTGCCTGCTGATTGGTTGCCCCTGAGTTGTGGTCTTCCTGAGAACTGCTTGCTCAGCTCCAGCCAGTTCCAGTAAACCAAAACTAAGGCCTAGTCCCTGGCAGGGCTATGAGAAATCTGCTATGGTCCTTGTATGGCTCCCACCCTATCAAGTAACAAGAAAGTAACTCATCAGGCCTAAAGAGATGCTGTGGAAAAGTCTGTTGTCAGGTGGATATGACATCACTTTGTAGTGTGACTTCTCTTTCTGCCTTGAGCATTTTCTCTAAATCTTTATTCTTTGACAGTTTGATTACCTTCTGTGTTGGTTCAGACTTTTTGATCAAATCTGACTAAGAAGCATATATTTTTGGGGTGTATATCTGTCTATTCTCTTAGCTGTGGTGTTGGGCTTTCAGGTATTTTCCAAAGAAGCTTCCTGCCACTCTGGCATTCTCAGATCCTTTTAGAATCCCCATCCTTGACTATCTGTTATTTAAGTAATATTGGAAAAGTCCCATAAGCCTCCTTCATTCCACCCTATTCTAGTTTCCAATTTGATATACTTGCATGGCTTGCTTCTCTGCAAATTCTCTCTTCATTTTAATTTATTCAATTATTAATGCTTGCTATATTGTCTTTACTTATGCTCAATATTTTCTTAAACTTCAAGATTTATGTCTTACTGTTTTCCAGTTGATTTAATTTCTATTAGAATGTGTTTGTGTGTGTGTGTATGTGTGTGTGTTATGTTGTAACTATTATTTGCCATAAACAGCAAACAAGTTGAAATCAATATTAAGCAAAACAAATATTCCATAAATATTGGAAGCCACATGTAGATATAGGTTGATAACATCTTTTGTAGTTTTGAGTTCTATTCTGAATTAGGTAGATTCAATACAGTGAGTTCTTCCCTTGTAAAATTCTGCTAAAGATTTCTGTAAAAAAAAAAAAAAAAAAAAGTCCACATTCCTTTTCCATACCATATCCTCTGTTTTGTTCAATAAATATAGAGTGAAAACCTTTCTCAGAGAAGAAAGTAAAAGAGAAAGACATAAATTATATAGAACAGACAGATCACAGATCACAAACTAACAGACAGACAGAAGATATGAATTTGGCTTCTCTACAAGTAAACTACTCTAAGAGGAATCCTCTTGTCATTTCTAATGCAACATTGACTCAGATGGTGAAAGTGTTGCAGGTAAATCTGAAGCATAGATACAATAATGGCTCCCAAATATGTCCAAATCTTCATATTTCAATCCTGTTTACACTGTAGCTTAACTATTAAGAGGAACTTTGCAGATGTAATTGCAGCTGGAAGTTTTTTGTGTTCTGGCCTGCAGGTGGTCAGGACAAATCTCTCCCACTTGCGTCCCCCAAGTAAACACACAGAGGTTTGTATTAATTATAACTTCATGGCTATGGCTCAAGCCTTTTGCTAGCTAGCTCTATATCTTAAATTAGCCCATAACTATTAATCTATGTATCGCCACATGTTCTGTGGCTTTACCGGTGTCCCATTACATGTTGCTCCTTGGGCGGCTCGCTGATGTCTCCCCCTTTTTTTCCTGTCTCTCTCTTTGAACTTCCCACCTGTCTCTAAGTTGCCTCGCCATAGGCCAAACGGCCTTATTTATCAACCAATCAGAGCAACACATATTCGCAGTGCACAGAAAGACATTCTTCATCATGTAATTAAGTTAAAGATCTTGAATTAAAAGTCCTTAATTCTGGTACTTCAAATAAAATCACATGCATCCATAAAGTAGAGAAGTTACCCTAAATCACAAAGATAAATGAAGACTGAATAAGAATGCCATGAAATTGTAGATCATAAAAGACTACACCCTGTTTCACCAGAATAGTCTTTAAATGCTTGAAAACCCAAGAGAATTCTGACATTTAAGAGAGGTTAGAAAGTAATGCTGTTTCTCATAACAGTCAGGTAAGAAGGCCTTGAGAAGAAACTGCCTGAACAGAGTTGAATGTTATCCATCTACTCACACATGATAAAGCGTAAATTCAAGAACCTTGAGGCATAAAGAAGCTTAATTAAAGAAAATATCGGATATAATTTTTGAATATCAATACAACAGTGCATAAGGACCAGATAAGAAGGTGAATGTTGACATCAAGTAGGCAGATAGGACCTGATATTCAGGGGCATTTTATTCCTACTGGGCCTGAGAACTTTTGTCCTTTGGGAGAGAGGAAAGACAACCGATGTAGTGCATACCTTTGTCCCAGTGCTCCAGACTCTGTGAGGTCAAAGCCAGCTCCGTCTACATCCTGAGTTTCGGAATAGCAAGGACAATGTAGAATTCCTCTTTCAAAAAAAAAAAATGAAATAAAATAAGGAAAGGAAAAAAAAAAAAGAAGAATCATTGATGTAGTGAAGGTGGAGACAGGAATATAAGAAGGTTGTTGGAGCCTAGCTAAGTTTCTTAATGGCTTTACATAACCAGCCACTAGTTTTTACCTCTACGAAATCCTCAGCTTAAAGAGAGTGAGTTCCTGTTTCCTCACAACTTATATACCTTTCTCTGCCCTGCCACATTACTTCCTGGGATTAAAGGCATGTGTGTTTCCTAAGCACAGGCATGAGATCTCAAGTACTGGGATTAAAGGTGTGTGCCCCCACCGCCTGGCTCTGTTTCTCTACTATACTGGATCAATTTCATGTAGCCCAGTGTAGCCTTGAACTCACAAATGAAAGGGTTAAAGGTATGTGCCACCACTGCCTGACCTCTATGTCTAATCTAGTGGCTGGCTCTGTCCTCTGATCCTCAGGCAAGTTTATTAGGGTACACAATGTATCACCACACTCACATGTTTGCATTCTTGTTAATGTTACTCATCACTATTATTATTTGCATTAATTCAAAGATTTCAGAAAACTACTTTAGAAAGAAGATTGGGATTTTCATACTTGAATCATCAGTGCTGTGATTCTCATCCAGAAGTTCACATCTTCCAAATTATCTGTTTAAACATCTTCCTCACCAGTTTGCAAAGACAATATTTTTCACTTGAGTAGTTTCTGATCAATGTTTTTTTAAAGCTAACACACAATTTAAAAATCTAAATAACAATGATCTTTGAAGACCTATGCAAATTCACTGAGATGAGAAGTTTCTGCTCTTTGATTGACTAAGAAATATCAGTTCTTGCGTGGGCTACGTTATATTGGACCAAGCAATTCCATCCTGCTGAGCGATAGATTTCAAACTTCAGATATAATTACTATTGTTTTCCTTAACTCAGAATGTCAGTTTTATACATTACACAAACACTATATTAATATTGAGAAAGTGTAAGTTTTCATGGTTAATATTAAATTAAGAAGTTAATTAGAAAAAAACAAAGGTATTCTATAATTCATTAAAATATGTAAAGGAATTACAATCTACTTAAATGCAAATCTGAATAATAACTACATCAAAAAAATAAGGAATAAGCATAGATATAAGTTTTTAAATTATGTATAGGACGTAATTACTTCAACTTAAAATAAATATGTGCATCTCATATTTTATTATACCATATTAATATTTTAACAGTTACATAAACATCAATTAAATTATCGACTGATGGCATTATCTTGAAGGCTAGTAATTAAAAAAAAGTTATATATTCTGTAGATTTTTGCCAAATACCTAAAGTATTTACCAAGAGATGAGAGATTCCTTGAGGACATGTGAACTTCCTATAAAATAACTGGTGTTCCAAAGGTGCTTCTGGCCTTTGACTCTTTCAAGTAATTGTACATATCCTGGTGAATTTGTATAATATATATGTAAAGATCACCAAAATGCTGAAAAATGTTCTACTGAGTACCAAATAATTAGCAGTATGTACTAGTACCAACTAAACAATAACCTAATTACTGAATCACTAATATAACAACATTATATATTAATCAATTTTCAAAGAAAAATGTCATTTATTCAAAAAATACACCTCATTGTACTTCCTAATGAAAAACATATTATTCCACAAAATTAGAATTTTATTTATAAATTAAAATACTTTTCTTTTAATTAATGGAAATAATCTAAAACTTACTGGTACAGAGAAATTTTTTGCTCTGATTTTGAGAGAAAACACTGTATGATATGAAAATAATCATGTAAGGGACATTACAAGCCTGTCTGTGCTAAGATCATAATTAATCAATAAAGGGTTTTCCTTTAGTAAAATGTGACATTTAAAGATGTAAAGCTTAAAGTTTTTAAATTTTGCTCCCCAAATATTCAGTTACTATTATAATTTAATTTGAAAAAAATCATTTTATTTTTTCTAAGATTACTAGTCTTCCTACACTCCACATATTTGTTACAATCATTTTAGTTATAGGTTAAACAATGGGGTCCTGTAAATGAGCACTTGTTTATCATAACTCAGCAATATCCTGTGAAGCCTGAGGGCAAGCATTTGAGAAGGAGCTAATTGTGGGCATGCAACACTGTTCTCTGATTACAGTGTGATGATTTTTTCCTCTAACTTTTTTTTTTGTGACTGCATGATCAGAACTTTGGTACACATTTCTTGTTAGTTAAATCATTATTATCCAATTCTAGTTGGGAACTTGTGAGTAAACATCTCAAAAATCATTGTCTGGGTATTCCCTAAAGTGAGTCTGAAAAACAAAAATGTTAACCTTTATTCCACATAAAAATGCTTCTCCCAAGTTTGTCTTTATACACATAGATCTTTCAACCCTCACCAAAAAAGTTTCCTTTACTGTGTCAACTAATAAAAAGAGCAACCCCTGGTCAACACACACACACACACACACACACACACACACACACACAATAAAGGACTGTGGAGTGTTCAACTCTAAGTGGGACATTTGATCACAGCCCGTCCTCTAAAGGCTCAAAGATATTGAAGAAAAGGGGACAGAGAGATGGTAAGATCCAGAGGCAAAGGATAACTGGAGCAAACAGTGCTTGGCAGGGTCATTGCATACCTGAATGCAGAGCTAGCTGCTTTGACTATATGGACAAGACCAACACAAGAGGAAGCCAGATGAAAAATTCACAAAGTTCCATCATTAGCAGAGAAGCTACATGCAACTGATTGCTGCTGAGGGAGAAAGAGACAGTTTTCTACAAGTAACATCAACCTATATAACATCAATCCTATATAAATACAGCTAACAATAAGTAGGTTTGGAGGGTTTATAACCAGAGCACATAAATTTAGCTCCCAGAAAAGTGATGGTAGTGATAGAGGAGAAACAGAAGAAAGGAAATGGGGTTGAACTTGGTTAAAATACATTATTTGCATCTTTTAAATTCTTAAACAATTTAAAATGCTGACCATCAGCAGTTAGGACTTTACAAATAATTGGATTATTTGATATCCATTTATTCATGTGCATGCTCTCAAAATATTAAAAGTGTACTTAATCCTATTTTTATAGAGCCTAAGGTACTTCCTATGTGGCAGTATATATTGTAAGTAGAAGATTAAAAGAGTCTGTGTGCAGATAATGTTCATTTGGGAGAAATCCTTGATGTGATACTCAACAGTATTGTAGAATAGGTGTTCTGATTGTTTTTATTCATAGACTTTTCTTTCCATATTTATCCACAGAAATACTTTAAGGAAAGAAATGTTTGCATGTTCAAGAGCACTTTCTGAGGTTAAAGATCAATCCATGTCTGATGGATGGAATATTGGGTACAGTGGAAAACAACCAATGACCCCAGCTGTTTTGTTTTGATTTACTGTGACCCTGATAACTGGAAACCAGTTCCCACATGCAACACAGAATTACTATGACTTTCTGAACTGTCATTTACTGAGCAGAGGTTAAGGTACACGGGTCAATGTATTATAAAAAGATATTTATTGTGATAATTTTCCTTTAAATACAATACTAAAATATTATTATTTTTAGTTCAAGTATATGTTTCAATTCCCTAAAGAATACATTATCCCTTAATTCTATCAAAAACACAATAAAGCACAGAATAATAAGTCATAAAGAAGTCAAAATAGTATGGAACTTGTAGTTGAATCTTTATAGTTTTTTCTTAAAAAAAAAAAAAAAACAACAAACTAATATACACCTAAGAACAACCAAACTAAACAAAGACTTAGAGTGGCCAGCAGCCTTTATTTTTCATCTACACACTGAAAGCAAGCTACAGAGTTGTTTTTTTGTTCTTGTTCCTTTTCTTTCATACCTTCCAAGGAAACCATGCCAAAAACAAAAAGATAAGTTCTCTCTGTCTCTCTCTCTCCATCCATCTATCCATCCATCCATTCTTAAAATCTCAGCCCTGAAATGTCTAATGTGTGGCAGACTGAATGAAGAAAGCAGCTACAATGCAGGAAGATTATTAGCTCATGATTTAAAGGCTAGGGGATGTTTGCTTTTATTTGTTTATTTTGCCTATGTGCTGTAAGTCCAAAAATCCACTGAGAGTTAGGAATTAAAGAGAATTACATGAAAAACTTATCCAGTATTATGTTCTTCCAGCAAAATCATATTTCAGCCCACTCAATATTATGATTACAATGAAAGTCTCATTATTCTGTATGGTTAATATTAATAAAAATTTGAAAATAATTTGTTTCCAATAAAATTTTAACACAATTGGAATAAAGTTCCATATGCATGCCTTGGGAGAATTGTGCTTTCTAAAATAGAGCTTTCCAAACATTGTTTCAATTTAACCACATTGCATGGCAAGATTTTCCTATAAATTGATCAACATATAGCAGTATTTCATATTTTCTACTCATTTAAATTTTTATTACTTGTCAAATTATAAATGTAAAACTGCATAAACAGCGTTCATACCCACAATGCCAGGTGGGAATTGAAATAAAATATATAAATTGCATAGCAACATAAAGGTAGTTTTTCTATCTTGTTATATATAAACTTCACTACTTATGATTGAATCAAGAAGATAGCTACTTCAAAATCTAAATCTAAAAGACAGAAAACCTGCAGTCAAAATGCTTTCAAGATTTTTATTTATTTGAGCTCTTTAGAATGTTAAGTATTTTGTTTTCATAACTCAAACGTCTAGGCATTCTCTTCCTTACTGTCCATCAATGAGCTTTATCTTCCAGTGAAGTGCCAATCGTATATTTGAAACAAAATGGGAAGAGTCTGAGTGAACAGGTTTGGCCATGTTGTACATATATTCACCAAGGATTTTTCAGGCCTTTTAGCCACTGATGATCCCTAAGCTGTCTAATCTACATGGTTTCCATGTTTCTGTCACTTGTAAATTCTATGCCCAGTCAAGAGTAATGGAAAAGCCATCTCTCTCCATCTCGCTGGAGCTGTATGCTCCAACTATCAAGCAGAGTGAAAGTTGTGCTTGTTAAACATTTGAGTACACTGCTTTCATTACTACCAGGAAGAAGCCAGGGTCTTTGTTAAAGTGTGGTGTCAAAAGAATTCTGTCTGCCCCTTTCTTCTGATTCTTCCAATGTAGATGAATATAAACAATGAGAAATCCAGTATCTCTCTCAAGGTCTTTAGCAATGCCTCTTATGTGATCAATTGTTTCCAACTTTGCCAAGAACATCCATAACAATTTTGGCATCATTGAGGGCTTCTTGACAATATTCCTTGCCATCTATACTACCCAGACTGTTCCTCAGGGGAGCAGAGACATGGCAGGTTTGGGATTTCCCTGAATATCATCCGTGTCCCTTGTACTGTCACACCTGGTGAAAGTTCACAACCGAACTGGAAAAAAAAAATGTTCACAGGTGTAAATCTGCATGCCTATCACAAATGTTCTGGTCAAAAATCTAGCCTGGAGTAAACTATCAAATGTGATTATGTCAAGGGGGTGGTGAGGAAAAATTAAAGACCTGTGTCCCTCAGTGGGCATCCTGTTCACACTTAGTATCAATTTGTCATTAGGGCCTTTATCAGTGACATCATTCTTCCACCCTTAATGCTTAGACTGGCATTATACTAAATGGCCACATTGTCAAGCTTATGTCCTAGAGTGACAACGAATTTAATCCATCAATATTATAGTAGACCTCATGGTCCTCCTGAGCTCTACAGGATAGGATCTAGTGGATTGTTCACCCCAGTAAGAACATAGGAAGAGAGAACTATGACATTTGGGAAATCAGTGCCCAGGGACATCATTCCTAAATACTGAGGATCTTTCCCTGCAGGTTTCATTACAAACACTTGAAAATGGAACCTAGGAAGATCCTCCTGATATATTAGTTAGGATTTTCTAGAGGAACAGAGTCAAGAGAATGAGTACTTATTATAAGAGGATTTATTAGATCAGATTACAGGATACTTATTAAGTACTCCAAAGATGGCTTTCTTCTCATTGAAATGCCTGTTACTTACTCTGTCTATGGATTGAGATGCCTCAGAAGTCTTGGTCTCATGCAAAAGCCTGGGAGGATACCTAAAGAGACTGCTTCTTTAGTTCACATTGAAAATATGGAAGCAGATGTAGAGATCCACTGCCAGGGCCCAGGTGGAGCTACGGGAGTCCAATTGGCGAGACAGAGGAGGGATTGTATGAGCAAGAATTGTTGAGACCAAGATTGGAAAAAGCACAGGAACAAATAGCCAAACGATTGGAAACACATAACTATGAACCAATGGCTGAGGGGCCCCCAACTGGATCAGGAACTCTGGATGAGTGACACAGTTGATCAGCTTGAACTGTTTGGGAGGTGCCCAGGCAGTGGGACCAGGACCTGTCCTTAGTGCACAAGCTGGCTGTTTGGAGCCTGGGGCCTATGCTGGGACACTCAGCTCAGCCTGGAAGGAGGGGACTGGACCTGCCGGGACTGAATCTACCAGGTTGAGTTTAATTCCCAGGGGAGTCCTTGCCCTGGAGGAGATGGGAATGGGGGGTGGGCTGGGGGGAGGGCAGAGGAGGGCGGGAGGAGGGAGGACAGATTCGTGGCTGATATGTAATATTAAATCAAATTATATAAAAAAGAAAAGATATATTAAGATGCAAAAAAAAAAAAGAAAGAAAATATCAAGAAATTAGATTCTGGTATCAGCAAAAGGCAGCAGAAGCAACAGCACTAATGGTGACAGAAACAAGAGACATACTTGACAGCAAGATGTCAAGACAGTAAAGTCAGACGAAGAAGGAAGAGGAAGAAGAGGAAGAGGAGGAAGAAAGTAAAACTTCTTAGAAATTCAATTTATATCGGATGCCACTGAAAGATACCACCCACAGTGGGAGTGGACCTTCTTATTTCAAATAACCTGATCAAGAAAATATCACAGATGTCCCCAGTAGTCTATCCCTTGGTTGATTACAGATCCAGTCGAATGCAGTTACCGACCATCATGTCCTCTTCCACATCATCATCCTTACAATAGAATGTGAGATAAGAAGAAACAGCCGGGCGGTGGTGGCGCACGCCTTTAAACCCAGCCCTCGGGAGGCAGAGGCAGGCGGATCTCTGTGAGTTCGAGGCCAGTCTGGGATACCAAGTGAGCTCCAAGAATACACGGCTGGGCATGATGGCACACACCTTTAATACCGGCACTCGGGAGAGGCAGAGGCAGCCTGGCTTACAGATTAAGTTCCAGGACAGCCAGGACTGCACAGAGAAACCCTATCTTTAAAAACAAAACAAACAAACAAACAAAAAATAAAAATAGTCCCTGTATAATCATTAATAATATGTACTTTGTAATCCTTGTAAATCAAAAACAAATAAGTAAAGTTTTTGTATTTAACATGTTTAAATTAAAATTTTCCCTAATTCTATCCTCTGTCTACTATATATTTTTCAGCAGTTAAAAATGAATTGATCAGAACCTGATGTATCTCTCTGAAGCTTTCATTTAGTTATACTCTGAATCCTTGAAAATCTCTATGCGTGATTAAAATTCCTTAGAGTTAAGTCTGAGCAAGTATGAAAGAAATGTAATTTCATTATCTCATCATAATAATCACAAACATGCCATGAAAAGTATTTTATGTTCTTGTCATTATTGTGAAGGTAAGGAATCTATATCACAGGCTGAATATAATACGTTCCTTTAAAAGGATTTCACACATTTACAGATGCTGAAAATTCAGTGTCTAGGGATAGCATTTATGGTATATTGGCTTATTTAGTATGCAAGACTAAATAAAGTGCAGTCCTTCTTCTTTACAATCACCATCTAATTATTGCAGTACAAAATTTCACAGTTTGAAAGGTTGTAAAATAATTTGGGGGAAAGTAGGAAATCCTAGACTTGTTTTCCCCATAGGAAAAAAATGCCTATTTTAACTAACTTTTCAGATTATTAAGGAATATTTTTTTAAATACAGATTGTTGAGGCAATGTACAAAACTGTCATCCTTTCTTATCAAATTGAAAGTTTTAGAGTTTGTTTCTCACAGCCTTATTCCTTCCACAATGGATATTCTCAACCACAGAAGTATATGCAATCTGAGATTGTAGCGTCTACTAAAATATTTAATGCAATCATGATATCAAAATATATCAGCTAGAATTAATATTCAAAAGTGTTAACATTTGGTTACTGAAACTATTGCAAGATATAGAAGCATTCATACTAAATTCATTGCTTATACACAAAGCACATGGAAAAAAGCAAGATAACAAGCTTACCTCTCAGTTACTAATGGTTATTGGCAACTTAGTTCATTTCCAATGTCATGATATGATCTTAGACAAAAATATAGCATTAATTGACGAAAGTACAATCTGCAGAACCTATTCAAGTGCATGTTTATAAAGGGTGAATTGAAGAGAGAAAATAGAGGAAACTATCAATGCCAAAGAGACAAACATTAGGTCAGAATTTTATTTATTTGAGAATACATTTTTTTCAATGCCAATGTGAACTCTGAAAAAAAAACTGTAGTTCCCTTAAAATTTTGTGCTCATGATGAGGTGGCATGACTAATGTACATGACTCAAAAGAGTGAAGAAATATATTCAGTAATAAGACTAGCGTTAAATCGTGTTTCAAATATCAGTGAGTGTTAATAGTCATTGAAGAACTTGTTAGTTTGAAGATGTAAATTAAAATAAAACTTAAAGGTAAAATAACTTGGATAATTTAGGACACATTATTTGGCAAATAGTATTTGTACTGATTTTGAATCGTGGAAATTGAGAGGCATATAATGCCTTCTGAATTAGTTACCTTTCTTGTTGCTGGAACAAAACACTTGACAGAAACAATTCAAAAGAAGATTTACTTTGGCTGATTGTTTCTAAGGGACACAGTCCATTTTCAACAGAAAGGCAAATTTGCATATCTCTGTCCATTTAGACAAGACCAAGTGTCAGACTCCTTTCAATGTGCAGACTGGGAATTTTGCATGTAACAGGAATCAGGAGCAGGCATAAGTCTCAAAGTTCCCCTTGCTTCCAGTAACCTATTTCTGTCAATCAGATCCTACAGTATGAAGTATACATACCCTTTAAAATAGAGCCATCAGTTATTGAATGAAGATTCAAAGCATTTGCCAAGGATGCTATCTTCAAGCAGCCTGCCCTTTCCCAAGTGTCCATAGGTCTGCAGCCATATCACATGGTAATTTACTTATTCCTACCTAGACTGTCTCAAGTTATAACACAGCTCTAAATACTAAAGTCTCTAATGAGACTTGGATGAAACATACCTGAATTCTATGTCTCTGTACAATCCAAACAGATGTTACTTCTAGTAGACAATGGCACAGAGTAAACACTTATGACCCAAATTAGAGACACAAGACAGTAACAGAAAAAAAAATAAATAAATAAAAAAAGACAAAAACCACTATAGATCTAAAGACATTAACATTCAATTACTTGGCCTTGGGTCTGACATCTGGGACATGCGCTGTCACTATGTGAACTGCAGTAGATGTGGACAGCCATGTTCCTCAGACCTTCTCATTTCCAATAGGACCTATCTTGAGCTAGCTCCTCTTATTGCTTATGTCTTTCCTCAACTGAAGCTCCATACTGCTAAGATCACAACAGTTTAGCATACCCACTAATGCGGAGACTTCAAAACTTCTCATGCTGCCCTCCTAAGAGTCTTCCTCAGTAAATCAAACCCCTCTAAGCATTGTTTATGCTCACCATAGACCATTCTATTGTAATCCTCACTCTCAAGCTAGCTAAAAACAGTCAGGAATAACCATGACACAGTCTGACTGCTCTGTTGTTTTGATGTTTCTTCTATCCACTAAGTATGATGTTTCCTCTACAAATTAACTACACCGTATCTCTGGAATTTATATATTCTTTACATGAATTTAACATGAATAACCTATAATTCAATTTCTAACAGTCATTGTTCATTCCTGAAATCTCACAAACATCTTTTTAATTTTCGTTTCTGTTAACTTTCATGTCTTCAAAGCTACCACCGGAACTGCCACAGAAACTTCTGGCATTTTATAGTTTCTCTAGCCTGTCTGCCCCAACTTCTAAAATCTGTGCACGAATCTTTTCCAAGGGCCTAAGAACCACCCCATGATATTTATCTACAGCAACATTACTACCTCCCATGTAGCAATTTTCTCTATTCACTTTTGTTTCAAGGACTGCATGCTGAATATAAAGGAGGAATGATTTATTTGAGCTTGGAGTTCATGATGAAGAAGACAAAGCAGAGAGCCTAGGTTTATGGTAGGGGAATTCCATGACAGAAGCTCCTCTAGGAAACAATAGCCTTGGAAAGAATTATGAGTGGATGGTACCTTCAAAACCCCTTCACCAATGATCTGCCTCTACTCTTCTGGACCAAGTATCCACAACATGGAGGACATTTCAGATTCAAATCTTAGTTGCTTAGCATGCAGATGTTAAAAATTCTACCTGTAACAAATATGTGCAAGTATATGTGTTTATTTTGGCAATTCCTATATGTGCAATATGCAGAACATTGGATAATTTATTTTCAAAGTTTATTTTGAAATTTGAGGACAAACATTACAATAACTGTTATTCATTATGCTACCTAAATATTGGTTAGCATGTTCAGTAAATGTTAATGGGCCATTTTGGTTTGATTATAGCAACACAGTCTAATATTAGAAAATATCTTTTAAAGGGAAATTGTGACCTCTGTATAAAATATGATCTCAAGGACATGAAAAATCAATTAAACTCACATATTCGAAGCAAGACATTAAAAACCATTGTAAGGACAGCAGTTGAAGGAAAAGAACATTAACTATAAATTTAAATGAATATAACCTTAGGGGAGGGACGGAAGCACTTTAGGTGAAATTCATTCATGTAATGTTTTAATCTGATTGAAATCTCCTGCAGATGAGCCAGAAGTTGGCCAGAAATCAAGGAGAAAGACACTGTTCTAAAAATTTAACATTAAATAAAATAGAGTCCTAAACTATCAGAGGGACTGGTAATTGAAGATGTAATTCCTAAGAAGTCATCCATAAAGGACAACTCTATAACCTGCATTAAAATCACTTTATTTTTTTTATTCACTCTGAGATGCAGTAGTTAAAAGGAGACTGAAAGACTCTTACGAGAAAGTAACCACTGGCAGGCAAAAAGAGCTGGATTGTAGGAAAAACAGAATATGGAGCCTCAGAGTATGGATATTAGAAGGTCTTCATAAATATGTCAAATCATCATTAAGAGCCTGAACAGCTACACACAAAAATCATGGCTACATTGACAAAAGTAGCTATCCAAGATAAGAAGAATTTAATTTCAATATCTTTAGAATATCATACAGCAATTCAATTTCATCCTAGAACAAAAGTAAATGTGTGTCTGCTTCAAGTAAGAGTTCAGAGTTTCTACAAAACATTCTGTAGATGATCCCATTCTCTGTGGAAAACAGTTAGATAAAGAAACAGGAAATAAGACAAGTCAAGAGTAAATACAGATAATATAAAGGGAAGTATAGATGACATTTGTTTTAGAGTAAGCATAGAACAACTCCAAAATGTGAGGTAGGTGGTAATAAAAAGTGGCTCATTAAGTTTACCTGTTCTGACTACCAAGTTTGATGTAATACAAGGAAATACTGCAGCATTGTGGGACACTGTGTAAGGACCTAGCCAATCAAATTGAAGTTACAGGTGTGGCTAAATGTATGTGTCAAATTGGAAAGTGTTTTGGGATAAAGTTGAAGTTTAAATTCTTTAACTTTGAGTAAACTGATTACCTTCTAAATTTAGTGTGAGGATTCTCCAGTCAACTAAAAGCTGAGCAGAAACAAAACATAAGCTTCAAGCCAAGGAGAATTTTCTGGCAGAGTGACTTATGGCTTGTATACTATAGGCTTTTCTGGGTAACCACTGTAAAAGACTTCAGATTAGAAATGTGTCTAAAGATAGAGATTTCCCCCGTGCTAGATCCTACGAAAAATTTGGAATATCACTCTACAATTATGAGTCAATTCCTATGTTTTTAGATAATACTTATAATTATAATGATCATTTGAACTGAAGTTAATTCAAGGGAAAAATAAACACTTGAGCTAATTAAAGCAATTTACACTTTCAAAGCAGGAGTTTCTATGGTTGGCAGTATAGTGACTTGGAGGGCAAAGATGTGGCATATTAGCCCTGGCTTGTAGAATGAGTAACTCATTTAAAGAGTAAAGAGAGGTATTCCAGGATGTGAGACATTCCTCTGAAATTTACTTATGATACTGATGTTGTAGTTATTAGAATATTTAAAGTGAGTATAATTAATTTGTGAGTGTCCATAATGCAAGCAATATTAATATGTAGTGGAATAGATACCTGATATCAATAGAAAGATGGGCCCTAGCGCATAACAAAAAGGGATTTGTAGAAATTATTAAAAGTGTCATGAAATGAAGAATTCTTGTGATATAGCCATCAATATAGCAGGCATATCCAAAAGTCAAATCAAGGAACTTCAATATAGGTCAGTTAAAAACTTCAAAAAAAAAAAAAAAAGAAAAGAGTGAGGTCTTTTTGGTTAAAAAAAAAACTCAATAATAGAGGTAGGATGGAAAAATGTACAAGTCAGTCATCAAAATATCAAAACATTAAGTCCACATCTACCTACCAAAACAAACACTTGAATGTGGAGGTGGTCCAGAAAATGGGAAAAAAATACTTCCTAATTATGCTTCTGGAATGGACTTAGTGTCCATAATATATAAAGAATTCTAAAACTCAATGAAGTAAGAAACAAGCAGTATGTGCTGTGGGATATCTTTATGTATGCTGTGAATATGTGTTGCTCTGATTGGTTTATAAATAAAGCTGTTTGGCCTATGGCAATGCAGCTTAGAAGCAGGCAGGAAATTTAGGGGAGAGGCAGAAGAAGAAAGGACAGGCAGAGAAGAGACACTGCTAGCCGTGGCCAGGAGAAGCAAAGTATAAAAGTACTGGTAAGCCACAAGCCATATGGCAAAGTATAGATTTATAGAAATGGGTTCATTTAAGATGTAAGAGATAGCTAACAAGAAGCCTGAGCTATTAGGCCAAATAGTTTGAAAATAATATAAGCCTCTGTGTGTTTATTTGGGACCAAGCAGCTGTGGGATGCAGGTACGAGAGATTCCTCCTGACCCTAAAGCAGGGCCCAGGTGGAACACAGAAAAACTTCCAGCTACAAGTATGGGTCAGCGAAGGGGCTTACTTAGTTGGTCAAATACTGGCTGTGTAAGTACTAGAAACTGAGTTGATATGCCCAACATTAAAATAATATCTAGGTGCAGTAGGAACATCTGTACTCCTAGAGCCAACAAGGTGAAACAAATTATGAGATCATGACTGCTCCAGGTTCAGTGAGAATTTCCTATCCCAATAACATCAGTTTAAGGATGATTGAAAACATCACATGCTGTCAATTTCTGGCATCCACATAAACATGTACACACGTGAATGCTCAGTGCACTTCATGTGTAAACATGAACAAATGTATTTGTGTACCACAAAACAAATACAAAAATAAAAGAATAAAGCAGGAAGTGACTTTAATAAACAATTATAAGATTTACAGGAGCAAGAACACTCAACAGTAGTTATTAAGGAAAGCAACTTAAAATGAAGAGATGTTTGCTCATCACTGTGGGTATATTTATCAGAAAGAGGGATGGTAGCAAGTTCAAGTGAGGTGGGAAAAGGTCCTAGAATGCTTTTGCCAGAAGTATAGCTTACTTTGGCTGTGGTGAGAATATTGTAAGTGATTTATCCAAAATTTTTAATGTAGAACTTCTGTTTAATCTGAGAATTCTACACCAAATGTATATCCAAAGGACATAAAACTATGATGTCACTGAGACACTTGAATTCCCATCTTATTTCAGTATTCTTTGCAATAGACTACACAATATGGAAATGGATGCTCATTAGTTCATAACAAAAAGAAAAGGGGTGTACATTCCAGCCATGGAAAAGTTTAAATTTTGCTCTTTGTAACAATCTGTGTGGAACTGGGGATGGATCATTTTAGTAAGTGTCTTAGGGTTTCTAATACTGTGATAAAACACATGACCAAAAGCAACTTGGGAAGAAGGGGTTTATTTGGCTTATGCTTCCACATCACTGTTAGTCACCAAAGGAAGTCAGAACAGGAATTCAAGCAGGGCAGGAATCTGAAGGCAGGAACTGATGCAAAGGAAATGGAGGAGGGTGGCTCTGTTCCCCCAGATCTAATCCCCACAGTACCATGTCCAGGTTTCTCACAGAAAACCTTCTGTGGTCTCCCTTTCTACTCTGACCCCATCCAAAACAAATTGCAAATGTCTTCTCTAACCTTCCTTCCAGCCGCTCATCCCAGTATCCAGTATCCCAGCCTCCAGCACCAGCAGACATTCATTGGGAACACACCAGCTGAGGAGGCCAGAGAAAAAGGTAAGCCACCTGAAGACATTCATTGATTTCTTCCCAAATCCAATCTCCTAATCTCACCCCCAACTCTGCAGCAGAACATCAGAGACAGCGCTTCCCTGCCCACCTCCCTGCTTCCATTTCCTGTGGATCTCACAGATCCTTCTAACCTTCCTCTCTCTACTTGTTACTTCATCCCAACCCCCAATTCCAGCAGGCACTACAGACAGCTCCTTCTAAGAAAGCAGGTGGGCGCCCTGTAGATCTTTCCTCCTTCTTTTTTTCCTCTAGACCCTGCCCCCAATCTGTTTCAAGCACTATAGCAGACCCTCTGTGGTGACTTCACTTCACTGTCTGTATCTCCCCATTCCACAGAGACCAAATGAGCATATTCTTGATGAACAATCTGCTCTCCTCTCTCCTGTAGACCACATCAAACCTCTAACTTATCTCAAATCCTAAACGTCTGTACCCCATAGCCAGAAACACATTTTACAGGGAACCCTCAGCTTCCTCAACTATCAGTTCCAAAGCCTACCATGCAACATGAGGGCAGGCATGACTCTCCCAAAATACAGAGGTGAAACAGAAACAAAAGAAGAAAACACTCATTCAATGAAGACTAATCAAGAAAACGGCACCTAGTAATATAATCAACCCAACTCCAATGTCTAGATGCCAGCTTAAAAAGACAACCAATAAGAGCCAAGGTAATATGTGCCCATTAGAGGCCAGCTGTCCTACCACAGAAGTACCAGAATATTTCAGAATATTTAAAGACAAAAAAAAAAAAGACCTTAAAATCACCTGTATGAAGATGATAGAGGTCCTCAAAAGGAAATTAATACCCCCCCCCTTTTTTTTTTTTTTTTGTTTTTCGAGACAGGGTTTCTCTGTGTAGCTTTGCGCCTTTTCCTGGAACTCACTTGGTAGTCCAGGCTGGCCTTGAACTCACAGAGATCTGCCTGGCTCTGCCTCCCGAGTACTGGGATTAAAGGCGTGCGCCACCACCACCCGGCTCATAAAATCCCCTTTTTAACGTCCTGGAAAACACAAAAAGTACAAGTAAAGGAATAAAACTGTTCAAGACCTGAAAATAGAAATAGAATCAGTACAAGAAACCCCAACTGAGAAAATTCTGGAAAGGAAAAATTTAGGAATTCAAACAGGAACTACAGAGACAAGCTTTACCAACAGAATATAAGAAACACAAGAGAGAATCTCAGGCATTGAAGATATATCAGTCAACAACAACAACAACAACAACAAAATGTTAAACCAAAAAAAAAAAAAAAATCCTGAAACAAAACATACAGGAAATCTAGGACATCATGAAAAGACCAAATCTAAGAATAATAGAAATAAAGGACAGAGAAAAAAATCCAGCTCAAAGGCCCAGAAAATGCTTTCAATAAAACCATAGAAGAAATTTTTCCTAGCTAAAGAAGTATCCTCTATATTTCTAAAAGCTGACAAATGAATTTGAAAACATTTTTTTGTAAAGAAATGTTTAATATTTGAGAAAGTATGTTATTGGTTATTTTTTCCTCTTTTACTCTTTGTTACATCTTTTTCTCAGATGTTTCTCTTTTGGGTGTCTGCCACCTAGCTCCCAAGTAAATCACACATGGAGGGTTATTCTTACTTATAAATGCCTGGACTTAGCTTGGTTTGTTTCTTGCCAGCTTTTCTTAACTTTAGATTATCACATTTACCTTTTTCCCCTGGGCTTTTTCCTTTTCTTACTTCTGCATATCTGTCATTCCCCCTTACTCCATGGGTGACTGTGTGGCTGGTTGGCTGGGCCCTAGCATCCTTGTCTCCTTGTTCTTGCTCCTTCTTCCTGTGGTGATATTTTGTTTGTGCTTTGACAAAGCTTGCCTGGGGATCAGAGAACAAAGCCAGCCACTATATTATACATTTAGGTCAGGCAGTGGCAGCACACGCCTTTATTGCTAGCATTCCTGAGGCAGAGATTCATCATGATCTCTGTGAGTCCAAGGCCACACAGGGAACAGAGCCAGAAGTGAGGACACAAGCCTTTAGCCCCAGCACTAGTTAACCATAGAGGTCTAGATGGCTGTATAGACAGACAGGAAGTGATAGAGCTTGGCAGAAAGAGGAAGTGATGTAGCTGGGTGGAGATAGAAAATAAGATGGCAGGGCACGGAAAGGTATATAAGGCATGAGTATCTCTCTTTGGTTGAGGGTTTACTAGTGGTAAGAACTTGTGGCTGGCTTGTTCTATTCCTCTGATCTTTTAGCTTTCACCTCAATATCTGGCTCCGGAATTTTTTTTTTTTATTAATAAGACCATTTAGCAATTCATATTACATCTCCTCTCTTCTTTTCTTCTTCTATTTATTCTCTGCCTGCCAGCACTGAATATCCTTTCTCCTGCCTCGCTATTGGATGTTCAGCTCTTTATTAGGCCATCAGGTGTCTTAGACAGGCACAATAACACAGCTCCACAGAGTTAAACAAATGCAACATAAATGAATGCAACACATCTTTGCATCATTAAACAAATGTTCCACAGCACAAACAAATGTAACTCATCTTAAAATAATATTCTACAACAAAAGTATACATATTTAACCTTATAGACACATTACACAAACTTCCATGTAAGACCTATATGCATATATGTTATATATATATATATATATATATATATATATATATATATATGTAAGTCATGAGTCGGCACTCTTATGATTTTATATATCCATTACATAAATTTAAACTAAGAAGAAATATATATTCAGTAAATATATGTTAGATATGTAGTAAGTAAAACAGTGTTATAATTAGAGTTTATTAGATTCAGTATATGGCACTGAGTTCTTCAGGGTTGGTAGAGTTTTAATGACTGCTTCTACTTCACTAGGTTATAGGTCTTTTTAAAAAGTGCTAATTTGATCATGATTTGAATTTGGCAGATTGTGTATATTAAGAAAATTATCATTCGTTTAGATTCCTTAAATCATATCCTCATGTTTCTCTGGATTTTCTCAGTGCCCTTACACCTCACTTTTCATCTCTGATTTTGTTAATTTTAATATTCTTTCTTCACATGCATTTTACTTAATTTGCACAAGAGTTTGTGGATCTTCATCGATTTGTCATCTTTTTATTTTTGTGGGATTTTTTTGGTTGTTTTTATTTAATTGATTTCAGCACTGAGTTTGATCATTTCTTACTCTTTACTCACTCCTTTTGGATATGATTTCTTCATTTTGATTCAATTCTAGAAAGTCTTTTATTTCTTTCTTAATTTCTATCCTGATGGTATTTCATCAAGTAGTGGACTGTTCATTTCCCACGAGCCTTTTAGCATCATATTTTTGTTGTTGTTGTTGCTTTAATCCCAGATGGTCACTTAGGATGCAAGATGATATTGCAATACTCTTGTATCTGTAGAGACTTGTGTCAAATTATGTGCTCAGTTTGGTAGACAGTTCCATAGGATGCTGAGAATAACATGTATTTTCTTATGTTTGGGTGAAATGTTCTGTAAATATTTGCTTGGTTCATTTGGTTTATAACATCAATTAGATTAATCATTTCTCTGTTTATTTTTTGTCTGGATTACCTATCCATTGGCAAGAGTTGAGTAACTCCCACTATCAGTGTGTGAGGGTCAATATGTGGTTTAAGCTGTGATGGTGTTTCTTTTTTCAAGATTCGATGGCCTTCTGTTTCGTGTATAGATGTTAAGAACTGCAATGTCCTTTTGGTGGATTTTTTTTTCCTTTAATCAGTATGTAGTGTCCTTCTCTGTTTCTTCTAATTATTTTTGGTTTGAAGTCTATTTTGCTTGATATTAAAAAGGCTACACTCGCTTGTTCCTTAGGTCCATATGCTTTGAATATCTTTTGTCTATTTTTTTTTTTTTACTCTTAGGTGATGTCTATCATTGGTGCTACAGTGTGCTTCTTAGATAAAACAGAATGATGGAACCTGTTTTTCCATCTATTCTGTTAGTCTGTGCCTTTTATTGGGCAATTGAGAACACTGATGTTGAGAGATATTTAGGAGAAATGCGTATTAATCCATGTTATTTTGTTGCAGTGTGTGTGTGTGTGTGTGTGTGTGTGTGTGTGTGTGTGTGTGTGTGTGCTTTCCCTCTTTTGATTTGCTGATCTGGAATTATGTTTGCCTTGTGTTTTGGTGGTGTGGTTTTCCTATTTTGATTGGAGTTTTCCTTCTAGTGCCTTCTATAGGGCTAGATCTTTTTTTTCATAGACATTGCTTAAATTTGATTTTACCAGGGAATGTCTTACTTTCTCCATCTATGGTGATTGAAAATTTTGCTGAGTATTTTAATCTTGGCTGGCATCTGTGGTTAGACTCTGTAGAACATCTGTCCAGGTCCTTCTGACTTTTAGAATCTCCACTGAAAAGTCAGGTCATTCTAATAGGTCTGCCTTTATATGTTACCTGGTCTTTTTCCTTTGCAGCTTTTAATATTCTTTCTCTGTTTATACATTTTGTGTTTTGATTATTTTGTGAAAGGGGGATCTTTTCTCATGCAGTCTATTTAGGGTTCTGTGTGATTATTGTACCTTAATAGATATCTCCTTTCTTAGGTGAGGGAAATTTTCTCCTATGATTTGTTGGAAATACTTTCTCAATATTTCATGTGGGTTTCTTCTCTTTACTTTATTGGTATTATTCTCAGGTTTGATTTTTTCACAGGGTCCCAGACTTTCTGGATATTTTGTCACAGGATTTTTTTTTTATTTTGGTTTAACATTTTCTTTGATCAAGGTTTCTATTTCTTCTATTGTGTCTTCAGTGCTGAGAGTCTCTCTTCTGTCCCTTATATTCTGCTACTGAGACTTGCCTCTAAGATTGTGTTCAAGTTCCTAAAGTTGTCATTTCCAAATTTCTGTCATTTTGTTTCTTTTCTTTATTAGTTCTTTTTCACTTTCAGGTCTTTAACTGTTTAATCATTTTCCCCTACTGTTCATCTTTTCATAAATTTCTTTAAGGGACTTAAATAACAATATCATATTCATTAAGTTATTTCAAGGTCTTTTTTTCTTGTGCTTTATTTATGTTGCAGGGCCTGATATGGTACAGTTGTTGGGCTCTAATGGAGACATATTGTTCTGGTTGTTTTGATTTTGGAATCCAGGCATCTGGATTTAGGGAGATTATAATTCTAGAAGCTGATTTCTGGTCCTGTCTTGTTGGTTAACGTTTTGTTCCTTGTTTTCTGTCCATTCTCTGGTTGTTAGGAGAGTGTAGTGGCTGCATGTTTCTGGTTCGGACATTCTTCTAGTATCCTGATTGGTGTGGCCACTGCAGGTTCCTGGGAAATATGATTCTACATTTTGGAAGCTGAAACTTAATTATAGGGTCCAGAAAGGGTCCAAATGATTGAGGAAGGCAGGGAGTTTCCTGTGGACCTCTAGAGCAGAAAGTGAAGAGAAAGTGAAGATCTAAAGATTGCTTATGTTCTTAGCTTGCCTACTTGCTTCTCTGGCAGGTTTGGTTGGTGGGTTCCCAGAGACTGTCAGCTGGAGCTAGGGCCTAGGATAACAGGGTGAGTAGAGAGGACAGTTGGAGGAGATCAGTGTGATGGGAGTCAAGAGAAAGAAGAGGTTGAAGCAGGTGGTCTGCTACAGAGCAGAGGATGAGATGAGGGCATTGAATTTGTAGAAATGAATGGAGGGATGAAGATTTGAAACTAGCCTACCTGCTTTCCTAACTGGAGTGGCCTGCAGGTTCGCAGGGAATTCTCCCTGGAGTTAGGGGTCTAATCAAAGCAACTGTTGGGGGGAAGAAAAGTGGGAGGGCAAAGTTGTATGATCCACTAGAAATAGGGAGAGGGCAGTGGGGCGAGAAGAAAGCTGAAGCAAGTGGTCTGCCACAGAGCTGTGGATGAGACTGAAACTTGGATTTGGAGGAGTAGAGAGAGAGGAAGAGGTGAAGATCTGAAGCATGCTTACCTATTTTCCAGTCCATACTGTTTTATTTCACTTGAACATATGAATAGAAATGTGTACAGTGTGATGATGTCTACACTATAGTTATCCTCATAGAAGTTTATGTGACAACTACCAAGTCTTCTACATCTACCACAGAAATCATAAAAAAGTGCAAATCTTGAATGAAAGTTTGTAACCAGGTATTTATTTTTTAAAAAGCAACAACACCACAATAGCATTTGAAGATTAAACTGATTTATTCACCCCAAATTCTGATAGAGAGGAGAGACTGAAAAAAGGGAAGAAACTGTAGTTCTTGCCTTTCATACTAACAACAACCCAAATTACTGTCAAGTAGCACAAAATTATCGTTATTGGAATGCATCCCTTGTATAATCTAAATCTATCCTATTTGTTATAATTTGACTTTTGTTTCAACGTGATTGTATTTTAGAGGGATTTGATATAGAATATTTCACTCTTTCTAAAGACAAACAAATGGCTCCTGCTGAACTGTCTGAACCACAGATGTGAAGCATCAGGATGAGTGTAAAGAATAAAGGGTGTCAACCACCATGAAAATAATGTTTTTCAAGTTGCTGTGCATGACATCTGTGATTAGTATACCTTTCTAATATGAAATAATATTTATTTATGGCTACATACTGTGCTCAGTTTCATAAATCCACCTATTATTCATGATGTATTTAAATATTTGAATTGCTACTTCTAAAACAATATTTAAATTGTCTAATATGTATGTAATTACATACTGGATTTTGTGGACAGTGACTTCTACTTATTAGTATTTTTATTTTTAACAAAAATAAGAAAAAAGGAAACCTTTTAAATGATAGACTAGCACATTGGTAGAAGGAAGAACTGGCTCTTAAGAAGGTCCATTAGACTTATGGCCAAATGGTGTGAAGGTGAGTCATAAAATCTTATTTTAGTATAGTCACAATCTCTCCTAAAAGGAGGCAGTCATTATTGGAGTTATGATACGCTGTACCAAACCAGCACCTGAAGCTTCTACTAATGAGAAGAAATTTAAAGGCTTGCTATCAGGGAGCTCCATTCAAGCTGAAGTCTTTCCTATTGTCTTCAAGACTCCCTGTTTCTCCTGCAAAACCCAAATTATCTCTTCCTCCATCCTCTCCTTCCAAACCCAGAGAAAGATATAAAGAATTACTAATAAAAAATATTTAAATGAACTAATAAAAGTGAGAATGACTTTTCTCAGAAATGACTAGGAGATACTAGATCATGAGGAAGGGAGTAGAATAAGAGAACACAGCTCTGAATGCAGACTATGATAGGAAGTCAGAAGAGCACTGTTTGTGTCGATTTTAGTGTATAAAGTTACCTGAATATCACATCTATACACCTAACTAAATGCTAACAGTGTTTCATTTGAGATCTTAAATTATTCTGTCTGTCTGGAATTCTGTTTGCCCCTGCTCATTCTCTTATTTTTCTTAAACACTGGTCATATTACATTTACTTAATTGAGAATCAGTGTATCAGTAATGTGTGTGTGTGTATGTGTGTGTGTGTGTGTGTGTGTGTGTGTGTGTGTGTGTAAGCCTGTGTATCTGTGTGCAGATCCACGCACATGGAATGAGTGTAGGTATGTAGAGAGGCAAGAAGAGAGTGATGAATCCTCTGGAGCCTGAGTTACAGGTATACAGATACTGGGAAATCAAACTGAGTCCTCTGTAAGAGCAGCAAGAGTTCTTACTGCTGACCTATCACTCCAGCCTGGTCATGTTCTTTTTACTTTGGAGGATGAAAAAATTTGCTTTCTGGGGATGATGACAAACTACAAAATGAATGACGAATAAGCAGACTGAACAACATCCCAACATGTAAGGAGTATCTACAAAATCACAGTGTTTTCAAAAACAATCACTCCTTCTAGTTTGATTTGTTTTTAATTTTAATTTATTATTTTTAACTAGGCGGTAATTAAACTGATACTGATTTCCACAAATCATCCACATTTTACCTTTGATTGCGCATTTTTTTCTCTTTATTTTTCCAAAGTCTTGTAATCCATATGCTTGAATTAAGCCAGGATGAGAAATGGTGAATATTAAGCATCTACATTTAGCTTGAGATACTGAATATAGTAAATAGTTCTTCTACCAATTCAATGAAGAAATTTATAAAATACAAAATTATATCTAAAAATAGGGCTTTCCTAAATTGGAGAGCAATTATTTGTTGTGTTAATAGTATGTTAATTCAGATAACGTTATTTTTTTCCATTAAAGTATTTGCTTAATTTTTTTCAGTTTTTCAGTACAATGGTTAAAAATAAATTTCTACAACAATACTAAATAAATACATTTTATATAAGTACATGATATAAGTGAATTTATTCAACACACTTTTGTTTATGGGTCTCCCAAAATACAATCTGATATCAAGGAAGTAATGAATGGTTAAAATGGTTGTTTAGCTTTTGTTTTTATTCCTTTTGCTAGTGCTAAATAGTAATAGAGAATCTGGCATCCGTGATATACTTTTGTAAGAACAGCAAGGGTGGAACATTTGGCTCCTTGTAATAGTGGAGTCTGTTTTTCCTTTATTCCAGTGACATACAGTATGAATAAGATTCTTAAGGCAATAAAAAGAGTATATATAGGTCAAGTTTGTCTGATTAGCTGGTTTTCTGCCTAGCAGTGGTTAGGGTGACTTCTGTGATGTACTGTCTTAGCCAATTATGTGTTAGGAGGTAAGTAGGTGTTATCAGGCAGCAAACAATTTTTTTTTTAAAAAAAAAAAATCCCTGGAGCAAATGTGTTGCGGAAATTTTTCCTGTGTCCTGTCTGGCCCAGGGTAGGGACAAAGCTCTCACCCACAGTCCTGCAGCCTCTTATAAAATAATCACACAGAGGCTTAATATTATTTATAACTGCTTGGCCATTAGCTCAGGCTTATTACTAACTAGCTGTCATATTTAAATTAGCCCATAATTCTTATCTATGTTTAGCGATGTGGCTTGGTAGCTTTTCTCAGTTCTGTCTTGTCATCTTCCTTCCTCTGTGTCTGGCTGGTGACTCCTGACTTAGCTTTTCTCTTCCCAGAATTCTCCTTGCCGCTTATCCTGCCTGTCCTTCCTGCCTGGCTACTGGCCAATCAGCATTTTATTTATCAACCAATCAGAGCAACACACATTCACAGCATACAGAACAACATCCCACAGAACAAATGTCATTCCAATTTGGTTCTGATTTCTCTCCATGGTCCACTTCATCCAGGGAAAATCTCCCCTTCTCTCCACATCCTTTCCCTTCATCTTTGTTCACATTAGATCTCGATCCTTCTTTATAAGTTGCAGTAGACCAAGTTCCAGGTTTCACAGCATTTATCTCAGTGGGTTATATTATCATAATTTACATAATCGAACATGCTTTACCTCACTAGAGCCTGAGTTATGTGAAATTGGGAATAAGGTGACCTATGGATTATCACTACTTTATCCAATGCTAGGTAGTCTCTTTGTCACATTGTAACTGTTCAATGTGTAGTGAGAGAAAGGAAAGCCAATACACAGAAAAATGAAATTTACCTAAATCTTCACATAGGCCTTATGCAGCCTCTTGACACTAAAATGTGCAGCTGAGGGCTAGGTCTCACATAATAGGAGTCAAGTACACTTTATCGTCCTTGTTTACTGATGACTAACAGGTTTATCAATGTGTTTGTCTGTTAAATGTCAACATTGATTACCGTTCAAACTTTCACCTCTGAAGGGACCCTTTTCAATCCATGGGTACCTTCGTACTGAAGCGGCACTGTGAAGCAGTCAATAAAGAGATGGGCATCAAAACCATGGGTTGCAAAACGAAAAGAAAATGTCAAGGACCTGGTTCAAAAGCATTAAGAAATTTCAGACATGACAGATGTCCATTAAAACACAAGTCTGTCTGGTGAATCCACATGAGATAGACACAGATATAGCCAGCTCTTTAAGTCGCCAAAAGGCTTACATGCTTTTGTTTGTCTTGTTTTGTTTTGTTATTGTTGTTTGTTTGTTTGTTTGGCTGGTTGGTTGGTTAGGCTTTGGTTTTGGTTTTGGTTTTGTTTATTTGTTCCTGGATCTGATTTTTATAAAAATCCTTCCACTTTCCCTGTTCTCTCTCATGGGTTTCATTCCTTTCTCTTCTCTTCCATTAGGTCACACACTAATATTTAGACAAGGAAAGTATTATCACAAGAGGAACCAGAAAAAAGACATTTGTATGCAGAGCAGACTTCCTTAGTCAATGCAGTCTATGGGAAAGGGGTTAAGAGTCCCACCCCCAGGTCAGTTCTCTTGGCAACTCTGGAAGGACATTGTAACACCAATTTTCTATGAGGATAGAATGAACCCAATGTGGCATTTTGACTGCCATTGCCCCTCTTGCTCACAGATGCTAAGATGCAAACCAACAATGACATTCATCAGAGTTGTAATACTATATTTTGAAACCTCAAGAGCAACTCCTACATTCAACACACACTTGGCAAAATTCCTTCCTCTCTTCCCCTCCGTTTACTTTTGGGTATCACTTGTCTTAATTTCTGTTTCCCTCATTAGATGGTTAAACCCTTATTTAGCCAGTGCTGTGATTACAGCTCTCCCCCACAATCTTATAAATAGCATGGTGTTTTGAAATGATTCTGAATATTATGCATAGGTGTTAAAATAATAAGTGACGCATAAACACATCTCTTGTTTATAAACCCTGAGCTTTAATTCAGTTTTTCTTTTCTAGATTGCATTAAAGCAATTTTTGTGTGTGTGGGTAGGGGGTATGGCTTTCAAATGTAATCTCTCAGAACCACCTTAATGTGTTTTAAAACAGAGCAGTGACCCTCCCACAGTTTCTGAATCAGTAGGCTTGAGAGAAGTTCTGATTGCTTTCATATGTAAGTTGTCAGATAAAGCTAATGTTATCGGCCTCTGAAACACATTTGGAGAGTTATTGTCTATATTTTAAAATTGGTTAGAGGTAAAATGTCTGGCCCTCTTCAGTGTTTTCCTAGCAACAGAGTGGCCATTGTTTGGTATAGCCAAGTTCTCAATATACACATTAATAACATTGCATATTCATAAACTGGGGCCAGAGAGCATTGATGGCCACAATGGCTAATCATTGTTGTTAATTTGATTGGACCTGGAACCAGTTAAGACATGTGTCTTGACTGGTCAGTTGGAGTATTTACTGGTTCAAATGAAGGGGGAATATTCTCTCCCAGAGACAACAGAACCTTCTGACAGTAGCCCAGATACAATCTGAGGGAAAAGCATTGTGATTTTGCCTAACTACTTTTACTCCTTGCTGGTGATACCAATCCTGTCACTTGTTGTTGCTGTTGCCATCTTTCAGTGAAATTGCAGCCCAGTTTCTTTGACCTTCCAATGTAGAATGAAAATCAGTGCCTCTCCAGGTATCCTCCAAGCCTTCAGCCCTAGACTGGCATTACTAAGGCACACTGCTTTATAGTGAGTAACTACTGGCTTCTCAACCTCTCAACTATGTACAGTCTAATAAATCGCCCCCACATAAACACACACACACACACACACACACACACACACACACACACACACACACACACGCATGCACACACATACACTTATTCAACAGGTTCTGTTCTTCTAAAGAACTCTGACCAGTATACAAACCCATTTATGCCTGAGGTAAAGCTGTTGCAGATAGTGGGTGCGGCTGTGTGTTGCTTAGGTATAGAGATGTCAGAGATGGTAATCAAGAGATTAGAGGACAGACTTCTGGGAAAACGTTCTACCTCATTCTCATCATTTCATTTGTAAGAAGCAAAGAACATTATCTAGGAAATAATACCTTATGATGCTCGAGAGTACTTTGCTGACATAAAATGATGGAAAGAAGTGAACCAATTTGTCTTGCTTCTGAGAAATTGAAATAAATTAAGGAAATAAGGTCACGGTTGTGTTCCAGTGGTTTTGTTGCATAAACCATTCATAGTGATGGGTTAAATGAGCACAGCATTCTGAAAACCTGCCCTTGTCAAGTATTTTCACCTTTGGCCTCCTGTTGCTCTGTGTAACCTGCAGTTTCTCTAGTTATGCCTTACTACAGGGGTTGGTGTGATTGTGGTACTGTTGAGAAGCAGTTTTCTCCAGGATTAAAACCTCTCCTATTCTCCGGAGGGAAACTCCTTGAGACGGGATATCTACGGGGGACTGAAACAACAGTCTGTTTTAAGGGGAAGTGAAATACTGCAGGTAAGTTAATGAAGTCAGGAAGAAAACCACTCAAACTAGCTCCAGGAAGTCCCTGAAAATGAACAGATTCACTAGGCCCCTCCTTCCCCAATTGTATATAAATAGTAAAAACTGCTGAGAATCATTTTCAGACAAGGCAAACTGCATAAAAGACTCAGACAAATCTAGGCATCAGGAATGAGCAGAGGCCAGCTGAAGTACATAGAACAAACAGACTAACTGTTCTGCATAAAAGACAATCACATTGATTAAGCCACCTAGAAGGGCTACCTGCGGGCTGTGCAGTGTCCTCTAGGTTTCCAGCTTTGTTGAGCTCTCACATGTGCTGGGGTGTGCTTTGGTGATGCGTCTGTCTCTGAGTCATCTCTATTCCTGTTAGTAGCCCCTCATCCCTATTCCAGCAAGCAACTCCAATAAAACTCACTGGTTCACCAAGTTAAACTTTAGCAGTATCTGCACTTTGGTCTGTCATCTGTTCTCTATTTGGAGTTGTAGATATGATGTTGTTGTGCATGATTCCACAGGAAAGTCTATCACACAAGCATCAATTGAAAACAATGCCTTTCATCTAATTGACACATAACCTTTTTCTTTAACATTTACTCAGTATATGCTCTACTTTGCTCTAGGTGTACAATTGTTGAAAGATTTAAGCATACTAATAGATCTACAAAATCATCTACTTATTTACTTTTTGTCATGAAACTATAAAACTATAAACCTATCATTAGGAGCTGTGGTCTGTTTCACACTGTAGATACTTAAAGCTGATATCTCTTGATACTTGTAGATTTTGATCAATATCATCCCTTTCCCTGTCTATTAACTGCCTCCGTCACCCATGCTTGTCTAAGCTCTCATATTGTTCTACTCTCTGTTTCTTGAAGTTCGCTGTTTGCAATTCCACATATGAATGAAATCATATATGGCATGTGTCGTCATGTCAGAAAATACTATATTACTCAAAACCTAAAACAATAGTAACTACATAGTCTATCAATCCTCCTACTGGGTATGTGCACTAAAGGGTTGAAATCGATATGTTGGAGAGAGATGTCAACTCCCACAGTCACTTCCGCATTGTTTAGGGTAGCCAAGATTTGATAGCAATTTATGTTTTCATTAATGGATGAAAAGCTAAATAAAATGAGCGAAAGAATATCATGCAGCCTTTTAAATCAAATAAACTGTATATCCAGAAGGGCAAAGGCATGGCAGAAGGTATTGTGGTAATAGAAATTAGTTACACATAGTGGTGTGTCTTGTTATGTTTAGCCAATATGACTGTCAACATTTAGCAAGTGAAAGAGGCACATACACAGTGTCTATGGTCTAGGTAAACTAGATACAAAGGACAGTCATCAAGAGAGATGGAAGTGTACTTAATGAGATTGAGGTGTTTTCTAAAATAAGGGGCTGTGGACTGGGGGCAGTTTCCACTGAATAACAAAATTCACAGTTTATTTCCTTAAAAAAATCATCTTCACTTGTGGATGACCAAGGTAGATGGTACAAATCATCAAGTAAGTAAACACTGTTATATTTGGAATTGAACATGCTAGCCATTGAATCTCTCAATAATAATCTTAAAAAACAATGTTCTGGATATGTCTCACGGTTGTATCATTTTCGTTCTGGCCACTGCTTAAAGGACATTTGCAGAGGATCAGTCTTGATATAATTCCCACCAGAGCAGAGAAAGGGATTTATAAAATCTTTATAAAATAGATTATAAAATATCTCCATCTAAACCAAAATTTTGGCTATTTTCCATACAGACAATTTGAATGAAATAGCAGTCGTCCTAAGCTGGGGTCTTTAGCGAAGGGCAAACTTCAAGTCTATTTGTAATATTTGCTTACCTGATTTCAGTTATTACCTCTTGGGATGTGGGAGAACAAAGAAAACTGACATAAATATTATGGTCTTGCATTCTGTGCTCTGTGTCTATGACTGGGAAGCCTCAAGGCTTCAGAAAGAATTCCTGAGCTGCCAAGCTAATTTGCTAGCTTAGACTTAGGAAAGAACATCTCATAACTGACAGTTATTGACAAACAACAAGTGAAAGGAAATGGGGGGATGAAAGAAATGATATTTTAGGAGAAAAGAATTGAAAATAATAGCTATGGTTTGTCTAATTCTGTATATTAAATAGTCAATTTATTTGAAAATACATTTTCTTAAAGAACTTCTAAGATTTCTTAGAGTTGACTTCTACAATGACAGTATTGATTAAACTGTAGTTTTCAACAATCAGACAGTCTCCACATTAAAATTATAACAAGATAAAATACAACATTAATTATTATGTTTAATTTTTGTAAATTAAAATAAAAACAAATTAAAATTAAAACATGTTATTTTCTGCTATTTTTTAATCTAAAAAACTCTCTTGAATTATTTCCTCAGGCGAAACTTTAATCACAACTAGAAAACGGAAATTTTATCACTCTTTGATGATTTTAGACAGACCATGAACCTTTGATGGTTAAGGATAAGGCAGTTTGTGTGATTGAGAATTCAGTTTTCCACAAACAGGAAAATCATTCAAGCTATTTTTCTTCACATTTTCTCTGTGGAAATGGCATTCACTCAATTGCAAATCTCTTTATATGCAACCAACATTTTTTTTACCTTAAAAACAGTAACAAAAATATCAAGTCGTGTTGCAAGATATTTGATTACATTGTGAAGTTATGTCATATTGGTTTAATAAAAAGCTGAATGGCCGATAACTAGACAGGATTTCCAGGCACAGAGAACACTGGGAGACGAAAGGAGGAGATGCCAAGGAAGCAGATTAAGCAGAAAGACATGTAAAAGAACATAGACTAAAGATACAGGTTAATTTAAGTTATAAGAACTAGTTAGAAACAAGCCTAAGCTATCGGCCAAGGTTTCATAACTAACAATAAGTCTCCATGTTGTGATTTGGGAGTTGGCAGGACAGAGAAAGATTAGCAACAAAGTTGTGTATGGAATTCAGGTTTGCTGTAAGAAAGTTAGGAAGTCAAGGAGTCCCCTTCTGTCTGATCCACACAACACATGGCAGGTTACCCCCACACTTCTATACAGAAACATGGGGGAAATAAATTTATAATCTCATGTTTATAATTAAATATGATATTTTCTATGAAATAACTTCACATTTTAAATCATGGATCTTTCACATTAATTAATTTATTTATTTTTTAGAATGTTATACAAGAGTACTGTTTATATTACCACCCCTCCTTTGCCAATTCAACACCTTTCTTGTCTCTCTACTCCCAACTTACTGAGTCCATTTAATGTTGCTCATTCATTCCCCTCTAAGAGAGCTGGCTACAGTCATTTATTTCATATATCTGGAAATGATCACATTGCCATTCACTACGAAAACTCAAACCAAATAGAGCAGCTTACAGAATTACAGGTGACATCATAGACAGCATAAAATAAAGAACTGGAGAATAGTATCATTTAATAAAATAAATCATATTGTCAAAGGATGTACTTTTTAGCCAGCAGATACATTATTCTTTAATTTTGATTACTAAAGTGCTCAGCAGTTTGGACTATGAATTCAGATACAAAGAATAAAGGCCTTAGGATGTTTACTGGAAGGCATTAATAAATGTGGTGAGTTCTTTTATTTATTTGTTTTGTGAGACAAAGTTTCTCTGTGTAGTTATGTTGCCTGTCCTGGATCTTGCCCTATAGACCAGGTTGGCCTCAAACTCACAGAGATCTGCCTAGCTCTGCCTCCCTAGTGCTAGGATTAAAGGCATGTGCCACCACCGCCCGGCATGTGCTGAGTTTTTATACATACTCTGCCTTTTTTCCTTTCTCTCTCCATCTCTCCCTCCCTGCTCCATCTCTTACTTGAACTTACAAATTCATTAATATTTTACTTATCATTTACTAAATATTATATCATGCCATAAAGCAGTGTCATTGGAAGGACATTCTGAATTCTAAATTTGAAATATAATACGATTATTTGTGCTCTAAAAATTACATATACTATCCTGAGACACAGGGTGTAGCAAGTACTGTAACTGTTGTGTCTAATTCAAGTCTAATTTCAAGTCTGTCATGACCCTCTCTAGCAATATCAATGAGCTCAGTGGTTGAATACTGTTTTGTTTTTGTTTTTGTTCCAGCATACTGACTATTTCTCCAAGCCTCTCCACTAACAACCTGTGACTCAGTGTCTCTTTTCCAGCCAATGATGTTATAGACATGAACACCTGGGTCTCATTTTCCAAGGACCTGTCACCCTTTCCTCTGCCTTTATTCCTCCTTCCTAAGTTCAGCTCCTTCAAAATGTTGACAGGACAGAACTACAGTTTCTGATGGTTACATGAGTCAAAGCAGTCTTATCAGCTCACATCTTTATGGAAGAGGAGGCAAAGGTTTTGTCAGGAAACTTACTTGATCATATGTCTGTGCAGCATGTATTATAAATATTCAAATGAGATTTTACTTTTAGAGCTGAGCTTTTGATGAAGTTCTTAATTAGACACATTCAAAAGTTGTCTAAATGTTCTTCGCAGCACACAGCCATTTATTTTGATATTAAAGAAAAATAAATACACAAAACCAGTAAGAGGATCTTTCATCTTGGGTGAATAGACACCAGCCATAAAAATCTATTTAACACTGTATAATTGACCTGTAGAATATGTGACTTTGAAATTTCTCTTGAAAGCCAATTTAATGTTTCAATGGTAGCATTATGTGAAGTAAACAAAGAAACCAGAGTGACATAAATACATCCAGCCCTAGGAAACATGCAATACTTATTTTTAATGGATGATGAAGGCAAGGGACTTTGGAAAATGTTGTGGGCAAATATTGTTCTCTTGTCAGAATTCCATAATCATTACATTTATTGCCATTTTAGTACCCTCGTCTGTAACATTTAAGGAAAATTAGCTCTTTCCTACTACACATACTATTTAATGTTTAGGGTTTTTTACTGTGAGCTGAAGGATAACATTCAGTGATATAACAACCTGTGATACACTAAACCTCCTTGAAATTTAAGAGTGTCTCTTGCCCTCACCATCAGAACCTTCCTTTGTTGTTGTTGTTGTTTTGAGTGTGTATAGGGTCTCCTGGAGGATACATTACCAAACCTGTTCTCCATGGGGTCTTGGCATCTTGTGGCATCTTAGACAGCAAGTAGAAGAAGAGGAACGTGAGTCCTATAGACTATTGTTGCTACTCATTAGCTTAGTGACTGGAAAGGTATTTAACAGCTGACTAATGCTTTTTTGCTTTTCAATCATAGTTGCCTGAGATGATCTTCATAACTTCTCCTCTAGTTTATGTTTTTACAGTTTACATATATAAAATTTATTTAAAGGTGACATTTTCAAAAGGAATCTACACATAGCTGGGGAAAAGTAAAGGTGTTAACTATTTTGTGGAGCTATACTGACATCTTTGGTTCGGTTCTGTTTGATCAAAATTCTAATGTAGAGATAGATAAATAAGAAGATGGACAGTTAAAGGGTTGGGATGTACATAGAATCATCCAGATGCATTAGTATCAGACTGTATGCTGTTTTGGACATAAACATATTTATGAGCAAAAAAGTTTACAAAGGCAAAAAAAAGAGAGATTATGTCAACTCCACAATCTAAACATTTTAATGGCATTAATTGCATATGTAAAGTGTTAATGAAACATTGAGATGCAAAGCTCGTATGATTAAACAGACAAAATTGCTCAGAGGCTTCTCCAAATGAGGAGCAAGGTGTGTTCTCCTTAGCACAAGAAACCACGAATAAAGGTATTTGGAGAATCAAGAAAGTTCACCTGCCCTCAAAATAAAAATTTAAAACCACACACCCGCCTCCCCAATATCCTCTGTTGTTAATATACCTGATCTGATTGCCATTTGCTTGGCGCTCCGCTAATACTTGTGTTTGGACGGTCTAGAGTACGGGTGGTGCAGGCACATCCATGCCAGAGAAAAGCAAAGAAGTAAATTTTTTTTTTTTTTTTTTTAAATTGCAAGAAGCAATTGCAGAATCCGCGTTTCTGGGATTGTGTTAGGGACGCAGGCGGATGAGATGGGGCTGATTACCTTAGGCTGGAAACAGAGAGTCTTTCTGCCCTGCGGGGGAGGGGACGCCTTTCATGCGCAGCCCTCCGCTCGGATGCTCCCTCCCTCGCATTCACTTGCAAATCGCTGTGTGCTGGCAGGAGCCGGCACTTCCAGTCTCTAACCTTCCCATGGCGAGTGCTGCAGCTCCATCAGCAGAACCTTTCTCTCCGAGTGAGGAAGGGCTTTCCCACCCCCTCCCTCTTTCTCCCCCCCCCTTCCTTAATCAGAATCACTGAATGAAAGCCAATCAGAGAGAGAGTTCGCCCCGTTTTCTTCGGTTCCCTGCCGTCCAGAGTTAAAAGTGACGCTGAGAGAAAGCTTGAGTTAGACCGAAGTAGAATCAGCGATAGAAAATAACAGCAGAAAACAAACAAAAAGGGGACAGGGTGACAGTCTCTTCAGGGTTATTTTGGCTGGAACCAACTTCCGTTTTCCAGAAGCTGATGAAACCAGGTAGGAAGAATTCACCTCTTGTCTTTTAACTCCTTTAAGGTCTCGCCTTTTCTTCCCCCGCTGTTGGGGGGGAGATATGTTTTCGCTTTTATGTTTTTTTTTTCTTAAGGTATATGCGAAATTATTTCAAAATCATGACCTTTTACTAAGCAAATGAGCATGCAACTCCTTTTTCGAGTTTCCTGGAACAACTGCTTTGAATGTAGGTAATGTGAAGCTTGATAAATAATATATTATGTTCAACAGTGTGGGTCTGGATATTGGAGTTTTTGAATTTATTCATTCTGAGCAATTGCAGAAAATATTTACGGAGTGTAATTAGTCATGCTCATTCCTGTTTACCCTCTGTTTAAAATATCAGTTTAGCAGGTAGCACTGTTTGCCATGAACTCTAACATCCGACAGCATTACTTTGCATTCCATATGAACGGATTCACTCCTCACTTAGTCATAGTCATAGTTCATTGTACCTTCAGTAGAAAGAGAAATGACAGACAGAGGACAGATGATGCCTAGAAGCTGTTAGTGGTCACTAAGTATCTACATAAAGACAGTAGATTGACATCCATCAGAAACAGGATGGGTACAATTCCTATGTTCACATTTTATATGAGTCAGAAATATGAGGGGGTACAATAAAAAGGGGGGAGATTAAACACACGCAGTCAGCAGTTGCAGCATTTATTGTCTTTGCTGCAATAAAATCCATATTTTATATGGTGTTAAATTAATGCAGCATGTTGCAAGTCTAAATGAATGTCCTCAACAAGTAACTATGATAGCACTGTAAGCATGGGCCAAAGCAATAGTCTGCAAGTGTTTTCAGGCCACCACAATAAAAGCCAACTACCTCTTTACCATTAAAAGGGGAGAGTCTATAGGTACAGACAAACATCATTTTAAAACTGACCTATCATCGCTTGCTTTCAAAAAGCAGATCTATTTCCTACAATTGTGGTCCTTCATTCCAGTAAAAGCTTCTATTACCCAAAGCTGTGCATGTATTACTTCTCAGCTCTTTGGAGATGCATTATTTTTTTTTTCCATCTCATTTTTTTTTCTCTTGAAAGATCTATTTTAAAAATAATCTGTCCCTGTGATGCTGACAACTGTTATACTTCAATGCATATGTTAGGAGACTTTCTCCCTTCACACCATCCCCCTCTGTCTTTCTCTAAAACGTACTTACAAGAGCTTCACTGTGGCAAAGAACACTTGGCAAGAGTGTGCTCATTTTTTTTTTTTTTTTTTTTTTAGGTCTGGTATGGTGAGGATTTTTAATTAGTGGAACTTTCATGAAAACATTATGTCATTGACAGAGCTGCATGTTCATTTTTAGTTACAGTGAGGAAGGGAAAGGAAGAGAGTGTGTCCTAGAGAAATGGGTAAATGATAAGTTGCATGGGTAATCTGCACCCCCGGGTGGTAAATGGGGCACATATGTATTCAGTGTGCAGAGCGAGGGGGATTGCTGGTTTATTTGGGCAGAGAGAGGTGAATGGATTGAAAAGTGAACAAATGTAAACAGCCTGTGTATGTGGCCAAGGGGCACATCAATTGCAAAACCATCCCAAGGGTAAGAAGATAGAGGATTGCTTCTTTCTGCTCTTACTTTTTTTTTTTTTTTTCTTCTTTCCCTGACTATGTTTTTAAAGTCTGACTCACTGTCTGCTTGCCTTAAAGCAGACACTTCTTTGGTTTCAAAGACTTGCTGTTAACAAATTGACTTCAGTGGTGAACGCATATTCTTTCTCTGCCTCCAAAGAATGGAATGACATACATTTTGATGGGGGGGGGGGCAGGGAAAACTGGGAAAACCGAATGGCAACAGTGTGAACCCATGTACCTATACATATGTGTAAATAATGGTTAAATTACCAGATGCCTGATTAATTCTCCAGGTGAGACTACTTCATCTTTATAAAAACCAGTGTTCATTAAGAAGCCCAGCACAATGCAGACGTGGAAGGCAGTGCTCCACTGTCAGATTTTTTAGTTTCTTTTTTTTAACCCTACACTGGGATATCACTGGTGAAAAAAGATTTTTTTTTTGTGTGTGTAGAAAGATATACAGTTCTGATACACTATTAAGGAACTTTGTGGAATATGAAAAAGGTATATCTATATATCTATATATGTCTGTACGTCTATACTTTCTTATTAGAATTGTAACGTGTGAAACTGGAATGATTAATTGTGAAAGATGTGAATTCTCATCGGACTACAAGGTGAAGAACTTGACTTTTGCTTGGTTTCCCATATAAGCAAACAGTGAAGGCAAAGTGTATAGATCTGGCAGATTTCTTGTCACATCGCTGTTTCCTGTGCCTTTTAACCTACTTTGCAGTAAGAGATACAGCACCACGTTCTCTCGGAGTATGTCATTTTTATACCACAAGCCACCACGAGGCGGCAACACAGGCACAGCTTTGGACAGATGATGCTGATTCAGCAGCTGTGAAGCACATATTTGTTCAAGTGTTCTAAGGAGTCTTCCTAAGGCACAGGAAGCAATTAATAGAGACCAAGGTTATGTGAACTCAACTACCTCAGTCTAGACCTTAGGTTTCAAGAGCATCAGCCATCATGTATTATTATTTTTACTCTGTAAGTCGCATCCTGCTGATGTCACGTTACAAGTGGTTTCAAAATAGTGGCAAGTACAAATAGAGAAATAGAAATATTATGTGTGCCAATTATAGGTAATTTAATTCAGTTATTTAATTTATAAATGCTAGACCTATCTTTTTTGACAATTGTTTTCGATTAATCTGAAATATTGTGAAGAATATGGTACTCAAATAAGAGCCCACTTGCTATGTATTCGATTATAATGAAGTGGGTGGAAGATAAAAAGGAAGTCTGGAGAAAGATCACCTCTTATCTGTTCTCACTGGTGCTGAAGCTGGTCAAACATTGCTTCAGCTACCATCTAGAGGTAACTATGGTGAGGATTTGAATAAAAAGAAAACTATTCAATGCAAAGTTGGAAAAAGAAAGCTGACATAGGAAACTCTATATTGATGTACATGACGGTCAAGTCAGTAAGTTCATCTAGACAAGAAACTGTAATGTGTAGAACCAAAAAATGCCTTTCTTTGTGTGTCTTTAAAGCAGTGGGATCATGTTCACAGAATGTACTTCTAACCTTCTATTGCTTTTAAATGAACAAGTTCAGTTTTGTTTGTTTGTTTGTTTGTTGTTTTTCAGTCAACAAGCAATGCCTGTTTCCATGATGGCAATGCTAGCATAAGGTCACCTTGGTAGGCATTCTGACTCAGTGATAGATTTACTCCTTACTTGACATTTTGCTCTGAGCCCTTGAGCCATTCCAAATCAGTGCCTGTCTTTCCTCTCTGGGTGGCTGCCTAAAGCAGAAGGCCATGCTGCTTTTGCCAGCCCTTCCTTGCCAACATTCAGTCCAACTCACCCTCACCCACACGCAGGGCTGCAAAACCAGGTCTATCGCTTTAACGTGATAGATGTCTCTTGAAGTAGAACAGTGAAATATTAGCATCAATCTGTCAAAAATAATCTAGCAGGTCTTAAACGTGGCTTTTTAACACAACTTTTGCTTAATTGTTTATTATCAATGCAGCTTCTCAGAGAAAGATGGGTTTTTGTGGAATTTTTTTTTTAAAGAAAATTACTGATTCCTTTATAGTTTTGTTCCGTTTCTTTGTTCCTGAATGTGTGATGTACTAGCCTCGCTATTACTGAGGACATTTTTCTTAAGCTTTAACTGTTCTGGAAGTAGACTTTTAAAAAGAAAACTGAGCATTGAATATGAGTGAGTAAAATCAAATCACAGCCTACATCATTTCAGAGACAACATTCCTTAGAAATAATGCCTGCTTGTGGGAGGTTGAAATGCCTTCCTGTAGCAATCTCATGCAGCTAAGAGATTCATATTCTTAAGGAGTTTGTTAGTAACACTATAAAGCACTTTACCAAATCATGTGATTTAAGTGTTCAGTCTTTATTTTTTTCAGACAGCAGCCTCTATGTGCTGCAGCTTTATAAATTAATGTTAAATGACATTTCAGGCTTCAGGACAGGATGCAGTAGTAGGCTGAAAGATGTAATACAACATTGTCTCTCATCAGGGATTCTAGCATTAAATGACATGTCTAAACACTTAGAGCATGGCTGATCCTCATAAATTTAACCGAACATTTTCGCAACTCTCTCCCTTTTTTTTCTTCTCTCTCTCCCTTAGCACCTCTCTGCTCTCCCTTCCTCTCTCTCCCCTCTTCTCTCATTTTTTTGGTAGTTACAAATGTCCATTTGTATTTAATATTATACCCACTGGTGTTTCTATAGGTTTTATGAGTTTCATGGCCAGCATCCCCATATTCACTGCATCTTGTATTGGATTCTCTGCCTCATCATGTGCACTGTAACATGCATGACACTTCTGCTGCCCAGAGCCTGTCCTGTAAACTGAAAGCAATCCTGTTGACTCGGAGGCTTCTGAGGAGTTGAAACTAGTGCCAGCACAGTTTCCTGAGCATTCAGTTTTCATTAACAGAATGACTTCTGCAAATAATCAGCAAGGAGACTGCATAGTCATGAATTATGATTCCCAGTCCATCAGTTATTGATTATGAGGCTGTGTTGATTTAGTGTAAGAAGAGAATATTGAAGTGGCTTGACAGAGCTCTGATTTTAAAAATAAATCAAACGTAAATTGCATGCTTCCAGAAAGCCGTATTCCATTAAACGTGTTGATTCTTCTCTGCTGTGAAAAACAAGTATACCAGCTGCTAACCTAAGAAAGGAAACTGATAGGTAAGGAGGAATTTCTGTCCCCATATTGTCAGATAAAGGACTACCATTGCTCCTCAGAGCTCCGGATGGAAATGTGGATAAGAAAGTAGAGCAACAACCAGGTTAAGCAGAATGTGTGACAAACTGAAATAATGAACAAGTAAATATTTTAACTTGAGCTATTTTGGTAATTCTCTAAAGTGTTAACCCAGTAGGTATAAATACAGGAAATTTGAAAGAGCTGTCTGAATAGTTCGAAGACAGTCAGCATATCTACTTAGGTCATTCAATGTTCATAGCATATTTTTGTGTGTAATCGTTACAGAAGCTCTGTGAAAGCATTACTATATTTAATTAATCAATTAATTAATTTCTGGTGTCTTGAGATGGTCTCATGTTATTCCTCTCCCAATTGCTGGGGTTACAGGTATGAGTTACCACACACAGCTATAACATGAGTGGGAAAGATGACTCAATGATTCAGAGCACTGCATGCTCTTCCAGAGGAGGCAGGCTCCATTCCCAGCACCCACATAGCATGGTGGCTCACAACCATCAGTAATTCCAATTCCAGGAGTTCCAGGAGATTCAGCACCTTCTACCATCCTCAGAAGGTGCCAGATGCTCAATTGGTACATAGACAGACATGTATGCCAAATATCCATCCATATATAATAATAATGATACAGATGAAAACATTAAAAAAAAAACAAAATATTCTTCCCATTGTTTCATAACCAATAAAATTGAAGGGGATAAATTCTCACCATTAACAGTATAGAATATGGGATTTTTTAAAGTAATAAATGATGCCAGGCGGTGGTGGCGCATGCCTTTAATCCCAGCTCTTGGGAGGCAGAGCCAGGCAGATCTCTGTGAGTTCGAGGCCAGCCTTGTCTACAGAGCAAGATCCAGGACAGGCACCAAAACTACACAGAGAAATCCTATCTCAAAAAAACAAAAAAACAAAAAACAAAAAAAAAAAGAAGAAGAAGAAAGAAAGAAAGAAAAGAAAGTAATAAATGTTTCTAAAATTCTTAACTCAACTTTCAAATTCCAGATAATTGCCTTCTAATGATAATCTTTAACAGTCCCACACACTGGAAAATTTGAAAAATTTGAACTGTGCCAAATTTTAAGGATTTATTTCCATGTATTTTTATATTTCCATTTGAACCTATCTGTTACATTCATCAATTATTTTTACTAAGATATTTTCTTCAACAAATATAAACATTGAAATTTTACTATGTTTAACTTAACTGATTTAAGCTAGTTCTTAATATAATTAAAAACATGAACTTAAAAGCTTTTAACAGTGGCATTTGTTTGCTTAGCAGTGAAGTAAAGTAAAGATTACTAAGGTGAATTTAGAGTATTTTTATCAATTAAAAAAATCAGGACACATCGTTTAACCATTATGTAGCTTGAAGTGGTCAGGACAAATCTCCCACTCATAGTCCTGCAGCCTTTTATAAAATAACTACACAGAGGCTTAATATTATTTATAACTGCTCGGCCATTAGCTCAGGCTTATTACTGACTAGCTCTTACACTTAAATTAACCCATATTTCTTATCTATGTTTAGCCACATGGCTTGGTACTTTTTCTCAGTTCTGCCTTGTCACCATTAATATAGTCAAGTATAATTTTTTCCTTTATTTTTTACTTATTTCTAAAGTGTAAGTTGGAGATTATTCCTGTTCTGTAGTTTTGAATAAAACCAGGTAACTATAGAGGATACCACCACCATATAGATCTCATATTTTTTTTCAGCATTTAGTTTTCTAATTGGAAAAGGAGACAGTCACATCAGAACTTAATGGAAAGGTTTACTATTTAGTTTTACACAGGGAACCAATGCTGACCTGCAACTCAATGTTGGCCTGAAACTTCTAATCTTCCTATCTCCACCAGAAGGACTTTTAAAATTTTTATATTTATTTAGTTACTGTGCACTTTTGCACTCACGTGTGCATATAAATGTTTATGTGCCATGCATGCCATGCACATATGTGGAAGTCATGGACACGTTGCAAGTGTCAGTTCTTTCAGCACATGGGCCTGGGAGAATGAAGAACGGCTGTCTTTCCCAAGTCACCCTTCCTCACTCAGGAAATTTCTATGCCACAACTGGAAAGATTTCTTTCTTTGGAAAAAATAATATTATTTTTTACTAATTCTTTTAGAATATTATTCAATATATTAAAAAAAACACAGAAATGGAATTAAATCACTTTCTCCCTCCAGCCCTTCTCAGCTAGCCTCCCTGGAATCCCTGCTATGTCCTGTACTCTCAAGTTGATAGCATCTTTTTCTTTGATTATTATTCTTTTTGTTTGTTTGTTTGTTTGTTTTCCAGACAGGGTTTCTCTGTGTAGCTTTATAGCCTGCCCTGAAACTTGCTCTGTAGAAAGGCTGGTCTGTTCTGTAGAGAGGCTGGCCTTGGGACTGCCTGCCTCTGCCTCCCAAGCACTGGGATTAAAGGCATGTGCCACCACCACCTGGCTTGATTATTATTGTTGCAAATACATATATATTTCAGTCTGTTTGTATGTACATGTATAGATGTATGTAAATAGAACCTGCTGAGTCCATTCTGATTGCATGCATATATACAGTTTCAGAGCTGACTACTCTGCCTTGGACAAACAATAATGGCTCTCATCTCTAGAAGAAGCTAAGTTCTTCTCTCAACAGCTATTTTTTTTTTGCCTGTAGTTCTCTGCCTAGGGGTGGGACCCTTTCAAATTCCCTCCTTCCACTCTAGCATGTTCATTGATATTGCCATTTTCCCCACATCCTTCCTCACCTAGTTTCCTGTCTTTTTTTTTTAAAACCCATAGTTTTCAATAATGTCCTAATATTCATAGTTTTGGAGCTATATACTAGAGAATGGTGGAATTCCTGGGGATACACCCTTAAAGAAAACTGACCTTTTCTTTCCAAGCAGCTCTCAGTTGCAAAAAGGTATTCAGTTGGTGATAGAACTTTGTGACCAACTAGCTACTGTGATTTTTTTTAATGGCTTGAGTTTCCACATCCACAGATTTTGGGAATGCTGCCAAAACACTGTGAATTCATAGGGACTGTATTAAAAAATATTGTTTGTATGCTGAAAATTTTATTTCTTTACCTCAACTATTTATTTTTGGTTGTGATTTTAAGGAAAATAATTTGCACATTGAAACTTAAATTCAAGCTCTCTTCCCCGTTTCTCCACTTTTCTTTCTTTCTGTGGTTGTTGTTGTTGAAGGTTTGATGTGGGGCAGGTATCAATATGTAGCTGTCCATTTTCTGGAATTCACTATGTAGATAATTTTGGCTTTGACTTGTGTAGCTCTTCTGAACTCTTCTGTCCTACTGAATGTTGAGTTTCTATGCAGACATCTCCATGCCATGTTTTTTATTTTTCTTTTAACTCTTGTATGAAGAGTGTTGAATTTCTGTAAAAGTCTTACACTAAATACATGATTTTGACCTCAATTTTTTGGTGTATAATCAGAAAAAAGAAAGAAAACCCCACACCCCACAAGAAACTTTTTATCTTTAGCCACTGTGCTCTATAAAACACATTTTGATATTTAACTATAAATAACTAGTACTACATAATATTTAATCATTTGTAAAGTTTAACCAACTTGGGAATAAGCACAAATATTCAGGAACAGACAGAACATACACACATAGATTTACACACATATATACATAATACTGAGAGCACATACATATATGCCCCAAAGACATGAAATGGTGCTCAAGAATTCTAGGAAGTATGTGTGGTGTGTGTGTGTGTGTGTGTGTGTGTAATCACTTATTGTATGTGTATGCATAGATTATTTAATATCTATATACTGTAAATTTAAAATTATATTTAACATTTTTTCTTAGAGTTATCCACTATCATGGTGTTGAAATCTGAAATCCAGCCCACAGGAGGTGTGAAGTTTTGTAAATGGGAACTATAATGATTTAACACAAAGACAAGACTTCATCTAATTTTAGAGGTAGAGGTTAGATCCAGCTTGTTTCTATTAGGCCAAGGAAGAAAAGGGTATGAATGACAAAAGCCTTTCATGTTAAGTAAACTAATTTCAATTTTACATATAAACCACTGTCCCATTAATCCTTCATGTTTTCGATTTTGAATAGGGCCAAGTGGCATAACATTATGATATCAATGTAGCTGCTTTTTGATTTTAGGCTCTCATGTACTGTACAGGTTTAAGTTGGTTTCTGCTGTTGCTGTTTTCTCTTCTATATTTAAATGTTTTCTTAGAGTCTGTGTAATGACTGTTTAGTTCTTGCTTGTTTCCTTGAGCAGCATTTCATGCTTTTGGGGGGAAGGACGATGAGACACCATTTTGTTGTCATAGCCAGAGGTATAGGCTCTTTAAAAAAGGTGAAATATTAATGTGTTTTAAAATAGAAATATTAGTAGCATTCTTTGAAATTTACCATTTTTATGAGCTACTCGTAAAATTTGTGTGAAATCAACAAGTCACTTAGTCCTTTGTCTAGTGTGGTTGTCCTTTTAGAAGTCAATGCCTCCTACATCCAAGAAATATCTCTCTATCTTCTGCTGGACAGAACCTTATGGTCCTTCTGTCTCAACCTCTTTTAAGGCTGAGATTATAGGCATGTATACCTAACTAGTCTTTCATCTCGATGGTCCTTTAGTATATATATACTAAAGGAACCACTTGGCTATGAATTTCATCCACTCATGCATTCTCAAGTTCAAGTATTCCTTAGCTTACTAATAAATATCAGCCCTATTTGAATAGTAGGATAAATATCAGGAAGAGAGAAGACTGGGTTGGGGGACTGATGGTGGAATATGCTACATTGATATATGCTACAGAGGGATGGGTGTGAGATGAGTTATCACATGGCTTACTATCCTATTCTGGTTATAACTGATAAACAGTAGGTAGTTTTAAACTGCATAAGACATGACTCTAATTTTACCTCCATTAAACCTTATTATTTTATCGAACGGCGCATCACATGTTTTAAGAGACTATCAGGGTGAGTGATCTGTTTGGTTCAAATTACATTTCGGTTTCGCCTCCGTTTCATTTGATGGAGTCTCAGGAGTGGACTGTGAACTTGTACTTCTGCAGCAGCAGCTCCTCAGTGGATGAGCTATGCTGCGCTTAGATTTGCAGCAGCTAATTTTCACCTTGCAGATGCAGGGCACTCTGTGGAATAAAATGAAGGCACAATGCTGAGACTAATGGCCCATACCATAGAAGTGTACAGAAAATGGATGCACATGAGGGCAAACTGCACTCCAAAGTGCCATCACTAAAAATTGTTAATAGGGGTTCTCATACCCTTAGATACTGAAAAGCTGCACACTTAGTCACTCTGAAAAAGATCTCCCTCAAAAAGACTGTGGAGGGTGTTTTTTTAACAAAGAGACCACACAGCGAGAAAGCTGCAAATCAGAAACACTGAGAGTCTCGTTGTTAGAAAATGTAATGACCTTAACCTAAGAATTCTCCCACTGACCTTTAATGGAAAAAGCATGGAGCATGGCACCAGTCTGTCTGAATTAAAATTGTAACTGTACCACTTATCATACGTTTAATATTTAATATTATTGGAAGGTTTTTTCATCAGTTAAATGGGGTTAATAGGTATACTTTTGTAATATGACAATTTTCATGATTAATAGAAGGAATTACCATAAGCCTAAAATTGTACCAAATATTAGCTAACACACAATCCATGTTCTAGTATTAACTTTAATCATTATTGTTAAATATTATTGTTATTGGTACAATTACTTGATGTAAGTTCATGTAACCTATGTTTTTTTCATTAGCACTGTGTTTTATTTTTACCTTAGCAGATCATTTTCATTTTTAAATTTAAAATTTAAAAATATTTTAACCAATATCATGAAATGTCCATTTTGTAGTTAAGTTAAATTGAGAGAGCCTTGCTGTTTTGATTTTTGGAATGACATTTTATCAATAACAGCATTCTTCATTCTAACAGTTTTCTGTAAAATGGGAGTTTGGAACAAAAAATTTCCAAGGATACAGTGCATTTGCCAATTTTAATTGGAATAGGCTCATTCAATCTATTATTGTAACTGGAAAGAGCTCTATACTTAAGAGTTATAAACATATCCATTCCCCATTGGGAAAACGTCAGCACACAAAGAGATGAATGAAAGCTGGAAACTTACATTGCATTCTCCGATGGCCATTGCAACAACCATCCAGTTAATGAACAGGAGTGTTGAAAAGGAGGTGAAGATCCTAAAACAGGCACAGAAGAGGGGGGAAGCATTAGAAAGAAGGCCATGCACAACTATAAGCCACAGAAACTCACTCAGGTGACACACGAGCCGTTTTTGTTCTTCAATAATGACCCTTTTCACAGATTCTCCTTTTTGAGGTCAAAGTAATGAGAATGAGAATGAGAGTGATGAACCCAGGCGGTGACTTCAAGCAATGACTCCGGTAAAGTTTTGATACCTATAAATCCCAAGAATAACTTTGCAGTCAATATTACAAGCTGAAAGGTCAGTGGGCTACTGATTTCCCAGATGAGGTTTATGAAATTGTCTAATGAAAAAAAATGTAATCTTCTGAAAGATGTGAAAAATTTAACAGGTTTTATTAGGATAATCCATTCTATTCACTGTTCATGTTCAAGGTGATACAAGGATCAGCCCAACAAACCACTGTTTCTAATTTTTCTTCTTTTTTTAAAGGATAATTCAAAATGCACTAATGGCGTCACTTTTGATATTTCATTGTCAAAATCAGTTTTTGTCTTTCAATTTTCCTAAATCTTAAGCAATGTTCTTATATTTATTTTATAAGCTCACTCTTGGATTGAGTATAGTACCTCACACCTGTAACCCCAGAGTCACCAAACCAGGATTATAGCAACTCCAGTTAGGACAACCCAATAAGGTCCTGAGCACCTTAGATTTTGGGGAAAGACCTTAGCTCAAACAAACAAAAGCAAAACACACACACACACACACACACACACACACACACACACACACACACAAACACACACAAAAAAAAAACAGAAAGCAAACCACAACTTCTACTAAAGTCATTGAATTAAAGGACATTCTTCCCTTTGCCAGTTTATAAAAATAAGCAAAGCAACAGCAAACACTACCAACGTAAATGACAGATGTAATTTAGAGAACAAAGTAAAGTTGTTTTTCAGTTTTGGTCATGATTCTGTATTTACAGGCGGCATCTAATCTTCTATTTATGCAGTCAAGGGCAGTCTTTTGTCGTTAATTGTGTGTCTAGTCAGTAGCATTTCCACCTACCACTTCACTTTCATATTTGGGGAACTGATCCTGCTTTATAGCTGACTGATTAAGAAGGCTAATTCAAAATACCATATACATTTTAATGCTAGTGTACTTGACTAACTAAGTATACTTGATTAATAGGTCTCTCAAGGCTAGAGAATTAGACATGGTGTCTCATTAGTTACAGAATTCTTTAATCATACAAGCGGTAAAGTTCATTAGCTTGCATATATTTTCCTTTCATTTAATTAAAAAAAATGAGAAGAAAATGGGGAAATATTAGTGGAGAAATTAATTTTAAAACTTTAAGAAAACAACCGTAATTGAATTGTTAATTATGCAGATGACTTAAAGAATTCTTTGCAAAATCCTCCAGACTTTGTAAAGGTTTTCAAATGTTTCATTGGTTATTTTGAATGTGTTCAGTTTAAAAACACATGAGTTAAATATGAAAATTATGATAGGATTGAGATGAGTTCATGTTTGAAGTATTGACCCATTTATAGGTAAATTGTGGCTTATATTCTTGGCAAATTTTCATTCATATTCCAAGTGGCACATAGTGGTGTTTGGGGCCACCTAGTGGCCCTAATTAGAGAAGGTTCCCTTACTTAAGATGTTTTTCTAGTTAACCCTGTTCTACAGAGTTCTGAACTACATCTGGATTCATGTTAAGGGCTATAAGTAGGGGTGAGATATGGGTCATCCATGATTATAACATTTTTTTGATGCAGCCAAAAATTTAAATTAAAAGATAACTTAATTTCACAGCTACAACTAAACTAAAAAGGTTCCTTAAATATTTAAAAAAATTCCAAGACAAATAGTCATCTAGTCTGTAAAACATCAGACCAGAAATGCGATTGTTAATTGTGGGATTTAAGGCAGTTTTCATTGGGGTCACTGCCATTTTATAGAGGAAAGTCTGTGTGGTACATTTTTTCATCAAATACTGTAACAATTTTTGTTGACTTAGAGTAATGTACATATGTACCAAATATCAACTTTCTTTTACTTCTGTTTTCACTGGATGTAACTCTTGGTAGGTCTCCTAATTCTGATAAGAGAAAGCACTTTCTAAAAATAGTACAGTTCCATTCTAGGAACTGGATATCTGTGCTAATGAACAATTGAAATTTGCAAGATTGATTGTTTCTATGAACTTTTCATTATTTACTTCGTTATCTGAATATAAATATGGATTCTTATCAGATTCCATTTTTGCTCATATCTCAGCAAGAGATGGGTATCAAATCATCCCTATTTTTCCATGTATTCATGGTTAGAGCCACCCCTAGAATTTTATCACTCTCTGTACATTCACCTGATGTTGTGATTATTAGTTATCTTCCCTGTCATAAAACTTCCATTTCAAGACTGGACACTAAATGACTTAGTCAAGCTTACAGGGTCCGAGGGAACCAGTGGGGGTGGTCCCTCTGAGGCATGAGGATCCTTTATCTTCATTAAGAGAACAGAGCTCGATAGGAACCGAAGCGTCCATCTAAAAGTCTCAAGACGGCTTATGAACATCATCCCCCTGGAATGTGTTTAAACCGTGCATTTTTCATTGCTGTCAGAAAGTCGTTTTCTCTTTCTGCTCAGGCCTTTGAGACAGCCTTGTGACATAAACAAGTGGTCAGAACATATGATTTCTCATGCTCAGCCCAAATGACAGACTGAAAACACTGATTACTTCATTCTCGTTAAACCACACATTTTCTATCAACAAAACCACTTCTATTCTAAAGATATTACTATTGATTTGCTTTTATTTCAAAAGTCTGCTATTTCTTCTATATAATGGTTCAAACATGCTATTATTTCTAACAAGTATACATTTACTTAAACTCCCAAAGCAAAAATAGAGACAAAGTACTCTGTTTAGAAACTTTAGAAATGTTCAAATTAAGTAGAAACATTTGATGATGTCATAGTCCCATTTAATGTTATTGATTAAGGTGATAGAGTGTTGTTTTTTAAGTAAATAGACAATTTATAATCACAAATGTAGAAAGAAAAATATGAGAGTAACACTGCCTTGAGTGAGAACAACAATCACTCAAAACATAAAACAGAAATTTCTGTTCCAAATTTTCCCCATAAAATATAATTTGTTAAAGATAATTGTCCTCAAGAATAAGGGAATTTTCCCCTTTAGCTGTTACTGAGAGCACTCTTTGTTACCCAGCATTTCAGAGACCTGTAGCTACAGATGAGTAGATGCATAATTCCTTTCTTTCTCAAATATAATTGTTTGCCACATCATGTTAGTTCCATCTCTGTTAGAAGGAATGTTGCTTTCTCTTTGATTTCAGGTCCATACTACAGATAGAGTTCATGACTGTACCAGTGTAAGAGACTCAGGGAGGGCCTCATCATTCAGGATGAGGGATGGGGCAAAATCAGCTCTCACTGCTGTATGAATTCTACTGTTAGTGACTAGGTCTCCATCTCTTCCCCACTACATCTCAAATGACTTCTCAGATCATTTAACTACGCCTGCTGTAGGGGCATATGTACTTAGACCTTTACCATTATCACTGAGGGGGAACTGGGAAATCTTGACAAAGGTGTTAAGCTTAGGTAGACCTCAGTTTTATCATCTGAAACATGGGATAATGACATAGTCATATCCTAAGAATGCTGCAAGATTACATGATGCTCTACTAAAAGTCTCTGGAAGGAGTTTTTATGATTGTAGGAGTCTACTGTATATGACTAGCATTATTGGTGCTTGCTTGGGGAAATTGGAATTCTTTCTTCCTTTTGAGTAATTATAGGTTCTTTAAACCTCTTGTAATTAACTTGCCTTAGAATATAAGCAGTTATATTACTTTTCAGTTCTTGGAGAACAGGCCTTGCTTTCTTTATCATTCTAACTATTTTAATCTCTTTCTTTATCTTATTTTAGTCACTTAACCCCATGTCAGGTCTGCCCTCTTGTTCCTAAGTAAATGAGTTGAAGTAATGAAGAAAAGTCAGAAATAATAACAATAGCTATTTTGGAAAGACAAAGCACATTAAATATCTTTGTCTATCTTCCAGCCCCTAACCAGACTTTAAGTTTGAATTATGCCTTCAGACCAACAGTCTATGCTAATGTACAGACTTGATCAGGATTCTGACTCAGTTTCAAGAAAAATGAGTCCAAAAAGAACGACAGGTATGCCAGGCTTTTATTACTTTTTTTTAAATCTTATTGACCCCAAGTAAGGAATCAGTACTTTTTAGCAAAAGCCGTTTCTAAAGACTTGCTACACAGTATGAACTGAAATCATCAGTATGATTCAAAACAAACAAACAACAGCAAAAGCCAACAACTGCTGTAACAGAAAAGAAAGTACTTGTAATTGGATTTGGGTAGAGGATGGATAGAAAATTTGTATCTGTGTCAGGAAACAAGGAAGAACAGAGAGAGATGGTCATTTCCTACAGAAACTCTGTGGATTCACATTGAGAAAAGTACATTTGTGAAAATGATTTAATGCTCAGTCAAAGATTCAGATGTTATTTTTATTTTCCTGGGGAGATGTGAATAAATACTTGGTCACCCCATAATGCACCAGGCATACCAGAACAATGGTTCCCCACAAGACCAGCCTGTGGACCCACTGAATTTATTGGGATGCCCCCTAGGACTGTGTGTGACGGGCTAATTACAGGGCATAGTCCTCTCAAAGGAGCCCCATGACTGACAGGCCTCCCCAGGGTGGTGACAACTCCTGAAAGCTGAATATTTGAAGCTCTGTGTCCAACTTGCAGGTCACTCCTGATGGAGCCTGGTTTCCCTAGGAATTGTTTATTTCTTTTATAGTTTTGGTCAGGGGCCTTTCAAAACTTGTAACTTCTTTTTTTCTCTTACTTTCTGAGGTTTTAATATAACTCCATCATTTCCTCTTTCCTTTTCCTCCCTCCAACCCACCTCGCACACCTCTCCTTGCTCTCTTTCATATTGACAGCTTCTTTTTTCATTAGTGTGTGTGTGTGTGTGTGTGTGTGTGTGTGTGTGGTGTGTTCCTAAATACAGACTGCTTAGCTTATATATTGCTATTTGCATGTAAGTTTTCGGAGCTTTCCACTTGGTACTTGCCAATGGATGTGCTCTCCCCTGAGGAAGACTGAGTCCTGAAAGATTTTTTAGTATCCTGTATTTTATGAGCCTCCATCTTCTTTCAGGGAGAGAATGTCTTCATTCTGAGGAATTAGCTACACAACAGACAAGATTAACAAGCTCAAAAATATATTATAATTTTAAAAGTCCTTAAGTTAAAAATATATCAGATGAAACTGGCTCTAGGGGCCCATAATTGTGATCCCAGCACTATGGAGGCTGAAGCCAAAGAATGCCTTCAATCCAGGGGTTGCAGACCAATTTAGGCAACAAAATGAAACTCCTATATCAAAATAAAACAAATGAACCCTACCTACCCAGCCCTCCCCAAAATGTAACAGCAGCAGCAACAACAAAGGTCAATGTAAACAACATGATGAAAAAAATTATATTTGGCATTTTAAGTGTATAAACTAGCAATTTTTAATATACATATAAAATGTTTGTCATTCGGCTATAAGCTAATATTTCTTTGAAGTCAGCCAAATGGGGTGACAGAGAAGTTATACCAGCGATCTGTGTGTGTGTTTCTTTGTATTTCATTTTCTACCCCAACAGTCTTTTCTTGTGGACCCTTAAATACCTATGCACTCTGATTTACTACTTGATGTTTTCAGTTTTCACTCTGGGATCCAGTTCCTCAACATTTGCACCCTGTTTGGCACCTTCCTGATGGAGGCAGGCTTTTCTTCAGTCTATGCTCTCTGATGGTGCTCCGCCTTCCTACATGTATAAGATACATAAGGTCGTTCTGCTGAGTTAGTATGATGAGTGTGCCATACTGTTTGTTTAAGTCCTACTTCATTGAGAGTTCTTTATTATACTCTCCTGTAGTGATAGTTACAGTTACTAGCAACATGTGAATTATCACTGAGGCATAATTTTTCCTTTCCTTTTTATTACTCCTTTGCTATAATAGTAGTCAGAACTTAACTCCTTATGAAGTGAAAACATTGACAACATCAAATTGTATTAGTAACTTTTGTTATTTTATAATTTCATTATGTACCTTTTGTATTTTGATTCTTTTAGGCCCCATTTCCCCCCAACCCCAATCAGCTAATCAGCTAACTCTACTATAAATCTGTACCCATTATTAATTTTTTTGGTGTCCCGTGGAGTTTAATCAGGGCCATCTGCATGATTCTGCATTTAGAACTAACGGTTAGAGCTTGGTAAGTTCAGGGGTAGGTATATAACTGGATTCCAGGATCCTCCTCTCCTCGCGTTTCTGTCAGGTGAAAATAGATAAGCCGTATGGGATAGAGATTCTCTTCTCCCTCTGTAGCTGATTGTTTCATGGATCCAGTGCAAGTGTACACAGCTGCTGTGAGTCCATGGCGCGTGCCAATGCCATGATTCAAGTATAGTATCTCAGAGCTCTTCTCCTAGTATCCAACTCATATTCTTTATGCTCTCCTTCCTCTTTACCAGTGTCCCCCAAGTCTAAAGGATTAGTATAAATAAATACCAACTTTTCAAGTTTATTTTTACAAATGAGATTGTATACCTACATAAACACATATGCAGAAAAATGTCCTACAAGATACACATTGGTCATAATTAATGCTATTATGCTTCATTTAGGTAGATACTCATCAATATTAGTGTTTTTGTTTGTTTGTTTGTTTTTGCAGAAAAGGTTTAAAGCAAGTGATTAGATAATGACAGTGTAATAATGATATCTATCAATTATTTAACACTTTCTGCTTTCTAGACACTGTGCAGAGTGATCGGTGTGTGGTGTTGCTTTTTATTGTCATGTTTCAGGAAATCAGTGGTATTAGGAACTGAGGATCCGACACATTACTCACTGTTCACAAATCACAAAGCTGTTATGTGAGAGAGCCGGGATGAATCTGTTAATACATCCTTGTTCCTCCATCCATAATTTCTCTCTCATATCTGAAGTTTGAAATATAAAAAGGAGAAAATATGAGATTAACTGTGTCCCACATTTTCATTTTTAAAAATTTTAATCAACCAGAATCTGATATGGATCACCTGTTTTGCAATGAGGGAAACTGGTACAGAATTAAAATGTATAGAAATATTTAAAAGTGCAAGAAATGTGTACCTGGAAGTTTTCCTGTGTCCTGCCTGGTCCTGCAGCCGCTCAGACCCAAATAAACACCCAGAGGCTTATATCAATTATGAATTGCATGGCCATGGCCTATGGCTCAATTTTCTTGCTAGCTAGCTCTTATAACTAAACTCAACCCATTCCTATTAATCTATATGTTGCCACGTGTTCTGTGGTTTTACCTCTGTGCCATTAGAAATGAACAAGTTTCAACAGTGCATGATTTTGCCAGGATGTAAGATTAGTGTTGTCAAAATCCATGAGCAATAAAGAACAAGAAATCAAACTAAGTGAAGGAAATATGATAAAACTACTATCTCAAAACAACACTGTGTTGTCCTCTTGGCGCTGGGCACTAGTTTTCAGTGCTCTCAATTAAGAAATAATGCATATATTGGAATGTTTAAAGACTATCCCTTTACTTTTATAAATAAGAAATAGTCATAGTGATCAATTCAGAGCAGAAAGGTCAAAAAATGCATGTGTCTACAGTTTGGGACTATTTCCCATCTGTACACTTACTTTTTAGAACTTTTTGTGAATATTAATTAAGTGCATATAAAGCAAATTTCAAAAGGCTTTTCAGTCATCATTAAGACCAGTGGACATGGAAAATGAAAACAAAGATCCCAAAGTCCATGTTAATCTTCATAACAAAAAATTGTCTTTCAAGATGCATGTGTGTACACATGTTCATGTGTACTCACTGCACTTAGTTTTAAAAAACTTGATGATTATGGTAGAGAAAGTTTGGTAACAGTTGTTTCTCATATGACTACAAGTATAAAAGGAATACAATATTTTCATAATGGTTTATTTTTATAAAACCGTATTAAAATTGCAATATAAACCCATACTTTGTAAATTTGACTTTGGTTAAAAATAATGAAAATGGCTGGCTTTCTTGTGATAATATGAATATATTTAATATAACCTTGTACTTAAGAGTCACGACTATGCTGTCAAAAATTCCTCTCACATCATTTAAGGACCTACTTTCCAACTGGACCATTGTCTCTTTTATATCTCTACTATGTTTCTAGGTAAGAAGGCAGGTGGATATCTTAGATTTTTTTTTCCAAATAAGAATCAATTGACATTATGGTGAGCTATGTGAGTTACATGAGAATGTTTTCATACAAAGAAAAGTCAGTCAAGTCTTTAATATTTCCATACATCTTGATCACTAAAGAATCTCCTTGTCTACATCCATACAGAGTCATCAACCACTTCATTTTTTTCTGAACAGGAAGAATTTACTTCATAATATTATTCATTTATTTTAAGTTGGAGCATTATTTGTCCTGTTAATTTCTTCTTCATCTTTTACCTTTTGTGTGTTGGCCTTCTATGTTTCAAGGGATAAATGTCATTTTACTAAAAAAATTACTTGCAACTTCTTTTAGACTTTTTAAAATATATTTTTTAATATCAATACTGACATAAGAAACTACAATTAGAAAGTAATAATTCAACAGAAAAGCCCCCAGATAAACCTAAAGTTATCTCTAGCAGAGATTAATGAAAATAATGAAATAAAATATTTTATTCTGCTGCAAAGAATAACATTTCAAAATGTGATAAATCTCATGGTTAAAGTGAAGTTTTATAAGATGCTTCAAAATAAAATTCTCTGTGCACCGTTGTCTAAAGTGCACATAATGAGGAAATAGACTTTGGCTCATTTTGATTTTTGTAAATTTAGTTATTTATGTACTTATCCTAATCAGATAGATCATACATCTACATACAGAGATTCAATTGATTTTCAACATAATGAGCCTTCAGAGAGTATCACGTATGTCTAATCCTATTCTAGTGATTGTCATTTGAATCTTGACTACAGATGATGGATTCATTCAACAGCTAATCTGTTGAGCTCCTCCTCACCTCAACTCCTGCTGTTTTGCCTCTTTCTCAGATACTTGTTCCTTTAGTTGTGTGATCTGAGTGCAATCATGTTCAAGTTTGGTCTTAGATTATAACTAAAGAGCAAGAAGTACTGTGTACTTTTAACAAAGATAAAAAGTAGTATTGATGGTATATGGTACCAAGTCCCTTTAATAGACTAGAATTGATTTATTGTATGTTTTTATCTAAACCTTTTATGAACCTATTATATTTTTAGCCCGCTACTTCCATGAACACTCCATCTAATAAATAACATAGTGTGGCAATCCCATTATTTTTCCTAAATTTATCTCTTTTAAACTTCAAAGGATACCCTTAGACCCTGTATAATTGAGTTTGTATGTAGCTTGGCTTTCACACTTTCTACCTTCTTCATGATTTAATAGATGTCAGAGCTTCTAGATTGAAGATTCTAATCTCTATGTCTTCCTACACAAAGCTACCCAACTTCTTCAAGGATAGATTGTCTTCCTCTGCATTTTCTGGATGTGGGATGTGGTATGTTTCTCTGAAGTAATGTTTTCAGCTATTTGAGAGCACTGGGGCACATGGTTTTAGAGGTTATTAACAGAAAGTGTGCACTCTCAGCATTTAGGTCTCAATTCTGACCACGCCAAAGACCTTTAACAGGTGCCTTAATACTGTTGGATTTTTAGTTTGTGCTCAGGAAGAGGGACATTTGGAAAATTACAACTATACTGCATTCTAAAGCTGGAATATCAAAACTGAAATGGCAAAGTTGTTTTTGAAACAGAAGATAGTCCTTTAAGAGTGGTTAAAAAAGTGAGACTTTTTTGAAGTTATAATGTAATTACATCTATTGTTTTGTCCCTTTCTGCCAAATAAACCCTTCAATGTATCCAACTGTTTTACTCTCTCAAATTTAATGGCCTCTTTATCTTTAATTATTGTTACATGTATATGTACGTATTACTTATGTGTTTTCATGACTGGTTGGCTGTTTAGTCTTATATAACCAATTGGTGTGCTCTTTTCTGGGGAAGACTATTTCTCCAGCTCTCAGCATTCTTTAGCTGCCTGTAGATCTTCACATAGAGTAGAAGCCTTGGGAACTTTACTCTGTTTACACTACCATGTCTATTGTTGACATCCTTGTTCATTCACCGTTAGCCAGTCGTGTTGATTAGACCTCATGAACATAGCTTCTAACGTTTCTGAGACACAATCTCACAACAAATGCCCTGTTTGTTTTCTGGCTCTTAGAACCTTTCTGTCCCCTCATCCAGAGTAATCCCGGATCTTAGGTGCAGTAGTTGTGTTGGAACGGAGGTCCTATTACGTATAACTTAGCCTGAAACAATGTGATAAATTTCTTGTTTTAATATTGTGATTTTGTTGCAGATATATACATTTTAAGGTTAAATTTTTTTTTTTAAAAAAAAGTTTTAATAAGAAATAAAAATGACTTAGGCTTCCCTTCTGTTGAGTGTGACTCTAAGAACAGACAGCAGTGCAATCCTATGCCCTGCATGGAGCCCTTGTGGCTCTATCCTGGTAATCACTGTGCCAAGCTGGGCTATATCTTCATCTCTGAAGTCCATTTTCTTTTTTCATAGTGTATGCAATTTACTCTCAAATTGATAGTAGGATTTCTATCAAAACTTGCTAATTTTATAACCAACGTAAATATCAGTTTTAAGGCATGAGAGGAATCCAAATATAGAGTAGACGAAAGTCTAATATCTCATTCAGATTGCTGTTCTATTGAGGATCAGAAAAAAATAAAACTTCAAGTTACAAAAAGGCTTTCTGTGCCCTGATTCTGCTAAATCAAACAAAGCCAAGTTGCAGAGTAATATGGCTTGTAGCTTGCTCCTTCCTAACCACAAGACAGTGTGCTGATGACAAGAATCATATAGATTCTGCTTTCGTCTGTTTTCTCCTTTAACTGTGTGTTATGCTTTGATGGTGTTGGAATGGTATAGACATATGTTTCTTACATAAAATAAAAGACAACAAATCTTTCATTTCTCACTAGATGATGAGATGTCATTTAGAAGATGCAGAAATGCCTTTTAGTGATGCAGTTTTTATTTTCATCACAGAATACACTTGACAGTCACCTGTAGGGGGAAAAAAAGAACAAAAACGTCAAGAGTGAGCAGAGCAAGTGATCCCTTAAAACCACACAGTTATTTAAAATCCCAGCTCAGCCTGCAGTTACATTTAGAATTCAGTGTTGCTTTCTACTAGCTTTGATTCTAGGTTCGTCCTCCTCTGCAAGTTAAGAAATATTCTGACCAGAAGGTGATTTCAGTTCACATTTTTACTGACACAATACTTAAATGCTGTTGAAAACTGTTGTGAAAGCTGACACTCTCTCTGTTTGGAGTTTTCTTCATTTTCAACACCTGAGTTGGTGTCATTTTCCAGTCACATACCCTGAGGTGACTGAAAACAGACTTCTCTGATGATTTACATGGTTCCTGACCGGGAAGCCCATGCTGGTGGCAGGGCTCCTTTGGCATTTGTTCCAGTTCACAGGTTCCAGCCTGTCCCTGCACCTTCTCCTATTGTATATTGTTATTACTGCTGTGCCTCGTCGCATGCAATATTTTATTTGCAGTCATCAGACACTTTCATGCTCAAGTGGTCGTTAGCTGTGTGCTCTCCAGCTGTTCAAGACTGTTAAATAAAACCAGTATTCCTACAAGGAATGTGTCAGAGTGCCTTCCTGTCTCTGCAGGGCCACTGGCTTGGAACTGGCACCAGAATGAACAATGGGGAATGACCAGATACAGTAGCTATGCCTTTTATTTTCTTATCTTTCTCGGAAGCAGAAAGAGGAAGTGAAAGAGAGAATATCAATTTTTTGCTCAGGTATAACAGCTCTCCCATTTCCATACACTTCGGGTTAAAGACACAGAGCTGTTTGAAACAACTTAATTATATATATATATATATATATATATATATATATATATATATATATATATATATCTTAGGCCATGCCAACACTAATGCTATATGGCAACCACATATAGATTTACTCAGTCGGTTTTGGAAAGTGAAGGGTTGTACTGGGGCACGAGTATGCACACACACACACACACACACACACACACACACACACACACACACGCCATATTTGCAAGTCCTACAAAAACTGGATGGCTTCTAAGAAAATATTTTCTTTTAAAAATAGGTAGGTTAAATGCACACTTGATATTAGAGGTTTTCCCCCCACATTTCAATTACTTCCAGTTTAGCTTGTCTGCAGTTTACATACACGAAACAATTGTTCTGTTTCATGAACATTGAGAAGCACCCACTGCTAACACCACTCAATTTTTCCTCTATCTTCAAACTTGTCCTGAGGAGCAGGGGATGACTTCAACACATTCTAATTTGAAAAGGTTTTTATTTACATTTGAAGTGCATTATGATTATCACTGTCAAAATGGACAGGCAATTCTTTCTCAAACCAGAATTACTTCACTGAAACACACTCTGGAAGTTCTCATATGTACTTAACACATTACTCATTCTGCAGTTCATAATTTATCAACAGAGTATCCGAAATAAGCAATCAGACTGGTAATTTTTCCTTAGAACCCTCCTCCACCCTTGAGAATTCTCAGGATCCACACATAACTAAATATATTATTTTACAAATTGTAATGATTCAAAAATCATATCAATTATAAGAATTAATTTGTTTTGCAGTGACATTTCCATACTTGCAGAAATTATACTTTACCCTTATTTACCTTTTGTATTGTATGCTCTTGCCTTACTCATGCCCCCTCTGCTCATGCCCTAGCCTAATTTTATCTTCTTTAGAGAACGAATGAAATTAACTTCTGTAGATCTGGTTAGTTTTCATGGAATTTCCCCTAACTTTCTTCTCTCATCTACTTCCCCCTTCTTCACAAGTCCCACTCTTAGTTGTGTGCGTGTGAAAGTGTGAGTGTGTGTGTGTGTGTGTGTGTGTGTGTGTGTGTGACTGAATTTAATATAATTGGGGTTGGGGCTACTTCCAAAAGCAGGAGTTAAGCTTTGTTGACTTGAGCAAGGGCAGCTATGAGTTGAGCACCTATACTATTGATGAATAAATATAACCTTCTTGGCCCCAACAACCGTTGACTGCCTAGTACTACTCAGGAAGGAGTGGAGCCTTTTGAGCCTTTTGAATGCTATTGGGCTGTGTGCTGTACAAATCTTGTTCAAGTAGCCACTATTGCCGAGAGTTTGTGGGTGCAGTACTCATGCAGTGTCTCAGAGGACAGCATTTCACAGCATTCCTCCCTGTGTTCCTATGGCTCATACTTTCTTTCTGCTCTTTTTCAGCAATGTTCCATAAGCCTTGGAAAGGGTGATGCAGATGTCCCTTGCAGGGCCAAACACTCAACTATCCCTTATTCTTAGTACTTTGATGAGTTATGACACTGCCCATGGTGACTTGAGGCTTCTTTTGCTGAGGCTGAGAGTGGCACAGTTTTAGTTTAAACACCATTATTTACAAATATTTTGCAACCCTGTCTATTAACTAAAGCAAGAGTGGAAAGTTCTGCTCTAGCCCGTATGACTTCCTCAGCTAATAAAGCCCATGAGATGTGAACGGAGAAGCAGGGAAGGAGGCTGGAAATGTGAAGACTTCATTGGGCATGGAGGGAGGGAACAGGGATGATAAGGGAGCAGGGTTAGTTGAAACTTGCTACTTGTAGTCTAATTTAAAGAAAAAAAAGTAATTTGAGGGGAGGTACACCATATGGGGTGATAATGCTGCTGCTGAAATGTTATTAATTAAAAATCCAGTGCCAGATGTGGGTTAATGTATTATTATTTTATTTTTATTATTATTTTTTAACTGAAAAGAGAATTACATCACTTGCACTTCCTATCATCCCTCCAGCTTCCTCAGTCAATGGTCCCCTGAGCCCCTTCCATATCAATCTTTTGACTGTATATTTTTCAACAGTGGGATAGCTTTTAAATTTGATTTTAATTTTTAGACGGTTTTAATTGAAATAGTTACATCACTTCTCCCTCCCTGTCGTCACTCCAGCATTGCCTAGCTATTCTTCATAGGAGCCCTACCACAGCCTTTTTATCTGTGACTGTATCTGTCAAACACATGCACATACACATCTGTACATCAATATATGATGCTACAACTTGCTGATTCCATTTTTGCTGTTTATGTATTTATGGTTAAAGGAGGACTACTATACATTGGAGAGCCAATATGTGGGCTTGTCCCTGGGAGAGGCTAATTATCCTTCTCCCAACATTCAGTGGCTACCTGTAGTTCTTTTTTTTCCAGAGCTGAGGACCGAATCCAGGGCCTTGCGCTTGCTAGGCAAGTGCTCTACCACTGAGCTAAATCCCCAACCCCTGTAGTTCTTTGTCTGAGGACAAAGGTAAAATTTAACCCATCAACATCAATATGTTGTAGCTGGAAGTTTTCCTGTGTCCTGGTCTGCTGGCGGTCAGGAAAAATCTCTCCCACTTGCATCCCCCACGTAAACACACAGAGGCTTCTATTAATTGAAACTGCTCAGCCATTAGCTCAGGCCTACTACTGACTAGCCCTTATATTTAAACTCAGCCCATTTTTGTTAATTTATATATTGCCACGTGTTCCATGGCTTTGCCTGAGTGCCATTACATGCTGCTCCCTGGACGGCGGGCTGGCATCTCCTGACTTAGCCTTCCTCTTTCCAGGTTTCACCTTGTCTGCTTATCCCGCCTATACTTTCTGCCTGACTGCTAGCCAATCAGCGTTTTATTAAACCAGTGTACAAAGCATTATCCCATTGTTACTGCTATTGTTCCAGTTTTGTTTATGCAGTGATTTCTACGAAAGACTGCTTCACCGAAGACTTCCTGATATTTTGGCCGTTAGCATCTTTCCACTTCTCTTTTCTGCAATGTTCCCTGAGCCATACATTCAGAAGCAATGATATAGATGCATCTGTTGGGGCTATGCTCCCCACTACTCCTTATCTCTACATTCTGTCCTGTTGTGGTTTTCTGTGATGGTATCCATTTGCTGTAAACAGAGGCTTCTCTGATGAAGGGTGGTAGCTACACTTACCTGAGTTCACAGAAAAGATTTAGAATGCAGTTAAGAAACTTGGTGCCAGAGACATTCCCAGGAATCCACAAGGATGACCCCAGCTAAGACTCCTAGTAATAATGGAGAGGGTGCCTGAACTGTCCTTCTCCATTAATCAGATTGGTGACTACCCTAATTGTCATCATAGACCCTCCATCCAGTAACTGATGGAAGCAGATGCAGAGATCCACAGCCAAGCACTGGGATGACCTCAGGAAGTCTAGCTGAAGAGAGGGAGGAGGGATTATATAAGCAAGAGGGGTCAAGATCATGATGGGGAAACCCACAAAGACAGCTGACCCCAGTTGTGGACTATAGACTGGCAGCTAGGGAGCCTGCATGGGACCTATCTAGGCCCTCTGAATGTGGGTGACAGTTGTGTAGTTTGGTCTGTTTGTGAGGTCCCAAGCAGTGGAACGAAGATCTTTCCCTGGCACATGAGCTGGCTCTTTAGAACCTCTTCCCTATGGTGGGATGCCTTGCTCAGCCTTGACGCAGTGTGGGCAGGGAGGGAGCTTGGTCCTGCCTTGACTTGATAAGCCATGCTTTGTTGACTCCCATTCGGAGGAGTGGATGTGGGGGGGGGTAGAAAGGAGGTGGGGGGAGAGAATGGGAGGAGAGGGAAACTGGTTTACATGTAAAATGAATGAATGAATAAATAAATAAACACAAGCAAATAAATAAAATAATTATCTTGGTCTAGTAAAGTGGTGGTAGTGGATTCTTTTTTTTTTTTGAGAATATTTTTTATTCATTTTACATATCAACCACAGATCCCTCTCTCATCCCTCCTCCCACTCCCCCTCAGCCTTCCTCCTACTGACCCAATCCCCTATCTCCTCCTTCAAAAGTGTAAGGCCTCCCATGGGGGATCAGAGGAACTTGGTCCTGTTTCAAACTGAATGTAAATTCTTTTCTATGGTCCTCGTGAGCTCTGGGAAACCATCTAGATTTCCAATGCCAAGCATGATTTCTCTCCTGTGGAATGGACCTGAAGTTCTTGGTTGCCACTAACACGTGAATGCCACTTCTTGAAATTTTGGGCACATCTTGCCATCTTGTCAGTTGTTGTGGTTCATAGATGCTGCACCTGAGTAGTACTGTTTAATTGCTTTTCTCCCTAGGCAACTTGCTTAGTACTTGCTGGAACCGTGAAAGCTAGAGCACATGAAAGAGGGGTTTTCATGTCAGATCCAGCTGAGGTCATCAACGTCCATTCTCCTAAGTGTGTAGTGGCTTGAGCAATGGGGTCCCACTCTCAACTCCTGAGAGGCAACCAAAGGAAGCAATGATAATCTACATTGTTTTGGAAGTCACTTGAACTTTTCACCAAGCCTTTGAAAGGAGATCTGGTACTGGGGTTTTTATTGGTATGTGATTCTTGTGGGGATCATTGTCAGCCAAGTGGCGTATCTTCTTTTATGATCGATACATATATGTGTATATATGTATACAAATATACATATATAGTGTTTAATTTTAGGTAAACATGACATATTTCTTCAGTCTTTCAAATCATGCCTCCAAATTTCACCCATCTCCCCCACCAATAAAGTAAAATGATATTTAAGAGTGAAAAAGGAGGAAAAAAGGAAGAAGGGAGGAAAATATCTCATCAAGGAAGCTGTAGTGTGACATAATGGATCACGTAATAAACCCTTTTATCCATACGTCTTTACTTGCAAGTGTTCATTGCAGAGTCATTGGTCTGGTTGGAGGCCTCTGGTTTCTGCAGCACTATGGATGCTGGGCCCTCACTGGGACTCCACTATGATATCCTGTCATTGCCCCGTGTCATGGAGATTCTGCAGCTTTGGGTCTGCAGGACCAGCCTCTTCATGTGCTCCAGCAGATCATAGATGGGATGGATGGGATAGATCCAGAGATGGGGTGGGCCAACACATACCTGCTTCTGGGCCTGGGTAGTTGCAGGGTTGGTCAGCCTGCCATCTCTCCCCTGTCTTCCCCATCAGGGTGAGCTCTCCAGCATTGCTCCAGCTGGTTGGCCCTTTGCAGTTATGAATTAAGGGGTCAGGCCATCAGGGTTGGTTGTCCCATACCTATAACTTTAAGGCCAGCTCTTCTGTTTTGCCTAGGCAAGGCATGTGGGCCACTGTCCCTTAGTAGTACAGCTGATGAGGGGCAGGACCACCTCTCCTGTTCTTATGACCGCAGGGACAGCTCTTGTACGTGCCTCACATGTTGATGGGCCTTGTGGAGGGGGTCATCTCTCCCAAGCCCATGCTTCCACATGACAGATGAGTAATGGGGACAGCTCTCCCTTGCTCACAAAATTGAGGCTGCCTCATGCACACCTCCACCAATAGGATCATCTCTACTGTGCTGCCCAGGCAAGGCATAGGTTCCACTTTCCCAAGTGCTGCAGATGGGAAAGGGAAGGGTCAGCTCCCTTGCCCACCACAGGTGGCAGGGTCAAGCTGGGGTCAAGCTGGATATCTTTCCCTAGCCCTTACCACTACAGGGCAGATGATGTGGGTGTGGCCAGGTATCCTATTCTCTCACCCTCAGGGCTCTCTTACCTGCACCTCTACCAACAGGTGAGCTCTACAGTGCTGCCTAGGGGAGGAGCAGAGCGCCCTTTCCTGAGTGCTGCAGCTGGAAAGGGGGAGGGTCAGCTTGCTTGTCTGTCACAGGTATAAGGGGTAAAGGGGGCATCTCCCACATTCACCACTGCATGACAGAGTAGTGGGTACAGCTCTCCCTTAGAGTTGGTCCTGTAGACAGGGAAGCAGTTGAGCCAGCCCAGATGGCAAGTGAGGGACATAGCTGGCACTGCCTTCCTCTTCTGCAGGGGTGGTGGGAGCAAGGGAAAGGTTTCTTCAGTCTGCATCAAACAATCGTGATGTGTGTTGTTCCTCTTCCTCTTTTATCTACGTATTGATCTCTCCCTCTCCACTCAGTTAGAACCCCTCCATGCCATTCCATTTCTACTTGCTGTCACCTGTATCCTATTCCCATCCAAAGCCTACCTCCCACCAACATGTATGGTCCCTTTGTTCTGGTTGCTGTGGTTACTCTGTGTTGTACACTCACCTCTGAGGATTTGCACGTAGGAAGTGCAGAGGAGAGAGAAAAAGTGGCGTTTGTCTTTCTGGATCTAGATCATGTCACTCAATGTTATATATCCTAGGTCCATTCATTTACCTGAACATGTCATGTGTCAGTTTTCTTTCCAGATGAATAGTATTTCATGGTGGAAGTCTACCACACTTTCCTTATCTATTCGTCTGTTGGGGGGGTATTTGGGTTGTTTTGATTTCCTGGCTATTGTGACTAGGGCCGCTCTGAACATGGCTAAGCAAGTATCTGTGGAGTAGGATGTTGAGTATGTTGGGCACATGCTAAGGAGTGGTATAGCTGGGTCATATGGTGAATTTATTTTTCGGTTTTGGAGAATCAATACAATTCTATGTATTGATTTCTAGAGCGGCTATACTAATTTGCATTAAGGTATGGGAAAACTTAATGAAGTAATGGGCAAGGAGACCCCAGAGACACCTGTAATATTGTAGGCTCTTTCTTGCCATTGCTCTTGGCTTCTCACCAGAATTAGTTGATGAGACAACATTGCTGAAGATACTGCCTATCTTGATTGCAAAACAGAGAAAACAATGGAGACATGGGTTGGAAGCTTCCTTCCTGCTGGAGAGCTTTCATCAAGTTACAGCTCCAACTGGTGTGAGATAGATTTATATTTTCTTGATTAAATTTGAGAAATATTTTCCCTATATTTACTAACCATTGGAATTTTTAAGTGTATGTTTAGAACATTTGTGTCTTTATTGATTGATTTGCTTTCTCCTTTGTTAAGAACACATCCTGTGTCCAATTTTCCGCAACTTCTCCACATAAAACTTAAGTCGATAATCAGTCATCCCATCAAGCTAATATGCTTCAAAAATGCAGCTATAACTAGTGAGTCTGAGTTTGAGCTGACATTTTCTGTTGTCTTCATCCTGAATGGGATAGTCTTTGAATGGGTCTCTTTGTGTACTTACATCAATCGAATCTGACTCAGCTCTAGTTAGTCAAATAGTGTTAACCTCTGTGCAGACAACTTTCTCTCTATAAAAGTCAGGAGCTGGCACAGTGCCTGAACTGTGGGGTCTACATTTTCTCTCTCACCTCAGCTCCATCTGTTGTCATGGGTCTCACAGCCGTCAGCCATCCTGGGTTTATCTGATTACATACCATGGTATCATGTTTTGGTTGTGGATAAGCCTGCCACTTTTCTCTGTTTCTCATACATGCAAACATTTATATATGTGTGTGTGTATATACACTTGAAATGTAGCATGCTTACACTATTTTCTTTCAGGTATTTAAACAGATAAACACTTTCATTAAGATTTTCTTTGGCTTTCCTATTTAAAATTAAAATCTACATGTCCTATGCCATTTTCTAAATACATAACACACATAAAACATCAATTTTATGGCTTATTTACTTATCCTTTGTTTTTGATATCCTTAATAAATTAAAGATCCTAATGGGACAGTTGTTCTGGTTAGTTTTTTTCTGCTGGGTTATTTATTTATTATATTAATTATTTAAATATATTCTATAATTATAATAATCTGATGCTGGCTAAGGAGTTGGCTTATTTTTAATCGCTTCTTGCCATCTTAAAAGATTTCAATATGTATGTATTTATTAAATGCGTCTGTAAATCAAGGGACATGAACATCTTCTGAGTTTCTAGATGGCATCCGATTGCAGAAATTTCTGGGAGATTAGATTTCTATTTTTAATCTTCCCTCTCCTGCTGCTCCTGACACATCAGTGTTGTGGGTGGCTGTGAGGGCAAGAGCATGTGTAGGTTCTGCAAAGGCTCACATGAATGGCAGGTCTCGCTGTCCTTGAGACAGCTAATAGAGGCTCTTGAATTAAACTGAATAAGCCTTACTGATATTTCCTGTGTGCTGGCAGATATATCCTCGTTTCAATTTCAGAGTATTAAGTCCAATGCCGATAGATTCAAGTGTCTTGTATATTATGCTGGCAGGGAGACCTTGATGATAAGATGGAAATAAAAAGAGTTTTCCATAAACCTTCAAAAGTTGAAACAAACTGTCCAGAGGCATTCACTCATAGGGATTGATTGCTCCTTTATAGGATTTGTATATTTTGCCTTTGCCTTTTCTGTCAACATTTTTATGGCTAATATGAATAACAACTGTTGCAGGCATCACTTACAAAGGTTGGCAATGAAAAAAGTGGGGGAAAAAACTTATAGTGTCCATAACTGGTAATATGTAACTGACATCTTCAGATGAGATTACCCAGCATCATTCTAAACAAAGCATAAAGGTCAGGAAGTGGATGTATACCAAGTGTATGCTCTGTTGTTCCTGTGTGTCTGAGGCAGTAATTATATTTACATGATTTTCAATCAAATGATGCATTAGTGCACACCGTAATTTTTATCAAGTTTTCTTTTGTTCAAATTCTAGATTTTGAAAGAGAAAGGACAGAAAACTTAATTTTCATATTGTTACTTAGAAATAATTATAATGATTCATTCAAAATCAGCAACTCTGGGGAGCTGCAGAGATGGCTCAATGGTTAAGAGCACTGACTGTTCTTCCAGAGGATTCAGGTTCAATTCCCATCACCCACATGGCAGCTTAAAATTGTTTGTAACTTCAGGTCCAGGGCACTCAACATTCTCACAGAGACATACATGTAGGCAAAACACAATGTACATAAAAATAAATAAATTATTAAAAAATGAAAAACTATGCTTTCATTAACTAATTTTGTATATTTATTAATTGTGGCACTAGGAACTGTCCCTGGTCTTTGCATATGCTAGAGAAGTCTCTGCCATTGAGCTACATGCCCAGCCCAATATTTAATTTTTTTTATGAGGCAGGATCTCATAAAGCTGGACAGACTGACCTTGAACTCATTCCATAGGCCCAGCATCTTTTGATTTTCTCAAATCCCAGTCTCCTGAGTTTCTAACATAGAATGTTTAAAGAAAAACAAAAGTTTATAGACAAATAAATATTTATGGAGAAATGATTACATTCTATGTCTGGCCATCCAAAATTAATTATTCTTTCATGCAAAAATTAATGCACTTGAATAGCTCCCCCATATCATAACTTATTCAAGAATTAACTTCAAAATATAAGTGCATATCCCCATCTATTGAATGCCTAATCATCTATAGAGACTCAAGCTGTATTTCTTCCTGTTAACATGCTCCTCAGCTGTGGGCTTGTGCAAAATGAACATGTTGTATACTTCTGAAGTACAAAGATAGACCCGGCTTCAAAAGGATGCTCAATACTCGAAGAAACAGGCATGAAGGGAGGAGTGGTAGGTCCCGAGAAAGTACAAACTTTGCGACTCTTCTAATATACTTTGTAGATTTTTGCGCCACGCCCTCCAAGGTTAGTGGGACAGAGCCCATCTTCTAGAAATAATGGGCTGGGGTGGCGGCTTTACACCCCTGGCTTTGATCAGCCCCGCCGTAGGGGAGTTTTCTGTAGGAATACCTGCAGAGTCAGGCTGAGTCAAGGTTAGTCACCTTTGGCTCTTTTAGACTGTGGTTGCTCTGTAGATACTACAGGAGTTTGTGATCTTGGTCCTTGTGATCAAGATCAGCCCACATCAGTTAGTTCTGGGTTAGAATATTTTCATTCTTACTGTATTTAACGGATCTTGAGAAATCAGTCAAATCCCACATTTTAGGCTTTTGCATTGGGCTGTTTCAGCAGGCTGTTTAATACCCCAAAGGACACACTAGAATGTATTTTTTAAAGTAACAATCATAAGCATTAAACATTGTAGAAAAGGACCTTGGAGTCTGTAAATAATATATAACTTGAAAATCAAAGTATTTTTGTCAAACGTGAACTAAAAAGGTAAAAATTATTTCTGATAAAACATAATATCTCTTGCTGCATTTTGTATGTCATTTCTAGAATAAAATTATCTGTACAAAAGAAAATGAAACCAAATTAAAGATTGGAAAAAGTTCATGTGTATATTGAATTTCATAATTATGAATAAACAGTTGTTTATAGAGCTCAAGAATTATTTAGGTAATTGTAAAATAAAACTTTTTCCTTCCTCTTGTGTCTGTAAAGTGGCCAAATCTAGTTAATAAAGCACTTATTGACTCAGGAAGATAATTATCAGTTGAATGAAACCAGTAATTGTTTGAAATCACCATGTAAACATAATAAAATTATATTTTGTTATATAAAAATTAAGGAAGTTAGATTTAAAATTAAATAATCAATGCAAATTTAGAAAATAACAAAATGTATAGCAATGACCTTTCTGTTTGTCTGTATATATAGGGATATAAAACAGTAGATGTAAAATTTGTCTCTATGAGTAATTCTGACAAAAGATCAGAGATATCCTAAGGAATATGAAATAATAAAATATTCATATAAATTGTTATCTCAATTGATATAAAATCATTAATCAATACCCTGTTACTTGAAAAAAAATTAATAGGTGGCAATTAAGCACATACTAACCACTTCTACGTCATTTGCTGTCTAAGACCAGCTGCCCGGGAAACCTGTTTCAATTCTACTTTCAAAACATATCAGCCTTTGGTCACATTCACTGTGTTTCCAGAGATGCAGAATGTATGCCTTCATATCCATGATAGGTTATTTATATCCAATTTTATCCATAAATGTGCCAAAATCGCATCCATTCCTTTGAGATAGACTTTTTTAAATTTCATTTTGCATGACAAAGATCCCCTTCTTCCCTCATCCTGCCCCTCCAACCTCCCCACAACCTGCCCTCATTCCCCCCACAAGAAGGCAAGGCCTTCCATGAGGAGGCACATCCAGTAGAGGCAAGTACCAGCACATCCTCCTGCCTCAAGGCTGCACAAGGTGTCCCATCATTGGTAGTGGGCTCCTAAAAGCCCCCTCATGCCCCAAGGATGTATTCTGATTTTACTGCCAGGGGCCCCCCAAGGAGACCAAGCTACAAGATTGTCTCCTCATGGAGAGGGCCTAGTTCAGTCCCATGCAGGCTCCACAACCATAGATCTAACTTTCATGAGTTCCCACTAGTGTGGTTTGATCGTCTCTGTAGGTTTCTCCATCATGATCCTGATGTACTTGCTCATAGAGTCCATCCTCTCTCTCTCCCCGACTGAACTTCTGCCTGCTGTTTATCTGTATCTCTGCATCTGCATCCATCTGTCATTGGAGAAAAGCTCTATGATAACAGTTAGGGTATTCACCTATCTGATCACTGGGGTAAGCCAGTTCAGTTCAGGTACCCTCCACTATTTCCAGTAGTCCAAGCTGGGGTCATCCTTAGGGATTTCTGGCAGCTTCCCTAGCACTGGGTTTCACTCTATCCCCATGATATCTCCCTCAATCATGCAATCTACAAGTCCCACGCCTTACCCCAGTACCCATCCACCTGTGACCCCAGTAACTTCCTGAGATAGACTCTTGTAAATATAGGAGATGAAACAGCCTATGTTCTGTTAACAATGGGGAATGTTAACAATGTTAAATCTTTGTGCGCTGTTTAGTCAAGGAATGCCATCTACCATTTTCCATGTAACTGCACAGAAAATTCACACTGTTCTTGTCATTGCTAAGTCAAATGGAGCTGGTGATCTGTTGTTTAGGATCCCTGTAGTCTTAAAATGTTACATCTCTGTAACCACCAATTTCTCCACAAAATGTCTGACTGTGTCTGCAGCCATAATTGATACTGGCATAATAAAGGCCCTAATACATCTTACAAAATATTTCTAAATTTTCTGTGACCTGGACAAGTCATTCAGTACTTCACTCAGTGCTCATGAAGCTTTTTTTCTTCCCTCCACCATCCCCCCTCTTTTGATAGTATCTTCTTTAATCCACACTGCCAGAAACCCACTGTGTAGCTGAGGATCACCTTGAACTTCTTACCTTTTTGCTTCTACCACTAGGGAACTAGGATTACAGATCTGAACTATCACACCCAGTTTTCCATAGCCCTAGGGACAGAACTTAAAACTTGAGGTATTCTAGGCAAGCACTCTTCCAACTGTCAGCCATGAAATACGTATTGTTTTAATATGCTTGTATGTTTAACTGGGCTGGATATCAGAACATGGACTCAACACATGCGAAGCAAGTTATGTATGGGTCTGCATGCATTTTATAAAAACTCATGTCTCTATTATAGCCTCTTTGCCATTTTTATTTACTCTCCACTCACCTGAGATGGATTATAAGCTTAATAAGTAATTATGGATCCACTGCCTCATCTCACTGAACATTGTAATTTTCATCTGTAATATGCAGGAGCTCAGTAGGATAGAAGCTCCAAGCAGTTCTCACAGATGCTTACAGCAGCTTTGATAACTTCCTTCCATGAGCAAAGAAAATAAGACTGAAGATAATAAACTGCAAAGGAATGTACCTTTTTTTTTAAAAAAGGATATTGTCTTTTTCTTTTAGCTCTGTTCTCCCACAACATTTACTAGAAAAATTTAATATGTTAAAGCATAGAAAAGTCTTCTTTGGAAATAAAATAATGTTAGATTTATCATGCTTATAAGACTACTAAACACTTTGCATGATAAAATTCTGTAATGTAGAATGCATATTGAGATATATAAAAAATTATTCATACCAAAAGAAAGTTTTCTGATTTTAAATTTGAATATTCTGTGATAATTATCTTAGGATGCCCTTTATCTTCTGTCAGAATTACTCATGGAGACAAAGTGAAACACAAGCTGTGACATGGTATTATTAAATGATCACACTGGTAACTTGAAAATTCCCTCACAAACATCCTAAACTAAATCTTTACACTAGTGTTTCTAATGAAAAAGACAGTAACCACATTAAACATATGTGTTAGATTCAAATTGTAAATTCCCAGATAGCACAAGTCTCACTAATAGGTCCATCCTCTGTCTTCAAAGAGGTCTAATAAAATATTAGATTGTGATAAGAAATAAATCACAGGCAAACTAACGCACCATTCTATACTTGGGACACTTCAGCAAGTAGAATTCTATTTACAGCTGCATAACAGTAGCTTGGCCAATGAAATTAGTAAGACACTAGGAAAATTCACTGTGTCTGTTAAACAGATGGTCAAATGTCTCTTGCAACTGCTAAATGTCCCAAATCAGGTTTTCTTCTCTCTGATTCACAATTATTTCTTTTACAGTCATAACCTATCACTGTTGTCAAAACAGCCAATAGAAACCTAGGTTACATCCTTTCATGTTGATGACTAACAACCAGGAGAGGGAGGGAGAGAGGGGGGAGGGAGGGAAGGAGGAAGAGGGAGAGAGAGAGAGAGAGAGAGAGAGAGAGAGAGAGAGAGAGAGGGAGGGAGGAGGGAGGGAGGGAGGGAGGGAGGGAGGGAGGGAGGGAGGGAGGGAGAGAGAGAGAGAGAGAGAGAGAGAGAGAGAGAGAGAGAGAGAGAGAGAGAACTAAGCGCCTGGGTATTACTGAGAACTGAGTGAAATGCCATTCTGAATCAAAAAGGTAAAAAATAACAAAATTACTGGAGTTTGCTAATGTAGATAGAGTTCAGTGTTTTTTTTAGTCTTATATAGAGAAAGCATAATGTGAAAATATAAATATGAGATTTTTTAGGAAGGAGAAAATAAAGAGAGATATGGGAAATAATGTATCCTAGCCAGCTAATAGGGACTGTTCATCCAGTTTCCAAATCTGCTTATCCCACTAATACACTTAAAACCTAAATTAGTGTCAGAAACATCTGTAGTTCACTAACTTGATCATGAGATAAAATTAGATAGGATTCTGTTGTAACACAAATTTTCCCCTATCATGGGTAGTAGATCATGATTTTTAGTCTCTGTGTTAGTTAGTTTTGTTTGCATGTATGTTTATTTGTGATTTGTCGACTTGAACAACCTAGAAGAATGTGGGAAAAAGGAACTTCTCCTCCATCAGACTGACCTGGAGCAATTTTCTTGACTAATGATTGATTCTGGTGGGCCTAGTTCACTCTGTGAAGGTGGACCTAGATGGTACAAGAAGCCAGGCTGAGCAAACCATGGATTGAAAGCCAGTAAGCTGCGCTTCTCCATGGCCTCTGCATTAGTTCCTACCTCCAGGTTCCTGCCCTGACTTCCAATCATGATTGACTGTGAGCTCCATCTGATATAAGCCAATTCCTCCACAATTTGCTTTTGGTCAGTGTAACAACAAGAAACTAACAGAATCCCTATGTAATTTTGCAATCTTGAATTTTTTTTTTAAAAAAATCCTGCTTGGAATATATCTAGTTATTTCCTTATTTCTAGTTTAACCTGCTTAACCCCATTCTCCAAAGTTCATTGTTTTTTAGGGGAAGTATACTTGTGTTGGTATTAGGGTCATTTGTCAGGTATCCTCAGACATTTCATTGTTCTGTGTACTCCCGTCCTAGAACTGATATTTAGTACAGAGAACTACCTGATGAGCTCTATACCTTTTTGTGTGACAAATAGAGAGGTTATTCACTTATATCATCCTGTAGAACATGTAATGCTGCAGTCTCACCCCACAGGCTATACAGTTAATTAGCCAATGGGAAATATGCCCCGCCACCATTATTAATTACAGACATTACATCTTGCTCTTTATGGCTCATTGGTATTGTTTGTTCTCAGCACTGAGTGATGCCTGTTTTGACCACCACATATCCTAGCTAGGGGAGAACAGCCTGTGTAGCACGTTTTCAATGTTTGGATACACCACCATCTGTGTAGTCCTCAAAACATGAAATCTTATTTGACGCTCTCTTAAAATGTTTATAAAGTGTGTTAACTAATCATGATCAAGCAAGCCTACCATTCTCATTTATTTAATTAAATGAATCTTTCTTTAACTAATGCACAAAAACATCCCATATAGTTCAGCCATCTAAGCAGTAGAGGAAGCCCCCTCTTCTGTTCTCAGGCTAGCACAACAATGACAGATTCTGGGAAGGACAGCAACAATAGATCCGTGGAAGGATTGTGCTCTGCACACCCTGTTTAGTATGGCCCACTTTTGTCCCTATGCACAGTTTCTAGACCTACCCTGCTACAACCCCTAAAATTTTAGCAATATTTTCATGCTTCATGGCTTCTGAAGTTTGAGTTTGCACTTGTCTCCTTAGGGCATATTGAATTTCATTTCTGATTTAGATTTACAGATAATTTGAGATGATGGAATTTTTTTCTCCCCTTGTAAGGTAAATCTGTTAGAGAAGTTGTTAGTGGATTTAAAGATGGGCAGAAGAAATGTACAGAAGGGTGCTGTTCTTTGCTGGCAATGAAGAACCAGACACCTGGAGATTAGGGACTGAGCCATCTGTATTATAGCACTTTTGTCATCGAATTCTCTGTTATATGTAAAATTATTAGAACTCTTATGCTTCTTCAATCCCTGTGGTGAGGTTTTGTATGCAAATGATTTTGACATTTTGTAACCAGCATGGCTGTATTGTGAAGTTTAATACTTGGCTTTCCATCTATCATGGCAAATGATACAAGATTATGGAACCCAAGTTGTAAAATTCCCATGGTTCCTACCTGTGCTGTAGTCAAAACTTTTAGACATTTATTTCTAATATTCATTTCCTTTTGTGTGAGATTATAGTATACTTATGTCATTTCCCCCTTCCCTTTTCCCTTTCAATTTTCTTCAAAGTTTATTGACGTGGAACAGCCACCTGTTCCGCACACCCTTGTGTTCAATGAGCATTGGTTCTCAGTTACTATAGCTCATAACCCGATTAGCTATTTTAATGTTTGCCAGAGAATCATCTCATTTTAAAAGTTTTACTGAAATTTTGGAGAGAAAGGCATAGCAAAAATGTATCCCAGCATGTTATTAAGCCAACATTTATTTTCTATGAAATTACTGTGAGCAGCATCATCTTTTACCAAGTTGTGACCATTAAAGAAGTAAGTGTGTGTGTGTGTGTGTGTGTGTGTGCACGCACGCACATTGTGTGTATGCATGCATGTACAGGCACAATTGTGAGGGTATGTGCACCTTTGCACATGGAGGTCAGAAAGAGGGGGCTGGATCCATTGGAGTTGAAATTATAGATATTTGAAGAGACGGACACATTCTTTATACATGGGAAGTGGGATTTTGAACCTCAGTTCTCATGATTAAATTCTGGTCTCTATGACTGAACAACAAGAGCAGCTAATCACCAAGCCTTCTCTCCAACTTCTGACTCACAATTTTAGTATGTCAATTGCATGGGGCCAAATTTATATGTGGATTTTATTATTTAAATAAGGCTATGCAAGCTATTCTTTTACTATTCCTTTAGCATTAAGAATAGGCACTGTCCACTTAGTATTTTAAATATTGAAATACACATATTCAATAGATGCTAGAATAAAGTGGTGCAAAATGTAAGATACAAGATATTTTAATTTCTGTTTACATGCTATGTACCTTTGTTTCATTGTGGTTTCCTATTATTTTCTTAAAATTCAAGCAACTCTTTTCCTTAGAAATATTAAATCTTTTATCAAATATACCACATGTTAAATTTCTTAAAGCATTAATATTTTCAAAATGTATAGTTTCCTTGCATTTACCTTCTTAGTAACATGCCTTAAAAATCCGAGAGCTTTTAAAATTATCCTGTTGTTACAGATATTATATTTTAAATTGCTCTCTACTTTTCCTTTAGAATCCCATGGATCCTTAAGTTCCATTTTGTTTCTCTGCAAGTATCTTTCCTATATCACCATAGTTATGTTTCATCCCTGTTTTGAAAGAATTTCTATTCCGAAATAAGTCATCATTGATGTGCCTAAGGATAAAATAATAGGGTGCTGGAGAGAGGGCTCAGTTGGTAAGAGCACATGCTGCTGTTTCAAAGGACCTGAATTCAATTCCCAGCACACATGTCAGAAAGCTTGAAACTTTCTTCAAGTCCAGCTCCAGGGGATCCAACATGCTCTTATGGGCTCCACAAGTATCCTCACACACATAGCATAAACACACACACACACACACACACACACACACACTAAAAAAATTAGTCCTAAAACTACAACTACAATCAGAATAAAATTGTGAAATTATCTTATTCTTAAACCTGTCCATCAGCTCCCAATATGAGAACTGTGGCTTGAGGTGGGGTTTGAATGTTATATATAAGGAGGCTTGGGAAACTCATGTCAAATATCCTAACAAAGAGTAAATGGAGAGTTTGAAACAATTCTTAAATCATTAACTTGTTTACCTTTCATTTGTTTGTGGTTAGAGATTTCTATATTCTTTTGTTAATTTTCATACTAAATTATGAAAAATATTAAACGGCATTTTGAAGATGATATATTTCGTGTTTATATATTAGTAATTTTAAAATTGCATTATAATGCCTAAGTTGTGAATGTCTGACTATTTCTGATTTCTTTGTTGATACCCATGGGGGGCCTGCCCCTTTCTGAAAAGAAACAGAGGAGAAGTGGATAGGGCAATGAGGTGGGGATCCAGAATGGAAGTAGAAGGGGTAGAGGAAATTGTAGTCAGGGTGTAAAATAAATGAATATATTTGATTAATAAAAATAAAAGTTAGGTGTTGAATTTCTACATTGCAAATTGGTATCTCTTTTTCAGTAAATACTGTGAATATTAAAAGCATCATGCAACAAAAGATTGTTGAGTTGTTAAAAATACCATAAGTGATATTTTATTATTGCTATTCTTGGGGAAACTAAAGTGAAGACGAAGTCAATAGATGGACAGTCTGCCTTATAAAATCTCTAGCAGCCATTATTATACCTATTGAATACCATTGCTCTTCTAGAAAGCATGTCTTCCAGTTCCTCTGAATTGAAGAATTTTGTATCTACCTCTCCTGCTTGTCTCAAACACTGGTTAGTTACAGCTACATTCTTTGCTAATTATTCCTAATTAAAATTGTCTAGGCTTTCTGGATCCACAATATTCGTTAGTCTGTGTGTTCTTTCTTCCTTTTCTGTGTTCTAGTTCCCTGCAGGAGTTTTAGGATAAGTTATCTTAGTAGAAATCCATGGAAAAATAATTTACTGCAATCTTTATTGTTGTTGTTGTGTGTGTTTGTATGAAGTTATAAATGTTGGGCCAGATTGATTGTGAGGTCATTTTGAACTTTTAGGTTTGTTGTTTGTTTTTCTATGAGAAAACATAGACACGAGGAAACAGAAGAGCATTCTGTTAAAATCTTGGCTCACATGCTGAGTTTGACAAGTTAATTGTCAAATACCTACTCAGTGCCCATTTCTTCCCCCAGATTTAAGTCTGGTCTTAATTTTGATCTAATTTTCCTACTTAAAACTTGTGCGTTTTGTTCAGCGTTTTCTTTCAATGTTCTATTCAATTATCTGCATGTGTTGAGATATTCTGGGTGATATCTAAATTGTATTGCACTCAAAGGCAATTTTATCCTTCCCCCCCAGGTAATACTTGACAATGCCTAGAGACATTTTTGTTCATTAGGATCTATGGAAGACATTGAAACTGGAAATTAGGGAGCAGAAGACAGGAACACTGATGAACTTCCTGTGTTGCACAGCATGCCCAACCATCTGCAGCAAAAGAACACCAATTATCTTGTCCAGAATATCAGGAGTGCAGCAGTTGAAAAACTAACACAAATCCATTGAATTCAACTTGATGAACTGAATTGGGCTGATCATCCTGTTTTAGCAATAACTGATGCTGAGTTTTGATTAAAGGGCTATGTCTTTCAGATAGGTGAAATGTTGCATTTATTGAAGTAAAAATAATGAGACATTGTGCTTTTTCTCTATTCTCGATTTAAAATGAAGAATACTTGTAAGATTGCTGCTAGAAGAACAATAGCAGAGGTACTGTAAGGATCAGTGTCCTTTGCAGCCATACCACATCATGAAGTAAGCTTTCATACAGCTTGATAAACTCATAGTTTGGCCTCAGTCCAAAGGTTTAATAGAAATATGTATTTGTCCTCCTTTTCATCTGGAAGTGTGAAAGCATATGAGTGCTTACCTAGGCATTCTGGAATTAAAGTTCATTTTCTCTACATCCTAGCCCTCTTAAGTAGAAAAAAATTGATTGTTGGATTTCCTTTAGCCTCTTGCTAAATATTATTTTTGGTGATACTGCACCTGCTTCACAAGCACTACATCACAGCAACATTCGTCCATATCATGTACAAATCCCCTTGATATCTCTCAGCCAAGACATTGGATTTCTATGTCTACTACTCTGTTTGCCTTTGAACTTTACAAAAAACTTAAGTATCTTCAGCATATTTGTAACTCTAGACATAATCAACAAAACTGCATAAGTCTAAAATAATTTCACAAATATCAAATACTCACAAGATCTCATTCATAAATATGCTTCAATAAAAAGAAATTACCTGATTCCTCCATCCAACCTTGAGGAACACAAACTTAGAATTCCTTCCAACATTATGAATTGGCTTACACTTAGTGATACAAGCATTTAGCATAGATTAAAATCCAACCTAGGCCTTATCATGAGCACAATGAAGAAAAAACGAACGATAAAAACTCGAGATCTAGAAAAATTGTTATGCCTCAGAACATTATCGCGATGAACATCGAAAAAGCAGTGGACTCGTGACTCCTCCTAGCGTTTTCCCATATTTTATAATAAAGAAAAATGTTTTTTCGATATAAAAAGAACTAAATCATCGGGTATGATGAATATAATTATACTGATCCTTCTCATTTCAGTCTCTCTCTGTTCTTGGAAGTATAAATCTTCTACTAATTTTAGAAACATTTTTCTCTCATCATCCTTCGTAGGATAAACAAATCATTATGAAATACGATTTCAATCAATTCATTCTCACATCTACATATCAATCTTCTCTATTATCTGCTATAAATTACCTACAATACACACACAAGACAATACAACTCTACACAATCTCTACTTTACAAAAGTTTAACAACTGGAACAAAGGAATTGTAAATTTATTATTCTACTTAATGTCTAGCATAAGAAACATGAACTTAATTTGAGCAATAATCCTACATAGATGCTATCTATTTATAGATACTTATACCAGAAAAAAATCTCTGGATCCAATCCATACGACTCACGAACTGAAAGATATGTGAAAATAATAAACAATCAATAGGTCCAAAACGTCTTAGCATCACGCTTAGATAATGCTGAAGAGACATCTATGAAGAGGCACACAGAAGAACAAGCAAAACCGAACGAGTTATCAGTAGTGAAAATGAAGAAAATAATCCCTAAGCATGGACAACATTATATCAACATAGTAAAAGGTACGTATTACTTGTGAATAAATACATGCCATTACCTTAACACTCGCGCACTACTTGTAAATGAATAATTATCATTAATGTATTATAATATTACAAGCTACTAGCAGAAATATCGACCTACATTACAGGATTAAAATATAAGCTGTTTAAATGAATGCGATCACATGGGCAAATAGATTTCATGAATGGAGCAGTGTGGATGCTTTAGCAGGGACACACAAAATTCCTTGGACAACACACAACAATCAACACAAGAACATGCAAGAAATTCCTACTAGTGCAGCCATCTCACTCATGTCCTCTGCGAGCGGGGTCCACTGACGCTATACATGAAATCGACGGGTGACTCTCAGTCGTCTCTCCTCTTCTCCTACTCTACTACCTTTTTAATTTAAACACAAAATAACATTTAATTCACCTAAAAAAGTGAAATACTGAATGAGAGAAGTTTGATCTGACCTTTAATTTTACAGAGCATATTAATAGGAAGGAGTTAAAATATTTCTCACAGATACCATTTAACAAGACAAAGCACTAATTATTTTGGATCTTTAAATTGTTTTTTTCCCATCTGTTTCTAAACTATATTGTCTCTAAGGAGTACATTTGCACGCTAGCCAGAAACTTCATACAAGAACAATCGAAATGTGTTCCTCAGGTAGCGGTCGCAAGGAACTTACATGAGACACAGAATGCATCTGCTCATACCATCAGTTACCAGAGGACCTTGAGCTTTCAGTTACCATGTCGGCCCATTCACATAAATCCATAAAGCCAAACACTAATCCTATAGGAGAAGAATATTATCACGCCACAGGAGAACACCAGACTACTTGGTAGATCTAGAGTACGATGGAATCATAGATTTCTATGGTCAGCCCGCCCCATCTAAAAAAAAAAAAAAACCAAGGTCCTATACATATGCAGAAAAAAACAATGCAGGTTCACATCTCAGTTTAGTTGATTAGTGTTCTTTCTCAACGTAAAGTAAGCCGTGGATCAGTAGACCTGAATGTCATTCCCGAGAACAACATGGCTTATCTTAATATGCATTGTGGGAAGCCAAGTACCCCTGTATGGTATATGTGAATGCTCATAACTCACATACAACATGCACAGAAGCTTCTTTCATACTTACTTTATCTGTTCTCCTTAAGATGAACGAGAAAATAAACACGATACTAAATTGTCGTCTTTGTACGCCAATAATATCACACATTCAATGTTGATAAAAAGAACCTAGACAAGAAATAAATTAAGCAAGTTGAAAGTATGAAGGCTGTAATAAGAAATCGTATAATCTCCAATTGCCGGAAATAAGTGTCATTAAATTATGTTGGCTTTAAACAGTCATTAAATAGCTGCACAAAAGATGTCCGGAATCATATTAGCTCCTACCATCATTCACCAACAAGAAATATAAACTACGTGAAATGTGTGACATACATGAGACAGGCACGAGATATCTCCTAGAATCGACAGCAGACAAGACGACTGAACAACACGATCCTGTGCATTAAATGAATGGACTTTGTGTGCGGTAGTGGCAACAGTCACGCTACTATGAGGTTGTATATTAGGATTACTCTAGGTTGTTTATTTCCACACAGGTGATTAAATAGCCTGGGACATCACTGTGGCTAGGCATGTATCTGAGTCAGCTAATAAACTAAAAGTATATCAGAAGTGTAAATTTCACGCATTAAGTGTGAGAGAGAACAACACCACTATTACCACACATGTGGAGAAATTGAATCCAGGTTCTTTGTATCAGTCAAAAGAAGATCAGATAGACCTACTGCAGCGCTATTCAAGGTCTTGGGTCCATACAGGTTACTTACATACTTTCCTAGAAAATAGGTTATATGCCGGAAAAACATTGAGTGGTCTTCTGTTTCTCTTCTCTCATACACTAGTTGACAGAAAAATGAAGAAACAACAGTCAAGTTCAGCATCCCAACACAGCAGTTCAAATAAATTTATAATTTGTGTATCTATAAATCTTCAAGTTTAACGAAAAAAAAAAAAACCATCCCAACATCACATATATTCTCTAATATTTAGTATATATCTATAGAATCCACCTAGCATACAACATTAACCATCCCTTTCATTTTCTACAAAAACCATTCAACCACACGTTTTACTCCTTAGCTAACTCTCTCTGTCAAAGGTATACTGTCCTATATTAGTCCATATATGAGCCTACACAAGCTCTTTATGTTGTTGACTTTGTACGTACTCCCTATAAACTCTACACTAACAATATAATCCACTGTTAGGAAATTCTGTTCATTTTTAACTTGATCAATATATCTATATTTCAGGGATTTGTACACATCCTTGCGCTAATGGATACACGCAATAAATAGAAGCACTTACTCTGGACGCAGAGACTATTATTCTTAATTGGTTTAGGATTATTTGAGCTCCTTTCTCCACCCACTCCTGTAATCCAGATAATTTAATTCCTGATCTTATATTGTTCCTGTCCATGTAATCACTTGTATACATTTGCGATCCTATGACTCCATTGCCACTGTTGGGAGACCTTATCGCGAGTCAAGTATTACTTGAAAATATCACTAATCAAACACAGTAATCTCTCAACAAGCCCAATTCCTCTTCCTCTGGATCTATATAATCTTTTCACCCACACTTTGACAATGATCTCTGGGCCTTAGGTATAGGAATTGTGTTGTAGATCCATGAGTTGGGACTGGCCTCTACAATCAACATTATGATTGGTTGTGGTTTCCAATCTGTTGCCACATAGTCAGAATAGGTATATCCAATATGATGCACACGATTAAGGGCTTTCAACCAAACACGTCTATAAATTATAGAGAATACTGCCAAAGCATAATCAAATATCATAAGAGCTAATCGTATGTATTCTATAATCAAAAAAGTCGTCACCCTATGTAGAGGTCTCTATGGACTTATTACATTTACAAAACTTACATGACTTCAGTTAGCATCACTTGAGTATTTAGGTACTTAGGCTTATCACAATTGTTTACTAACCAAGAACAATTATGTCCTTACTTAATTTGAAGTGGGTCTTATTAACACAGTAAAGATGGCGATATACATTGGATTTACATAAAGACAAAAGAATATAATGTGAACTAAAACACTATACTCTCCGCTAAAGCATCTCAATCATGAGAGTTACAAAAATGTCACGCAGACTGTCAATGCTGTTGTAGCTACATCCAACAAGGTACATCATAAATCTGAGACTATCACTTATCAGTTCTAATACACCTTTTCTATGGATGATTTGTGTTCATCTCTGTATAACTCAAAGATATATAAGAACTAGTCAATTTCCAGCTCATTAGTGGTCTCTGGTCCTCGTGTTACTTACGAGGTAACATGATGATTCATAGAAACATACGAGAAACGCATTGATTCTTCCACCCAGTGCGGCAAAAAAGAGCACAAAAGAAAAATACCCCTGTAACTATATATTGTAGGTAATGATCGTAGTAGAACAACACCCTTATTCAACACTCAAAGAGGGCTTCACATTGCGCTGATGTGTGTTATATATTTCTTTCCCCCCCTCCGCTTGTCTATGGTTATGTTAAGGCAGCAGCCGCATTAACCCACATGTTTATCTCAGTCATCCTATCAGATTTCCTCACGATTTGAACATCCTTTCAGATTGTGAAGTATAATACCTGCAACGGTTCTAACAATGCAGACAAATCACAACAAGGAAGCAACAAAGAACAATGTTACTTACTGTGGGGTGAAGGATGGGGAACAATAAAAAATTACAAGGTGAAGTGGTAAAGTGAGCTTCGTGAAAGTACGTTCGAGGAAGATCCACAGAAAATGGGGGAGGGCCTTTAATTAGGCAGAGCTTAGGGCAAGAAGGATAGCAACAGACACGGCATGTAGAGTACATAAAATACACATCAGCACAATAGGGGGATTAAAAAGATATGAACCAATAAGTAGATGTTCATCACAAACATCAACAAGTCCATCAGGCAATACATCCCCTAGTCCATAAAAAAAATACCAAGAAGATATCTTATGAGGACAACGATATAAAACATAATAAACACTACAGCGATAAGACGCATTAGTATCAAATACACATAATAATCTGAACATGGAACATTTATCTAAATAACTCACCAAATTTTAGTTTGAACGTTTTTAAAGACACAAGAAGTCTAGATGCTATGAAATGTCACGATAGATAAGCTATTTGATTGCGTAATCTCCGCATAGGTGCGATGCTGAGAACGACAATAAACTAGGAGTTGAACAATTTACACAGGCTGTACAAAGGTAAGATCATAACTAAGGAATCATGCTATGATAACCCTGATCCATATACTTTGCTTCTCTCCTCACAAAGATATGTGCAAAGTACCATAAAACCTATTTATCAAACCTGTGAATTATATATAACTCATATAATTATTATTTCAGATTAATTAATGTTATTATAACGATTCATCACCCCAGTATGTACAGATAAGCTAAAAGTCATCTATCGCTTGATTCTACTTACTTATAAAAAAAACTAACTACGATAACTATAACACTAATGAAAGCTTATAGCAAGTCACACTGGAATCCACCAACACATGAGTAACTACGCCCACGAGAATCTGTTTCTTCTATCACTATTATAATCCTTAACGTATCTACTAGGAGTATTAAAGTTATTATAACCAATACTAATCTAAAGATACCATAATATCAGATAATGTAACAATGTGTTTTGTCAGCCGTACTATTTAATCAAACACCAACAGGATGAAGACACTCTTCTTGGAAAGATTATCCCAGAGTCTCTGGCTATGTGATTATGCCAACGAAAATAAACTCTGAGTACGCTAAATACACTCAAACGAACTTTATTATTATAAAAATCACAGCTGTCTAAAACACAACTGAATACCATTCACATCTACTAGTTGTTACAGAACAAGACACATGAGAGAATATGATGGCTTATCTAAAGTCTATAATCTTACAGCCCAGACACTTATACCTGATACAGGATTAGTCACATATTTATCTCGAAAGGAAGTTTACGCTTACATACTCCATACAATTACAGTCTATATAAAAATGGTTCTTTCGGGTACTTACTGCGGAATATGATAATTTATTTCTCTGTGTCTTGAGTTTTCTTCAAAATATAATATTTCTACCATCTCTCCATAATTAATAAAATTTCCTTTTTTTTTGTAAAAAATTGTGGTGATGATGATGTCCTGTGTGGGTGTAGAGATATACGACAACAGATGACTGATCACAATGGAGATCCGATGGACACTAAGTTCATTATCTAGAACAAGTCGTGCTTAGCTCTTAGTTAGACAAAACACATTAATGCGGTTTATCCCGAGGGGCCCATCACAGGAAAAGCAGAAGGTCTCAAAATCATAAAGAGACACCCTGGCTAACCAAGTACGTCAAAACCCATAGGGGAAGAATCTAATGAGGGAAGAATAGATAAGAACACAGAATTACGGAGTAGTATGGATACTCACAGCATTGCAATGGACGCTTTTATATCTATTTATAATTAGAAACTGGTACAGCTCGACATCTGCATTATCTCATTGTATCATACTAACTTTTATCAGCATGTATTAAAAAAATCTCACACACAATTTGAATCTTCAATTCTCTACTTAATAGGAAAATTCGACCGATCTCAAGATCGGTACTTACTAAGTTAACATCAAAGAGTACATGTCCCCTCACGACACAACACGGAGAGTATTCTCACTCAAAGCTAGTTCTGCTGGACATTCTTCTACAAAAAATACAGTGTATGGATAGTCTATCTCTTGTGATACATGCATTTTACTATCCCCGATGTGACTTACCTTGGAATTAATAACCTTAATGTTAGTAGACTAGCCAACACACCCAATTCTGTCATTGATATAATTTCCAGAAAATCATAGTACCATTTCCCACCATACATCCATAAGATAAGTACTCGTAGAATCATTACAATCTTGTAATAGGATTCATAAACGAGAATGTCATCACCGCTGCCCCAAAACTAACACTAAATAAGTTCCCCGTCTATTCCCGTCCTTCATTTTCTAACGAAGTATATATCCTTACCTGAAAAAATGCACAAATTATTCTGCCTCCAACCACACACCACCTTCAATCACTCTATTACTATCTCCCCTATGAGAGTATTATCAACTGGCACTCACTGACAAAACCTCCTAACCAAGCCTGGCAGGACTGGCTTTGAGAACTGATATAAATAACTAGCATTTTGCCTAGGAAACGAACATTCCATTCCTCTAACCAAGCATAAAAAGAAAAGTTACGAAAAGACCATACGAAATAAGTTCTTCAATAGCCTAATATATCTGACCTATGAAGGTCATTCTTCATATAATAGATAAAGCTTCCCACCATTCTGACCATACCTTAAGATGCAGTGGATATAACACTTGTAAAAACTAATATCCACCGCAAACGTGTTATTCTCTGCATTTCTAACCAGAATACCTGTTGATCAACACTAGAAGGACAACTGTAGAAACCTAGTTCATTTTTTATAATGCAAGATATTATTTCATTCACTCACATTGTTAAACTGATAAATACTCATTAAACCAACCAACACAGAGAATCATATTTCATCATATCCATAGACCCTAATGACAAAGATATCCTTAAAGAGACATACCTAAAAAGACAGTACATAAAAAGTATGATCAAATGTACCATATCTTAATATAACATTAACTATTAAAGAATCATGTACCTTCATACAATATTTTCTCAAGAATATAGAAAGAGTGAAACAAATATCATTGTGGAAGCTTTTCAGTGGCCATCACCATGTTACTAGACATAAATGGCAAACATATAGATAAATTAGAGACACTAAAAACAGGTCCTAGTGGTCGAGATCACGATCATAATAATGAAATCTTATAATAACGGGAAATCTTTAAAATAATCCCTTAATGTGTACAGATAGCTTTAATTAACATATTGAATCTATCATAGTCATGACATCTTTAAGATGATTTAACCAATAGAAGTTCCGTCCCCTTACTCACGGCGAACGACTACTTATGGCAACATTTTCTCATATTATTTCTATTTGTACACACTTACTCAATCTCGTTAACATCTTTGACGATTCTCTTCTATGCATCATAATATAATATCCTATAATCACCGATATTACAATGCAACATTTAGGTCCTATTAGAGACAACGATAAGGTATTTCACCAAACACATACATTCTAACCACAATGTTTCACAACTGAAGTGCTAAAAAACAAAACAAACAAACAAAAAACCCAAACCAAAAAAAAAAAACAACAACAGCAAACAAACAAACAAACAAAAAACATGGACAACTTCAGTTCTTGTGGGGGAAGTTCCTGTGTAGAGGTGGCTTAGTGGATCTCTGCTGCAAGTTTTCACAGGTCACAATCAAAGTGTGTAATCTGATTGTTGCTGAGCATTGGGTACTGGTGGGTTGTAGTTCTTTGTTGGCTGCTCTACTGAGATCCTTAGTTCCCTTAAGGCTATTGGCCTATGGCCACCACCATGTAGCAGTTGCTTGACAGTTCTTACAGTATCTCGGCTTACCCACCCAATTCTGTAAGCCAAGAATGCAATAGAGATTGCCTTTAGCCAGAGACAGATGGTAACTGTAATCAAGAGGGCGCTATCCTGTCACCGAGGCTGTGCTTTAAAGGTTAGAAGCACTAGGTTAGTCCACAATGAGGACAATGAGAGTAAATCAAGGCACACTTAACCAAGGACAAAGGTCACTGTAGACTTACTGGAAAGCCAGTTTTAATTAAAAACAAACAAACAAAAAAATCTTCTTTGGAGATCAGGAAAACAGTGCAATTTTTAAGTGCACTTGCTGCTCTCTGGGGACCTATGTCAGGTTCTCAGCACCTCTGTCAAGGGGCTAACTGTCTTTTATAACTCCAGTTCCAGAGGATGTGATGCCTTTGGCTTCTAAAAGTGCCTGTACCCACCATGTGCACATACCCATATGGACACTCACCCTACATATAATGAAAAATAAAAATGCATCTTTAAAATTCTACTTTGAAACAGAGGAGACTTTTTTTTTTTTTGGTGATGCTGTTTAACTTTGTTTTGAATCTGTGTCCTTGGCATTTTAAGTTATGAATTCTCTATTGTTGGAAGACAGAATGATAAAGAAGAAGTAATCTACCTTAAATCCCAGGATAGCCACTTACCAGCTGTATTACATTAACTGTGTTACTTAATCCCTGAGCATTCACGGATTTTATTGGTTAAATGATATTTTAACTTAATATAACCAAGTCTTGGGCTTCTTTTAAGGGGAAATAGTAAGATATATCACTTTCCAGAGTTTACTGGGCAAACAGCTATCCATCTAAAGAATCGATGTTCAATAATAGGACTAAAAAGGAGTTATCCTGTCCCAAATCCCTAATTAACCTAGAAGTGAAACTGGTTCAGTGATGTAGAAAAGTGTGTGGTTCTTGATGAAGAGGGTTTTCTTTTTCTATTTATATTTCCGGTAATATTTTCTAAGTAGTATTCTCTAACCATCAGCATTCCTTGTATTGTGGACCATCAGTGACTAGCAACGACTAGCTCTGGTCCTCAGAGCACAGCAGCTGAAGCCCAGTCCATCTTCTTTGCCCCACGCTAGAACCTGCAAGTTCCTTCTCTGCTGCTCTCATGTTCCCACATATTTCGTTGCCTCTCAAGTGTTCCTAAGTGCCAGTACTTAAAATCTTTTGACAGTTTGACTGAGGAAAATAAAACCTAGCATGGGAACATTGCCTAGAAATATTTATTGATGTTATTAAAAAGATTTCACTAGAATAAATCAATATATAATCGCTATATTCAGGGATTGTAATTCCATTTTGTAGAGCTGTTTAACTTTGCCATTCAGAGAAAACCTAATGTTTTATTCATGTGTTTTTTTTTTTGAAATAGAGGCCAAATATTCATATTTATAATATGGAAAAAGTTCCACATTAATATTTAAATATCTATCTCTAAATTTAATCAAACACAATTAGCATAATGGAAACAAAAATATATGATCCTAGTCAATACTTACTTAAATGGACTTATAAACTACTGTTTATTGGAATTAAGATTTTAAAGTTCAATTTGTATTTAAAAAGCTACTTAATATGATGATCTTCCTAATATATAATCCAACACATGTATCTTGGGGAATTTTAGCATTTCTTTTCGTACCTATCTATGTGGGAATCTATTTCACACTATTTTATAAACTGATTCAGCATTTGTAAAAGTGCTCTCTCATTGACTGACATGTAATAATTGCTCATATGTGAACGTTTATATTCCAGAATTGTCCCAATATAAATTCAAGTTCTTTAAACAGTGATCAGTTAGTGAAGTCTCCAGTCTGTGAATAATAACATGGGGGCAATTCTTTACCTCCTTACTAAATGCTGCTGAGTGATGTTACAGGGTCTCTTTCCCACTTGTTTTTCGTTCTTATTTTTCCTCAGTGTCCTGCCTTAGATGTTGTTGCCTGAATTCTGGGAATGATAGGAGAAGAAATGCATGGACACTGCACAGGGCATGACTAGAATGATCAGCGTTTCTGGTGAAAGTCTGACTGTGACCATGAGGGTTTGCCAAATGACAAAGTCAGCTGGCAGGGGCATTAGGAGAGTGCCAACTACCTGGAGGAAGACATAATCAGGCTTGAAAGTCATGGGAGAGCTCATAGAGAAGAGGTGAAATCAAAGGGCTGGAAGAAAACTGACATTGCTCTCTAACGGCAGCAATGGTCTCTTGAGTGCCTGCTGTTTCCTATTGCACAGAAACTATTCCCTTTTCACACCTGCACTAATTTCACAAGAGATCATTTTATCAGATACATTGCTTGTTGTATGTTGTATGGGTTGTAGTGGACTGTGATGTCCCGTGAGTGCCATGATATTTCCCATCCTGCTCAGCCTCTGGGGTCTATAGTAGTCCTGGCCTTATTCTCTTTGGTTCTCTTCACATTTCTTATGTCTGCTGAATCAGGTAGAAACCTGATTATACTCTGGTTTGAATGGGGCTCCTGAAACTGCCCTCCCACCTATACACTTCCATCAGATGATTTTTATCTACCATGCAGTCAAAAGTTCTAACTCATCCTTCGCAGTCCTCTCCCAAGTCTCAGAGCTGCTAACTAAATGATAGATGAGGTATAAAGATCCATGTTCTAGTGGGCTGACTCTCTTGGATCTTCTGTGTCTTTTCTCTTTCTTTAGTCAGTGCTCAGCAGCTCAGATGGTTTTCCTTCACAGTGGAGAGGGAACGCTTCTTGCCTGATATTGTACATTCTGTTCACCGTGAAGCATTGAGGAACCTGTTAAGCACTCAACAGTTACTAAGCACCACATCCTTTGTTCTTGAGACACACTGATGAAAGGACATTTTGAAACTTAGGGCTATATTAACACTCTTTCAACAACACTTGGGGTTTCATACCCAAAGGTCCACACCCAAAGAGTATTGCTAGGCTAATTGAGATGCAGCCAGGCACAATGTGTGTTACAGAAATCAAGAGACAAAAATGTCAAAAAGTCTCTAACGTTTTGCACAGTGAAATCATTACTTGCCTGTTAAGTGTGCTTCATACCAGGTGTACTGGCTGTTTTGATGACAAATTGACACAGCTAGAGTTATCAGAGAAAGGGATCCTCAATCAATATGGCTCCGGAAGATCTAGCTGTAGACAAGCCTGTAGCGCATTTTCTTAATTAGCAGTTCAGGGGGGAGGGCTCAGGCCATTGTGGATGTGTGGGTGCGTCATTGCTCTGCAGCAGGTGGTCCTGGTTTCTATAACAGAGCAGGCTGAACAAGCCCAGGGGAGGAAGCCAATAAGCAGCACCCCTCCATGGTCTCTGCATCAGCTTCTGCCTCCAGGATCCTACCCTACTTGAGTTCCTGCCCTTACTGCTTCTGATGTTATATGGAACTGTGAGTGAAATAAACCTTTTCTTCTCCAAGTTGCTTTTGGTTGTGGTGTTTCATCACAGCAACAGAAACCCTAACTAAGACACCAAGAATGTAATGATGGCTTAACATATGAAAATCAGGTAATATTAACACATTGTGAAATGAGAATGAAGGATATACATTCATTGACCATCTGAACAGGTACAGTAAAAGTATGTGTATATATTAAAAATTCTTTTAATTTTAAAGCTAAAAAAAAAAACAGATACAGAGCGATCAGAACTCAAGGTAATAAACACTGAATGACTAAGCCACAACCAACACCATCCTAATTAGAGAAAGCCCAATAGCTCCTTCTCTGTGACCAGGAACAAGATGAGAGTGCTTGATCCCACTGCCTCTGTTCAATCGTGCTAAAATCTTTAGAAATGGTAATTAGAAAAGAGAGAAAAGGAATTCAAATAAGAAAGGAGGAAGTCAAATTACCATAAGACAGTATCATACATGATTCTATCTGTAGGAAAACGTAGAGATTCTAGCTAAAAACTACTCTAACTGGTAAATGAATTCAGTAAAGTAACAGGATGCAAAATCAACATAAGAGAATGTATTTCCTATATACTAATATCACAATTGTTCAGAAAGAAAAACAAAAGCCAGAGAACACTTTAGAGACAACACTAAACCAACCAACCAACCAACCAACCAACCAACCAACCAACCAACAAAAGGACAAAGACACCAAATGTATTAACTAAGGAAGTAAAAGACTTCTTCAAAGATAATTATAAAACAATTAAACAACAAAGAAATCAAAGAAGGTGACACATTGAGGTGGAAAGACAGCCTATATTGATGAACTGGAAGTATTAATACAATTAAAATACCCATCACTAACCACGGTGACATACAGATTCAGTGTGAGTTCCATAAAGACACACTTTTAATTCCAGCATCAAGGATGGAAAGGTGCCGAAAATGGCATATCTCTGTGAGTTCCAGCCTCGCCTGGTCTATATCGAGAGCTACAAGTCATCTAGGGCTACAGAGTAAGAACCCTCCTCCAGCAACAACACCAAGAAGAGGGCATTGCAGTGCTCCAATCAAAACAGAAAGAGAACAAATTGAACAAAAATAGAGAACGTGTAAGTAAGCAAAGCTGCATGTCTGTAGGTGACTTACTCTTGGCAAATGAGCTAAAAGCATACACTGAAGTAAGAAGGATTTATACAATAAAGGTTCCTAAGAAACTTGGTATCTACATCTTACAGATTGAAGTTTGTTCACTGCACCTCACTTTGTAGAAAATCAACTCAAATAGATAAAGGTTTTTGATGTTACACATACCCTACTGCAGGCAGACATAGGTAAACACGTGAAGATATTGGTTGAGCCAATGATTTCCTGAATTGGCCTCTGAGATCATGTGGCAAATGACAGAATGTCAAACTCAGAAGCTTTACAAGATGGAAACAATCAGTCAAGGAAGGGAGGAAATATTTACCAGCTTTTCTCCTGACAGTAACCAAAGTATATAAAGAACTTTAAAAAAAAAATGTAATAAGGTCTGTTCCAACTAAAATGAGCAGGTTACTTGAATAGATATTCCAGAAAGAAAAATCTAAATGGTCAATAAATAGATTAAAATATGTTCACTATCTTTAACCATCTGAGAAGTGTAAATTGAGCTAAAAACGATACTCTTTCACCCATTTAGAATGGCTATTATTTTTTAATAAAAAAGAATGGAGAGCACTCAGAAAAAAAGGACACTTTGTAACAATGATACTATGAACATAAATTAATATGAAAACTATAGATAATACTGTGGTGGTATTGTGTTCCCCAAAATATTGTGTACCTTAATAAACTTACCTGGGGTCAGAGAACAGACAAGCCACTAGTTAGGCAGTGATAGCACACGCCTTTAATCCTAGCATTCCAGAGACAGAAATCCCTCTGGATCTCTGTGAGTTCAAGGCCACATTGGAAATAGCCAAGCATGGTGACACACGCCTTTAATCCCAGAAAGCCAGCCTTTAATCCCAGGGAGTGGTGCTAGAAAGCAAAAAGATATATAAGGCGTGAGGACCAGAAACTAGAGGCATTTGGCTGGTTCGGCATTTTGGCTGGTTAAGCATTTGGCTGGTTAAGCATTCAAGCTTTGAAGCAGCAGTTCAGCTGAAAGCCATTGGGATGAGGACACAGAAGCATCCAGTCTGAGGAGACAAAACCAGCTGAGGATCCGGCGAGGTGAGATAGCTGTGGCTTGTTCTGTCTCTCTGATCTACCAGCATGGACCCCAATAACTCGCCTCGGGTTTGAATTTGTTAATAAGAACTTTTGAGATTCCTGCTACATAATACTATGGAAATCACCACCCCCGCAAAAAAGTGAAAATACAAATACTGTATGACTCAGTTATCCCTTCATGATTATACATCTAAGAACAATGAATTTGACAAATAACTAAAACCATTGCTTGCCTGCTGGTTATTATAGTAGTCACAATTGCTTAGACATAGGATATCTCTAGGTGCCTGACAAGTGGTGAAGAAATAAAGAAAATATGAATGCATGAACACAATTGAGATATTCAGTCATAAACAGAAAAGGAGCCCTGCCCTCCTCAGTAGATTAGTTGGAACTGAAGGCTTTCATGTGTTGTGAAATAGGCCAGAACTGAAATGCAATACCATACGTTCTCTCTCAGTGAGTTCTAAAACTAAAAATAAATACAGGTCTTGTGTTGTTGGTTGTTCTGATCTTTTGGGGGGAGCCCACCACCCAGCTCCCAAAGAAATCACACATAGAGGCTTATTCTTAATTATAAATGCCTGTCCTTAGCTTGGCTTGTTGCTAGCCAGCTTTTCTTAACTTATTATCTCATCTGCCTTTTGCCTCTTAGGTTTTTACCTTTTTCTTACTTCTGTAAATCTTACTTTTACTTTACTCCATGGCTGACTGTGTAGCTGGGTGGCTGGCCTCTTGTGTCCTCCGTCTTCTCTCTTGCTCCTTACTCTCCTCCCAGATCTTCTTCTATTTATTCTCTCCACCTGCCAACCCTGCTTATCCTTTCCCCTGCCCAGCTATTGGCCATTCAGCTCTTTATTAGACCAATCAGGTGTCTGAGACAGGCAGAGTAACACAGCTTCACATAGTTAAACAAATGCAACATGAATAAAAGTAACACACCTTAGAATAATATTCTACAACAGTTTGGGCAGACAGCTCAGTTGACAAAATGCTTGCTATACACACATGAGGACTGAGGACCTGAAATTGATCCCCAGAACTTACACAGAAAACAAAGTAGGGTGTCACCTTTGTAATTTTAGCTGTGGAGAAAGAGCTCCATCAGGCCCCTTGGACCACTTAGCATAATTGCTGATGCCCAGGTCATAGTGAGAGACCTTGCCTCCCATAAAAGATGGACAGCTCCTGGGAATTAACATCTAAGGTTGAACTTGAGTCTCCATATTCAAATACAAACATATGAGGCCACACGTACATGAATATGCATACACATCAAATGCACACACAGACACTCATGCATGCATGTGTGTACACACACAACAAGTAAGTAAATAGAAGTCAGGTTGAGATAAAGAGAACTGTGATTACTTGGATTGTTCAGGGTGCTAGGTGTGTGATTGTGGTGCTGATGTGAGGAGAAGAAATCCAGCATGAAGACAAAGTGGACTAACAGTGTTATTTATGTATGTCTGAGTATATCACCGTGAATTGCACTAATATATGAAGTTTATACGTGTAATATATATGAAGAATAATAAATTAGGAATAAAATGCTGTTTTTTCCAGCTTATATTACCAGCACATCTATTTTTACTATATGGAATTTGAGGCCTATTTGCAATTATACTGCTCTGCCCTTTTCTCCTCATTACGTAGCACAATAAGTCTCATATAAAATATTAAATGCTTACTGAATGAATTAATTGTGTTGGCATACTAGTTTTCTTTTAAAAATGTCTTTTCTCATTGTTTGGGGCAATGCAATTTTACTTTATATTTCATGTACTATTTTATAGCTTGACTTTCTGATTGTTTTGCAGGGCTCCAGTGTACAGTTGATTGCTAGGCAATCACTCCATACTTCACTATAAACCCAGCTCCATTTGCTAGCAGATTCTTTTTCTTTAGTTGATTGTGTGTGTGTGTGTGTGTGTATGTGTGTGTGTGTGTGTGTGTGTGTTGTGCATGCATGTATGTGCTTTTCAAGATGCACATGCACCGGTGAACATTTGTATGTAGATGTGCATGCAGGCAGGGACCACAGACCAGCATCTGGTATCATTCCTCAGTAATGCCCTCTTCATTTGTTCTCTCTGTGTGTATGTTCATGCATGTGCACAGGTTCACACACACAGTTGTGCACATGCATGTAGAGGCCACATATCAACCTGCAGTGTTGTTCCTCAGAAGCTGTTCACCTTGCTTCTTTAGGCAGAATCTCACAAGACTACAAAAGACTGACTGGTCAGCAAGCCCCACAGATCCCCTTTTCCCCACCTTGCCTCCCCTGGGATGACAGATGAATGCTAAAACACCTGGGTTTTTAACTCAGATTCCTGACCTTCCAAGGCAAACACCCTAAACCATTGGTTCTCAATCTGTCGGTCTAGACCTTTTTGTGGGTCACATGTCAGATATCCTGCATATCAGATATTTACATTATGATTTATAACAGTAGCAAAATTATAACAGTAGAAACAAAATACTTTTATTTGGGGGTCACCACACCATGATGAACTGTCATAAATGTTTACAGGATTAGGAAGGTTAGAAACTACAGCCTACACCATGCTCCTGGGTCACCCTTATCTCTTTCATTACCACTGGATAAAAAAATTGATAATTTTGTCAGGCATCTGTAGTCTTCCTTAAGCATATGTCCAAACATTATATATATTTTACTGACCTTTCTTCTCAATTGAACACTTTTTGTAAAAGGTATTTTAGTTTCAAACTTTGGCGATTCACATGTTTTCAGACAGCTGAAAGTGTAAATGCTGACTGTATTAATTGAAAAATAGAAGGTGTACTCCAAATAGGAAATTATATTAGTAACTATGCTGAGTATTTGTTCATTAGAGAATCCTTAATACATGCACCAATTTGTTAGGGAAAATAAGGATTAGTACAATTATGCAAACCATATATTTTTCGTTTATTAATAACATTGCCATGAGTAAGATCTGAAACTAGAAATCCTAGTTCTCTAAAGGATATACAGTTCAATTTCTTTGGATAAATCTGTAATTAATTTGACCTTCTTATTTGAAGTTTCACAAGGTACTATGGAGTAGGCCTCCTTAGCCCATAACATGTCAGGTGTACTATAAGGAATTCTAAGTCATGACACATAAATTTCTTTGAAAGTTACAGAGTTGTTAGAAAACTTAGCCAGCAAGTCACAAAATATTGTTCCTTATTAAAAATTTATGCCAGAAATTTGTATGTGAATAAGGGGAGAACAATAGAAGCCTTGTGTTAGCTTTCATAAATTCCTCATAAATAATGCAGCCCTGTCAAGTTCATTTTCCTAGCTGGCTGTGCCTAATGTGTGCCTTTCCCTATTTGGATTCTCTTCCATCAGATATTTGTGAATCTAAATCCCGCTGAGAATAACTCTCCCACCCTTGTGTCTGTCTCCAAGGGAAAATATAATCTGCCTTCAGTCATCAAATTAGGAGCCAAAGTCTCTCTGCTGCCGGCATCGACATCCGCACAGGTCTGATGAGCCAGTGTGCTGACATCAATGAACACTTTATTAAATTACACACTCCCATAAGCAGGCGTGTGCTCTCACAGCCTCATATTTTATGCACTATTGCACTCACCCCCTGTTTGCTGAAGCTGAAGGTGTCCAGGCCAAACTGAGAATATAAAGTTCTCATGAGGTTATGGATTTTTTTTTTTTTTTTTTTTTTTTTTTTTTTTTGATTAAAACAAGGTATTTGTCAGGCTGGTAAGTCTTAAATTCAGACTGTTGTTGGGACAAGAGATAAACAGTTAGACTAAAAAAAGTTAAAAACAAGACAGGAATGTATCACAGGTATTAAACTTATACTTTTGGTCAGTGGTTATCACACAGCAAAGTGTCTCATCATAGGCACTAGGTTCCAAAAAGCCGGCCCATGCACTAGGAACAGGTCCTCTTCCCACTGTCTGTGGGCCCCTAAACAGTTTAAGCTAAGATAAGAAACACCGAAGACAGCTTATTTTGGAGAGGATGTGGAGCAAGGGGAACACTCCTATACTGTTGGTGGGAATGCAAACTTGTACAGCCACTTTGGAAATCAGTATGGTGGTTTCTCAGAAAACTGGGAATCAATCTTCCTTAAGACCCAGCTATACCACTCTTGAGCATATACCCAAGGAATGCTCAATCATACCACAAGCTCAACTATGTTCATAATAGCATTATTTGTAATAGCCAGAACCTGGAAATAATCTAGATGCCCTTCAACTGAAGAATGGATAAATAAAATGTGGTACCTATACACAATGGAGTACTACTCAGCAGAGAAAAAATAATGACATCATGAGGTTTGCAGGCAAATGGATGAAACTAGAAAATATCATCCTGAGGGAGGTAACCCAGGCTCAGAAGGGCAAATATGGTATGTACTCACTCATAAGTGGATACTAGATATAAAGCAAAGGATAACCAAACTGCAACTCACAGCTCCAGGGAGGCTAGCTAGTAAGGAGGACCCTAGGAAGGATGCATGGATTGCCCAATGATGGAGAAATGGATGAGATCTGCATGGGCAAACAGGGAGGGGAGGGGGTTAATGGAGGGCAAGGGACTGGAGATGAAAGCTTAGAGGAGTGAGAGGTTTGAGCTGGAACAAGAACAGAGTGGGAAAGCAAGGAAAGAGATACCATGATAAATGAAGACACTGTGGGAATAGGGAGAAACAGAGTGCTAGGGGGTTTCCCAGGAATCCACAAGAATGACTCCACTATAGACTACTGGCAATGTTCCAGAGGGTACCTGGGCTGGCCTACTCTGGTGATAAGATGGCTGAATATCCTAACTGTCATCATAGAACCCTCATCCAGTGACTGAAAGAAAGTAGATGCAGAGATCCACGGCCGGGTCCCAGGCAGAGCTCCAGGAGTCCAATTGATGAGAGAGAGAGGAGGGATTCTATGTGCAAGAGATATGGAGACCGTGACTGGAAAAATAAAGAGACAACTAGCCAAACTAGTGGAAACACATGGACCGTGGACCAATAGCTGAAGAGCCCTCATGGTACTGGACTAGGCCCTCTGGATAAGTGAGAGAGTTGTTTTGCTGTCTATTCTTGTAAACTTCTGAGGATGCATTTTAAAATAGTAGGGTTTTTAATTTTGTGACATGATATCCATTGTAGCTCTAATTTTCATGTTTGGTCCACAAAGATAATGAATGATACTGAACAACTTTTTAGATGCTGCTGTCAGTCTAGGCATGCTGTTTTTGTTAAAATTTCTTCAGATGTTTTTTTGGAAAATTTTGTTGTTTTGTATTGTGTGAGTATGTGTATGTACGTATGCATAAGAGTAAGCGTGATCATGCCATGCATGCCTGTGGAGACTAGAGGACAACTTTCAGGAGTGAGTTCCCACCCTCTGTCTTGGTGAGGCAGGATATGTTTCTGCAGGTGGGCTGCATATTCAGTGCTAGTGGGTGCATGATCCTATGGACAGTTCTCCTGTCTCAGCTCCTCACACCTACAAATGCTGTTGTTACAGACATGTACCACAGCATCTAACATTTTTCATGGGTTCTGTGATTGAATTTAGGTCATCAGGCTATGTTAGCATTTTTTTTTTTTTTTTTTTTTTACCTGTTGAGTCACAACCTAGACCCCCTTTTCAGATATTTCATTGTATTTTGTTGTTGTTTGAGACAGGGTCTCATTCTGCATAGCCCAAGCTATCTGGAACTCATAAGCTAACCTCAGCAGGCCTTGAACTCAGGATCGCTTTCCTGGTTCGGCTTCCTGAGATAACAATCATAGGCCTGTGAATTTTTTGTTTGCAGCTATTAGTTCTAACTTTCTTAAAATTTCATATTGAGGTACTTTATCAGATTAGAGTTTTGCAACTCAGCCCCTATTCTATGGACTTTTTTTTATACTTTATTCATTGGTGAGGAAGAGGCATTATATCAGTTTTGACAAAAATCCATTTGTCATCTTTTTTATTTCATAGGTCCTAATTTACTATCATCCCTAAGAAGTTTTTTTGCCAATTAAAATCACACAATATTCTTTTTGTGAAATTTCTCTCTAGAAATTCTAGGGTTTAGGTTTTTATGTTGGACCTGTAACCTACAGTCAGTGATTTTTGTTGTTGTTGTTGTTACATCCCTTCTCTTAAAGCACGGTCGTTTCATTTCTTTACTCTTATTTGCTTGACCTCTCATCTTTTTCTTTCATATCCTCCAACTCTACCAGGAATTCCACTGCAAGACTGTGTCTTCTAAATATATAGTAAGGGAAGCTACAGCCATGGAATCTCAACAGTATGGCTGTTTATACAAGACCTGAACAATTAAAATACCATTTGACATGCCAATGTGGGTGAGGGAAACAGCACAGGGTCCCACTTCTAGAGGAAGAGCTACAAGTACTTCAAACCTTCTGTGAGAGGTAGAATTTACCTTCCCCAGACAGAAGTACTCTAAATGGCTGTCCAATCCCAGACAGTTAGCCCTAAAAATATACTTACAAACAACACTAGGGAGACTCAATAGATTGTATTTATATATTTATTTGCATTAACATTTAAAAATATTAATTAAAGAATAAGAGGTAATGAATTTAAAAGAGAGAGAGAAACATGGGAGGAAGAAGAGAGGGGATGATTTAATTAAATTTCTGTTACATAAATATTTTAAAAATTCAAAATGGTAGTCTTGAGTTCAGTATTCTATTATCAGAAAAAACTGCTAACTCAGGATAAATTCTGAAGACTGTTCACAGAAAATACTTTTAAAGGGGATACAAATGTTTACAAAATATGAGAATTAAAATATATTGATATGTTCCCTTTAATAGTGAATTTCATAAAGATAGTTCCTTACATGTATAACCTGTCACGGGAACATAGTCGCATAGAATACCATTTCCTTCTACTTTCTCCTCCTTCTTCTCTGCCGTATTTTTTCTACTACATTATTTCTTTTTCATATTCATGTATATATCTCTATAAAATGTAGAATCTAGAGCCGGGTGGTGGTGGCGCACGCCTTTAATCCCAGCACTCGGGAGGCAGAGGCAGGCGGATCTCTGTGAGTTCAAGGCCAGCCTGGGCTACCAAGTGAGTCCCAAGAAAGGCGCAAAGCTACACAGAGAAACCCTGTCTCGAAAAACCAAAAAAAAAAAAAAAAAAAAAAAAAAAGTAGAATCTACAACTGAGAGAAAACACATGCTATTTCTTTAGTAAGATGATCTCACATTGTATCCATTTTCTAGCAAATGACATGATTTCTTTATAGCTGAAAGATGCTCCATTTTGAATATATATACATATACATATATGTATAGTCATATTGTACATATATATGCACAAAATATGCCACATTTTCTCTATTTACCCATTTATTTTTCAGCCACCTATGCTGATTCTAACACTTGGTTAATGTGAATAATGCTTTGAGATGAACATGGATATGTAAATACTTCATTGTGTTGACTTTGGGTGCTTTGGCTACATCCCAGTAGCGGTTTACCTGAGGTTCATGTGACTGTGTTCGCTTTAGTTATTTGAGAAAACTCATCAAGATCTAGACAGAGAACTTTCTGAATAGAAATCCAATAGCTTAAGAAATGACACCAAGGACTGAGGGATGGAATTGCAGGAAATTCTAAAGTTCCTCATTGCAAAGAAACTAAGTGAAGAGACGGTTTGCAGAATCAGAGTAAATCTTTGCTAACTACACATATGATAGAGGATTAAGTTATAGAATAAGGAAAGAAATGGAAAATAATAATAAAAGACACTAGAAGAACTATCAAATTGCTGTAAAAGACCTGAAGTATAGAAAATTATGCCTTGTGATGCATTCTTTGTTTTTGACTATTTCATTCCTTGATATTTTATGGGGTAAAGAAAGTAGGAAAGCATGATCTACAAAAACACTGGCGTTTTTTATGCATCCTTTTCCACTTCAATGGCTCCATGCATTTCTTAGTACACCCATCCATTTATGTTAAAAGTCAGTATAATAAATTATAAATATTTCATTTCATTTAATATAAATATATAAATATTTCGTTTCATTCATATAAATATTTCGACCCACTTAAGGGTCTTGAGTATGTGTGTGTACGCGCACACACACGCGCGCACACACACACACAAAGGTAGAGGAAGATTATGCCTCCCTTTCCTGAAGATATGGTTATGCAGCCATCTAACAGGTAGAAAAAGTAGCAAGGAATAGTATCATGTGGAAAGAATTTAACACAGAGTATACACAGGGTGTAACAACTGTACAAGAAAAGAAATGCTGAGTGGAATTCTGCATACAAGAGTAATTTTCAACTAAGTGAATGAATGGCACTTTGTAGATTAGGCCTTGACGATCCAGAATATAGATGGATTGTTTTGTTTCTGGTACTTGTTTTCGCCTACTTAATTCTTACTGAAATGATGGGTCCTTTTGGTTTCCACAGTAAATGTGGCTGGAGATAGGTCAAAAATACAATTGATGCAAGGACCAATGCCCAGTCTCTCTTGGAGTCTGAGAGAGCATAGACATTGTTGCTTCCTTTTACACTAGTAGATATTTGTTTTAATGGTAAATACTACACTGTAATCCAACATCAAATAATTCATGAATCAGAATTTTGAACTCTAATGCTTTATATGAATGATCTCCTCAATTGGTGTTTTGGCTATTGGGGGAAAATATGTAGGCATACATATACATAAATCAAAGATTGTTGAATTGGGTATTCATAAAGCTTATCAACTGAAAGGCTGCATGCTGCATTTTATTTGGAATTCAAAGAGTGTGCGCCGCGAATCGATAATTCTAGAGTGGGGATTAGAGTTTGTAGTTAATGAAGACAGAAATGAAAAAGGAAAACATATACATACTCATCAAAATCTGTCTTGATTAGGTACATTATAGTTTTAACTCATTCAACCTTTCTTTCGACTGATAAAACTCTTTATAAACTTAATTTTAAAAATAGTTGAATTTTTGTTTTTGAATAACATTTTCTTTACTGAAAATCTGCCATGTCAGTGGTATACTTAAGAAAAAAAAAAAAAAAAAGCAATCTGTGGCCGGGCGGTGGTGGCACACACCTTTAATCCCAGCACTCTGGAGGCAGAGCCAGGCAGATCTCTGTGAGTTCCAGGACAGCCTGGTCTACAGAGTGAGATCCAGGACAGGCACCAAAACTACACAGAGAAACCCTATCTTGAAAAACAAAAAAACAAAAGCCAAAAACAAACAAACAAACAAAAAACCCCAAAACAAAAACAAACAAACAAAAAACCCAATGTGTGGAATTTATATATCATAAGATCTTTTGACATTTTGAGGAGATATTGTTGACCCAGAAATTCACTATATGACCTGACCTAGCCTTGTTTTAAATTGCTTCCCTCATAATCTCCCGCCTACAGACAGTCCACCATATTTGTGCTCAGACCAGAACTTATTTTATTAGTACTAAAGTTTAGTTTTATCTTTTAATTATCATATTTACAATTTACATTCTTTTATTTAAATACTTGTTGGATGCATGTGGACATGTTTGCATGGACATTTATGTGTGTGTACATACACTTGGAGTTCAGAGGCTGATCTTTGGTATCTTCCTCAATCACTGTATGCCTTACTAATTTTGAGACATTGGCTCCTAAATAAATATTTTGCTCACCTATTGGCTAAACAAACTATCAAGTCCTATGGATCCTCTTTTCTTCACCATGACAGCACTGAAGTTACAGGTACAGTGTCAAACTTACATGTGAGTTTGCTGTGTGATAACCACTGACCAAAAGTATAAGTTTAATACTAACACAAACTGTTCATTTCTAAATCATTCGGTGCATTTTAGAACAGTACAAGAGGCACTTGGTGGCCTTCGTTAGATTTTGGTTGATAACACTGTGATTGCCTTACATAGCTTTACTGTCATACTTTCTCAGAGGTGACAGATTAACTTGTAGATGAAAACTCTCCTGTCTGCTTTTGAGGCTAATCCTTGCTGATGTATTTAGCACTAAAATGAGGGACAACCTTACCATTAGTTATGATAAGCATAGAGCTGAGGGCTCACCTATCAGCCCATGGAAGTGATTAAATTTATTTTAAAGTGGGAGAAAATGTGAATATTCAATTAAATTATAAATAATACATAAATAAATGAAATAGTCATTCTTATGTATTATTAGTATAATTAGCTCTATGAATTCAGTTGTAAAAAAGTATGTCCCATTTTTTTAAAAATAAAAAACAAATCTCAGTAAGATAAATGGATAGGGTCTAAGAAAGCTATAACACTATCCTGGGTAACACTGAGAAAATTGTGGCGGAAACATGATGTGAATTGGCCACCACATTAAAACAGACCTGAACCTGAATTTACATTTAAGCTTTTTTCTTAGAAAAATGAAATATTTTTGTTTCTTTAATGCATCAATTTGATATACTGGCACATTCTTTCCCTTATCCTATTATAATCAAGACCCATATTTCCAAGGCATTCAATGCCATTCACTCGATTTTATTGCCACAACTTAGTTTTAACATTTCACTTGGAAACAGAATAACTATTATAAACCATAAGATTATGTTTAATAATGGATTCATTTAGATGATTAAAAGATTGTAGATTAATATTGCAAATTTATAAAACAAACTATAGTCCAGAGTCGATTATCTATACCAAGTGCTTGATGCTTTCAAGAATTAAAATAAAAAAATATTTAAATATAAAAAAATAATGAGTCTCATTTCTTTGGGTTCAGTTGGAAAGTGCAGCTTAGCATTGAATCAAGCATTATGCAGATCTGACCCTGTCTGCTTTCAAGAAAATACAATATAACCTCCATGGGGTTATTTCAGTATTACATGCTGACTAAAGAGAAATAATGTAGGATATATTTTATGTGTTTGTTTGTTTATTTATTATTTATTTTTCCACTGAAAATAGATTCTTCTCTCGTACAATACATCCCAACCACAGTTTTTCCTCCCTCCACTTCTAGCTTTTTACCACCTCCCGTCTCCTTGAGATCCACCCTACCTCCCTTTCCTCTTCAGAAAAGAGCAGGCCTCCAAGAGAGGACAGCCAAACCGGGAGAACATGGCCTACCTACCCAATCAACTAAGCAGGGCTCACATGGCCTCACAGAGACTGAAGCATCACACACAGGGACTACTACATGGTCTGCTCCAAGTCCTCTGCTTGTTTTTGTGGCTGTCAGCTTGGTATTTATGTCGTACTCCTAACAGTGGAAGCAGATGTATCTCTGACTCTTTTGCCTGCTCTTGAGATCCTTTTCCTCTATTGAGTTGCCTTATCTTTTCTCCATATAATTTTGTTTTGTTTTTGTTTTTATAGAGTGTTTTTAAGTCTTTAACTTTATAGAGTGGTTTGCCACAGAAATGTGAGGTACTGAACTTAAGTGACAGCTAATTACTGTTAACATTTTTCCTGTTTCTTTTCCCTGACACTGATTGCATCACACAAAGATCTGTCTTATTATATGCATTTTTTTCTCATAGAAATAATTGTCTATATGCCTTAAAAACCAAGTAGAGAACAAATGGCCACAATGTTGTGTTCATATAACTGTTCCTTTGACTAACTTTCATAAATTCTATTGTGAAAATTTCCAGGTTCAGATACAACAACCTAAATACATACTAAATTCCAGTTTAATTTGCACACAATTTACAATCTACACAGTAGGATACATAAACTTAGGTATCAACTAAGTTTATGCACCATTTATTAGTACATGTATAAAATGTCTTCTTGGAAGTGATTTAATAGTTAATGATTGCTAACATCCTTTCCTTTTCTGTTCAAAAGAGTATGAGGAATATCTTACTTTAGGCCAGAATGTACACACACACACACACACACACACACACACACACACATACACACGCACACGCACAGGCACACGCACACACACACACACACACACACACACACACACGTACATATAAAATTGTTTTACAGAACCCATTTAAATTCTGGATCCAAGAAAATTGGGTAGCAGATGGCTTTATCTGACGATCTTTAAGCTACCCTGAGAGCATTCTTGTTACTCATTCTCTATAATGTAATGAACTCCAGCTGCAGTAAAATGAGATTTCCAGGAAGCAGCAGGTGTCATGCCACAGCTGTACTGGCACTGCTAACTTGGTCATGGACTTAGTTACATCTGGGACTCTCTCATTTGCTTCTGAGTCAGAAAGAGTTGAGGACACAGTAGGGAAAACTCTTGGATGCTATTCTTTTTACCTATCAACAGAATCATAGAGAGCGTGGTACCCCAGTCATTGAACCATTCGCTCACTGCTACTTCATGCTTTATCTGCCAACCTTTTCAAATTTATATAAGTTGTGTCTTACTTTGAAAATTGTTATGTGAAGATGTTAACACATTGTATAGCTGGAGATGTATATGAAATGTTTGTGCTTAGGTCATATTCTTAACCTGCAAATAAAAATGATTACAACCATTTTTTTTTCTTGAAGAGGAACAGCAAAGATTCGAGCTTTTTGTATATTATTCTGCAAATTTTTAGCATTCCTTGCAGTGAGTGATGGCTTATTCGAGACTAGTAATCTAGTCTTGGTCTTGTACTCATTGCTCAATTAAAAAGGTACCATTTGCATGTTTGGCCATCTTATGTAAGCTCTGTATCATTAAATATACAAATAAGGTTTTGTAAACATAGTACCATAATTTAGTTTTTTCTTTAGGTCAAAGAGCCAATATTCCTTCATTCTGAAATATTTTATAAGTGATAGTAATATTCTGTCTAATTAAAAAATACTGAACACTGTGTGAATCCCTGCATTATTAAAAATTTATAGACCATATAAGACCTGCTTTAAGTTACACCTAAACCGAAATGCGTGTGCAGAATACTTAAAATAGAGTGATAAATATTCAATGTAGAATTACACATTTTCTGACATTAGAGCACAGTAGGTAACATGTAATGAACTCTTGGAAAATATGATCAAGCATATGGCCTCATTTTATTTGAGTCCTTAGTGTAATGCCTTGATTCAATTTTCTCATAATTCCTTATTCTAGATGCATAAATTGGCATTAGTTAAATAAAAAGGAAGCATTCAATATGCTTTGAGTCATTTGAATTGTAAAAAATACACCTGGAAAATGTCTCTTTGTTTTTTAATATTGAAATCACATTAGACTGCATTTATTGAATGAAATTCTAAAAGTATTTAAAATGTCCACCCAAATTGGCTTAAATTTGTTCTCAATAATCATTAGCAGTTTATATTATCCTTATAAATGGTGAAAGATTAAAGTCTTACAGTGATATCCTAATGACTATAACCAATTGACTGAGGAATGACTAATTCTTTTTATTAGCTAATGATGGATGGTAGTGATCAGCAGTGATGTGTAGAGACAATGAGTAATTGACATTCACTAACGTGCCTATTACATTATAATTTCTAATCTTGCCTACTTACATACTAAAATTAACTAGTTTTGGATGAAGCTACATTTTGATATGCATTTCACAAGAAGAATGAATATTCTTTTATTAGAAAAGTGAAATGAGATCAGTATGTCAGTCTCATTCATGTGTACTTGCAAAGGGATTCTGTAGCTTGACCAGGAAAAGAGATGCTGTTGTGTATTGTACTGTGAAATAAAGAGTTTCATTAAAATAATAATAATAATAATAATAATAATAATAATAATAACAATAATGCCATTTAGTGATATTTTCTGGTATTTCCCATTGCAGTCTTGTTTATCATCCAATAAATACAGTAAAAACATGCATTTGAGCTCTGAAGCACTATACTCAAAATGTCATAAACATTTTGAAGATGATTTCACATACAAGGAAAGCCCATGTTTTTTATATTCTGTGCATGTATCTAGTTGCATTAGGACTACAAAGACAATATTGGCACACACACACACACACACACACACACACACACACACACACACACACACCTGTGAACTCAGGACTCACAGAGGCTGCAGTAGGAGGATTACTTTGATTCTCAGGCCTGTCTCATGTAAATAATAAACCCAGATTAGACTAACATATAAGGCCAGATCTTCTCTCAAGTAAATACATGAACAAATAAGTTAGCGAAATGGAGAGACAGAGGCACACAGAGAGAAACAAATATTGAACTCATCCCTACTCTGCAAGTGCCTAGACAGATAAGCATTTACCCAAGAATCTGAATTTACATTAAAATTTCAAAAACTCTGGTAGGAACAGAATGTGGGAATACATCATGATGAAAGATGGCTTTAAAATGAGTGGTGGTTTCTAACTACATATTGAGTTATATTGAATTATTTTTAAGACTAAGAAAAGGAAGCGTGGTTTTTAGTGTTTTTTTCTCTAGAAATTACATTACAGAATTTCATTAATTTTACTACATTACTTTAATCTCTACCACTTGCTTATTTAATTGTAATAATATAATTCCACCTACTACAGTACCTCCTTTTTATACAATTTTATATCATGATACTTAGCTTCAAATTTAAATCATAGATTATAACTTATTCATTAGGAATTTCAAAGGATATATCAATTACTCATTATAATACTAGGGTTTTCTTTAGTGAAGCTAATTCAATAAGTTTCAATCCCCTAAACAACATTCAGAATTACACAGTAATAGGGAAATATACGAATTAAAAGATTTATATAACAGTTGAAAAATTACTGCAAATTCGTTAAAAAAAGTGTTTAAAAATGAGCTCATCCCAAATGTTGAAATAAGGTTGAAGTATTATTTTCTTAGTTGCAGACATTTTAAAATATTTTAATTGACTTTATTCTTGATAAAATGGGTTAAGAAAAATCAATTTAGATAATGCCCTCCAGGACTTCTTTTAAGTAAGAAATACTGAGGTTAAGAAAACCTGTTAGAAGATATTGTAAGTTCTTTTGTCATGAGAAATGATTGCTTAAAATAGTGCGATGGACTACACAGTTGGCTCAGTGAATAAATTGATTTTTGTGTGAACATGGGAACTAGAATTTAGATCTCTAGTACACTTACCCATGGCCATGAATAGTGGGATGCACTGGCAACTCCAGCTTTGGGGAAGGTGAAGAAAGGGAGATACCTGGGACTTCCTGATCAATCATCCTGGCTTCATCTGCAAGCTCTGGGTTTAGTAAGAGACTCTGTCTCAAAAAATAAGGTCAGGAGCAATCGGAGTAGATATGCAAAGTTAACCTTTGACTTAGCTTCTATATAATCTTAAATTCCCAAAGACACTTACACACACACACACACACACACATACACACACACACACACACACACACACACACACACACACACAGGTGTGAAGTGATGGTGTATTGAATGGAGAAGAAAAAGGCATGTAGCTAAGAGCTATGCCTCATGAAGAAATGTACCTCCTGAAACAAAAGAATATATTGACTGATCATGTCAAATATTATATTGGTAGAAAATAAAAAGACTTTTCATAATTGGTGTCATATTACCAAAATAATAATTATTAGTAGTATTTATAATAAATAAGCATTGTTCTCAAATGTCTAGATATTGGCCCCTTACTTCATAGGAAATGTACAACAGGAATTAACTTTGGGAGAACGTAATAATGAGTGGATATAGTTTTCTATTTTGATGTAACCCTTTCATTGCTTGAATTGATTATGTCAAATAATTTGGATGTAATCTATATTAAAATAGACTTTTACTTACATTATAATTATTAACTCATGCATCTTATTGTGGATTCCTAAGGTATTTAATCATTAAACAGTTGAATATAGAAAATAGTGAAAATGTGATTCCGTTCATTATGTAGAGTTTTGAATATTTATTAACAGTGCTTAAATATATAGTTGCCTCTCACTGATTTCTAAAATGTCAGTCCTCTGTTATAATTATTGGTAGTTTATTACTTAACTTACAGGGAGCAGGAATATTGAATATAGTTGCTGTCATGTTTGTTAATGATCAAGAGATGAGTTAAGTATACTGTTACCTCAATAAATGTTAATATTCTAGTAGAACTCAGCAGAAACCCCAATTCATAGAAACAGTATTGGATTCTGGCCAGTGTCTTGTAACATATCCTGAATCGTAGAAATACAAACAACAGTGTGGTAAATATTCCTACTACCTAGAATGTAATCAATATAAGTGTCTGAAAGTCATGGCTCTGGGATGTAAAACTACATTATGCATCAGATCATTGCTAAACTCCGGTGGAGTATTACATGGCATATTATAATAGAGTTCATATCGATCATGTTGTATGACTTCATGTGCTCACTATCATTTAATACACTCAAGGGAGACATTGGTTCATCATTAATCTTATTTCCCTAGCACATTTGCATTAACCTTTCAATCATTTTAATAATAAAGGAAAAGGAAACCAAACAGATTGCTCCCAAATATCTGTGAGCGAAAGCATAAATGCGAACCAGAGTACTTAGAGTGCTTCTCATAAAACGCACAGAGAATTCAATCCTGCTGGTCTCTAAATAATTTAGAAGAATTATGATCTCCAGAAATAAAATATATCTACTAGAAAGCTTTAACAATCTACACAAATTTACAAAATAAAAAATGACCTATAATAATAATATAACACAAGTAATTGTTATTGTAAAGAGTTTTCTCACATTCATACATGACATGGATCATAGAACAGAAAATGATAGATGTTTACACCATTATACTTCCATATTATTTCTTTATTGAAAGTGGCTAATGAATTTCTCTAATGTCCAAGCCTCTGGTTTAGACACTGAATGTAACAGTAAGGAAGAAATACATATATCTCATTGCCCTGAGAGATTTTTATGGGTTAATTGAATGTATAATTGGTAAAAAGTAAAACATAGGTAGTGCATTGTGATACATGAAATGACAGAGTGGATATCAAAGCCAGAGCTGAAGGGTGATGGGTTCTAATCTAAGCAGAGACTTGAAGGCAAAACATGACAGAAAGAGAGCCCAAGCAGATGGGAGAATGGGACCCTTGGTAAAGGCAATACTAAGAAACCCCTATAGGACTCATTTTACGGGGCTGAAGACAAGGGCTGAAGTGAAATAGTTGTGTGAAGTAGCAGGTCATTGTAAAATTCAGTACCATATATTTGGGTAGACCTTGTTTTCTGCTCAAAATGCAAAGAATAATCCATGTAGAAATAAGACATCACCCAGTGGTGGTGCACGCCTTTAATCCCAACACTCGGAAGGCAGAACCAGGCAGATCTCTTTGATTTCGAGGACAGCCTGGGCTACAGAGTGAGTTCAAGGAAAGGCGCAAAGCTACACAGAGAAACCCTGTCTCAGAAGACTAAAAAAAAAAAAAAAAAAAAGAAAAAGAAATAAAGAAAGAAAGAAAAGAAAAGAAATAAAACATCACTCAACTCAACTGACATAACACTGGGATTACTTGGAAATGCTATAAAGAAAAGAGTGTCAGGTATGGGGTTGGAAAGCAGTGAGTAGGCTATTATCAGAGTAGATATTAGACACCATGGGCTTCTAGACCAAAGTGAAGACAGAAGTATGTTAAGATTTGCTCCGATTTTGCATTTCATTACACACTAGTAGGTTGGGAAGCGCCCACATCCAACTATGCGCGGCCCCTCGTAAGCGAACTACTCCAGATAAATCTCTACAAAGTTCCTCTACTCGACGGTCTCTAGCACGTCGTGCTAACAAGCGCGAGTTCGGTTCACTGGTGCTATCATTCCCGAGCAAACGCTCCAACAAGTGCCGTGCACTCTACTATGAACTCAGTGCTTTAAGTTTTCCCCCGTTTGTCGACAGTTCGAGTAGCAGCCCGCCCACGCGGTGCTAGCCGTAGAGTCTTGCCCCCTAGTTTGGCTGGCTCACTGTCCCGCTTCGCTACGATGACGCGCGAATTGTGTGTGCATCGCTCCAGTAAGCGCGACATCGCGTTAGCTTCGCTTTCTGTGTGATCTCGCCATTGTCTCTATTAAAGCGAGTGGTGTTTTTTTTTTTTATTTGGTCGTCGCCTGCATTTGTCTAGATCACACCCCTCACCCATGCGCCGCTTACACCGACGATCCGGTCATCCGTTGCTACAGATCTCCAAACACCCTCGCTAACGGCCTCGCCCAGTTACGATCTCACTCCCACCAACACCCACTTCGCGTTCCTGCGGCACTTTGCACGGGGGCTCCCCCGTCCACAACCCATCGCACACACAGACCGGCCGACCGATACACTACTCAGGGAACCTCCTGCCCCAGGCCTCCGACCTCGCGCAGGTGCCGCCCTCGGACTGGGGGTCGCCACCACGACCCGTAGCGGGCCACGGCGCACTATGAACGCCGGCCCCTACCAGAACCGACTCTGACCGACTAAAGTAAGCTGATGGCCTCCGTCCGTGAGCAGGCCCCGCCGCCACACCTGATTCCCCGGTTTCGAGCCAGATCATCAGACGTTCTCACGACACCCCTTCAAATTTGTATACACGCACCCGTATCCCTCCTCCCCTGCGAAACGGCCTTATTGACAGCCCACAGTTGTGCCTGTTGCCCTATACCAGAAGCCCGTGTCAAAATCGTCTTTCATTTGAGGTCCCATTTAATTAATTGTGAATCTCTTTTAATGCATCCGGCCCCGATGCTGCCACTGTATGTGGGCCGCTTGGCCTGGAGTGCGTGGTCAGAAAGGAGGTAGTTTAGTTTCTCACGCTGCCTGCTCTATCGCAAACGTCACTGTAGACATACTCTCGATTATCGTGCTGTATGGCCCCAACGTGGGCACCTGCCTGTATCCGCCACCTCACAATTTGCCCACTTTCTACGGGTATCTGTCAGATCTCTTCGTTTATTTCTTTCCTCAAATTTCTCTTCTACATCCCCCGCAGCGGACTGGATTAGACGGTTCAATGTTATGCGTGGACTCGCTATGTGAGCCCGCTTACGCCCCGCATCCCGCCAGGACAACTTGGCTAGGCTCCTGCTCGCCTTCGAGAGATATGTTTCGGTGCTTCCGGGCCTTGGTTTTGCACAGCTACGCCGCCCTGCGCCATTACACGCGCAACGGTGCGCTACAAATACGCCCGCAATCTCTGCGATTGCTCACTGTCGAAGACAAACTCTCTACTCGGTCTACAGCGCATATCCGCTCTCTCCGCCGGTCTGCTGAAACGGACCCGGGTGAATAGAAGCTAGATTTTGGGCGAGATTATAGTCTTGTGACTTACCAGTATCCTCGTCTCTGCCGCATTAGCTGCTGACTACGAGAAGAGGGTTCGGCATCTCGCCTACACGTCAGATCGGTTCAGCCTACTTTTACTTCGTCTTCGTCCTACTACATGCCAAATCTTCCCGAATGCTAAACGCTTGATTTCACGCTGCAGCTTTCTATACACTTTGTTTTGAAGTTTGGACTTTCCGATTCCTGTCTCTTCCATTGTAGTTGCCACGTCATTCCTGAATTTTTACTTTGTTATTAGAAAAATAATCAGTATCCTCCATTAGTATCCGCTGGTGGCGGCACTCTCATTGTAGGAGTGATTGCGTACAATTAGGTCCTGTCCCTTTTGAGTCTTACTGGAGATTTCTCCGTTTGAATCTCCTTGCTGCCTTGGCGTCTCTTTTTCGATCTCAACTGCGCTCCTCGACCACAAGAGATCTCAGTGCTAATTTATACAAATCGGTCACTGGAGTAGTTGACCTGGTAACCTAAGAAAACCCTAGGGATCCATTGACTAAACTCTCACCCATGGGGGTGTAGTTAAGGACTAGCCTTCAAACTCACGAAGGGTTTACATGTGTTGTTCCTTTCTTTTTTTTTTTTTTTAATCTTTTATTAAATCTGTGAATTAAATCGAACAATAAGTAGCTTTATCATGGTGAAGTAACTACATGGATTAATAGTGTTGTACATTGTCACACTTCCCTTTAATATCCCATACTGTTATGGTTTATTTGAATAAATTAATTTCAAAGTATCTAGACACTTTAGAGCTAGTACCACATTATCGGAAAACTGACATGTAATTTAGGTAGAACAAGCTTTCTTTTATCCTACACTTATGAAATAGAAGTCATTGTATAACGATGTGGTGAGTCACAAGTTTGGAATGGGCATGATGATGTTTTAACAATATACTTTGAAATTAGTTATGCGTCTTTTTTTACTTAGAATTTGAGATATCTCTTACAAGATCCTCCTAAAATTCGTACCACTTATGTAATTTTTGAACATCAAAAGGACATAAAGGGCCAGTGATTCTATGTTTTATTATGGCTATATTTATCTTCATTTTTACCAAAATTTGTAGATATTAAAAAGCGTACATTAAGTCTATGCCCTGCATACATAATATTTGAGGATGTTTGTTTGTTCAAAGCTCTTGATTATGTATGCAGCATTGATGAAAGTTGGAAGTTCAGCTGAGACACAGTAGATCTGATACCAAAACAGGCACTACTTTTTTTCTGAGTCACTACACTGAAATTTTTCAAAAAGTGAACTATGAAGCTCCATTGTCCTTACTCAGTTTCTGTGAGACTTTCAATTTCTTGGTGTGGGCATCCTGCCTCACTCTTCTTCCAGAGTAATGTTCTCAGAACGGCACTCCTAGAGAGTCTCTCGATGCGTAAAGTAGATTTGGCAGAAGCCCGGTTGATGCCCAAGAAGTGATCGGTAAACTCCTTCACCGCCTAAAAACGTGCTGGATGGGAACCATTTTTTCTTACTGGAGAAATAATAGCGAGGATCATGCTATCTGCAACTCACTAGCATAGGTAGAAGGATCTTTGCGTTGATTTAAAAGAGTATATGAAACTATCCTATGCTCCTCTTATTATATGTCTTGGCGATGAACCAAGATATATTGAAACTATTATCTATCGAGACATATTTCTCGAGGATTTGTTCACAATTTGATTTTCTAACATTGCCATAAGCCTTTTATGTATGCTAATACAAAGCGTGGACTTTGTAACAGGCTCTGAGTATGAAGTATGACCGCCATATTGTAATAAAGTGTACAGATTTACACCTGAACTGGCTCGACCTCTCCCTGAGCACGCAGATTGGTAATTCTTTAGCGCCCAATTGCTTGCATCATTACGAAGCTTTCTAATCCACGGTGACTGAATGGAACAACTAGTAATGGCTATGAGTGCCTTAGGTAGCCACAGCCACGGTGTGGCCTTGGCTGCATTTCGTGAGCGCTCATTAATGTCTTAGTTTGGAAGAAGGACCACGGATATGCAGACTTTCTGATTATAGCACGACTGCGGCCCGATGTTACATGGAGGTCATCACAATTCGGGAAACGCCCACTCCCAAAAAAGTATTTACACTACTACCTAACTTACCGTACATGGAGTGGTGAAGCATCATAGACTCTGCAACGCATATATTACTACGTGAGAGTTTCTGCATGGGAACCTAACCTAGAGTTCGCTCCCTATACACGTGATCCTGCGTGCTTCATTTTTGTCGGCCTTGCGTTTTTTAGAACTTGTTTGTCATGTTCCCTGTGGAACCCAAAATTGATATTACATTGTGCGGAACTTATCTGAGTAGTGTGAATCAGGCACGTCCCTAATGCATCTTTTGTATCCGTTTTTTCTGAGACTCGTCAAGGAAGGCATTGCGCTCCGTCCCCTGGGTTGGCTTGATTAGTCTCACACGACGCGTTGTGCCTCAATAAAGGGAGTGGATAGTCTAGTTTCTTTCTCCTATACACGCCTACCACTTTTAATTGTACCCTGCTACTATTATTTTTTATGAGGCAGGCCTCGTCCCCTTTCTACAGTAAACTATGAAGAGGAAGAGGGAATACATCTGTGGAGGATGGAAGAGACAAAGGAGGAGTGCCCGTTGAACTTGTCTTTGATGTAAAATAAAATGAATAAATTTAATAATAATAAATACTTTAATAGATGATAATGTACAGCAATCGTTCATTTAGATAGACAGCAACATCTTCCCAGCTCACTAGAATAAGACCATCTATAACTGACGTGCCTTCAAATCCGGTTGAATATGTGTCACGTTTTCATGTGAAACATTATTGTTGTAGAATTGCGAGTCGCGGGTAAATTAGAACATTTTAGGAGTGTAAGGTTTTGAACGTGATCCAAAACGTTTATGCTGTAGTCAAGATGGGAAGCATAGTACCAATAAAGAGCAGTTAAATTAAGAGAAATGAGATAACATAGAGAATAGAAGAAGATTTGTCAGCTAAGAAAAAGTATATGCATTATTGTGAAAAGATAAAAACATTTTGTTTTTTGATAAGATGGTAGTCGTATATTTTTGCTTAACGTCGACATGTGGGTGTAAGTTTTGAAAGAAGAAGTGAAGGCGAAGCGAGATACCGAAATTAAGGCTAGTGCGAGGTATACAGTATTGGAAATGGACAAAAGACAGATGCTTGTTGAAACTATGGTTCTAAGTTTTCACCCAAGGAAGAAAGATTATTTTGAGTTAAAACAAATTTATAGGTTCCGTAAGAAATGAGCTGTGCATTTTTGAGATGATTCTGAGACATGAAACTGTTTAACACCTCGTCTCGAATGTTGGCCATAGAAACGAGGTCGTGAATAATGCAAGGAAAACGATCGTCTATTATGATAGAGTATGCCTCCACTTAACTAAGAAGGAAACGCGGAAAATCAGCACAACTTAGAATCAGGTAAGCAAGACTCAGTATCCAACGCCGGAGATAGTGCTCAGACCTACCTATCGGAGATTGACCATGAGCTTGTCCAAACGAATGTAAAGTGTTAAATTTCTATTTATATGGTTCCGAAGCGAGTGAAACATCCCTCTGTAGGTGCTATAACTACAATCACATAAAAAATAAGTTGCGCAGAAATTCAAGCCTAGCTTATGTAGTGCAATCACAATCTCCCAAGATTGAAGAGAAGACAATACCGCTCCCTCGAAACCTAGCAAGTAATTTGTTTGCTTTTTTATGCACAGCAGTGACTGGAGGGTCAACTAAATCTTATTCGGCCAACTGAAGTCTCAGGAACCTGCAGGATGATGAATTGCATGTCGCTAAGAATTATGTATTACATTTCACATTGCAGACATAATATCCTTTCCTTCTCTATCATACCTCCACCCCCACTTCAAAGAATAATAATACTCTTAATCATACGACTTACTGCTCTTCTCTCTCCTGCTTAAAACCCCATACATCCTAATATTAGCTAATCAATGACATAACACGCCCACCACTGTGGTGCCACTCGCCATTTGGCAAGAAAAACTAGGCCTGGAACTTTAACCTATATCCGCGCCAAGTATATGATAATATGAATTTCATCTACTTTACAAGATAGTGTCATACCCACTCGATGAAGAAGACCAACTTAGGGATGACAAATAGATAGTTCCTACTCTGCTATATGAAAAAGCCTATATAAACAATTCTCATTGGCACACCTCTTAAACTATAATAATGTGCCTTACAAATTTCCTTATTCTTAAGATTTACGGGTGATGACGTACTTTAGTTTCCATAGAAGTTTAGCATTAATGTGCTTCATACTCTCAAGACTAGTCTTTATCTCTACAGTGTCGATTTTAGCTCTGTTTTGTCTTAGTTCCTAGCGCACTCATTACTGACATAAAGCAACATTAGCCAAGGTCACTTCTAGGGAGAAAATGTTTAATTGTGCGCCCAGACGTTCAGAGGCTCAGAGTATGCATGTGAAAACACTAGTCATTCCAGCATGAACTGCATGAACGTGAGCAACTTGGCTTGAACCAACCCATAGGACCAGACCAGAGCACAATAGAGACACACGTGTATGACTCGCATGCCTGATACATACCCAGGCGCCCTACGTTATCAGTGCACCACCCTCCCTGCCATACTAGACTCAAACCCCATAATTCTTACCTACAGTTCCATTGAACCTGAGGACGATAACTAGTACGAACACACCGCTACATAAGTCAGGACAGAGAAAGAGGCTCATTTTCCATTTCCAAACTACCACGTTTCAACACTCTCTTTTATATTCTCCTGCGTTTTCTTATGTCTATTGGCCTATCTAAACATTAATGTTTCTGTTGACTACCTTGTCATGGCGTATAGACATATTAGGCAAATGTATACCTCCTCTTATCTTACGTGTTTTATATACCCTAAACTATCCTTCTAATTTATTAGCTGTCTTTTTGCATGCGTGCATTAGGTTAGTGCAATAAAGCGACGCATTAAAATGAGGATCTCACATATAATTGCCTACTTTTTGGAGCATACTATATATTAATATTCTATCAGTATTTAAGCATTAATTGTCTACTCCCTACTGCGATGTTTTATTGCACTCTCTCGTTGGTTCAATATACATTTATTCCTTCATTAAAACACAAAATCTCCTCTCAATATTCCTTCTTGGACAATATGACTTCTAGAATTAACCTAGAAAGGCTATACATTAGCCCATTGTTCTCTTCTAGGAAATTATCTTTGACAGATTTTTAGCTTCCTATTAAGACAGACAGTAGTGCTGACGTTCATGCGCTGATGGTCTTCCACCTATCGATCACCAGGTGATTATTTTGAACTGTGCTGAGATCGTTAATCATTGCTCTGTGCCTATAATTCCACGCAACTGGGCATCTGATGTCGCCCAAGAGCATCCTTTCTAAATAGAGAGGATCTGTGCTTGGTATCGTATAAATAGAGAAGGAACAGAAGCAATAAAGAGGCGAAATGACTCTTGTGAGAGTGCAGGACACAGAAGTGTGCAAGTGCGAGCTATTACAATATTTAGGAGATATTGTTAAGGTATTTTCTCAATAAAGGTTACAGTTTTCCTCAAGTGATTAGAATCTAGTTTTATTCTGCTAAGATGGCCTCTTGCACAGTTGATTGCCCTGAACTGTAGCATAAGCGCATGCATGGTATGAGGCAAACAAAAAAACAAATCGACTCGCACTCAGCTCTATCAGTACTACCAGTTAACTAGTTGTCTCTTATCATCATCCATTATGAGCTCGGGTTCTTATTATAGGCTTTCATTTTTTTCTGTCTTCGGTTAAACACTAGAGAATGTTTTTTGATCGCTATACCATTCTGCTTTGGAAACAATCATTCTGAAATGCACGTCTGCAAACTGCATGCACTGATACATTTGGATTTTAAGTAATAGGGGATTTAAAAACCTGCGTCCCTGTCAAAAGGAAGAGAGAAAAGAAGAGAACAGGCCAGTAGGCTTCAACATGTCACTGCCATGACTTTGTAATAGAGCAAACAGTGAAGTCAGAGTATTTCTATTTGGCTGTGGTATCCCAGGAGTCAAGGATTTGCTCTAAGTCACACAATTCACAATGGTTCACAGTAAAATCATACTCAACATAAAGTCTTTGTGTTCCGTTTCCGCAATGAGTATAATGCTGAACACTGAAGTACTTATTCAACATGTCTACCTCATGCGATTTGATCATAAACAGTGAGACACGCCAGTTTTGTTCTGCACCCTAGGCAGCCGATCTCCTGTCATCACCTTTTCATGGAAAATTGTAAATAAAGGATACATTGTCTTTTAACACTTTTTTTTTCTAATTGCTTTCAATATGTTTGTCAAAGCGTTCAAGAAAAGAAACAAATCTTCTCTCTTATATCCTAATTTTTTTATCTATCCTATATATTTTCTCTCTCCTTTTTTTATACCAAACCATGTGTCCTGTCAACGATACTATTCCTATACTAATCTAAGCTTTCCATATCTTTTGATAAACTCAAATTTTCTAGCTGAATGCTCAATCTAACGAGAGCTAACACCACACAATCACAGACACCAGACCACAGAACATAGAATGACACATACCATGTACATTTACTCTATAACTACAACAGCAGCACACACACACCACACATGCTGGTTATTAGATAGTTTTGAGAACAGGAAACTCACTTCCAAGTGTATACCCTCGGTCCTCTAAAGCCCACTCCATGATCTTTTTTTTTTTGAATTTGTAAATAGTTTCTCTGTTTTTGTGTATCTTTGAGTCCTGTCCTCGATAGCTCTGTAGCACAGGTGGCCTTGAACTCACAGAGATCCGCCTTGCCTCTGTCCTCCGAGTGCTGCGGATTACAGGCGCTTGGCTTTTTTTGTTGTTTGTTTTTTGTTCTTTAGTTTTTTTTTTCTCCTTTTTGATATTACACGAATGCAGTTTCAGTTTGAAATGGAAAAGGACGAAACCTTAAATAACAGGATTTAAGTTCACAATGGGTTAGATGGACCCCGTAAGAAGCTCAAAGAAGTTCCCTACCGAAATATGTTATTTGGGACAACTAAATATCCAGCATTCGATAAAGCTGTTAATGCCCCTCAATAATAATGCCAGCTCACAGTACTAAGAACCTCCTGTAAGCATCGCAGGAGATGTTCCTAAACTTGCAGCGGATAGATATAGGAGGAATCATGATCTGCTATTGAGTCACAAAAAGCTTTCTAGAGCACAAATCAAATCATAATCCGTTGACCCTTCTCCCCGGATCGCTATCGTGGATCCTTAGACCTGACTACCATAAAAAGAAGGAATGACATACCACTCCAAATCTAAAGAGTCTGTCGTAACAAAGAATTTTATGGCCATTTGCTTACGCCAGTAGTATGAGGGTTGAAAGGATAATACTATTAAATAAAGGGCAGAAAATTGACCTCTCGCAAAAACTAGATGCAATCCACCAAAGACTCCTCACGCATAGTAACACCCTACAACAGAGAGCTAGGGAGGACCTGGAGCACACGAATAGCTCTCCAAGTGTATATGGAGAACTCTAATTAATTCGAGGTGCTCATTTTCTAATATTAACTAATCGTAACAGGCAGGAACATTGCAGGTTTTTGTTTCAAGCAGGAAATCCCTCCTGTGCCTCCCTCCTACAAAAGAAAATCTTGGCAGCTGCCGTGTGTCTGGTGTCTTCTTTGCAGCAACAGTTTTTGTTTGTTGCTTTTAAGTTTGGCTTTTGCTCTCTTGAGCTTCCCTAGTACCTCGAGGCTCTACTCTCTGCTTTCTTGCGCCTCTTAATCTGAAGGTAAGGGCTGGAGCATCTGGTCAGCTCCTTTGCAGGAATCTTACCTTTCTTGAAAACCTGAGATTTGGAGTGCTTATCTCTCCTGCCTTATAGGAGATCTCCCTGCCACGACCGGAAATTCGTTTGTTTACAATCTCCGTGAGCGGGAAACTCTCCTTACAAGAACAACTTAGCTTGTTGCATTGTAACCCTCAGCACATCGGCGGGACATATGCTCTGCCGCTGTACCACCTTGAGACTAAAATAGAGCTGCCGAATCAACTAAAGCGCTAGCCCCTCCGTATTCAGATGTACTTGAGGCTGTCTACTGATTAGTCCTCTGAACTAGACTAACGTTTGCGAAGAGAGGAGAGTACTGAGTGCAGTTAATAGGCGAGAGGCGAGCGAGCGTGTAGCGGAGGTTGCGTGCAATAGAGCGCCTTCTGGGGGGCTCCAGAGTGCGAGGATGAGAGGGGGAGAGGAGCGGTCCACGAAGTTGACCAGCATAGTTGATCCCAAGTCTAGGTATGGTTAAGCAATGTATGCCTAGAAAGAAAAAAAGAGTAGGAGAGGAGATGAGAGAGAGCAGTGGCGTGTGGAGCGCGCGGTGAGAGAGGGCAAAAGAGCGGGGGGTCGACGAGCGAGGGGCGGAGGGGTGAGGAGGAGCGTGCGCGAGGGGCGCGAGCGGCGCGTGTCTGAGAGAGAGCAGGTGAGAGCGAGAGGAGGGGGGTACCTCAAGAACAAGTTGCAGCACAGAGGAATTTGATTTGCCTTGCAAAGGAACAAAGAGCCGGAGAAAAAGGGACAGGAGGAGCAGGAGGAGACAGGGAGTGGTGAGAGAGGAGAGGAGGAGAGACGAGACGAAGAGAGAGAGAGGCGAGAGTGGGTGGGCTGGGGGAGAGTCGAGAGAGAGCGTGGGCGCGCGGCATGAGAGGACGGGGGGGCGGGGTGAGCAGGATTGTGGTCCCGGCCTCTCCTACCGACCTTTTTGAGGAATGCACAATTTCGTTATAGCGTGATTGCTAGGTGACAGTATGCCAAATGAATATTAGCGCCTGGGCTTGCACGTGGTCAACTAACAATCCTTGTCTTTCATACAAATGTCTCTTTTCCCCCCACTTTGACAAGATCAGGATTAGTTAGGCGAGTAGCCAACACCAAACTTGAGGACTACGATGCGAGGAGGCTTTACATTGGCTCGGTTTCGGACTATATCTTAAGGTACTGTCGTGAATAATTGAACTTAGAATAGTCAAACTCACGAAGGAGAAAGTGCCAAGTAAAGGCGAAGGACCCATTGCGTACCATAAAGAGTCTGTGACTAGCCCTTGATACTATTTTCCTACGATAGGTGGGCAACAGGTTATGCATGAGATTTTGCGGCGAAAAACGCCGGAGAGAAGAGCGAGGACCTCTAAGCTAACGCCTTTTTTAAGACCAGCAGATTAACAACTTATTCCTGAGTCGCGCTGAATGCAATCACTTAAGAGAGCCACACGGGACATTAACGACCGCGCATCCAACAACGCCTACTGACTACAAGCCTTTGCTAACCAGTCCTCCCACCAATCACACCTTACAAGATCACTCACTCAACTCCATGCATGACTCTACAAGGCCTAATTAATACTCATGACATTGCTATTAGATTTCTCTTTGGTTATTTGTGCATGGCATGTCTTCAATGTTTAAAATTCTGAGAACCGATCAGAAGCAAACAACAACATTCAATCAACATTACTAAGAGTACTGAGGAGACCTTTTTTTTGTTCCCTGAAACCAACATTTGACCAGCCTCTATTTCAGAGAAATCACACGCTAAATAATTGTGTTCGTCTTATCTTTGTAGAATAGAAGTAGATCAATTTGGCCTATTATCCTGTAGGCAATTCAGAAACTCTCTTGACTCTGTGGGCATGTTCCACATCTTGCCCGCGTTTTTTCTCCTCCTCGCTGTCACCCAGACAAAAATGACATATCTGTACCTGCAATAGTCCAGTCGAAAAACTCTGCCCAAATTTTCTATCGTTTAGTTATATCAGCACCACCATACTATGTTGTGAAATATGTTGTTATAAAACTATCACATCTAAATATTTTAACTAGACAAAACTAGAGAAATAAGTTACCGGAATTGTTGGCCTATGATGACAGATAGAGAAGGAGAAAAGTCATTACAAATTCCATATCCAGTCAGTCCCTGTACTACAGGACTGTCTCTCCAAGTGCGTTCCTACCTTACCTATACCCCGAGACTGATAGTTGGCGGACTGAGCTCAAAAATATAGCACCGTATCAAGTAATCTACTGAGAAGTAGCCACCTTTGCCCATAAATGCAGGTTCAGAGCAGTGCTCAGTGTGTCTTTCAATCATTTTCTACGTTGTAATAGCTTTGTCTTGCCTTTACATTGCTGCAAAATCTAGCACTACCCTTGGCTACGAGCAGGCACTCCCTAGCTAAAGCATTATCTTTCCAATGCATGGACAGATACAGCGCGTGTGTGAAATCTCACTGAGTTTCCAGCGTCAGTTGAGTAAATATTGAGAAACCTTTACTAGACCTTAGTTTCCCAAAATTGTTTGTAGAATTCTAAACAACGCAATCTATATTTTATAAGCTCTTACATCTAAAACAGTTTCTAATTATCATCATATACTTTACTTAGGATTGGCCATTAGTGTTTGTTTCATTCGATTTCTATGCTATCAAGACCTTGCCTCATCTTAAGCCTGTAGTTGGCCTGCTCTTTGGATTTGTATGCTCTACACACCAGGGTGAATGAAACAAATATTGATTCTTTTAATAAATACCTGGAAGAACTGCTGGCTACTGCTTTGGTATTAAATGTACAGTTGTAAAAATATAACTTTCCTGTTCACAAATGTCTATCGTCAAGACAGGAAGCCAATGATATGTTGAAGGCTAACAAGTTATGAAGCCATTTTGCTTCAGAAACAACATATACCCCAATAGTTAAATACAGAGCATTAGGAACCACACATATCTCTTACATTCATCTTTTTCAGTACTTGAAAGAAAAAGTAAAATAGTCTTGAAATCAGTGAACAAATGCCACTAGATGTTAAGACCACACAAAGGAAGTCCATTCATTTTGTATTCTTTTTCAGTTTTTGGATATTCTTTTGATAGAAGATACTTCATAATAAAGGAGCATGAGAATTTCAAGAGGAAGGGTCTTTCCAAAATTCTTGAAGTTGATCTGATACAGTAAATACAGTAAAGCCTCCAGCTCTTCCTATCACTTTTGACTGAGTCCTTTGTAACCTTTCTTATGTGGATGCAGTCAGCTGGCAACCGCTCTGAAATGAGTGGTTAGAACTAAGATGGAAACAAGAAACTGCATTTTTTTTTCCTAGAAAGCAGATCTGAAAATGGCAGTATAAAATCCTTTAACTCCATGGAGTTCAGAGAGTAGACAATACCTAATTACTGAAATGAAACATTTTCTGAACCAAAATCCCAGATAACTTTGATTATGTATAACTAGAGAGATCTATTTTAAAACCTACTGTGCTGTGTACTAAATATGGGCCTTACCATAAAGATAAGAATGGAAAAGATGGGCTGCATTGGAACATAGTCACTTCTATTTAAACCTATGAACTGTAGCCAAACAGTAGATATCACAAATGCCATAGGTAATTTTAATTCAAAGGAAAAATCCCCAGGAAGAAATAAATCAAGACAATCTGACAGGTATTGGAAGAAACTCTTTTAGGTTAACCGATTCCCGATATCTCCCAGATGAGTGGGGATTTGTATTAAAAGAGATATCCTGTTCCTGATACATCATTATCACATACAAAAAATGAAATTCCATAACATCTGCAGGGACTTTTAACTGTCAGGCAAATGATAAAATCCTTTTTTTTTTTTTTTGAGATAGGGTTTCTCTGGGTAGTTTTGGTGCCTGTCCTGGATCTCACACTATAGACCAGGCTGGTTTTGAACTCACAGAGATCCGCTTGGCTCTGCTTCCCAAGTGCTGGGATTAAAGGCCTTTTAAAATGGAGGCATTGGACATGATATGTATGCATGATGCATGTAACAGTAATAACTAAGGAAGAGATGATGTATTTGGTGAAGAAGGGTAGGACATAGGAAGAGGTGGAAGGGAGTGGAGAAAGTGATGCTGATGAAGTGCTCATATGAAGTTCACATTAAAATACCCTGAGAAGTGTACACACACACACACACACACACACACACACGTATGTAACAATAAGTAATGAATGCAAGGCTGTGAATTTGAAGCAGAGAAAAGGAGGGGTAGGTATATGGGAGGGTTTGGAAAGAGGAAAGTGACCGGAGAAATAATGCTATTATATTAGTGTCTCAAAAAATGGGGAAAAAATTAAATGATATTACAGGGGGAAAAGTCAATCTAAAAGTCAATATATCTAATAAAGTATATACACAAACATCATTCATGATAAAATAGAATGTAATGGAAGCATGTGCTACCAACGCTTGATGATCATTTGGAAGTAAATCATACAGTGGATTGTAGTGCCCTAACTACACATAATTCTTATAGTTCTCCAGAAGATGCTATGTCATCCAAGAGTTACACATAGAAAATGTGTTTATGTCTCAAATATTGCTGTCACATTCTAAAAGAGTACTTTGGTGAGGACAAGAGATCGTAATCTGTCACTATTTGTAATTAACAGAAAACACACCAAAAAAATAAAGTACTATCTAAACATGACATCATTATGTAACAGGGGGCTTGAAACAACACTTTGAATGAAATATATCCAATTGTACATATAAAACATTCTGCCCAATAGTAGCAGAGCAGCTATTCCTCTACAGACAGCATCCATGAAGCATTCTCTATGGTAGAGAATAAGTCTCAGAAAATGTAAGGGTGGATAGTTTACATTCAATATATATTATTACTATAAGGGAATAAAACTAGAAATTCAAATAAAAATTTTAGAAAACACAAAAATACTTGGAAATTCCACAGCTTATGAACCAACAAAGAATTGTTAAAAGAAGTGATAATGTAAATGTAATGAAAATGCAAGCCCAGCATAGTAAAGCTCAGGGAAAGAAAGTGCAGGTTAAAAGATTAAGCTCAGAATAGAAATTTGCACATCAAAAAAGAACAACCTCAAAGGGTGTGCAAGTCAAGAAACTAAAAAGAGAAAAAAATATAAACCAAGTCTAGCAGAATAAAGAAAACAATAAAGATGGAAGAAACCAAGTGTGGAAGGAAGTAAAAATAGGACAATGAAAGTGCCAGGTGCCTCTTTGGAGAAAATGAACATGACTTTTATCTGAAAACAGAAAAGAAGATGGAATTACTCAAACAAATACAACGAGAAATTTAAAAATAGATATTATAACATATGACACAATAATAGAAAAATCAAGGTAAATCACATGTAGCTCTTTGTCAAAGTGAAGTGCATAAGTTAGAAAAAAATGTACACTTTCCCAGAAATGTATATTCTGCTACCCTGAATCATGAATATATCTGATCAGACCAATAATAAGCAAAGAGTCTGTGTTAAAAATTCCATAAAATATAAAACTGTATTCATGCTGCACTGGATTTCTAAAAACACTTATAGAAAGGCTAATAGTCATTTTTAAAGTCTTCTAAAATGTTAAGCTAAAAACTTCTAAAATCACTTTACAATTTCAGCATTATTTTGATATCAAAGATAGACAGATCCTAAAACAAACCTGAAGAATATTATTCCAATGAATGTACTTGTAAAAATCATTAATGTAACACTAGTAAACACCACAAAAATGTATTTATTCTCCATGGAGAAATAAGATTTGTACCAGGCATTTAAGAATAGCTCAACATATACAAAACAATAAATGTCATGTAGCTTATTAATTAAGAAGATAAAAGTCATGTTAGCACCAAAAATATTTGTATTTGACAAAATTTAGTATCTTTTGTGGTCAAAGGCAAAGGAGTAGTGTATTCCAATAAACTAAAGATTATTTATAAAAAAAATCTACAATTAATATCATACTAAATGGTAAAAAATTTGAAAAAAAATGCACAATTACAAACAAGATAAGGATACTAATTGAAAACTTCTGCTTAAAATAGTCCTGGAAGTTCTGATTGAAACAATTAGACAGGAGAAGGAAGGAAGGAAGGAAAGAAGGAAAGAAAAAAATGAAGGAAAGAAGGAAGGAAGGAAAGAAAGAAAGAAAGGTGATATAGTATAAACAAACAGACAGAAACATAATATAGGATTTATCAACATGTAGATGACAGTTGATAAACTATAGATATTGCTCAATAGAGAAATAGAAAGATAGATGAAAGATAGATTGGTAGATAAATACATCAATTGATATGTAAATATATATATATTAAGTGACAGAGCATCCTGTTTTTGCCTGGTGGTCCTATAGATTTCTATTGTTCAAATTCTCATTGAGAATTTTCGGGAGGTATCTGGGAAAGAAGCATCAGGTTCCATGCGCAAGCATGCATAATGCGAGGTTTGCCAGTGAAGACAGTCATGGCTGGCATACTGAAAGGTATCTTACCTACAGGTATGGGGAAGTTTTAAATAGTCATCAAATATATGGTAGAAGGCTATGTTTCTCTGATGTAAAAGAACTGTAAATAACATCACAGCAGCATTAAGACACATGCTATTACAACATGGGAGAAGTTTTGTAAACCACTCTTTAATTTAATTTCATATATATACATAAAATAAGCATATACATACAGATATATACATTATATATGCTTGTATAAAATATACATATATGACATATAATCTCTTACTGAAGTCCTTGATCCCAGAATATTGTCTGTTATATATCTTACCTTCACTATCCCTAGTCCATGAACCACATAGGATACCTGGTTTGTTGAAATTATTAATTTTTGAAAAGATGATTTAGAAATAATGATTTGATTGACATCATACACTTGATATAAAGAAAAAGTGAAATCCAGAATTGTGAGTAAAGAGAAGTTACTATAAAAATGATATGAGACTGTGAAAGGACCAAGAGTATTATAAACACGTTTTTAATATTGTGGTAAGTACTATATAGTATAATAAAAATATAGATTAGATGACATTTCCATTTGGAAGTTTGTCTTTTTGGCACAAAATGGCCTACTGGGCAAAGAACTGCCCTTGCCTTGATGGCTGACAGTACAAATGCAATGCTGTCCTTTCTGGACAAGCGGGACACAAGGAAAGCGACCACTGTACTCTGCCAAGACAGGGTAAGATGGTCTTTCAGAAATCCTGCTTCTGAAAATGGTCTGTCAGATACTCTAGGCCTGTAGCCAATTTGAATGCACCAACAATGCTGAGAAACATTAGGTGACTGTCCAGGCTGCCAGCTGTCTTGGTCTACTTTTGCAAGATTCCTGAAAGTTGCTTGCATCCATCTACCATTTCTCAGGTACCATTATGTTCCTTCTCAGGTCTTTGATGTGGTTGAAAACTAGATAGTTGTAATTTGCTCAGTTATGATAAAAGATAAGTTAGATATAAAACCTTAAACTCACAAATATAAGATAGATAGGACATCTTCTTTAATATTGTAACTATAATTCTTGCTCGGTAATTGTTTTGTTATATATAATTTTACCATGTTAAAGTTAAAACCTTCCTTTTTTAAAAAAAAGAAAAAAGGGGAAGTGCTGTGGATATTGTTCTATATAAATAAAACACTGATGGCCAGTGACCAGACAGGAAGTAGGTGGGACAAGGAGAGAGGAGAATTCTGGGAAGTGGAAGGCTGAGGGGAGAGACACTGCAGCCGCCGCCATGACCAGCAGCATGTGAAGATGCCGGTAAGCCACCAGCCACGTGGCAAGGAATAGATTTATGGAAATGGTTAATTTAAGATAAAAGAACAGTTAGCAAGAAGCCTGCCACGGCCATACAGTTTGTAAGCAATATAAGTCTATGTGTTTACTTGGTTGGGTCTGAGCGGCTGTGGGACTGGCGGGTGACAAAGATTTGTCCTGACTGTGGGCAAGGCAGGAAAACTCTAGCTACAATTAGATAAATAGATGATATATAGATAGATGATAGACTATAAATTATAGAGAAATAGATGATAGATTGATGGATAAATAGATTATGAGATACAAATAGATAGATAGATAGATCAATAAATAAATGATAAATGATAGGTAGAGAGACAGACACACAGATAGGAAAAACAGAACTGATATTGTTCTCTCTATGCTGGTGATAGCACCTGTTAGGTAGAAAAACTGCACAAAACTACCCAGTAATAACAAAACTTCTAAAATTGACCAATTCAGTAAACTTGTAGCATGAAAAATTCCAGACGGTAACCAGTCACTATCCTTTATGTTAGCTGTATCATATCTGAAAATGAATTTAAGGAGTGCTCTTCTTGCAGAGGACTGGACTTTGATCTGCAGCATCCATGTCTGTTTGCTAAACACCATCTGTAACTACAGTTCTAATGCTTCCACAATCACCTAGGTGCACATGTTCATACCCCATCCCACACACGACACACACACACACACACACACACACACACACACAGATAAGTTAAAAAAATTAGAGAAAACAACTGAAATGCATTTCATTCATAGAAACGAGCAGAATAAACTAGTTAGAAGAAACGTTTACCACAACAAAGAAAGAAGTATAACCTAAATATATGTCAATGATGAAATTGTGGGAGACATAGAAATGTAGATTCCGAGATCCAAGCCAGTATCTGTGAACAGAGAGCACACAGAAGGCGCTGATTTAGTTTAAAATCATCATTAGCTTTTTTCACAGGCAGGTTTTTGAGAACGTAAAAAAGTGAAGGAAGTTGGAATTTCAACATGATGAAGTACAATATGGTATTTTGATATGGATAGAAAGAGAAAATGTGACTGAAGAGCAAGTGAGTGAGCCCCCTCTCCTAAAACATTAAAAACACCTGCATTTAGTGGACTTGCAGAATCATGTGAAATGGTTGAAGTAAATGACTCTGTATTAAAGTCTAATATATAATAATCTTTTAAACATGATTTTTTCTCTGGAAACAAAAAAAAATGATATAAATATTACTACATAAATATTTTAAGGATAAGACTAAGATTTAATAATTTAATTATCCCCCAAACAATACCTTTAAATTTTATCCTATTTATAATTTTACTTATTATTTAAATATTGATCATGCAATAAATTTCATTATTTAAGCACATTTTCTAATGGATCAAAATTAGCAAGTTGTTGATGTGGCATTAATTTAAATATATCATCTAAGATTGCCTAGAAAGTGTGGGTACCTTCTTAATAAAAGAACCCAACTATTTTTATAAGTTACATAAGTTACATATTGACTATTTAATTTATATTTTGAATTAAGGAGCATTGACATTATAAGTAATTTATAGGCCATTTCATATATACAGTTGAAAGTAAGATTTACACTGTCACTGAGAATCCCTAGTTCTTTCCTATGGCAAAATCCATGTATGCTGTCCAAGAATTATGCAGACATAAGTTCAAGGTTTTTTTTTTTTTTTTTTTTTTTTTTTTTTTTTTTTTGAGACAGGGTTTCTCTGTGTAGCCTTGTGCCTTTCCTGAAACTCACTTGGTAGCCAAGGCTGGCCTCGAACTCACAGAGATCCGCCTGCCTCTGCCTCCCGAGTGTTAGGATTAAAGGCGTGTGCCACCACTGCCCAGCATAAGTTCAAGTTTAATAAAATTAACAACAAAAATGATATTGTATTTTATGTAGCACTGTGAGAATGAAAGACTCCCACTCCATAATAAGAACACTGGAGGATCAGAGTAATGAAAAAAGACTGCTTATTTTTTGGATTTTGAAAATCCCATTAGGAGCCCAGAATGGTAGGGTTCTGTTTGAGTGCGGAAAAACAGTTTGTATAATCCTCACTCTAGGGTCCTTCCTTCTTTTCCTCACTTGCTAAAAAGTTAGTCTTAAAGATCATCTGTATCTTATCATTTTTTCTACAAAGTATATTTGTCCTTCCATTGCTAGAGTTTTCCTGCCTTGCCCACAGTCAGGACAAATCTCTGTCACTCACCAGTCCCACAGCCACTAGACCCAACCAAGTAAACACAGAGACTTATATTTCTTACAAACTGTATGGCCGTTTCAGGCTTCTTGCTAACTCTTCTTATAGCTTAAATTAATCCATTTCTATAAATCTATACCTTGCCATGTGGCTCGTGGCTTACCGGCATCTTCACATGCTGCTTGTCATGGCAGTGGCTGGCAGTGTCTCCTCCCACCTTTCTGTTCTCTCAATTCTCCTTTCTGTTAGTCCCACCAATACTTCCTGCCTGGCCACTGGCCAATCAGTGTTTTATTTATTAACCAATCAGAGCATTTGACATACAGGCAATCCCACAGCATCCTTCTTCTTAAACAATGAACATTCACGGGTTCATGTCCAGAATTTGCTTTCTGTGTGTTTTAAAGCCTATCTTCTTCATGACCTTCCTTGTCATGCTGTTTGACTGTTAATCATTTTCTACTGTAAATTTTTAATTTGTCTGTGTGGGTACCTAGACTACCAGAGTTTGGGTGGACTTGCCCTGATTATTTGATGGTAGCAGCATCCTGTAGTGGGAAGATTCTCTGGTCCCACCAGGCCCCAATCAGATGAATCTCTCCCACCTGTGGCCCCATAGCTGCTTGTAAAATAATTACTCATAGAGTTAATATTAATTAAAAATTGTATGTCCTATGGCTCATGTTTCTTGCTAGCTAGCTCATTTAACTTAACTCAACTCATCACTATTAATCTATGTTCACCATATGTTCTGTGGCTTTATCTATGCCCCATTACATGTTGCTCCTTGGACGGTGAACTTGTGTCTTCCCAGTCTGCCTTTCTCTCACTGTCTCTTTTGGATTTTCCTACCTGCATCCATCCTGCCCTGCCATGGGCCAATACAGCTTTATTTATTATCAAATGGGAGTCACACATATTCACGGCATGCAGAAAGACATCCTACAATAGGGTCCAATATTCATCTCTTTGAAGGTGGCATAAGCTCACTTAAGGCATTTTTGAAATTGGACGACTATTTTTTTTTCTCAGAAACACTTTATAATAACTTGCCTTTATTCATTTAAGAAATACAAGTGGGAGAATTGTTCTGTTTTGGTATGTGTCTCAGTTAGGGTTTCTATTGCTATGAAGAGCTACCACAAGTACAGCAACTCTTATAAAGGGAAATACTTAATTGAGGAGACAGCTTACAGTTTCAGAGTTATAGTCAATTATTATTATGGCTAGGAGAATGGCAGTGTGCAGACAGACATGCAGACAGGCAGGAGAAGGAATTGCTATATGTTGATATGCAAGCAACAAGAAGTGGACTGACAGTGAACTTGGCTTGAGCACATATGAGACATCAAAACTCGCCTCCATAGTGACACACTTCCTCCAACAAATCCACACCTACTCCAACAAAGATATGGTGGTCATTTTCTTTCAAACCACCATAATACATAAAGCTTTTCTTTGCATGATTCTTAATAACTAGGTCATGAATAGTCTTTTCAATGGCTGTATTGTTATTTGACTTGCCAATTCCTTTTTGAAGGATGCAGTTATTTTTTGTTTTAAACCTTTACAAACGTAGTCATTTGATACATGTTATTTCACACAGTGGTATTTTATACCTAGGTTGTTTGTTCAGAATTGCCAAAAAAACTTCATAATTGAGGCTATGAATGACAGTTCAATGTTATGACTTCTCCATAATTCTAAAAAAAATCTGTGCCTTAACATTTTAAAATTGTTTCCCATTTGAATATATTTATGATTGTCTTATTCTATAGGTAAACATGAGCAACTCACTGTGTGCATGAACACTTTTGGTTGTTAAGTATGTTTATATCTATTAATAATGTAATATTTATTGACAGGATAGGGTTTTTTTACTCATAATTTCACCTTGTTAATTCACATTTTTTTTCTTTTGTTTTCATTCACAAATGGAAAATTTCAAACAACATACCTATCTAAAATTTTACTTATCATACAAGTTAATGGCTTCATTAAGGAGTGGGACAGACAGACAGAATCACTATATAGGCTATTACAGGCTAAGTTCAGTTTGAATTCAATATATAGCCCAATTCTATATTGAACTCATGGGATTCGCCCTGTTTCAACCTTCCATAGTAGTGAGAATACAGGCATGAGCCACTCACCTGCTGTTTTATTAATGAAGAGCTATCTGAAATGGAATTGTGATCACCCAGTGATCTAGAAAACTTAAGTGTGCCAAACTCTAATTCTACTATGTCCTATGTCTTAGCACAGTGTTTCTTTTCTGTAGGTCATCAAGTTTTATTTTCTGGTAATTGTGCATTCTTCTTTATACTATGACATTCTGTGTACCAATTCTTAAGTAAAATGCTAGACTTTTATCTTTTTCTCCCCTGAAACTTTAGTGTAATCACAGTTAAAGCTATCTTTTTCTCATTTTCTGATATCCCTTCATAGACTATTTGTTCATGTAAATATTGGTGCTCACTTATGCATCCTATCAGCAAGGCATTCATAATGCTCCCCCACAAGCTTTGATTGTTACTGACAATCTTCTATGACTATTTCCTAGTACAACAGTATATCGAATAACTTTAAAGTATATAGTCTGGAGAACCACTCCTGTCCTGTAGTCTGTACTCAGGTTTAATCTTTCTATACAATGTCAGTCTCTTTCCTAGATTTTTAACTAGTATATTATCCTATCGTGAGTATATCGCCTTTCCTTATTCCAAATCTACAATCTTTCTTTCTTTTTTTTTGCTTTTAGATGGTTTCTAGCCATCATATTTTATTTGTGTTTCTTTAGTAATAATATTCATCTTTCTGAAGAAGTTTGCCTATCATTTTACTAATAGCTGCCTTAAAACATCTAGCCCTTTTTTTTTTCATTCCCAGAACCATAGGAGGTATGAAGAGATGATTGTCACACCCTCTCTCAGGCTCGTCATTAGATGGAAGTCCACACCCTGTCCTGAAACTCACATATTTAGTAGGAAAAGTAATGAATGTAAAACATACACAACATTATTCTTATGATATATTAGTTGATAAATGAAATTAGAAAGTAATATACATATTAAGGTAATCGATATTGAAAGAGATGAGGGTAGAACATTGGTAGTGGAATTGGTAGTAGAACAGATGACATTTGAGCAAAGGAATTGGAGAAAGAAGTGCAGTTACTATGTCTCTATCAATGTGATATTCTCTGCCTCAAGAAGAAACAGTTACTGAACAAGATGAAAATGGAGAGTGTCTGGTAGGCAGTGGAGGAAGGCGAGCCTGTGAGCAGAGCCAGATCGAAGACTTGGAAAGCAGCAGTGCAGGAGGCTAAAATCAAGCAAAGACGTAATGGGAGATGGAGACCAAGTCCTACAGGACAGTTGCTATCACCAGCCAATGCCAGAGCAAATGCTCCCAAAGATACCATGTCCTATATCCCAGATTTTGAGTACACTGCTTAAATGTCTTAAAGAGATTATAGAGATGTGATTACACTAAAACTCTTGATGTGAAGTGATTTTCCAGGATTACGTAGTAAATTCTAGTATAATTACATGGATCCATAAAAGAGGGACTCAAGGGGGGCCACCTCAGGAAAAAAAGAGGCATGATTATGGAGTCAGAGGTTGGAATGATTCACTCCGAAATGAGACAAAGCAGCCACAGGTCAAGGAGTGTGCCCCATTGTAAAATGCAGGAAACGCTTTCATATCTCACTTTCTGCTGTCGTTTAACTTGAAAAATCTAATTTACAGAAATAAATCTAACGTGTTATTATTTCAATTCACAGATTGTCATAATTTCTTATAAGAGCAGGTTATTAGTATGTGTTTTTCTATTAATTCTGATTTATTTTTCCTTTGTAAATTGGTAAAATATAGAATTACAGGAAAAAGGGTCAAATATATTAATTATGATTTTTAACTTATACTATACATTTTAGTGTTTGCTTCTTTATTTTACTTTTCGGTATGGCTAAAGCTGACTTTATTATTTCATTTTTTGTTAATTTCTCTCCCATTATGTTTTAAACTTTCATCCTGGCTTATGAATTTAAGGTGAATACAAAGATATTATTTTTGTTTGCATTAGGAAGAATTATTATGGACAGTGCCAGGGCATCATTTTTATTTTGTCCATTACATAAACAGTCCATAAACAGTACCTATTTGGAGATCTATTCTATGAGATCTGCTAGGAACTCAGAAGTCCACTGATGCTACTATATCCAAAGCTTGGTACAAGATAACAATGAAGTCGATTTAATCAGAAAAGAAGTAGGTCTGTTTCCAAGGCCAGGTACATATAAGAGAAGGGGGAGAGAGAGATGGAAAATACTCCAGCATATGTTAGAAGATGGCATGAAGGGGGTGAGGACCTGACGAAAATAAGAACAGGTATTCATTAGCTACTGAAAAATCAAAAGCCAACTATTTTGCTTTTGTTTGCTTTGTGATGCTAATATTAAACTAGGCAGGTTGCCAAAGGAGGCTGTGAACTCCAGCCCCTCCTGCCTCCCAAGTAATGGCATTACAGGTATGTGCTACTTGATAATCTCTAGGGTAGTTCAGAAGACAAGTATAGATACTGTGTGGTGTGTAGAGAGTTAGCTTTGTCAAACACTGATGCTAAGTCCAGTACAACAGACGTGGCCTCGATGACTCTAATATCAGGGACATGATGTGGTAATTCTGAACATAGTGAACTAAAAAGAGAATGCAGAGAAGGGAAAGCAGGTGGATAAACTGAAGAGGTTTTTGTTTGTTTTGATTTCTGGTGATGGGCTAACCCAGGCAGATGAACACCTCTGCGAGTAGGCTTGCTGGGACCATCAAAGGAGACACCATGTTTCTGTCCTTTCCCCTGAGGACACTGCAGTGCAGTAAAGAATAGAATAATGATATGTATAATTCTCATTTTTCCTCATTGCAGAGAAACCATTTACTGTCCTACTATTAAATTATGAAGTTCCCTTCCTTCCTTCCTTCCTTCCTTCCTTCCTTCCTTCCTTCCTTCCTTCCTTCCTTCCTTCCTTCCTTTCTTTCTTCCTTTTTATTGAGACAGGATCTCCCTAGATAACCCAGGCTGTCCCGTAACTCACTAAATAAAGACCCTCCTGCACTGTTCCCAAGTTCTGGGAATAAAGGCATACACTCCCACATCTGATAATAGTAACATTTTAAACACTACTCTATGATTTATCAGAATAAAGAATTACCTTTTAGTTCTAGTGTGTTATGCTGTTTTGCTCATGAACATCCATGACATATTTCCCAGTATATTTATTGTATCTATTGAGAGGTTTCAATTTCCTATTTCAATTTATCCTGAAGTTTCATTAAATAGCATTTCTTATTTGAAAAAAAAAATTACGTTCTTAAAATATCTACATTGGGAATGCTATCATATCTCTCTTTAATTTTGTATTCTTTAATTTTTTAATTGTGAATTTGTAGTCATTCATTTTACACTAGGTATTACTCACCATGATGTATTTTATTTGTTACTGTTTCTATTGGATTTAGATAGTAATTTACACTAGTTGCACATAATTGTTCGGTTCTGTTACCAAGTTTCCATCCATATACACAGAAATATTGTGTGGGACAAATAATTATTAATGTGATGAGTGTTGGACAGAATTCACAAAGGACACCCCGTAGCAGCAGGATGTTGTGGTATGGAAATTTCAGATCCTTTTACAGATACAAGGGTCCTCAAATTCCCTCTTGACTTGTGGATTTACTAAATTACATTTTTGGCAATTATTACATTTTAGTTTTTTAACAAAACAACATAGGACAGACAGAATCTCAAAAAGACATTTAAACAGGGCATTTTACTGTATTAAGGGTTTTTTTTTTTTTTTTTGTGTGTGTGTGTGTGTGTGTGTGTGTGTGTGTGTGTATGTGTATGTGTGTAAAGGTTGTAATCATAGTATCTAAAGATCCTCTACTCTCCATTTTTCCCTCTTAACTTTTAATTACTTAGTGTATATATCACTATTCATATACTAATGGGTATGTAGATATCAACAAAATCTTGTTAATTGTTGTGCTTGCATTTTTTCCCTTCCTTCTCATTTATCTGTTCTATGATCCCATAGGGAGAACATAGTATATTTAGCTGACCTGTATCCTTGGATTCCTTTGGGATATGGCAGTTTCCTAAAATTCTGATTTTAATTACTAATTGTCCAGGATTACCAATGCCATCAGGTATTTTGGATGATATATATTATTGCTGATGGTGGTGGTGATGGTAGTGGTGGTTAAGGTGGTGGTGGTGGTGGTGGTGGTGTGTGTGTAAAAGTGGGTCTGAGACCAAAGAGAACAAGAGGTGAGGTCTCCTTCTTTGAACCTCATACCATGACATACACATATAGGTCCATTACTTGTTAGTGATGATGACTTTGAGAGTTGGCTAGGATTTTGTGAGACCACCAAAAATGTCTGTACAAAAATGAAATCCTGCAGTGATCAATACGTCCTCTATATTAAGATGCTATTGTCAAAGATTTAACATTGCTCTCTAGTAGAAAGAAAAATATGAAAATGCAAACAATTGGTAAATTGATATCATGAAGTATGCAGTCATAGAACACAGCAAGAAAAAATGGAGTGCTTTGTTCTTACCAAATAATTAATTAATTAAACAATAAACAAGAGTGGTTTAAAGAGATTAATTTTCTTCCTAGACCATGACACAGAATGAGCATCTTTGTCATGGCAGGGTAAATTGTCACACTCCTAGCTGAGTGCATTACTGTGAAATATCTCCAAGTTCTCCCTTAAAAGGATGTGTTGTAGTGCTGTCCTTTCCTCTGTGACATTTCATTCTTTTCTTCCCAGCCACCTTCCTCACGAAGACAGTAAGTCTCCTTCACTTTTTATTCTGTGATGTAAGGGCTACAATTCTTCCATGGTTACTGATTCCTCATAGAGATACATTTTCGTCAAATGCACAGTTTACTTTTAATGATTTCAATGGTCTTTGTTTTTGTTTGGTACATTTTCATCATTACTATCTGACACTCTCTTCCAATCTCATTTGTCCTAAAGTATGTGAAGTATCTATGAAAAAATGTAAAAAATATCATGCATTTTAATGCCTGTTCATGAGATAAATTGTATGGTGTAGTCATGAGCAGATTTTTGAGAAAAGTGAAATAATTTGCTACTATGAAAAATTATTTTTATTTATGGAGTGTTTGTCTATTCTATTGATAGCAACATGGCTTATGTTGTCTATAGTTTCTCAAGCTGATATGCTATGAAAATCCATTTTCTAAATGTGCTTGAATAACTAGTGTTATTTATGACAACCAAAACCTATTCATGAAAAGATGCACAAAATACGGACTTCATATGTATATCTTTAACTTATCAGCATTTCCCCTCCTTTCTGTTATGGTTTCTAGCCACAAGTAAAAGCCTAATATTTTCCCTTTCTTCCAGTTTGGAAGTGTTCCCAAGAAACAGGAATCAACTGACATTAAAACATTGTTTTGTCCATGTTCTGCCTTGAAGTAGTGGTGCTAAGGAAAAATTGTTAAAATTCTGAAACATGAGATAATCTTTGTTCTTACCTTTCAATAACCAATGTCATGTACCAAAGATGAGAACGCTATATACAGAAAAATTATATACATTTTCCCAATCAGGCCTCAGTGATTCATCCTATGTAAAAGGCATAGAGGACTTGGAAGTAAGTCTCTTCCAGGTCTTAAAGGAAATAGTATCCCATGTTCACAAAAGAACAGTGGTAGTCATATCTGCCATAAAAATAAATATCAGACTTCCAGATCATTGATTTTACATGAGTACCATGACTCTGTGGCAGAGAGAAGTTAACCCAAGAGCTACTACTCTGATTTTCCATGAAGAATTAATCTTTAAAAATATGCAAATTGTAATAGTACCAGAATAAAGCTTAATGTTATCAATAATGATTTAAAAATACCCAGAAAACAAATGCAGCATGTTTAATAATACCAAAAATATTTAAGTCATGCCGAGCGGCAACAGGAACTAATAATAAAAAGATGAATCAATCTGTGGAAATCCATTCAGAATGTAAACATGGGACAATTAGCAGAGGATGTGGAAGATGAGCAGTGTCATCAGCATAACAGAAAAATTAACTGTGATCACTGAACACCTCAATAGTATGCACCATTTTCCACATTTGGAAGCTATAATGTGTATAAAGAAAGGTAGAGAGGACATAATCATTGATTGATTGGATATTCTAGAAAGAAACAGCTTTAGAAGGCGGCGGAAATTATGCAAAATGAAACACAATGAAAATGCTTTAATTCTCTCTCAAATTGAAGTTTTTATCATTTACTTTTCTGCTTTAAAAGTTTATGAATTCAATTTAGCTATTATGGTGTTGAGTGCTACTTGCTTATTTTTTATGGTTTTTCCTAAACATCACATTATGAACCACGCCATTTATCAAAATGAAGTTGTCATGTGTAATATTATCTAGTGGAGGCAACAGAGAGTATTAGCGTATTTTCTTCCCCCATCCGAATCAAGTTCCAGACACCCTGTGTGCACATTGATTGCTTGTGTACCCACACGTACTTACATCTTCTGTATTGATGCCTTTCACACTTTGCTGTCAATTAGGAATCATCCGCTTCTGTTTTTCTATACTATCAATGCATTATTATTTTTTAAAAATTACCTAATTATTTGTCCTCCTCTTGAAGATACTGTATCTTTTCTGTTACAGTTGTTTGATTGCTTTTTATGATTTTAGATCACAGTCCTCTGGTTTCTGGGTTTGCTCACGCAGTTAAATTTACTTAAAACTGGTGACAGCCAAACTGCCGTCATGGATCCCAGCATCAGCTGTTGATCTTGTAGTATTTATTAAACACAGCTATTTCTTTCTTCTTCTTTTTTTTAATCTCTCAAGCATCACTAAAAGGGTGATTTTTTTTTCACTCCAGTTGTATAGAATGAGTAATTGTTTTGCTTTCTTTTATTTTTTTCATGTAAATGTGTGCTGGTTTGGGGGGGGAGCATGCTGGTTTGGGGAGGCGGGAGCATGCTGGTTTGTGGGGGGAGCATGCACATGTTAGCATGGACATGTGGAAGCCTAAGGTTGATATCGGGGAAATCCATCCCCTTCCAGCTTTTTTATTTTTTAATTTTGTTTTTAATTTTGTTTTTTTAAGGCAGCATCTCTTAGTTAAACCCAGAGCTCCCTCTGAGGCAGAGGGAGGGGCTTGGAACTGTCTCTACTGAATGTACTAGACTCTGCTGACTCCCCAAGGGAGGCCTTACCTTCTTGTAGGAGGGAATGGGGGATAGGCCGGGGCTGAAGGCTAGAGGGGTGGAAGGAGAAATGAGGGTAATCTGTGATTGGTATGTAAAATAAATAAATAAATAAATAAATAAATAAATAAATAAATAAATAAATCTTGCTGGGCATTGGTGGTGCACACCTTTAATCCCAGCACTGGGGAGCCAGAGGCAGGCGGATCTTTGTGAGTTCAAGGCCAGCCTGGTCTACAGAGTGAGATCTAGGAAAGGCGCAAAGCTAGCTACACAGAGAAACCCTGTCTCGAAAAACCAAAAAAAAAAAAAAAAAAAAAGAAAAGAAAAAAAAAGAGAAAAGAAAAAGAAAAAAGAAAAAATTCTTAATAAAAAATGTTTTTATTGTTTTTGTAACATTAAATACATTTTAAGCGACGGAACTATTCATTTTGGTTTATATTTGTGTTTCTTGCCACAAAATATTGATGATGGTGGACACTTACACAATGTAAGAATTAAAGGCAACCATCTATGCATTCAGGCATTCAATTATAAGTTTGGATTCTTCCTAATTTATCTTACGGTTGTTGGAAAATCTCACTGATCGTCTAGTCCAGTTTATGAGCTTTATGTACAGTAAACTCCAAGATGCAAGAAGCAAGAGAAATCACTTTTCCTGTGACACAGCTTGCAGGAGGCACGACCTGAACTGTTTATGGCTCTCTTAGTGTCTCAGACATTGAAATCATGCCTGCAACAGGAACATCCAACTGTAGTCCAGAAGATGGCTCTGTTGTAATGTCAGCAATGACCTGGAACTGCAGTTACTTTTCTGCAGTAATGACTTAACACGGTGTCTTTATACTCTTGCATGTTCTTTGTCACTAGTGGTGCCCTGTAAGGTTTTTGCTTATATATAAATGTTTTGGCAAATTTTAATGTTTTTGAAAATTATCATTTTAATTCTGTGTATGTATCTGTGGTTGTGTGGAGCTATGTGCATATCAGGTGAAGGTACCCACAAAGGATAGAGTGTAATTCCAGATCAGATAATTATATGTGATTTTAAGCCACCTGGCTTGGGTTCTGGGAACATAACTCAGTCATTTCTCCAACATAGAAATTTAATTTTTTGTAATATGCATAACTATTACTGTAGAAAATTATAGAACAGACTGTGTCCTATCTATATTTCACAGATAATAGAAACATGAAGTACCTAGTTTTTTTTTTATTTTTTTTAGCCTACATGTTTCTCTATCTCTCTGTGTGTGTGTGTGTGTGTGTGTGTGTGTGTGTCTGTCTGTCTGTCTGTCTGTCTGTCTGTCTGTCTGTCTCTGTCTCTCTCAATGGTTACACCTTCCCAAAAGAAAATAAATACACATTTAGGTGAGCCCACATAGTTCAAAGCAATGCTGTTCAAAGGACAATTTTATTTTGTCAAATTGAACTCTCTCAGCCCTTCCTGAGAGTCTCAATTCTGTATCTACTATCTTCTTTTCTTTCCTCCCTTATCATTAAATATTCACAACATGATTATGGTCCTGAAATATTGCTTTTTTTTTTTAAATCCCTTTCTGATGTTTTGAAAGAGGTGAAGTGGAATTGCTTGTATATATTGTCTTTTCACGGCTACATACTATTTACATTTGGGTCAATATATTTTAGCTATACATATGAACAAGCTTCAGTGCATAATTTCATAATGCACATAGGCTGTGACAATCACATGTAGCCTTGTTCCATGTACATCCCTAATCCCCGCAACCTCTATTACTTGCTGTTCTTCATTTAGACCAGTTTTGTTCACTTCCACATATGGGAGAGAATATCAATATTTGTCTTTATTTGGTTTAATTCACTTAGAACAACGTTCTTTAGTTCCATCCAATTCATTGTAAATATCAAGATTTTGTTCTTCATAGCTGAATAATAACAGTGCATGTGTTTACCACTTTTCCTTTAATTCTTCAACTGTGGGTATTTAGGTTATTCTGAAGAGTAACCACACTCATTTTGAGTTTGCAAAAGCCTCATTATTTCTGACTTTATCTTTTTTGCGTATAGTCACAGCAAGAGGATATTTAGATTTGGGGGTAACTCTATCTTTGATTGTTAAGAAAAAAAAGATCCTCTCATTCTTTTTACTATTATTCCTTACTATCCAAAGCATTACTATAGATATCCAGAGAATGATTGAATCCACTTTTCTACTTCTACCCTATTAGTTTTCAGTTCTTTTAAAACTCCCTTTTAACTCCGATTTCTTGTCCAGTTATGAGATCCAAGATAATCTTAGCTTTTCTTTACTATTGGCCATATTTTGCTGCTATTATGGTTGTCTGGTTTCTGTAGACTGGTTTTTTTGAAAAGATATGGATTTTTAATTTCCATTTTAAAAGAGTCCTTCCTTTCCTTCCCTCCACTGGTACACTGTTTCCCTAAGTAGCCCAGCTGACCTTGAACTCCTGTGACAGCTTCTCTAATGCTAAGATTCCAGGCATATAACATCACACCCTGTTCAGATATGAATTTTGAGCCAGAAATTTTTTACATAAATTTGAATATGCCTTTGTGGATTTAGTGCCTCCCTTTGTGTAATATAAATAGTGCTGTACTGGTGCCAACTCATGCCTATTTATAAAGAGACTATTATTACTTTTTCTATGCCAGCAGATGCCTTGGGGTAGTTTCAAGTTGAGTATGGCATAGCATTGATACCACAAAAGTTGGAGAACACTACAAATCTAATCTGCTACAAAAGAGCTACTTGGGCTTGTAAAACAATGTGTACTTTGTCAGTGCATAGAATTTAAGTTAGAATTGAGCATGATGGTTTTGGGAACTTTGTGGCGGCACGTTACAGAGACCCAGAGCGTCTCTTCCACCTCTCCCCTTGCTTCTGCCCTTCTTCTAATCGTTTTATTCACTGCAGATCTTCAGGCCAAATTGGAATTTCTTCTGAGTTATTTCATTGTTCTAATACTGACCTTGACTCACTTCTTGATAATGATGCTTCCCTGTCTTCTGAGTTAAATTAATTTATTTTCTTGTCACATAATTCCTTAGTTATTCCTTACTCGGGGGCATTTTCTTACTGTTGACCCCTATGGCTTTTAGCATTAATCAATCTCTTCCTGGTTTAATTGAAGCTGTCCCTATTATTTCTGACATCCTGCAGTTCATTTTCCCCCTCAATTCCTTAAAAACCCTTTCCCTTATCTGTACAGTCTTCAGTCCTCATCATCAGACTGACTGAAGATTCACTGAAGCATTTAAGCAGTGAATATTTTTACCTTCTGTATGCCAGTCAAATCTTACTACTGGCTTTCATAATATTAAGAAATTCACAATGAAGTGGGGGGGGTGTTCTTTCCTCTCTCAAACATTTCAGTTGGAATACTATTCATAATGAATCCCATGTTTAATAATATACAACCTCTAAAAGAAAGAATCCATTAGTAGACGCACTCTTTTACATTCAGGTTAAATTTGAAAACAAGACATCAGAAACAAATCTCATCACGTTAGGTCATAAGTCTGTGAGTCTTCCTCTCAGGAGCCTGTAATCCCCTCACATTTCATAAAACCACGAGATGAGCCATTTCCTAAATCCATTTAGAAAATATAAAAATGATTTCAATCGCAAATTATTAACCAAAATAACAATTGTCAGTACAAATACTTATGTTGTACCAAAGTATTCCATTAAAATGTGAAAATTTAAACTATCACAAACTTTCTCCACATAATCCTGAGAGGTTTTTTAAGTCAAGGCGCCGTGCTGCACTGTACTGAAACTTATTATTGCAGCCCAGTGTAAACTTAAACTCATGGCCATTCTTATATTGCAGCCTCCTGGCATGGCCGGTGTGAGCCACCACATTTGTCTAGAGGTTTATTTAAATTTCGGGAATGGATTGGTACAAATTTCACAACTCTAAATTTCTTGCAGTTGTCAAGTAATGTGCAATTGTATTTTTTTTTATGCAATGCAACTTTTAAGTGTATTTTTGGGAATTGCACAAAGATGTGGAAGAAGAAGAATATATGTCTGAAATGGAAGGTGTTAGGATGCCATACAGTATGCACAGCATCAGCCTCCTTCTGCTCTTTCTGCAGCTTAAACTTCCTGTCAGAAAGGCCATCTGTGGAAGTGAAGTGGTGAGGTCTCCACACCGTTACTTCCCTTGCTGTCTCCCAGCAGGTACTCTGTGAGACACAGTCCTGGGTGAAGCAGGCCTGGGAAACAGGATATTCTTAAAAGGATCCCATAGAGCTACAGCAATTTTCAGCCCTGCCAGGAAAAACGGGGCTATTACATATGTGCAGAGATTTCTGGTTTTCACTAACAGCAAGTATGAACTTAAGACCTTGATGAAGACTTATTCATGTCCATGATTTCAGTTTCCCATGCATAGAAGTGGAATTAGTGTAGTATATGGAACTTCTATATTCATCTTTCGAGATGTCCATTGCATTCTTTACCTCTGTGTTTGTACCACTCTGAGTTCCTAGCATCAGTGTACAAGTTACAAGGAGTTTAATTTCACCAAACTCACCAACACGGGTTATTATTGTTTTTCTCCTATTTTGAGAGCACTGATTTTAGTGTTTAGGTGTGTGTGTATGTGTGTGTGTGTTTTGCATCTCTACCCATTGGCACTGTTTAGTGTTCTTATTTGCTCACGTGTGTGTGTGTGTGTGTGTGTGTGTGTGTGTGTGTGTGTGTGTCAGTGGTGCACAAGTGAAGGTTGCTTTCAGGAGTCTCCCTCGGTTGCTGTCCACCTTACTTTGGAGACAAAGTCTCTTACTGAATCTGCACTGACCGATTAGGCTGAACTATCTTTCCAGGAAGCTCTAGGAATGACCTTGGCTCTGTCTCCTTGGGACTAGGATCACAGCGTCAAGTGCTGCTCCTGGGTGTGTGTTGGCGAGGAAGAATCAGACTCGGTGTTACTTCTCCCCTGGCAAGGGTTTTCTCCACTGACTTATCTCCTTGTTCAATGGGAAGGGGGTGAAAGGAGACTTCTCTGTGGCTTAATTTATATTTTCCAATTGCCTAGTAATGTTTTCTGTGTTTCTTGTAGTTACTGGTTACTTGTTTCTTTTCCTTGAAGAAATGTCTACTAGAGTTGTTTGCTTGGTTTTTAATTAGGCTGCTTGTTTAAATTTCTTTCATTGTGAATGCTTTTATTTTTTATGAGTTGAGATTTTTGTGCTCTCTGGGCTCAATATTTCTTTACAGAGGTAATATTCTTGCTATATTAACATTTTCCCTCTGGTTTCTAGTTTATTTTTTATTATTTTATAATAACTTTACCTTAAAAACCATTCCCGTGATTTTCATAGTAAGAAACTAAATGTAAAATAATGCACATTATGGCAAACAATTTTTTTTTTTTTTTTGGTTTTTCGAGACAGGGTTTCTCTGTGTAACTTTTTGCCTTTCCTGGGACTCACTTGGTAGCCCAGGCTGGCCTCGAACTCACAGAGATCTGCCTGGCTCTGCCTCCCGAGTGCTGGGATTAAAGGCGTGTGCCACTATCGCCCGGCTGCAAACAATTTTTAAGATATCTTTCTATGTAGTAGACCATGAGACCCATTGAACTGTTTGCACTGTAGCTAACTCTAAGTACGTATGGGGAAGTCATGTAATTTCTAGCTTGGTATTTGGGTGCAGTTACATTTGAAACACCATGACATTCTGTCATTCTATAACAACAAGTGACAAAGTGAAAGGGGAAAAAAGTTATAGAAATAAGGTTGCGTTTCTTGGTTGACTTGAAAGTCTGATAGAAATCTTATTAGAAACATTTCTAAGAATCCTTGTGCTGAACACAGTCAACTCTAATCTTGCAAATGCTTGGATGGATTTGGACAGAGGCACTGTCCTTCGCTCTCAGGTTCATGTATGGCACAACCTTACTACCTAGAAATTTACCTGTCATGCTGTCCAGGCAATCTACCTCCCTACAGGCAAAATCTTTCTGATTTCTCTCAACAAAACCAATATTCCATCACAGAAAGGGGCTCATAGAACACCTGCTCTTTTGTATGAGGCTTATTTTCTCAGCATTGGACTTTAGGGAAATGTGGGCCCTCCTAGGTGTCAGTGGTTCCTCCCTGTGTGTTCCTCCCTCTTCAGTTCTCTTGCTTTATCACATTTTGTTAATTTCCCGCTCCTGTTAATGTGCATGTGGGGTTTATATGTGTGCCATATTTAACAAATACGTAAATGTTCAATTTGGGGTCATGGACTTTCTAGGTATTTGCTTAACTTTTTTTTTTTTTTTTTACTTTCTGAAATAAGTGTATGCAAAATTAACACTATCACCCTTAGCATATTAGGGCATCAAATGTTCAGTGATTGTGTGGAGTTTCAAAAATGTTCTGTATTTGCTTTTAGCTGGTGACTACAAATGTTCAGCTTTTGTTAAAATAGTAGCTCAATACAGCTGTCTAATGACTGTGTATCTCCTTATGTATCATATTTCTAAGACTTCTTCACAACCTTTGCTGGTTTACTAGGTTTTAAATGAGTCAGGAGAGTTCAGGTGGCACTAACATAGCAATTATATATGTGATTGTTAAAAAGGTCTTTTCCCTTAGTCACTTTATTTTTGTAGGAGAAAGTTTTAATTTTGAAGGTCATAAATATATATAATCCTTTCATATACATATACATTTGTACGCATATATACAATCCTTTCATGTTGGTGCCTTTTGGCATGTTCTGCAAATCTTCATTTACTTCAGTACCAGTTGATTATTCTTTGTGACTTGCTTCTAATTTCTCCCGACTTGGCTGCTATAAATTACAGTTTCAACTTCTCCACATATACTCTGCATAATTTTTGTGTATGGTGTAATGTTTTTCATTGATTAATTTTCAGTGAAAAATTCCAAGAACACCAATAGTTCTTACAGTGTTTCTACAAATGTATAAAAAGTTGTCCTGTTGCTTTGGGAAATATCCAAATAGTCACACCTTAGTCAAAAGTTGATTGTCCATATATTCGAGGTCAAACTGCACAAAGTGATTTTCCAAAGGATGGTGGTGGAGCTGCTGTTGCTGTGCTTGCTCCCTCCTCCTTTCCTTTGGTGGTATTGTGTTCTCCAAAATATTGTGCATCCCAATAAACTTATTTGGGGTCAGAGAACAGAATAGCCACAATATTAAACACAGAGGTTAGGCAGTGGTAGCACACACCTTTAATCCTAGCACTCCAGAATCAGAAATCTACCTGGATCTCTGTGTGTTCAAGGATACAGCCAAGCATGGTGACTCACGCCTTTAATCCCAGGAAGTGATGGCAGGAGGCAGAAAGGTGTATAAGGCTTGAGGACCAGGAACTAGACAGGTTAAGCTTTTAGATTTTTGAGCAACAGTTCAGCTGAGACCCATTCGGATGAGGACTCAGAGGCTTCCAGTCTGAGGAAACAGGTTCAGCTGAGGAATTGGCAAGGTGAGGTGGCTGTGGCTTGTTCTGCTTCTCTGATCTTCCAGCATTCACCCCAATACCTGACTTCAAGTTTGATTTTTATTAATAAGACCTTCTAACAATTTGTGCTACACTTTCCCTTCTCCTGTCTTGTAACTAATTCTACATCTTTTCCATTTTCATGTGAATGTAGTTTCACCAAAATGTATCTCTGAAATATACTGGAATATTATTAGATTTTAATAAATATAAAAATGAAAACAAAATGAATTAACACCCTCTATTTATTTTGTTAATCTTGCCCGAGAAAATAGACCAGTTTGCCTAAATAACGGAAACTTGTTTTTTCTTTTTTGTCACTCCAAATACCACATCGAGCTGTATTTGATAAGTCTGTGGGAATGGCATTCTTTCTTCCTTGCTCATTGCCAGATAACTCCTCACCTGGCTGTTCATTTTTACAAACATGTCAGTTGTTAACCCGTTAAAGAGAGATTAAATTAGACTCTCACTTTGAGGATTAAATAAAATGACATTTTGGACCCAAATTTGGGTAAAAAAGCATCTTTTTTTTTTCAATGCACACTTGTTTATTACAGTAAAATCAGGCAATGACCGACAACACGCTGCTTATGGAACACTGTTAAACTTGACTTACAGGATGCCTCGCCCGGACAGCTACTGTTTGCCCCAGAAAGATCAATGGCCACACCAGCCACTTTTCAGACCTGATAGTTGCTGCTTCAGAAGGTGAATTCACATATATGCTTAACCCTCCCCCCCCCCCCCAAAAAAAAAACAAAAAACCAAACCCAAATAACCCTTGCAACACAACGAATTGCCTCTATTTCGGTATGCATCCACATTTCTACATTTAGAGGTCCTGAACAGAGTGGGGAACATGGCGACGAGCCAGGAGGCCAGGCCCACCGATCTGAAACCTCATGACACAGAGCTCCTTTGGGTCTTGGTGAGGATCTGAGGAGCAGCAACACTGAAACCTGAGTCCGCAGGGTCAGGGGCTCTGTTCAGCTGTCAGGCTCCATACAGACCTGATGGTGGCCAGGGAGCCCTGTCCAAACCTCTTCAGTGTGTAAAAGCAAAGAGATTATGAGAGAAGGAACCAACTCAGAACCCTGTGCGCTCGGACTCTCCGCATGGCCTTTCTCTAGATGTCACCACCAAGGCCCCTGAGCGCTGGCAGGTTTGTGGCCCCGTGACTGCTCTGTTCACCTCGAGACCTGAGCTCAAAGTGCATCGGCTGATGGTGGCAGCAGGGCTGAGGACCTGGCACCCCCTTCCCGGGCTGGTAGCAAGTGAACGTGTGGTCCAGAGCTAAGTGAGGATGGCCAGGCTCTTCCAACCTCATCTGATGGCTTCTGGCCACAGCAAGGGTTGGGTGGTGATGGGCAACAAGGGAGTTGAAGAGGAGGGGAGAGGAGCACCCCTTGATAAAGGTGGGGAAACAGGAAGTCCTGTAAAGAAGCATTTTTAGCAGACGTAAAGTGATGCAGGGTTTCAGAACTTGAGCACGGGATTGAAGGTCCTAGTACAGCTGCAATGAGATGCGCTGTAAACAGAAGAAATGCGCATATGCACTGCACTGTAGAGTGTCTCAGTGTGAGAGTTGATGGGGAGCTAAGTGAAGATGGCATGATCCACAGCAGGGCTGAGTGAGACTGAAACATGCACATAAAATGGCATCGCTTGAGAGCAGAGATGATGGTAGATACGGGATTTTTTTTTTAACATACAGGAAGATTGAGCAAGTAAGTACATATGTTAAACATTTATCAAACTTATTTTCTCTTGTAAATAAATAAGGAAAGGAGGAAACGACAGTCATTTTTGAGGTCTTGCATAGCAATGGGAGATATTAGTGTGAGTTCTTACATTTTATTATACCTATATTAAATATTAAAATGTATATTATATGCATATACAAATCCTTCTTGATTGCCGGGACATGTGAAGTCCTAGTAGTAATCAATAAACTTGAATTCCCCGATCTTTTCTTGTAAGAACCATTTTGACTAAGGAAATTCAGAGATGTTTTGAAAGGATAATACTCCAAAAGAAGCAAGGGATCTATAATACAAATTAGACTCACCGTGTGCCAGAGAAGAAGGCACTCACAAGACAAAGGTAACTTAAGTACTGTGAGCAGATCCATAGAATTTGAACATCAAAATAAATAATCCTGATGATGAATAATTATAGTCCATTGGAAAAGGCAGGAAGACCTTTTTTCATGAAGCTGTAATTCATTAACTGACTAATAGACTAAGAATTTTTAGAATGAATAAATGTTTATATACTTTCAATCTCACTTGAATATATGTTTTAAATGCATGTGTGAACTATGATCCTAGCAGTATACAAGTCATAACTGAGAAGGCAAAGCAATTATATTGGGAAAGATAGAAATTGGAACATTTTGCCTATTGACAGAACATAAGGAGAACACTATGAAGTTTCTGTGCTAATCCTATGTGTCTACAGAAACATCTCAATATGAGGAAACATCACATCCAAATTGAGTCAGATGCTATCATACAGTTAGAAAATGCTTATCACGATTGAAAATTGTATGAATGAATTTACAAGTCCAAGAAACACTGTTGCAGCTTCAAGGATGCTTAAAAGCAAAGAACACTAAGTGCACTTCATGATTTGAGGTCATTAATTTTACAACATAGGTTACTGGGGAATTCTAGGGATTTAAAAGTAATCTGAGGGTAAGAATACAAAAAACTATATTACATTAGTGATTCATGATGTATGTGTTGAGATTGTGTAAGATAATCCTTTATTTGTGGGAAATACTGAAGTTATTCAGGAATAGCTATGCCTTAAGGTTAAGGCTACTTGTCAAATGGTGAAGGAAAATTGTTGTGGTGGAGGTGAGGAGAAGGAGTAAGGTGGCATGAGGGAGCTAGACAGGGAAAGAGAGAGAGAGAGAGAGAGAGAGAGAGAGAGAGAGAGAGAGAGAGAGAGAGAGAGAGAGAGAGGAGAAACAAGTGCATGCAGTATGTGTGTGTATGCAAGTGTATGTGCCATTGTGCAGAGAACAAAGGATATTGAATGTTTTCCACTGTTGCTCTCTTCCTAATTCTCTTAAGAGAGATAAAGTCTATTGCTGTCTTAGTTATGGGTTCCATCACTGTGATAAAACGCTTTGACCATAAGCAACATGGGGAGGAAAGGGTTCATCATTTCAGGTTGCAGTACCACAGTATAGTCCATCACTAAGAAAAATCAGGGCAGTGATTTCAAACAGGGCAGGAACCTGAAGGCAGGAGCTGATTCAGAGACCATGGAAGAATAGTGCTTATTGTCTTGCTCTTTTGCCCAGTAATACCAGCCCAGGAGCGGCACAGCCCACAGTGACCTGGGCCCTGCCACATCCATCAATCATCAGTCTAAAGAAATACACCATGGGCTTGCCCATGTGCAAATTTGGTGGGAACGTTTTCTCTCTGTAGGTTCATCTTTCCAAATAACTCCAACATGAAGCTGGTCAGTATATTCACTGACTCTAAAAAAAAAAAAAAATCACCATAATGGCTACGATGATTGGTCACTGAGCTCTTGCGACTCCTCAAAGTTAAGGATATAAGCTTGTTTGACCATGCTCATACTGGTTCTGAGGGTGCTGGAGATTTGAAGTCAGGTCCTAATACTTTCACAATAAGCACTTCTACTGACTGAGACATTTCTCCAGTTCCCTCAAACAATTTCTTTCTTCTACTCCAGAGGAAAAATTTATTAGTGTTTAAAAGAAAAAAAAATCCAAGACAGGAAAACAGAGCAGAGATGGAAAAGGATTCCTTCACATGGCAGTGGACAGCCACATAGAGGGGAGTGGACATTTAGAGAAGGAGTAAGAAAGCTCAGTGTTTTAGAATAAAACAAGGAAGCGCACTTAGGTTCTGACTACTGCCAGAAAGAAAAGGGGAGAGAACAGAAAAATTGCACCTCTCAAAGGTTGGTTGTTGGTCAGCTTTCTACAGTCCCATGTTGGGCAACAAAATGTTGTTGGTTGTTTTGCCCTTTGGGGAACCTATTATTCTGCTCCCAAATAAATCACAGGCAGAGGCTTATTCTTAATTATAAATGCCCTGCCTAAGCTTGGCTTGTTTCTTGCCAGCTTTTCTTAAATTAAATTATCCCATCTACCTTTGGCCTCAGAGCTTTTTTCTTTCTATATTCCTATGTATCATTTCTTTCCTTCTTACTCCATGTCTGTCTGTGCAGCTACATGACTCAACCCCGAGGGCCTCCTCCTTCCTCTCTCATTCCTTGATCTTTCTTCTCCCAGATTTCTCCTTCTATCCATTCTCCCTGCCCATTTCACCCTCCTCCCTTGCTATTGGCCATTCAGCTCTTTATTAAACCGTAAGTGTTTTAGACAGGCAGAATATCAATGCTTCACAATTAAATAAATGTAACATAAACAAATAACACACTTTAAAATAATATTCTACAACGGTGGGCAGACCCAGTGAATCTCATGGTGACCTCATTTTGGGTTGCTTGGATTGTGCTAGGTGTCAAGGGTTCTAGGAAGAAAAAGTACATTGAAGCTCATTGAAGGGATACTTATCCTACCAATCTCTTCATCAAGGGTTAAGGTGAGGCCTAAGCCTTGGCTAACAATTCCTCCTCTGAAGGGATAATACAAAAGCCATTTAGGAGATGAACTAAAGTTGGGGAATAGAAACAACCCACTTATACAATAAAAAAAATGTAGATATTCAGCTTCAAAGTTGTTCACATGAAGGGAATATTAATGAGTGGGACAGAATTTCAGTGCCCACACTAATATACACCCTGTAGCTGGAAGTACATACTTTGGAGAGGCTAAGAAACCACAACAATTTGCTGGAATTCCTGGCTTGAGAAGCAAGGGCATTTGGGGAATTTTTTTATTTTGAGGTCTGAGTCCTAAGCTTCCTGTCAAGTTTCTTCCCCTCTTCCTATCATTCTGTCCTCTGAAAAGGTAATCCTAATTGTCATAGAACTGGGGCAATGGTTTTAAAACTGATCAGTAATTGGTATTTTGCTTATTTTTTTCTAATGATATAGTTTTTTCTTCATAGTACATATAGATTTATAATACTTCCAATTCTATCTTGTTGAATCCGATCATCCAGTAACAGTTCTGCTTATGGATCTAACAAAATAAAAAATGAACAAGCTTTCATTGGCCCTGCATTTATAGTCAGGGAGATGTTTTATTGGTTTGTTGTTTGTTTTGGCTTTTTATTTTCAGTTTCTGTGCAAAATCCATAAAAAAAGAAAACACACCTGAGTCTGACCCTCCCCCAATATGAATCATGTAGTCTATAATATTCTATGATTATTGCCTCATGGCTTCTTTCTCATATTATGGTTTCTGAAGCTTCATGCCTCAGCTTCTTCAGAATGGCTTGTGGATGAACTGATCTTATTGGCTGTGGTTTTCTGTTGGGTTTTTATTTTGCTTTAATATCATATCATTCTTTACAGTCTGCAGTTACTCCTAAACTATGAGGATCTCCTTATACCCTATAACTTCTGCTCATGTATGCTATTGAGACTATGTTCTTATAGACAGCTGTACAATCTTACCCTTTCATGCATTGTGTGAAAGACAGGTTGGCTAGAGGTGAGAATGCTTATTGTAGAATTACTATAGGGAAGAGCAGACTGCAGATGAATACAAAAGGTTCATTTTGAGCTCAACCCCAGGGAAATTAGGTTTAAATCAATCCAAGTGAATTTATAACAGTGTTTGGCATGTGTACAGAAATGTGATACTATTTAGAAGTGGCTCGTCTTCACAACTCCTGAATAGAGTTATGGAAAAAATAATTCTTCATGATTAAAAAATAATTTTATACCAGACACTTATTTTTAAAGCTTCTAAGATAAAACATGAACTTTATTGTAATTTTTCCCAAGATTTCTGCTTTAAAATTATGTTTATTATCTTCCATTTGTATTTTTACCCTATGAAATACATTGTAATACATTAGCATTATCTTTGCAAATAAAATATGTACTATTATAAAACAAAATATTAAAGCTAAACAAGTTAATGCCGATTGAAACACAGGTGTACCAATAATTACTTAGTATTTTGAAAATGTTCCTGTTAATTTGACGAAACTTTTGAAAGTAAAAGGATTATCATATCTCCTCTACAAAGAAGAAATTAAAATTTATGAAATATTCTATCATATTTATCCATTAGCAAATAAATTGCACAGAGAATATTCAGACCTAGCACAGATATTATTATTAGTAAATATATGTAAAACCTCCCAGGAAACTACAATTTTATGTAGATTTGTTTAGTTGCAAGGTTCTGACTGAATATTCAAATCTATCAACTGTAACTTTTCAGCCTGAAGTTTGTTTACCCTAAAAGCATACAGAGAACCATTTACAGAAGATGGAAACTTGCATTTTTAGCCACAGTGGAACATGCGTTGCCTAATTGCTGGGGTCTAGCTTTGGCTCAGGTTCTGGTCCTGAAATGGAGAAAAGGTGTCTGTGCAAAGAAAAATTGTGACTACCCAGTAGATTGCACTCAACTGGCCCTGGATAGCTCGAGCCACCTTTAACTTATACTTAAACTGATGTGTTTTTCTTTTTCCTTTTCTTTGTTTGTTTTGTTTTGTTTGTTTGTTTATTTTATGCCAGACTTGCAAGAACAGCTTTATTATTGGCTCCTTTTTGACTTTTAAGAAATACATCATAATTTAAGAAACACATCATAATTGGTATAAAGGCCCCCATTGTTCCCTTTTGTGCTTCTCCAAATACATTTTCCCATACCCTACATAACCTTATTCTAGAAATAGTGTTCAGCATTTTTGTAGGCTTAACTAAATATCTAGCCAGACTCTCACAGCACTTATGTCAACTGGCAGCTACGTGTGGTTACAAAGTTAAAAAGTAATAGATGTGGGTACAATGCTTTAAGGAAAACAATATTCAACCCCAAGCAGTTCTTTCATGTCTGTAAGATACGCTTTTAAACTGTTTTTTTTTATTTTTTCTGATTAAAGGGGTCCCATGTCTCAATCTCTCTGTAAAAGGCAGACTTTGATAAGGCACTCTTTCCCCATCTCACTATACCACACTTTCCCCACTAATATAAGCTCCTGTGTATGCTAAGATGGTTCTATCCATCCCATAGTTTATATTGTATTTTTCCCCATTGGATCATAGTAGATCCTATAATTGATTTTATATGCTTGGTATCCAGGAAACTTATTCTCAACAGTTGGCACTATGTGTATTCCTGAGGCATTTTCCCTATTCGGTGTACGCATGCCTTACTCTCCTTTCCAGAACTGTGAGACATGGTTAATGTTCCAAGTGCTCTTTTCTCATATGTACCCACCCAACTGCCTCAATTGAGTCAGAAAAGTTCCTAGGATTAGGAGTTGTAATTAGCAATCCAGATAAGACATTTGAGAAGCATTAGAACCCTGCTGAATCTTAGGGGAAAATATTCAAGAAACAACAGAATTTCCAGGGATAATTAGAGCTGTTGCATGTGTGACTGACAAAGTAAAACTAAAAACCACCCAAAGAATAACCAATATATATAATGAGAGAGAAAAGAGGCTGCAAACTGCATGGATTTTGCAAATTACTAGACTATCCCATGGACTACTGGTCCCTGCCAATTGAGAGTCTGTTTCTACAGGTGCCTTGCCCCTAGAAAACCCGTTGCTGATCCAAGACTAGGTTGCACAACTCCCAATACCTAATATTTGAGTTTCAATTTACCAAAGATTTTTAAAGGAAACTATCACATCTATTCCAGCAAACTACACTTTTGGAAATCAAAATTTGATGATGAATGTAAAAAATACTCTAATGCTTGTCAAACCTCATCCAGAGGCTGCCAATTCTTAAAACTTTTGTCATACATTAATGAAAATATATACCACTTTTTTCAAAGACTATGTAGTACTTGATGCTATTTTAATTATATAAATAGGAAATCAAATCCAAAGAAATAAAATTTGCAATGTTATTAACAATTAAAATTTCAGCTGGTACAGTGTTCCTGGTTAGTTTCTTTTGTTTCATGTCTTTTCTGCCTCTTTAATATTCAAGAACTGTGTAAATTAAAGGAAATATGTTGAATATTGAAACACACAGAATAGAAATAATTTCAAATGAAGCATCAGTATGCTATTTTTATTAATCAACATAAAGCAAATGAATCCCACAGTTATTTGAACAAGTGAGATCAATATTGCTGGAAAAATTACTCTGGTAGTATAAATTAAGAATAGGAAATGAATAGTGCATGTTTATAGATTAATAGATAAAATATTCAAATCTAAAAATTCATTTCAGAGTGGTGATAAAAGGGAGCAAACAGATTAAAAGTCACATGTTAAAACATAGGAACTATGTTCATTCCTTTAATTCATTTTCTAGTTTGGAAAAATATACAAACAAATATAGATGATCTGTAAAAGAAAGGAACTCATTTTGAAAGACATTTTAGTAAGTTAAATAATTCAAAATCAGAACTATCTATTTCTCATTTTTAATATTACTTTTAAACTCTCATGTGACATTTCTTTCTTCAAAAACTTTGAGCTTTGTTTTCACGGTGTCCTTTAATAAGGATCTCTTTTCTTTAAAAATCCCGCAGTTTTCATCTATTTCATTTTCATGCAAAACTGCTCTTTTCTTTCTGTCCCATGAAGTGTTTACAGTGACTGGACATGCTGTGCATTTTATAAACAACACACAGATTTTTCAAGTAAAAGGCAAAAATTCCTGAAGGAAGTGCAGTTGATTAGATATTGATCAAAGATCAATGTATGGATCTCATAGGTATGCATTTACTTGATAAGAAAAATCAAGATAACTCATTTAGGATGCTTATTTTATATACCAGAGCATACATTGATTACTCAAACTTATGTCTGAATCCTGGGTGACTTTCAGAAGACATCTAGCCAATCCTAAGTCTGTGCTGAAATTTTTCTAGTAAATATAAAAATGTGGGATGATTTGCTAGAGGTGTAAAATATTAACAGTCTACTTTATTTACCTATTTATTTCTTTGAAACAGTGTAAAAATAATTCCTGTGATACTCACCTTTTAACAGCATTTTTATTTGTGAGCACTGATAAAGTGAACCATGGAAGCATTAGCGTGATTTTTTAAACTATTTTTTTTTTAAATCATAGTTACAAAACTCCCTCTTCCTTTTCCTTGTTCCATCCTGTGGCTGATCAATGAGGACACCAGTGGAATTTTGGGCAGGGAAAGGGGGGTGCTTCTGGCATCAGCCCTAAATTAAGAACTAAGGGCTACTATGGAATGCAGAGAGTAAAAAAAAAAAAAAAAAAAATGGTCTCCAGGAAAAGCTTCCAAATTGGTGAATCAATCATACTGAGTGCATGACTTTATGAGAAAAAAAAAAATCATTGACTGCAATACTTTTAAAGTAACATTTTAAACTACACAAAAAGTCTACCACCATTTTGCCCTATGCAAAAAAATTATTGCTACTTAAGTGATATAATATGTTTGTAATCACTGTACATATATGCATGCATCTGCATGTAAAAATCCTCTTTATCACCATGTAAATAGTGATAAACATGTAAGCATTGTCTTAAATACAGTTAACCTTGGAGTTTACTCTGAAATTTAAGAAATTGTCAAGACTGCCTACTCAAAGTCCTATAAATTTTCTTTCAGCAGTGTGTGGTCTCTGGCACACAATGTACTTGCCACTCTCAATATAAAAACTATCATTTGTTTCTCCCCTCTCTTTTTTCTAACAAAGCCTGATTTATTTAACATGGCATAAAGACATAATGTAGGGAACATTTTATTCTCATGTTTTGTTTTATTAAAAAAGATAATAACTTGAATTGTAAACTATGTTCAAAGTTTTATACACAGCAGAAATTTCAGTAAAGATCTCGGGGGTTAAAACAATTAAACTTTGTTCTTGACTGAGAGGTTGATAAGCATTATTTCTTGACTATTTAATCCTCTCTATTCATCTGATTGTGTTTAGTGACTATGCCAGTTTTTAAGTAATTGTTAAATTCAGCAGGGAGGAATTTATTGGAACAAAATCAGTTGCAGATGCTGAAATAGTTCTTTGTTCTCAGAGATGCTTATTGGTAACCTTAGGCTTCTTCTTCTTTTTTTTTTTTTTTTTTTCCTGACTAGAAATTAGCACATCATCTCATTTGCTTTTCGCTTGACTAATGACTAAAGAAGGCAAGCAAACAATTTAAATGAAAACATAAAATTAAGCGATGGAGTTTTAATGGTGTGTTGTCTTTATTTGTGTGTAAAAGGGTTGGGGATCACACATGAAATTAAGCATGAAATTATATGGGATTATTTTGAGGACTTATTTTTTCAGCCAGCGATTGGTGGTGTTTGACTAAAAACATCAAATGGCAATGGAAAATCAGATACCATGAAAGAACACAGATTAAGTGGAGGATATTAAAACCAGATACAGGAAAAAAATTAGAATTCTATTGGCAATAAAATTAAATTTAAAATGATACCAAAAAAGCCAAAATTCACAATGTAAAGAGCAGCTTAAAGAGCCCAGGATGGGTGTACATGTCTATAGTCTTAACATTTAGTGAGGGCTGCTGAGAATCAATGACTTTGGAGTCAAGTTGAGCTACACAAGGAGTTTAAGGTCAGCCTCAGCAATTATAATGAAACCATGAATCAAAACCAAAATGAACGAAATTCCCCACAGAAATCATCCAGACACTCAAAAACAAGAAAAAAGAACCAGTTTAGGAAATATCCAAGGCAATGAGAAAACATATAAATTGAAGTATAGGAAATAAGAACAAAATTCAAAAGAAGTGGATTTTTTTTTTGTTGAGACTTTTCTTATATGGTATAGGCTGGCCAAGTACCTATTATGTAGGTGAGGATTACACCCAGCGTGCTGAGATTATTGGGTGTGTCACCCAGACTGGTTCTGAGCCATGCTTCATTGGAACCATGGCTTTCATGAATGCTAAACAAACATTTTGCCAATTGAGTTGCATCCACAATGGAATGGATATTTCTAGTCCTATTTTATCTTATGTTTAAAATGGCAGACTATAATACTAACAGAGAAGAGACTTGCCTATACTGTCTCCACATACATAACATTTTTCATAGAATTTTGATAGACACAATGAAATGGTCTTGAAACTCTTAAAGGAGAGAATACCATCAATTACATGTTCTTATTAAACATTTTAAAATGTTAAAATAACTTTCACATTAATATGTATCCACTTGGTTTAAATTTTAATTTAATTAGTGATATACATAAAATGTTTTTGTGAATAACTTCTGGGATCAAGTCAATACATAACATTATAGTTGCCATAATATTAGAAAAACAAATTATACTTAACTAATTTTTTTCTTTTTTTAAAAGGCAACCATAAGAAATTGGTGGTTTAGTCTTAATAGGTATATTAAGTATTCTATGAATGTTTATTAACATTTTAATCTATTACTAATAATTTCTATGCACTAAATTATTTGTAAAATTTCCTATTCATTAGTTTGTTAAAGATCTACTCAATCAAAAACTTTGTTTAATAATTAGTATAAAGTATTTAAAGTATTTTTCTATAAAGAAGGATACATAGACTATAACTCTAATTTTAATTAAATCATAAAGAAAACTTTTCCTGAGGTAATATGTATAATAAAATAAGTGCAGCTTATATCTTCTCCATAACCTCAAAATGTAGGGTTTCTTCAGTAAAATTATATAAATTCACACAACACTCGCTCTTACATTTCATTTAATTACATAAAGCAAGCTGTGATTGTCTTTTGTGCAATTAGACGTAAAGTTCAATTTGCTATAATACATCTGCACCCTGTGCTTGAGAGGGAAGCTTTCATTCACCATGCTTGCCTATTTACCCTTGATTATTTCCTTTCCTCTAAGAGAAATGACTGCAAAACAGGTATGGATTAGAACCAGAAAGAAATATGGATGACATATCCAATGTAGAGGGCGAAGTAGGATCAGCTTATTTAGAAGTAATGTGGATTGGGTCGGCATGCTAATTTACGTCAATCATGGTCGTACTACATCCTGATAAGACGAGTGCTGAACAAAGCTGACGGAGAAGTGGGTATTTCCACCTTTAGTTGAACTCAGATTTTTATTCAGTTTAGGTTTCCCGCAGTTGCAGCTGTGTCGTTTAGATTCCCACTCGTCTCTAGCCAGCTCCCTACTCCACTATTAACATAAGGAAAACAACCAACGATGTATCTTCCCAGAGGTGATTTTTGGCTTCCCCCAATGGATGAGAGTGCTTAGTGCCAAGCCCAATATTTGTGCCGGGTGTGGGGTATGAAATCTCATCTTCACATTCCCCATTTGTGCTGTTTATGTTGAAGTTCTCCGATCCCAACAGACATATGCTAGCTGTGCTAGAAGAGAATTTTTTCATAAATCTCTCACATTTCTTCATTTCTGGGTATTAACAACCAATTCACTTAGATTAATTTACACCCAGAGTAATATAAAGATGAAATAACACACTCCCCAGTGATATCTGAGAAACAAAAACACAAAATCTCTTTCTTCGTTCCCAGAGAGAATCTGTTGATATTTTAGGAAAACTGGTAATGTCAGAAGTTTCTTTGGGCAGTTCCTGAGTTCACTGTTTGTGAAATGTGACACTGGCCTACTGCGTGCTTACTGGATGTCTGATTCTGGATCATACTGCAGACCCTGCCCCTCCAGTGCGAACAATGAAAGTTGGGGGTTTTGTTTCATTGAAAACTGAACATCAGTCTGAGAAGAACACAAAATAGAGAGGAAAAAATGTAGGGTGACTAAATCACACCCACCTAAGAGAGAGGGAAAATATCAAGAATTATTAAAATAGGGTGTGAATGAAGCCAACGAAACTTGATGTCCAGTAAAACTTTATAAATGAGGGAATGGGGTAGATCAATGAAAAGAGGGAAAAGAATGACTATGAATGGCAGAGATAATAAATTAATGACAAAGTTTCCAAAGCTCAGGAAAAATCACCATGTTGCAAATAAAAGGACTTCACAAAATTAAAGAGTTTCACTTGTACATTTATTATCAGATTTTAAAATAAATGATAAGATTTTCAAAATTGCCTTGTAATGAAATACAAATTTTGACTTCATTTTTACAAAGTAAAAGTGGATATTTAAAAGAAAGTAGCACAGTATAATTTTTTCTGCAATAAAAAAAAATTAGTGTAACTAGTTTAGTTACTAACCAAGTTATTTTGAGGCAAGCTCTTACTAATTATCAAAGAAGTAAAAATCATATGAAGAAAAAATATTTTGGAAGAGATAAAAATATTGTAACAACTGAAACTACAGGTATATGGGGTTCATATTACTTAGTAATACTCTCTGCTGTGGATATCGCTCTATATAAATAAAACACTGATGGCCAGTGACTAGACAGGAAGTATAGTCAGGACAAGGAGAGAGGAGAATTGGGGAAACAGGAAGAAGGAGAGAGAGACACTGCAGCCACCGCCAGGAGAAGCAGCATGTAAAGACGCCAGTAAGCCGCCAGCCACGTGGCAAGGTATAGATTTATAGGAATGGGTTAATTTAAGATATAAGAACAGTTAGCAAGAAGCCTGTCACGGCCATACAGTTTGAAAGCAATATAAGTCTCTGTGTTTACTTGGTTGGGTCTGAGCGGCTGTGGGACTGGCAGGTGACAAAGATTTGTCCTGACTGTGGGCAAGGCAGGAAAACTCTAGCAACAAATGGCGCCCAACGGCTCGAGTTTCCACCTTAAACCTGAGAATATTTAATAACCAATTCTAAACAGAGCCAAAACCAGGTTCCTGCTTCTTGTCTCATACGGGCAGCTAGACACCGCAAAACGCAGGTTTGAACACTGGCGGGTTCCTGGCGTGTGTGTTTGACCAGCAGTATGGCAGGAATGAGGCGTCTGCCAGTGGCACATTATGCTGTGTGGTAGATTTAGTCTTTACTAGTATTTAAAAAAAAAAAAAGAGGTTTCTGGGCTACACCCTGCTTTGCTAAGAAGCATAGACCCACTATTACTGAGAATTGATGGCTCCCAGAGCTGACTCAAAACGTGCCACCGCCATGTTGGGAAGCTGAAGTGGGAAGAGCCAGCAGCCACAGCGCTGTTTCAGGCTTAAAAGGCTACAGTTTAAAGCAATAAGTTCGCAATAAGACTGATTCAGATAAAATAGTTTATAATGCATGTAAAAATGTACATAGACTTAAAAGAAAAAAATATATACCGTTATATAAACAAATAGTATCTAAAAATAAAGTGTTTAAAAAAACAGTGAAGGTAATAAGCCACGTAAAGATGGCTATCACACATAAAATCTGGATTATGTTGTCTTTGATATTCGTAACTAAAGAAAAACATTTAATTATAAAAGCTGTTCACTTATGCCAAAATGTAAATTTTAAAGGTACCTTGACTTCAAAATTTGGATTTAAGGATATGTTACTTTGGAAAAGAGGTTCTGCTTTTGTTTCCACAGAAAGCCAAAGGCTATGGATTTGTTCCAGATTAAGATACATCAGGTTTCACCAGCCAAGACCCCCTGAAAGGTCTCCGATGACACCATGGCCCAGATGATCCAACATCCAAAGTGGTTTCAAGGCAACTGGTTCACACAATACAGCCTCAAGGACTACCCCATAGGCCTAAAATTTTCTTTGCGTCCCCATAAGATACAGCGCCCCCCTCCAGCAGGAAGTAGTAAGAGATGCTATGCCCAAATTCCCAAATATACCAAGCTGGCTTTAGAGGTGGAATTGGCTCACTCCCCCTCTAAACCCAGACATATTGCTTTAAAAAAAATGGTTAAGAGATTCTTGTGTCCCAAATCAGAAGAGCCCTCTGGTGTGGGACAGAGAAAAACCAATATTTTTATTTAAAACAGGTTGATTATAAATGTGGTCTCTTTCTAAAAAAGAAAAGGGGATATGATATAGATATATAGGAGGATATGGAGATGATAAGATAAAAGGGTAGATTAATGAACCTACTTTTAAAGAACAACTTGTTTAAAATGTTTTACATTGGTATAAATTTTAGTTTATTGATACAAACTTGAAGTTAATTTTGTTATACTGTATATATATATTCTTGTTTGAGGTATTATGTTTATGTAACTCATTTAAAATTGTAATGGATAATTAAAAATAGATTAATAATTAGTCATCTATGATAATCATATCTGTAGCCATGTTAGTTAAGTCTTCTGGGTATACATAGATATATTTCAGATAGATAGGTAATCTTCAAACACTTCATAGACCTAGAGAATATGGCATTTAAATAACTTAAAATTCTGTTGACATGAAACACAATTGCTCCTGGCTGCACCAATTGATCCCGAGAGAATGTTGGGCTTCTAAGACATTTCCATTTGGAAGTTTGTATTTTTGACACAAAATGGCCTACTGGGCAAAGAACTGCCCTTGCCTTGATGGCTGACAGTCCAAATATAATGCTGTCCTTTCTGGACAAGCGGGACACAAGGAAAGCGACCACTGTACTCTGCCAAGACAGGGTAAGATGGTCTCTCAGAATTCCTGCTTCTAAAAATGGTCTGTCAGATACTCTAGGCCTGTAGCCAATTTGAATGCACCAACAATGCTAAAAAACATTAGGTGACTGTCCAGGCTGCCAGCTGTTTTGGTCTACTCTTGCAAGATTCCCGAAAGTTGCTTACATTCATCTACCATTTCTCAATAAGGTACCATTATGTTCCTTCTCAGGTCTTTGATGTGGTTAAAGACTAGATAGTTGTAATTTCCTCAGTTATGATAAAAGATAAGTTAGATATAAAACCTTAAACTCACAAATATATGATAGATAGGACATCTTCTTTAATATTGTAACTGTATTCTTGCTCGATAATTGTTTTGTTATATGTAATTTTACCATGTTAAAATTAAAACCTTCCTTTTTTAAAAAAAAGAAGAAAAGGGGAGGTGCTGTGGATATCGCTCTATATAAATAAAACACTGATGACCAGTGACTAGACAGGAAGTATAGTCGGGACAAGGAGAGAGGAGAATTGGGGAAACAGGAAGAAGGGGAGAGAGACACTGCAGCCACCGCCAGGAGAAGCAGCATGTAAAGACGCCGGTAAGCCACCAGCCACGTGGCAAGGTATAGATTTATAGGAATGGGTTAATTTAAGATATAAGAACAGTTAGCAAGAAGCCTGCCACGGCCATACAGTTTGAAAGCAATATAAGTCTCTGTGTTTACTTGGTTGGGTCTGAGCGGCTGTGGGACTGGCGGGTGACAAAGATTTGTCCTGACTGTGGGCAAGGCAGGAAAACTCTAGCAACACTCTCTTATCCAGCCATGCCTGCCCAACACTATCTACTGCTTTTGTATATCATTTGAATATATACTTAGATCATGATACTGACAAAGCCTTACCTGTCTGTATCTAGATGAACAATTCTCAAGAAATTTCAGTTACACTGGACATGCGGAGATTGGACATCTGAGGTCTGGCTGCATTTCACTGTCTCTGTCTTTGTTTACCATTCACTCTTGCTCTGGCCATCTGTTTTTATGCAGTCTCTGCTTTTCCATGTTGATTCTGTATGTCATAGTTTGTGTAACAGTGTTGTGGCATCAGAGTATCACAACTAACTGTTATCATAGGGACTTGGAGAAGTATACAAATTTAGCTTAAAGTGCAGAGGCTTCCTCACCTCTTCTTACCCAGCCTGGAAAGTCACACAGTGTCATTATGGTAATATTCTAGCAACTTCAAGAGACCATAGCTGGACAGAATGAGTACCAGCTCATTATATGGATAATATAAAAAGAGCACTCAATTCTTCCTCTTGATCAGAGAATACCACCTTACTGAAAGGTGACTGTAGAATAAACACACACATAAACAAACTTGAAAAGTTATCATTGACAATTTAAAACCTGATACCAACATTAAAATCTCAGTAGAGATTTTAACTATAGTAAACACAAGGAAATAAAGCAAAAGATATGGGATAAAACCTGATCCAAGACACAAAGAGATGAAAAGGAAATTCCCTTGGGATCACTATTTGCATAAGTAGGAGTTCCAGAAAGATAGAATGTGGGCAATGAAACTGAGGGACATCAATGAAAAATTCACTGTTGTTACCCTGGGCAGAAACACTGGGACTGCAAAGTCAAAGGGCCTTGTGAGCACATCACAGTTTTGAGAGAACGGCTGTACACAACAAAGAACTATGCCATAAATTAAAATGTAAAAACCGAGAATATGAATGATTCTATAAGCATTCAGAGAGAAATGCATTAACTCTTATTCAAGAATCAGACCTTAGAATGACCTCAGGTTTATTTGTGAGGATATAAAAAGAAGTAATGAATGTTATATTCCACGCTATCAAGAAAAATAATATCCAGCTTTGATTTCTCTTAACAAAAAAAGCACAGAAGTACTTATACTTCTATTTGGATAACACATCAAAGTCAAAGAGAAGCAAACAGAGCGAAAAAAGAATAAAATGTGGACCACTGAAGTGGCTCAGCCTGTAATTTGCTGAGCCTGAAGAACTGTGTTTGAGCCACAAAACTGACATAGTACATACAGAAGTTGTGCTCTGTACACCACATGCATGCTGTGTATGTGTATGCAACTATATTTACATACACACACAGGCACAGTCACATACTCACACAGTTGTGTTTAACGGTTGGAAGACTCATAAAGAACACCACAGGATGACAGCTCTTAACAGTATGGTTCTCAAATATGGCTTCAGAGACCTCACAGACTTATGGAGATTAGTATTAAAATACTGGAGACTCTTGATCCTAAAGCTTAGGAAGAACACAGGCAAAAAAGCATATATATCCAGTCCCCTCCTCCCTACACCAAGGCTGAGCAAAGTGTCCCAGCATAGGCCCCAGGCTCCAAAAAGCCAGCCCATGGTGGATTGGGAGGGGAGAACTGGAGGGTGAGATGTGGTAGGACTGGGGAATCCGGGCCTGATATGTAAAATTAAGTTAATTATAAAATAAAAATATTAAATAAATTAAAAAAGGATATATATCTAAGGTTGTTTCTTTTTCTTTCTTTCTTTTTTTTTAATAGATTTCTCTCTCTTACAATGCATCTGGACCAAAGCTTTCCCTTCTTCCACTCTCCCTCAGATACACTCTTTCTCTGTTTTCCCTTTAGAAGAGCAGGCCTTTAGGGAATGATAGAAAAACAGGAAAATAAGGTACAATAAGGCAAGGCAAAACTCCTCAAATCTAGGCTAGGCAAGGCAACCCAACAGGAGGAAAAGAGTCAGATATATTCAATCCCACTGTTTGGAATTCCACACACAAAACCACAGCATGCTAAGAGCCATAACATGCATGCAGGAGACCTAGTGCAGACCCACGCAGGCCCTGGGCTTACAGTTTAAGTCTTTGTAAGCCCATATGTGCCCTGCTTGGTAGATTTGGTGAGCCATGTTCTGCTGGTGCCCTCCATCCCTTCTGACTCTTCCAGTTTTTCTTCTCCCTCTTCATCAGGGATCCCTGATCTTTTAGGCTAGGGACCCTAAGGAGACCTCCCATTTAGACTCACTCTCCACATAATGTCTTGATGTAAATCTCTGTATCTGCTCCCATCTGCTGCCAGAGGAATCCTTTCTGATGATGACTGGACAAGGCTCTGATCTATATAATCTATGAGTATAGCAAAATATCATTAGGAATCATCTCTCTCTCTCTCTCTCTCTCTCTCTCTCTCTCTCTCTCTCTCTCTCTCCTCCCTCTCACTCTCCCTCCTTCCCTTTTTCTTTTTCTTTTCTTTTCTTTATTTGTCAGTATTGTTTGGTTCTACCCTAGGTCTCTGACCTATCCAGTGTCTGGTTCCTAGCCATACAGGAGTATAGTGCATAGACTCCCTCTTGCAATGTGGACTTCAAGTTAAACATTGGTTGGCTACTCCTCCAAGTGCTCGGAAGGTGAGAGTGCCAGCAGAGACAGCTAGAATCAGGGAACACTGGTGGGTGGTGTGGAAACCTAGTGGACTGGAAACTTCCTGGAATCTATGAGGATGACCCTAGTAAGGTCGCTGAGTGATGGAGGACATGGAGTCTGAACTGGCCACCTTTTGTAATCAGGCAAGGTGTCCAGTGGTAGGACTGGGTTACATTCAGTTGAGGCATTGGCTGAGGAGAGTTCTATGAAATCCCTGAACAACCGAGGTTGATGCTAAGACAGAAGGTTGCTCTCTCAAAACTGACAGTGGGGCCCCATTGCTGAGAATAGTATCCACACAGTTCATTGGATGCAGAGAGATCAAGCTGGTGCCTGCATGGGGCCTACACCTCTAAGTTCTAGTCTATTTAGAGTGAGAAGGCACTCTGAAAACACAGAAAGAGAAACCTGGACACCAACCCAACCACAAAACCCTAGACTACCAACTTGCCCTGCCTGTAAGAATTTTTTTTTCACTTAGTCATGATAAAAAAAGAGACTGTAATATTAGTGACAAATATGTTGTGTGATGAAAGAAATTAACCCTTGATTGTATAGAGGAACAGAACCAAAATCTGTATCGTAGTCAACCGTAATCATGTTGACCAAGATTGACTGATTTGTGAAGAACTGTATACTAATCAAACTTAACAGACAGAATGAAAGGATGCAACATAATTCCCAAAGGAATATCAGGTTTCTTTGAGATCATAAGCAAATTTACAAGAAAATTGTTTTATAAAATTTTACTGAAGTAAATTGAAAACCCATTGGCAACTTTACAAAGTTTCTAAAGACCACAAAAGGTCTTCACAAAATCTAACAGTAAACTTGAGCAAACTATGGGGAAAGTAAAATTAGATTGTGGCATATTTCCTGAGGTATCTATTTCTAATTTACCCCGATAGAGAGTGCAGTAGTAGACCGTATAAATGATCCCACCTAAAACTAGTTTGGTGAGATGGTTAGTTTAATTGGGGCTCATTACAGGGACCTAGGTAAACTTAATCTCTGAGCAATCACCTCTCTTCCCCAAGCCATTATCAACAACTTATGTCTAGAGTTGGAGGAAGGTTGCTTAAGAGAATTATGAGTGCTCAGGCTTTTTCAAGAGGAATGATAATTGAGTCCATTTTGGGATGGTCTCTTAGTCTTAAACATAATCAGTTAGATTTCAAAATAGGAATGGCTGTGTCATACCCAGAGAATAGAGTTTCACCAAAAAAAAAAGAAATATCAAAAGCCAATGGAATGTACTCACAAAAGGAGCTATAAATAGTATTTAAAGAGGAAAAGTATTCATATATTCACAATCATATGCCTTAAATCTAATTTGTAAAGTGATTGCAATTTTCATTAATAATTTACCAAGGATTCTTCTTATTATATAGAAGGTTACATACTTATTTAAAAATCCATGTTGTAACCAGAAAGTGAAGTTTTAGAATACAGATGAAGAAGGGTACTTGTTTGAATATATTTTAACAATTTTTGTAAGAATTTAGAAACTGGAGTGCTGTGATGTGATAGTGGTGCCCTTATTTGTTTTGACTGATGTAACACAGCAACTTAAGAGGAAAAAATCATTCTCCCATCTCTGGAAAGCAAGAAGTCCAATGCTAACATGTTGTCATGAGTCAAGAGCCATTTTAATGCCCTGTCCCTTGGTAGAGGCTGCAGAGGATGTGAGATCAACAGAGAAGCAAACATGCCCTTTTATTCACAGGCCATCCCCATCCTTCTGTGATGCCAGCATCAGTCTCTTTTTGAGGGCATCACTCTTGAACTCTGAACTCTTGCAGCCTAATCACTTCTCCTAGGACTTCACCTCCCAACACAGTTGCAGTGGGGATTCAATCCCCAGCACATGCTTTTTGCTAGAAATACTCAAACAAGGGTGGTGCTAATATGCTCATAGACAAACTGGATGGAATCAAAGCTCTAAAACACACCTCTGGCTACTTCAGAAGTACTCAGATGACTTAATCCCAACTAAAATCAATGACTTCCAGAATGTCTATTCTATGCAAGTCCTGATAAGAAAAACATTCCATGGGTGATGCCTGTTATGCTCTATATGTGTAGTTGAACACAAATGAAGATGGTAAATATCCTTAAATTTCAAGATAAAGCTATAGAAAATGTTTAAATTGAGGAGACTGTTTGGAGCCATATATATGACTGTTGGCTAGTAGATTATTTCTGTAATGATGTGCAGAGTTGTAGAGTGACTGACTGATGAACTTGACTATTAAAATCAAACATTTCTTTAGGACACAAGAACCTATCTCAAACTTACATTACTATTAATGGCATAATTACACTTTGGTAAGGAAGAATATATGAAACATCTTTAAGACTGAGAACAATGTGACAACAGATCAAGAGGACCATAGGGAAAGACAGATATGAGCACACACAGGAAGCCTGACAGATTTTAAAAAGTAAGTGAAGTGAATATTTCTGAGGAATTGCACATGTAGTATATCTTTTCAAGAGACAAAATGTTCAGTGCTTGGAACACAGTAGTAATATCCACATTTTGCATTTAAGAATCATCTCTCTGAGTAATAGGTAGACTAACCCTAAAAGGATATAAATAGAAGCTAAGAGATAAACAAGGAGTATAGTTGATAGAGTCTGAGCACATGATGGAAGCAGTGAAGATTCTGAAAAGCTATTGGGATTTATTTCAAAGTAAAAAATGATTTGACTATAGAATAAGTAGGTAAAGCAAAAACCATGAGCAAGCCATGAATGGATTTCCAAATGTAGGTTGCAGCATCAACTTTAAAAGTTTATTTTTAATTTAATAGATAAATTGCTATGTATCATCAAGGTATTTTTGAACAAAATGAGTTTTAGTAGATTTTTCTCCACAATCTTCTCCTACCCATGCAGGAAGGCCTTCATTTCGGCCCCAAGTTCCTGTTGTTCTTTTGATGGACTTTTAAGATAGTCCTCGTTACCTACAAATCTCCAACGTCCCAGTCCCAACAACTGAAGACATCAAATACTTAATACCCCCATCAATTATCCTCCTATTCACTCCCTCTTGTTTTATTCCAACAGTTGAAAACATTCTCCAGTAGGAAGGGGGCTGTATATTTCTATGACATAGCTATGGAGAAATAATCCTCTTCTCTCTTCCTGGCAGTGGACATTTGTCAAGAGACCAAGCCTTGGTTTTAGACTAGAGGTTTAGACAGCTGTGGAATGCCCATATTGAAAAATGTATATATCTTCTAGTTCAAGCTGACATTTTTAAAGGAACTTTCAAAAGTCACCTACTGTCTTATTCAAGCTGACATTTTTAAAGGAACTTTCAAAAGTCACCTACTGTCTTTATTGCCTTATTTTGTGGTGTTATGTTTTGAACTTAAGAACGATTAATCAGCAAATTCAACGATGACAGTGATGCTGCAGAAATTGTCAGACTGGCATTTGGCACCCCTACTGACTTGTAATTTAGCACAATCTTAAAGCTTATGAGATATTTTAATTCCTCAACTATAGCTGATTTTGTTTTTGTTTTGTTTTGTTTTGTTTGTTTTTCTTTTGTTTTACCCACTTTGGGAACTCTGGACTTGACCCATTATGTCTTCAGAAATACTGTCTTCTTTTCAGATTTTCCCTTTTAAGACTGTCAGTCTTAGCATTTCTGTTACTATGGGAAAAAAAAAAAACACCATGACCAAAAGCCAGTTGGGGAGGAAAGGGTTTATTTTCATCTTTCACTTCCAATTCACAGTCCATCAGCACCATCACTGAGGGAATCCAAGGCAAGAACTCATAGTAGGAACCCAGTGACAGGAAGTGATGCAAAGGAGGAGTTCAGCTTCCGGCCATGCCTCCCATGATCCTATATACCCCAAGATCACCTGTCCAGGAGTGACCCCACACAATAGTTTGGGCCTGTCCACATCAATTAGTAATAGAAAAGATGCCCACAGGTTTGATCACAATAAAATGTTTGATCACAATAAAATTCTTCTCAACTGAGTTTCCCTCTTCCAAAATGACTTTGGCTTGGGTCAAATTTACAGAAAACTACCCAGGACAGACCCCCAAATGACTGATTTCCAAAACAGCTCCTCACCAGTTACATAAATACCATTCTCTACATTTTATTTTCATTTTTTTATTATTTTTATTTTATTTTAGTTTTGTTTTTGTTTTAAGACAGGGTTTCTCTGTAGAGCCCTGGCTGTCCTGAAACCAGCTTTGTAGACCATGCTGCCCCCAAACTCACAGAGATCTACCTGCCTCTAACTCCTGAGTGCTGGGATTAAAGGCATGTGCCACCACGGCCTGACCATTCCCTATCTTTTTAAAATAATGTTTTCTTTATTTTTTGAGAATCTCATAAAATATATTTTGATCATATTCACTTCCCTAACCCAACTTTACCCAGATACACCCTCATTTGCCTACCCACCCAACTTCTCGGTCTTTCTTTCTGTGTTTCTGTTGTTCTTTAGGCCTATCTAGTCCAATTTGTTTTACCCAAATAGCTTGTGATGTGGGACCTGATCCAGAGTGTGGTCACACACATAGGGGTCATATGCCTAAATCATCTCCCTCTTCCTCGCCCAGCAGCTATCAGACATCAACAGCTCCTCCAACTGGGATGTGGCTTCATGCTTACATCTGTTTTCCATGCTGAGATTTTACTTGGATTGAGACTGTGCAAATACTGTGCATGTTGTCACCATACCTGTGTGTCCATATGTAAAACTGCCCTGATGTGTCCAGAAAACACTGTTCACTTGTAGCCATCTACCACCTCTGGCTGTTAACAGTCCTTCTGGCCCCTCTTCCTTGAGTATTCCTGAGACTTGTGGGGTGTCCCGTGATGTGGACATCCCACTTAGTGTTGAGCACTCCATAGTCCTATATTCTCTACATCTTGACCAGTTATGGGACTCTGTGTTAATTGCCACTTATGGCAAGAAGAAGCTTCTATGGTGACAGTTGAAAGATACACTAATCTATGGTGTGGCACTAAGTCATTAGGAGTCATTTTTATAGTATTCCCATTTAGTGGAATAGTAGTAATAGTCTTAATCTACTACTACAAAGGTTCCAATGAGTACCATGTTGAGACTCCTATATGTTCTATGACTGATATGTGTTATGTCTTCAACAACAGGGTCTTACTGTCAAGGTATGGACATTAACCAATAGCTTTGGCAATAGCCTGTAATGTTTGGTGATTCTTCGGTATTCTACAGGCAAACCCCTCAAAATAACATAACTCATTCCTGGTACTTGCGTTTTTATTCGCTAACATGTTGTGTCTGAATGGGTTATTGACCTCTGGTTAAAAGCATTGCTCAACTTAATCTCTTCTTATACATGTGTAAGAATCCATTTTAGAAAGTTTCTACAATTCCCTTCCTTCTTATTACTTTTACAATAATTTAGTAACAATAGCCTCACATTTTATTTCTTCTTCTTTTTCTCTTTAAGCTTTATTTTTGACACTATTTGGATATTCTACAAGTTGCCACTGGGAATGGTGGCATGCGTTTACTGATTTAACTAATGCTACATCTGAACATAATTTGCAGATGTTTAATGTGATCCAGCTTCCTGTTGCGGAGAAAACTGTATTTAAATTTCTATTTCTAAAAGTTTTATTTACACTTTTACCCACTAAACTATATATACATCATATTCCAATTATTCCAAATTTATACCTAATGTACACTTAGATATGAAGAATAACATTATTTTCCCTCCCTCCCTCTCTCCCACACTACTTCTCTCTCTTTTCTGACAGCATCGAGAGACGTGTCCCAGATTAGCCTCATACTTATGATCTTCCTGCCACGCACCTCTTTGCCAGTAGAGAACAATATATTCTTAATGCAAAAATGATAGTAATAACCGTTCCTGTTTTTCACCATGTAATTTTTATAATTTCATTTAACTCAAAGTCTTCATGCGTTTTCAAATATAATACCATAAAATGTATCAAATCTTTCTTCCTCTCATAAAACACTTGCAGAATTTGACTTTGATGTCAATTGATTTCTATTAATAAATGTGTGCTGTGTACTATGAATAGTAAGAGTAGAAAATAATGAAAATGCTATTGTTAGACCCAAAATAAACAGGTGTTACTCTAGAAAAATATTACAATATAGTTCAAAATCATTTAAGGTTTTCATATTATATATGCATGTGTCCCTAAAGTTTATGCACTTACATATAATGTATAGACATTTATAGGCATACATGTATACACACATTAAAAAAAAAACTGTAGTCTGGATACAGAGGACAAGAAATAGAACAGCTACACAATGGGGATTGAAAACATCACTTGTTTTGGTAATAAGGCATACATAAGACTTTTTACAGATGAGTAAGAATTCAAACAGAGGAAAAATCAAGGAATGGAGTTAGAGATAAGTGCTTGACAAATGTGGAGAATATGTATGGTCTGTTGATGAAATTATTGCTATCCCTTAGAGAGTTGAACAACCACCTTTTCTGAAGCATTTCCTGATCTTTTTCTTTGTGGAAAACACAGAAAATGAACAAAAAATAATTCTCAATGAAATAGATTAAGACCATATTTCCGGGACTCTTTTTACTCCCTCCTACAGCAAATCATATCATTTCTGTGTGGATACCACATGCGTATGTTAGCCGTTCCAAGGAGAGCTCTGATAATCCTTCTTTCAGTTTCCTTCAGGGTCTCATAACAAAAGCAAAAGCAGTGACTGTATGCATCTAAACACCATTGCTTTTTTTTTTTTTTTCTCCTTTATGATATCCAGGGAGATAGCAGGCTCCAGCTTGGTCCCTGGGACATCAGGTTATATAGTTGATACCCTATGGCTTCCAGTAGCAAAGTGTCTCTTTAAGCTGTAGAAACCAAAGAGCTTCTAAAATTCTGTAACATCACTCTCCAAAACCTCTCAAGCTCTGAAGCACTGCACCCTCTTCAGTTCAATATAGAGAAATAAAGTTAAAGAAATATTTACATAAACTCTATGAATGAATGTCATGATGCTTAGCCTAGCTCCTTTAGTGTCCTTTCATGTTTTCTTTCACCATAGTTGAAGTCCCTGTTTAGCTACATGTAAACAAAAATGAATAAATAAAACAATATCTTTGGCATAACCTGGTATCAGTATGAGCCTCCTCCAGGTACATGAAAGAATTTTCCTTCCAGAACCTTTAAAGCTGCCTGCAGTAAAATCCAGTCTGGTATTTATTTTTGGTTTTTGGAGTTGTTGTTCTGGCTCATTCATTCTTTCATTTTTAGAGGAGAAAAGGGTTTCTTTGGCTTACACTTTCTGGTGACAGCCCGTCACTGAGGGATGTCAGGAGAGGAACTCAAGCAGACACTTGCATCAGAAACCATGGACAAATGCTGCTTACTGGCTCACTCACAAGCTTATGCATAGCTAGCTTTCTTAAACAAGGTATAAACATCTGTCTAAGAATAGTGCCACCCACAGTGGGCTTGGCTCTCTTATCTTCAATTAATATTGAAGATAATCTTCCATACATATGCCTACAGACCGATGTGATATAGGCAACCTCACTACTGAGATTCTCTTCTTTGGTTTTGCTGGTCTATGTCACATTGATAACTTCAGCAAAGTTTGCTCAATTGTTTAATGGAAAAAAATGTACTTGTTTTCTGTATTAGAGAGAAATACCTCATTGTAAAAGAGGACAGTTTCTCCCAGAGCCTTCTTTTACTGGGCTCTGTCCATCACTCTGCAATCCATCCCACCCCATCTACTATTTCTAAATCTTATCAGAGCCCTCAAAACTCCTGTATCATCTCATATTGATCCATAGTCACAATTGTAATTGCCTCAAGTTGTAGAAAATCAAGTGTAAGATAATTTCTTAGTTACTCAATCTAAAGTAATAGTTTTCTGGGGGTAGGGAGTGTTTGGGTGGTTGGTTTTTTTTTTTCTTTCTTTCTTAATGAGATCTCTGGGGCATGATTTTATAACCATAAACCAACCATATTTTTGCTGCTTCTTCATAGTTCCTCACACTCTCCAAGCACTGATTCTCCATTGTCTAATACCTAAATACTTTATACTCATCTCTGCCCCTGGCCCCAAGAATCGTTTAGAAATGTACTTATCGAGCTAAACAATATATATATGGTGCTTTTAAAAAACATTGTAGTTGTTTTATGATGTTTTTATTGCTCTTTTATCGCCTTTCCATTTCTATTTTTGAATGGAGGATTGTTTCATTGAGGTTTATAGAACTGACCTATGCATTCCTGTTGAATCAATATTTACACAGCATTCCCGAAAGGAACAGATATACACATGGATCATTTTCTGGCTTATTTTGCTAACTAATGTTGTAACTTTGTGTCAGGTCTTCCATATTTCTTCCTTTTACTCCCTAGCCCCAACCAAATGAAGGACTGCTTACATATTTCTGAGCAGATGTTTGCTGGCTTTCCCATGCCTTCAGCTGTGTTTTGAGGCTCCATCCTCTTTATTTGTTTATTGGATGCAATTGCCCCTTTGATTCGGTGCTCCAAGTTCTATTTGTTATAATGTTACTTTGTGGAATACTTAGAGCATTATGCCAATGTTGTTGATACCTGGGCACATTTGTCACATTCCTGATTTTTTAAAAATAAATGTCAGGTATCTCAGTTGTTTGAAAGGAAATGGAGCATAAAATTCGAGGTGTATGTTGGAGAAACTACTTAACAGTTTCTGATATTTTAGATTAATGCATGCAGTCACACAGACACACACACACACACACACACAGATATTGTTAAATTGAAATAGTATTTACTATAATTCTATTGATTCATTAATCCAAATTCTTAAAGAAATTCAACCTGTTTACAGATTTAATTCTGACCTACACTTCCCTTCCTCAGTCTCTGTACTGGAGCCAAATTCAAACAATTATCAATATCTAAAACATTGTCAAATATTCTGAATATTAAATATCTCCATAAGAGAAGTACTTTGATTTTTCTGAATTTCTTGTCTTTTGCTGTAAATATCACTAACTACATCTCACTTTTTACAATTCTTTAATAAACTTTTATTTCCAATCTCTTTAATAATGAGTTAGATATAGGGAAGTATTTTGTTATTTTATATAAAATTCACTTGTTTGTTGAGTGACAAGGAAATAAAAAAATGACCCAAAATTGAAAGGTGAAGACTTGGTATGCTCTAGATGTACTTCCTCTAAAACCCACATTTCAGATTTCTGACTATTACTGTGACGATGTTAGGGGAAGGGGTTTTGAGAGTTGACTGGGTCATATGGATAAAAGAGTCTTGTGATATGTACTGATTATTTTCAACTTCAGTGATTGAAGAAGTGTCTAGAAGTTAATCAATTACATAGCAGGTTTATCAGTGTGTGGGGTGTTTGCTGTGAAAATTAGATCATGAGAGCTTGGACATAAGGAATTAATTGTTTCTTCCATTGATGGACATAGGACAGTTTATACAGAAGAGGTGAAAAGCACAAGGTGAGGACTGGTTTGAACCGTGCTTCTCAACCTGATTTTTTGTTTTGTTTTGTTTTTTTGTTGTTTTTTTTTTTTGTTTTTGTTTTGTTTTTTTGTTTTTTTCGAGACAGGGTTTCTCTGTGTAGCTTTGCACCTTTCCTGGAACTCACTTGGTAGCCCAGGCTGGCCTCGAACTCACAGAGATCCGCCTGCCTCTGCCTCCCGAGTGCTGGGATTCAAGGCGTGTGCCACCACTGCCCAGCCTGGTTCTCAACCTTTTCAATGCTACAACCCTTTAACACAGTTCCTCATGTTGTAGTGACCCCCCCCAACCATAAAATTATTGTTCTTGCTACTTCATAACTGTAATTTCACTACTGTTGTGAATCATAATGTAAATAATTATGTTTTCCAATAGTTTTAGGTGACCCCTGTAAAGGGGTCATCCAATCTGCAAAGAAGTTTTTGACCCACAGGTTACAAACTGCTGGATTAGAGGGTAGTTAACTATTACAGTCTATGGAAGGCATAAGTAACCTGGGTCCCCTGAGCTGATTAGCTCAACTCCACTACACCTTTGCCAACTTAATTTACTGAAAACTCTAAAACACAGAACAAAGAAGTATTTCCTTCATTTAAGCTGTTGTCAGCCAGAATTCCTTTTTCATGACTTTTCAAAGGTCTGACTAATTTGGGGAGATGGTATTGAAGTGAATTTTTTTCCTGTGACTGTCTGGCCGTGTTGTTCAAAAGTCTTTGAAAACAAGAAAGAATTTGGATAGCCTTTGAGATGCAAGTGAGTACAAGAACCAAACATGTTTGGTGAAAAATAAATAAATAAATCAAAGAAAGAAAAGGATTCCTAATGATATTCTGCTGTACTTATAGATCAGTGCTTAGCCCGATTATCATCAGAGAGGACACCATGAGAGCACTGGACACAGAGTCAAGTAAGCAGCCTCACAGGGGCTTAAAGAGACTGAAACAACAATATGGACCCTGAATAGGTCTGAGCTAGGTCCTCTGAATTTACCTCATTGTTGTTTAGCTTGATGTTCTTATGGGATTCCCAACAATGGGAGTCAGGGGTATCTGACTCTTTTGCCTACTGTTGAGACATTCTTCTTCTTAATGGGTTGCCTGGTCCAGTTCTGATATGAGGGTTTGTGCCCAGTCTTATTGTATATTGTTAAGCCTGCTCTTTTTTTTTTTTTTTTTTTTTTTTTTTTTTTTAAGGGAATAATGAGAGGAAGGGATTGGAAGAAGAGAAGGAAGGGAAAATGCAGTCAGGATGCAATGGATAAGCAAAGAAGAAAAGTTTTTATTTGTTTTTTTTTTTTTTTTAAAGAAAATTATAAAGAATATCTAATAGGTGATTTCAGTGGGAATTTAGAAAAAAAGAAAAATTCAATAGAATGTAGACAATAAACATTGCTCATGGAGTTTCAAATGGGAACAAACATTCTTCAGGGAAATAGTCCTGGCTGTTTATGTTTCACTGTGCTAATAAACTTCTACACATTGGATCCATGTCCTGAGGCTTTTTTGGAGGCTGATTTTGAAGGCAGAGTTAATTTTATTATAATCCATCATTGAGACTACGTAACAGTTGTAGTTATTTGGATGTATTAAAATTTATAATAAGCGTGTGAATGTAAGGCAGAGTATAAAGGTTTTAAAATTTGTTGTTTTTTTTTTTTTTTTCGTGAAAGCACATGATTAATAAAAACTAAGTGATTTATAACACCACAGTGGAGATAGTGAATCTCAGGAAGGTGTGAAGCCTTATCCATTGCAGGCTTGAGGGTATGAAGATTTGCACTCACTTAAAAGATACTCTTAATTAACAGATACAGAGCTCCACAGCTGCATAAAACAATCCTGCTCACTGCGTTTTCTACCCCAGCACTCAGAAATGGATTTAACCATGTCCCGAGGGAATATAGCTGGCACTGACCTGACCGCACCGGACCTGGTAGTATGCATGTCCAGCTCACCCTGGAAACACGCAGAATGTAAAAAAGTGTGGCGTCGTGGCACCTTAGATTCAAACTTTAAAGGAACGCTGAGAAGGTCAGAGAATGGATGTCAGGTTCAGAATCCTGGAGAAAGCAATGCGTGGAACTGTGAAACTGAGAGGAATGGAAAGGCTGAATGGAAACCGTGGCACATTAATAATATCTGGAACATAAAATGCCAAAGAAAGTGGAGTGAGTAAATAGAGCCAAGAGAGAGGAGAAGTGGATCTCAGTAGTAACTGCATAGTGCCAAGGTTGAATAAATTTACCTCACGTCACCCCGGGCTTCAGATGCTGGAAATGCCACACCTCAGCCACAGGATTTAATTGTCTTTGCTGGGTTGCAGTTTTACTCTATGCTAATACTTCCTTGCTCTTCTCTTGTGTTCTCCATTCCACCATTTATATGTTGGTGCCATGTTACTGGATTTTTAATGGGTTTACAGAGGCTTACAGCTAATTTCTGCCCCAAGTCTCAAGAAACTTTTAAGTTTGCGCTTTTTTAACAATGCTGGAAGTGTCAAGACTCTTAAGCACTTTGTCACAGTGATTACAAAGCTGGAATAGCACAAATTCTCATGCATTAAATCAGTGTTCCCAAGTCCCCAAAGGAAACCCTCTCCCTTTTCATAACAGTGTAGAAAAGCAGCTAGGAGACACAAATAGGCTCGAGAAAGCAAACTCCCATCTCCAGTGAGGAATCTGGCACAGTGATCCTCAGCTTCCTAAGCGTATCAGCTACGTTTTCATTGCGGTAAGACAATGACCCAAATTACCTTATCAAAAAAGAGATGATTTTTGTCTTAGGGTTCCAGAGAGATAGTCATAAAGGTAGGTGAGACATGGCGGGGAGAGAAGACTTGACAGCTGGAATAGGAAGCAGAGAAATTAAATCTTCAACCATAAGCAAAATTCAGAGCGCCAAATGGAGACAGAACAAAGTTATTAACCCTCCGAGTATGCCTCTAGTGATGCACTTCCTCCAGCAGAGAGGGACTGCCTCTAAGGTTCCATAATCACCAGCTGAAGACCAAATGTTTAAAGGTATGAGCCTGTGGAGGACCTAAGTGGGCAAGCCACGACAGCGATTCTAGAATTGAGAGACATAACATTGTTTTCTTTGGAAACCGCCCAATCCATAGAATTTGAGTATAACAGACTGAACAAACAGAAAGAAGTTGTAGCATCACACTACCTATCCTGCATTGTACCTTAATTTAACTCTTTTATAATGAACATTCATCGCCCAGGCTCTTACATGTTTTGAAGGTGTTTTGAAACAAGATCTGCTACCCTGTCCCTTTTATCTTAGAGACTTTATTTCGCAGAAACTGATGATGAGTGTATGACTATGTCAGAAATATGCTACATTTCAAAGTGCCAAGCATGCTTTAATTTTTGTTTGGGAATTTCCCTTAACCTCTATAGATTGCTTACATGTAAAATATTAAAAATTGTTCAGCATAAACAAGTACAGTATTCGGTTTTAATTAAGCTTATCGGAGTTAAAAAGTTAGGGAATTGGGAGATGACTTTGAAATGTGCAGCACAGAAGGGGTTGTCCTATTTTCATTAGTTGTCATGGATGCTGCCATGTCCTTTATCTGCTGGTGAATTTACAAGGAACACAGCAGGTTGTGAATTTTTAATAGGCTTTCCTCAAGGAAAGGAAAGGTCAGTATTAACATAAAATTCTTCTTAAAGATTTGTGGCCAAATGTTTCACACCGGAAAACAGGTGTTACTGCAGAACTAAAGCCACAATAATCTATTTTCTTTTCCTTCCCTCCCTCCTTCCTTCCTTCCTTCCTTCCTTCCTTCCTTCCTTCCTTCCTTCCTTCCTTCCTTCCTCCCTCCCTCCCTCCCTCCCTCTCTCTCTCTCTCTCTCTCTTTCTTTTTTCTGTCTTTTTTCTTTTGTGTTTAAAGAAAACTTTATGTCTCACATAATAAAATAGCAAAATATAAACCCTTAAAAATATTTTTTTTCTTTAATAGTTGATGCTATGAGCTTTTGAGCATATGATCAATTGACCCCATCTCTTTGCACCATCAACACAATACATGACTTCATTCAAATAAATTAAATAAGTATAAACATTGATGTGTGATATGAAAAAAAAGAAAGGATATTGAGAAAGCAATAGTTTTAAAGGAATAAAGCCCTGTCCAATCTCGGTAAATAAGTTGGTATGAAAATTAGTACTTTTTCTCATGTATAAGATTAAGGGAAAGAAGCCGGGCGTGGTGGTGCACGCCTTTAATCCCAGCACTCGGGAGGCAGAGCCAGGCGGATCTCTGTGAGTACGAGGCCAGCCTGGGCTACCAAGTGAGCTCCAGGAAAGGCGCAAAGCTACACAGAGAAACCCTGTCTCAAAAAAACCAAAAAAACAAAAAAAAAAAAAAAAAAAAAGATTAAGGGAAAGAAACAGGGAGAATTCGGAGCAATTATGCACAGAAAGTAAAGTAAACTAATAAAGAAAGCTGCCTATTGCTGCCCTCTCGACTCAGTACAGCTGTGTTAGTCATGAGCTCTTAGCATACCAGTTATTCACACTGCTCCCACACAAGCCTGGGCCTGTCAACAATCCATCATTGGAGAAGTGGACTCCTGGGGTCTCATTTTACTGAACAACTGTAGGGCTAGTGATAGAGTCTGTGGTGAGGAGTTGTGCACTCACTGCCGAGCCTACTAGGTGCCATAAGATATACCCAAATCTGTGGTCAAACATATAGCCCTGGATAAAGCCTATAGGCTATAAAACAAAATTAGTAGTCTTGAAAATGAGAGATACAAGTTTGTGGTGAAGAAGTTGGCACCAAGTTATGGGTGGGTGGGGAGTAAGACGGGTAGGTGTGTGTTATGTACTTATGTAAAATAGTTCAACAGCAAATTATAATTGATAGAAAAAACTGTGTCAAAGGAAACAATAAAACTGTTGTGAAAAACTAATGCTAAACATACTTGAATATGGGAAGATTTGATAAGAATAAATTGAAAATTTTTGTTGATTTCTTTCTTTCTGAATCTAATGAAACCATTGCCACCAATATAACAATTAGAAGAGGCCTTTGCAATCCATTAGTTTTATCTATGAAATAGGTTAACTACTCACATCTCAGGAGATGTAAAAATTCAGCACAACCAAAATAACAGTTGCCGTTCTTGTCTGTTTAACTCAAGTATTTTTGAATAATGTTTTATTATCATACACTAGTATTAAGGCCCTAATTACCCTCTTCTTTTTTTTTTATTCCAGTGTTAGCGGTGAGTTGTGTTCAATCCTTCCTCACTGTAAGAAAAAAAAAACAGGGCTTAAAAAGAAATATTTCCTTACTAATGTTAAACCAAATGTTTGAAGAAACACTTATTCTGTGTGTAGCTCCTTAACATATAAAGCCCTGCATTTGTAGCTGTCATTTGCTTCTCTTAATTATATTCCAGTTGGACAAAGTAGACATCTTTTCATTCTCAGAATCTTAGAACCACAGTCTAAGTTCCAGCCCTCCTCCTTCAGCATTGCTACCACCGTGTTCAATTTTCTAATCCAACAGAAACTCCCACGGCATGTGGTCCATTTACAAGAGTTGATTTTCACTCTCTATAGTCCAAGTGAAGGCAAAAATCCAGCTGTGGTTTTTATCCTAAATGTAGCTTTATAGAAATTCAAATCCACCTGTTTGTATAATCTGGTAGAATGCTTTGAATTGTTGCCTTGTACATGTCTCTACTTCAGTCTATGCTCTATATTCACCTGTTGTTCTGAGATACAAAATTTGTGAAAGTCAGAATTTCTTTAGCTTTAAAACTATATTCAGTCTGTATCTGGTAGCTTAGATATTACATGCTTAATAGATCCTCACTCACTCCTGCATGCTCTTCAGGGTTTTCTCTGCGTATTTGATTTGCATGTCACATTTGGGTCTTCCATAGAACATAGATGGAATTTTTCATTTGCTTTTAAAAGTACCTGACTATATGGAAAATTCAAATGAAAGAAATTGAATGAATAACCAATGAAAAAGAGAACTGTCTACTCTGAGCCACAGTGCTGTCTAGCCAAGTGATTGATAATGCCAATAGCGTCCGGTTGTTGTGTTTCTCAGACTGAAAAGGGATCTGTAATGCTTATAGCGACAGTGGGAAGATGCCCACAGTGTTGCAAATGCATGTAATTGGATAGTTTCCGAGCAACCAAGTACATTTTTGGATACTAATAACCATCAATCTCTTGACTTCTTGAGAGTGATTCCTGGACTACACACTCGTATGTGACGTCTGAGAGTTTCTTGATTAATAACAGATACTTCCTGAGTTTACTCATATTGTTGTTTCCAAATAGCTACATATGCAGTAAAATTCTCTTTGTTCTGCAACTTCTTTTTTCTCTAAAATACCTACACATTTCAGATATGTATATCCATTATGTCACTAATGATGAATTGTTTGTTCAGTGGAAAGAAGAATGGAGTTGTATACAAAGTAGATTGCTAAATCTAATGAACATAAGCATTTCAGCAAAGTAAACCACTTTTGAAAATTTAGCTGTAGCTAGCAATATAATGACATGTATAATTATGCTTATTTTGTCTTATTTAACTGTATTTTATGCTCATATAACAACTTTGGGGGCTAGGCAGATGACTCAGTTGTCGTGTGGTTGCTCTGTAATCATGGAGATCTGAATTCCAATCATCAACATATTGTGGTGATATTGTGTTCCCCAAAATATTGTGCACGCTACTCAACTTATCTGGGGTCAGAGAACAGAACAGCCACTGATACAGAGGCCAGAAAATGGTGGCACTAACACCTTTAATCCTAACATTCTGGAGTCAGAGATCCACCTGGATCTCTGTGAGTTCAAAGCTACACTGAAAATGGCCAGGCATGCTGACTCATGCCTTTAATCCCAAAAAGTGATGGCAGGAAGCAGAAAAGTATATAAGGCATGAAAACCAGGAACTAGACCTGGTTAAGCTTTTAAGCTTTCAGCATAGGTTCAGCTGAGATCCATCTGGATGAGGACTCAGATGCTTCAGTCTGAGGATTTGTGAAAACAGGATCAGCTGAGGAATTGGAGAGGTGAAGTGGCTGTGGCTTGTTCTGCTTCTCTGATCTTCCAGCATTCACCCCAATACCTGGTTTCAGGTTTGTTTTTATTAATAAGCCATTTTAAGATTCATGCTACAAACATACTAGCATGGAGAATAACTTCTAATTCTGGGATCTTGAGAACTGGCCAGATTAGCCATTTATCTGGAGCAACCAGCTCTAGGTTTCAAAAACTGAAATAGAGAGCAGTAAGGATAAACACCCAGTGTTGTCCTCTGTCCTCCACATAGGCTCACTCACTCAAATATCCATAGATACAAACACTCACAAACATTTTAACATTCATATTCATTAATATAAGATAAACAAACAAATTCTCATTAAGGAAAAAAAAATCTCATTTGAAGAACAAATGTTTACATTAAATGGGAAATTAAATAAAACTCCTATTTGTAGCCGGGCGGTGGTGGCACACGCCTTTAATCCCAGCACTCGGGAGGCAGAGGCAGGTGGATCTTTGTGAGTTCGAGGCCAGCCTGGGCTACCAAGTGAGTTCCAGGAAAGGCGCACAGCTACACAGAGAAACCCTGTCTCGAAAAACCAAAAAAAAAAAAAAAAAAAAAAAAAAAAAAAAAAACCCCTCCTATCTGTGAGTTTTGATTATAAATTACCTGAAGAACAAATCTAATTTATTTAAATAAATCTATAACTCCTGTTCAATATCTCTATAACTAGAAAATTTTGTATCCATATTTAAATTTTCCAGAGTAGAGACTGGCAGAGCTCTTTTGATTTATGCCTATATTTTGCATTATTACTAAAAGCATAACATTTGCAATTATATTTTATTTTAATAAATATTTAAAAATTTTAAGAATTGATACAATGTATTTTGATCATATTCTCCCTAGCTGCTCCCTTTAACTGCTAGATTCATCCTCAACTCCCCCATGTTTATGTCCTTTCTTCTTTTAATTTTAGTGCCCATTTGTACAATTAGCCAATTTGTGCTATTCATGCCCTTCTGTACTGGGGCCATCCACTGGGCCATGGTTGATCTAACAGGAGCCACCACCCTAAAAGTAAACTTAAACTCCCTCTCCTATGGACCTTAACTGTTCATAGCTCCTCAGTTAATGGTGGGGGCTCATAAACCACTTTCAGCTCCATTTTAGAATATTGACTGGCTTAATTTGTGCAGGTTTTACAGAGACAGCCACAGCTGCTGTGAATTCATGAGTACAGTCATTCTGATCTGTCCAGGAGAGACTATTTCCCTCTACTCCTCGCTAACCACTTAAAACCTGGTCCTTCTTCCTTGACAGCACCTCATCTTTGGGGAGATGTTGTGATACTGTAGTTAGAGTTTTTCTGCCTTGCCCAAAGTCAGGACAAATCTTTGTCACCCACCAGTCCCGCAGCCGCTCATACCCAACCAAGTAAACACAGAGACTTATATTGCTTACAAACTGTTTGGCCGTGGCAGGCTTATTGCTAACTGTTCTTATAGCTTAAATTAATCCATTTCCATAAATCTATACCTTGCCACGTGGCTCGTGGCTTACTGGCATCTTCACATGCCGCTTGTCATGGTGGTGGCTGGCAGTGTCTCCCTCCGCCTTCCTGTTCACTCAATTCTCCTCTCTGTTAGTCCCACCTATACTTACTGCCTGGCCACTGGCCAATCAGTGTTTTATTTATTGACCAATCAGAGCAATTTGACATACAGACCATCCCACAGCACTGATACAATGTCTCATGGGTAGCTCAGCCTTGAAACCTCACTTATTCTCTGCTGTTTGATGAGTTATGAGTTTCTACATTAACCACCATCTGCTGCAGATCATCTTTCAGATGAAGTCTGAGACCTGCACCAATCTGTGAATAGGGAGATGTGAATTCAGAGGGCAGTTCAATACTGCGCCCGTTTAGCAAATTAAGAGTGGTAGGTTCAGCCCTGGCTCTGTGAGCACACCAACCACAGGTTCTTCACTACATTTGCTAGACTGGGCATGTCTAGCATGTCTTCCAGGGAGCAGGTCTTAAATACAATCATAAAAATGGTTGTTTACCCTCAGATGGTTCATACCACTACTGCATCCATGGGTATGATCTTGCATACTGGTCATTATATTGCTTCACAAAGTTCACAGCTTTATAAGAATGCTGGATCTCCTCCTCTTCAGACGCCTGCATAGCACCTTCCAGTATTATGAGAGCTAGCCAGCAGGGAAGAAGCTTTCTAGTCAGTATCAGCTTGATTTCTCCATGTTCTATGATCAATGTGTGTGGTGTCCTCAGCAACAAATCTTACTATCAAGTTCTGATGGGAAACGAAGAGCAACATGAATATCCTTTCTTGCTTTGGGAGTCTTTAGGACACTTTGACAAAGATCTTGAAGAGAGATATCCACACCTAACGCTGGGCTTTCTATTTGGCAGCCTGTGACTTCTAAAATGAATATAATTCCGTGTAGTGTAACTTCAATTAAACGCTTTTATATGAATGTCCACATGTATAAAGCTTTTAAAACATCCTTAGAGTGAGTTGTTCTTCTCCAATCCCTTCTCTACCCTACCCTCACATCTTTTTTCCCCAGTTAAAGCTCCTTTCCTTTCCTATCATTCACTTTTACCCTTCATATGACATTTGAAGGTCATTCTCCATAGAAATGAAGAAAGAAGCAAAAGTAGATACATTATTAAGTTAAAAAGTGCATTTTATTACAAATATTAAAACTATAATCATGGCATATTCAATACCTGTGGTTTTGAATGGCACAACTAAAGCCATAGTTATAACCATATATTTCACAGTAATTTCTGTTTTCTCTGTGGACAAACTTCTTCCACAAGCTAAGAATCCCATGACAAGTGCACATGGATCAATGTTACCTTGATACACTGCCACATTATCTGGAAGATGCTTAGGATACATTAAGCATCAGTACTCAGCAGCCTAGAGTTTACTTATTAGTCTTGGAATGATTTCCAGTTCATTCTCCCAAAGTCTGAAGTTACTAATCCATGCATCCACAAGCCTGGCTGGCTTCCTTTAGGGATATCTTTGAAAAACAGTACAGGTAGAATTTTCCTAATACACATAAGTTCCTGGGCCCAGAGTTTAGCTTCAGCAACGTGCACACTAGGATATGTGCACATGACCCAAACTATAACTCTTCATAAGATGATATATTTCTCAAAGTTTGGGTGTGGTTTTGCTATAGACACAGGAAAAACAGTCACAGTCTTGTCTTGAATTCTTTTGTCCTTTGCAGATGTCAAAAAGGTATTTTGACAAGGTACAACGTTAGGGCATATTTTATGTTATGGTTTATTTATTTTTATTCATTCTTTAGTACATGTATCAATGTTTCATATATATCTGTATTCTAAGACATACAAATATTTGCATGTTGGCACCTTTTATATGAAACCAATTATGTTTATTATTCCCACATTTGGAGTCTGTCTCTTGTCTGCTTGAAAGAGTTAGAAATCCTAAGATGTGAATACTTACCAAGCAGAAATACAACATATACTAAGTTGGTAAAAGCTGAATTCCCTGTACAAGGTGAGAGTAAAATAACCTTCCATTTCTAAAAAGAGTTGAAAATACATTGTTTATAAATAAACCTCATGGCTGATGTCTTTATTAGGGGTTATTTGTTCATAAAAGTGGTTATATACCAGGTGGAAAGAGGGAGCTTATTTTAACTTGGGAGAGTTAAATTGTTTATCTGTTTAGGATAAAAAATCACCATGCTAAATGAACAGATCTTTTTGGTGCTTGAGTGTGATAGAATTGATAGTTACTCAATTCTGATTCATAGGACTGAGATTACTGAGGCCATTATTTGTGATGGGATTTAAAGGACCATCTTTGAATTCTTTTACCCCTGTACACCTTTAAACATCATCATGGATATGCTCCTTTTTATTTCCTCTAGCTTCATTCAGACCAAGATAAAGGAGATGGATCGCTCAAATATATTTTATCTGGAGATGGAGCTGGTACTCTTTTTATTATTGATGAAAAAACAGGTGATATTCATGCCACAAGACGAATTGATAGGGAGGAAAAGGCCTTTTATACTCTACGTGCACAAGCTATTAACAGAAGAACTCTGAGGCCAGTAGAACCAGAGTCTGAATTTGTGATCAAAATCCATGATATCAATGACAACGAGCCAACATTCCCAGAAGAAATTTATACAGCTAGTGTTCCTGAAATGTCCGTTGTAGGTAAGTACAGTTACATTATTTGTGATGGTATGGAAAGTATGAAAGTAATTTCAAATAATTCTTGTAATATTGTATTTAATTAATTTAAATCATTTTTTATTTCCTAGCTAATATACATATATATTTGAATACAGAAGCAATGAGTCAGAAAAGAGTTATTAATAATTTTACATGTCATGTGAATTTATAAATCTTCACCACTTCCTGGTGGACCTCCCCCCAAATTAAGAAAGTCCCACTAAATTTCAGTAGAAAAGACTAAAATGACACTTTGTCATATGAGCTTTCATGATAAGCATGTCAGATCCTGAAGACATATGTTTTAGGATCAGAATTGTTGCTTGCTGTCCACAAGAGGCCAAATCGTGGACCCCTTATAGATACTGAATATTCAGTCCCTTAAGTGACACAGTATGGGCATATGCTGATGCATGCCCTCCTGCTTATTCTCAGGAAACCTGTTATTATCTCAATAGTTGCTATGCTATATTGTTTATAAGAAGCACCAAGGTCTAATTTCTATACATGTTCAACAGAAATTTACTTTAGAAACATTTTCAGTCCTCCAACTATATACCATTAGAGACTTAGAACTACAGACCGTAGACTGGTACAGCATGAGTACCAGTGGTAAGATATGGTTTCACGTACAAATACTCATCATAGTTTATCAAAAGCCTTTGTTTAGATTACTTACATATTCAAATAAAAGCCTTGATTATCTTCTGTTTTCTTAAATATTGAAATTCCTTTGTATTTTAACATTCACATATTAAAATTATGCTATTATAGTCTCATATTTAAATATACACACTGAAATGTCATACAATAATTTTGTACAGAAAAACAACATTGAATTGTGAAATATATAAAATAAAAGGAAAAACTATAATTTTTAAGATAATGGAATGTATTTTAATGTTATCAAATGTGATATATGGATAAAAAAATGAAAATACTTGATTTTTACTAAATAGTTAATGATAATATAGTCAAACCCCAAGAGTGCTTGATAATATTTTTAGTATATATTTGGTTTCATAGAAAATCAAACTTCCCGAATGTGTATGAACTTGTTTAAATTAATAACAAACATTTTTTAAATAGCAAGTATTGGTATTTTAATAGTAACTATCAAACTCATACATTTCACAAAACATTTGTTCTGGGAGTGTTATTACACTTTGCTAAACCCCAAGGACCCTGGGCAATCACCAAGCATAAAGCCCTTATAGATAACGTGAACTCTATTAGACAGAACTTAGGAGTTCTAAGAACATAGGGTCATCTTGGATTGTTTCTAAATTTGGAATTCAATCTATTCATAAAATTGTATTCTAGAGCAGATGTTGATTATTTTTAGAGTTAATTAGTGCAGAGGGAGAAAGAATATACTTACTCCTTTGAGATTTAGATGTGCCCTTTACACAAAACAAGTCTATTATACAAAAATTCATTTTAATATCAGACCTCACCATTTGTAAAGGGACCGTGCTTGTTATATTCTGAAATACTGCAGCGTTATCTACTTTGTGCACAAGCACGCATCTTTTGGCTAAATACATATTGTTAAGTTGAACTCAAGATTCATTTGCAACACTATATACCTTTATCTGTATCTATCATCCAACTGTTTAGTTTCTTAAAGTGATCATGTTTAAAGCCCCAAATCACTCAAGTCTTCAATGAAAACCAGCACTTTTGCTCCTCCTTCTGGTACTGTGCAGAACTAAGCTGAGTTTGGATACTTCAGGTACTTCTGTGGTGCAAGTCACGGCTACAGATGCTGACGACCCTTCATACGGGAACAGCGCCAGAGTCATTTACAGCATACTTCAAGGGCAGCCTTATTTCTCTGTGGAGCCAGAAACAGGTCAGAAACAATGTATGGGGATTCGCTGAAGTTACCATGTTTGTGATCTTTGCAAGTATAAATGGGAGAACAGAGATAAAACCTAAGCATTGGCGCACAGAGAAGAGTAACAGTGCCATACTTGATTTTTTTTCCCTCTGTGTGTGTTCATGTGTGTAAGGACATGTATGTACATCTATGCAGATATATTTGGAGGCCAGCCTGGGCCATGAAGTGTACTTTTCAATAGATACACATGTTAATTTTTAAGACAAGGTCTTCCACTGCCCCTGAACCCTAACAATTTGTCTAGACAGCCTGGCCAGTAAATCCCAGAACCCCTGCTGTTTTGCCCCGCAAGAGTTGAATTGGCGGGACCTTGCTGTCATTATTTGGAGTTTGCACATTAAAACCAGGCCTCACTTTGACATATCCTCAGTCTGATTCTTGTAAAATTCAAGTCAATAATTGATTGAACTAACAGAAATGTAACTTGGGCTTTATTTGTAAGTTTAGATCACTATAGTGCATATGATATTACTAGGAGATAGCAAATAAAATGAACTTTAAATATTTGTATGAAATTAGCTTCATAATTTAGCTATATAATTAGCGCACGCGTGCATGTGTGTGTATGTGTGTGTGTGTGTGTGTGTGTGTGATACTTGATTAAATTGGCAGCTGCCACATAGTAGAGTAACACAGCATTTGTATTTTCTCAAAGGTATCATCCGGACGGCTCTACCAAACATGAACCGAGAGAATAGGGAACAGTACCAGGTGGTCATCCAGGCCAAGGACATGGGTGGCCAGATGGGGGGTTTATCCGGAACCACCACAGTGAACATCACACTGACAGATGTCAATGACAACCCACCTCGCTTCCCTCAGAGTAAGTGCCCTCTGATGATCATTCTGTAGAGCATAAGATCTAGAGTGAAAAGGATGGTTTAAGAAGTTGCCAATTAGCTAATAAACAGATAGTAATAATTTTTTTTTTTTTTTGTGGTTTTTCGAGACAGGGTTTCTCTGTGTAGCTTTGCGCCTTTCCTGGAGCTCACTTGGTAGCCCAGGCTGGCCTCGAACTCACAGAGATCCGCCTGGCTCTGCCTCCCGAGTGCTGGGATTAAAGGCGTGTGCCACCAATGCCCGGCTCAGATAGTAATAATTTACTACAAAATTTCCAGGAAAGGTAAAATTACTTATTTTAGCAACATCTCTTATAGAAATGGAAACTCTGAATCTCCCCTACCTCTCTATCTCTCTGTCTCTATCTCTTTCTCACACACATGCACACACATACACATATGCATACACACACAGAGTGTGTAACAATTACCTAATAACTGCTTAATCCAGCAAAAGGAATATGCTCATTTTAAAAAGCTAATAATTTACAATGAATATCTTTTCTATTCTTAAGTAGTAATAAGGAAGGCCCTACCTTGAAGATAAGATTTTAATAAAATAGCTAATTATAAAGGCTCTACTATAAATGCCAATGAAACCAGAACTTAAACTACACTTGCTATCACTATGTGTGGGGAGGTTTTCCTCATCCACATATAGATAAATCCAACGATAATTAATTTTCCAAATTTCCAGAATCAATTAAGAATCAGTTAAGAAGCATAATCTCCTGACCATACAGTGCATGCATAATGCACCTATTTATTCTCTCTTCTTATGAAAACATGGTAGATTATATGTGTGCCACATAGACCTGATGCCATTGATGCTCCTGGACGCTCAGCATTCTGCCGGCTTCCTTCTGTTCCTTCACTAAGTTCTCCATTTGGAATAGAATTTAGAGTTGTAATGAATCAACCATGAAAAACAAAACATAGTGTAACCTCTGTACTATTATTTTTTATTTTAAAAAATTTTCTAATTTAATCACATCATTTCTCCCTCTTCCGCACTTTTGTCCTACCCTGTCATGTCCAACAACCCCTAAATTCAATGTTTCTACTTCGTTAAGCATTGTTTTCACACACACACACACACACACACAAATATATACAGTGTACTCAACATGTGAGTATAACCTGCTGATGCATTCACTGTAGCCTGCATGTATATGTTTGTAGGGATGATCCTGATCTCGATTCTTAATTTTCATCAATTTCTGGACAGCAGCATCAAGGTTGATTATATTTTACTTTTTACTTCAGCTTTAGTCTCTTCATGACAAAATGAAATTTGAATTATAAAGTGTTTTTATGATATTTGTAACTTTATACGAAATTATGACTTGGAAAAAATTATGACATTGTACTATAATTTTACTCTTTATAAGAAGGGTTGTAATTCTTTATGTACTATTAACTTACATTTTCTTGTCAGAAGTTCATGATTAGGATTAATTTGTTTAAAATTGTGTCTGTGGAAGAATTATGAAATCAGATAGAATTATTTGAACTTGCTTGCCATAGGTCTGTATGTATTGTGTGTGTGTGTGTGTGTGTGTGTGCATACATGCTTACATTCACACTTGGATGTTTGTATCATATATATAGATTACTTTTAGCCATTTAAATTACATGCCAAACAGAGAGGGTTTGTTTTTTTTTTTTTTTTTTTTTTTTTGGAATGATAGTTTTGTTTTGTTTATCAACGAAGAGGAAACCTAATGTAAACTTTAATATCACTATGAACATTTTAATAATAGGCACACAATTTAATACCATGCAAAATTTTAATTTCACGTGTATTCTTGACCTTTCATCATGAGTCTCTTATCAAGAGGATGAACAGGTAGAGCTGGAGAGATGGCTCAGCCACTAAGAGAACTTATTGTTCTTACAGATCATCTGGGCTTGGGTTCCAGCACCTCCAGGGTGGCTCACAACAATCCATGATTCCAGCCTCAGGGCTCTGTTGCCTTCTTCCAGCCTCTGAGAGCACCAGGCATGCATGTGTTGTACATACATACATGCAGAGTAAACCTCACACACAAAATAAAATAAATAAATCTAAGAGAATGAACATGCAAATTGAGGGAAATGAACCATGTCTAATTAATTCCATCACCTGAAAAGAACAAAATGAATACTGAAAAGATTTTTTTTCCAAGAATATATGTCAATCTGGAGTAGTATTATATTTAAAGTTCTTAGCAATTGTAAATGAAATTTGTTTCTGAGTGGAACATTCAATAAAGTAATTGATAATTCTAATTGAATGGAAAATAAAACATTTTAAAGCTAAAAATTATCAATGAACCTTTATTTCAATCTGTTTTCCCTTTTAAGTCCTTCATTTAATAAGCATTTATTTGACTTTATCTAATTAAAATTTATGATTGGCATATTTAGGCTTATTACACAAAATATAACACAGTAATATGGCAACAATAATTGTCATGATATTAATTAATAGGAGCAGGAAAAAGGCAGCATACACTTAATTTTTAAAAGAAAAATTTTACTAGACACCATATTATTTATTGGTGTATTTTACTGAATTGTGATTACTCAGTATTATAATATCCATTCAGCAATTTATTCAAGATTACATACGCATTAATACCACACTGGTAATAGCAACAAAGATGTCTTGATCTCAACGTCTAATTTCTGATGTATTGCACAATAGATTTTAATTTTTTTCAATATACCCTGTAACCTACATTGTTATTTTAAATTGTAAAGGAACATATAATTAATTGATTATTTTTATTTTATGAATCTTCACGATGTATCTATTAAGGACACTTACAGCAAAAGTACAGGATATTATTTGGTCGCACAGAAGTATAGGACATCTAAGATGTCATTTGATTTGATGTCTATCATTTTGCAAGTACTGTTCTATGAACACATGCATAAAAAACACATCATTGAAGCCTCAAAACTGAAATATGTGTCATATATACACTTTACTGCCTTATTATTTTCCCCAATGTATAAAACAAGAAAAAAAAACAGCAAACGTTGCATAGTAGAAATTATAATACAAACCAAAAATGTTTACCATATTAGTTTTCTTTTTAATCAAAAATAGATTATTCTTTCATATAATTTATCACAAACTGTTTCCCCTCCTTCTACTCATAGCTCAGCCCTACCTTCTCCTTCCCCAAGATCCACTACCCCTGCATTTCCTCTTCAAAAAATTCTATTTGTCATGTTTAAAGGATGAGACATTTATTTTAAATGCATTATTTTCTTTAATATTATCTTTAAAGAATAGAAGGAGTATAACACTTACTCAGAGATGTAAAATTGTTTCCCTCTGTGTCTTATATGAACCCTGCTCCACTTACATTTCATCAGTTTAGGTTAACTGCATTTCCAGTCCATGACCTCGGGAGGGTTCCTCACTTGTGGGGTGGCTTTGCTTCCTGGACAGCCCAACAACAGACCCTGCAGGAGTCTCAGGGGTGTAATTCACTTAGTAGCTTTCTACTGTGGTGAATTAAAATGAGCTCTATATTTTTTCATTATTGTCAGTAATGCTGGGTCATAGTGTACTCCTCATAGAGTGCTGAAATAGGACTAAATAATTCAGTGTCTCGGCAGGATTGATTCATTAGTAGTTGGTATACTCCCGTGTTCACTAATGTTTGTGTAAGTGATACTTTGCCGACATTAAATATGGAAGTCAGAGCACACTTAAAACCTCTTTCAAGTTTTATGAAACAAATTCAATATTTAACAAATGTATCACAATTTTTTAAAGAAGATCAGAAATTCTTTTATATAAAACTATTTCTCTATGGATCACCACATAACTTCAGAAAGTGAAAATGCACAAATTTGGCTCTTTGGTTTCTTGAGACCTCATTTTGACCATGAGCATTAGTTATTTCTTACAGCATTGCAACTGAAAGACAGAATACCCAAGTACCCTTAGGAGTCATAGTAACCTGACACAAATTCCACACACATAGTGATTTCCTCCCTTCGTTTTTCCTTATGCTGCTAATCCTGCATTCTTCTCAGAGTGAAAGCTGCCGTCCATTTATGTCCAAATGAAGCTACAATGAAGACACAGGAAACCTGGAGTGATGCCCAGCCGTTAGGACAGCAATAAAAACACACTTGCCTTATACATGCCAATTAACACTCAGATTAGTGAGGACTGTAGAGCAACTGTTTTCAACTCATGAAAAATTCAGTAAAGTTGTTCTTTGACATAAGTTGTGTTTCATTTTTGTACATTAAACCTAACATACCTACTTCACATTTGACTATTCTAGCCCTGCTTATTATGTTTCCTTTATTGTGCCCTATTTTTTATTTTTATTGAAAATAGATTCTTCTCTCATATGATGCATTCCCAGCACAGTTTTCCCTCCCTCCACTCCTCGCATCCTCCCCTCCACCCTCCCTTCCCCCCAGATCCACTCCACTTCCTCCTTTTCTTCTTTCCGCTAAATTTTTAAGAAGAAACTAGATTTTCAGATTAAATAGCAGGAACCTGTTCATTGAAGGGACTAGAAAAAAAAAATTGAGACAGGAGGATTTGTTTCTGAATGGGATTTTACATAAACAAACAGACACCTTTGTAAAAATGCAATATTGATTTTCCTGCAGCCCAGAGTCAGTAGGCAGGGATATCCAATCTATGGGGTCAGGCTCATCTTCAGTACTAAAGAATGGGCATGTTTTAATCCTTTCCAATACATTACATGGGGGCTAGCAGCAGAAAGCAGGATTGGATACTAGAGACTCATAGTTTTCTTAAGTGATTTGTATGTGGTCTATGACTTGGATACAGTTTTTGAAGGGACTAGATATGCCAGGAGGGTGTTGAGAGACTCTGGTTGAAAGCAAGATGAAGATGAAAAATACCAACCTTCATATGATGTGCTGCAAATAACTACCTTCATGTAACTCAAAAAGAATTAGAGTCTCTACTCACAAGGACCACTCAGACAAAAGATGAAGAAGGGGGATATTTTACATTCTTATTAATGATGATTACAGGATTTTAGGAACCGAGGCTTCGCAAAACCATGCTGTCTTTCACATTCACATAGAACTGAATCATGGGTATTTTAGCACACATTTTACACTGATAAATCAAGGACTACTACCATATAAATTTATGTCATATCAGTTTAGCTAAGGCTTATAAGGAGGGAGAACTGTGAACTCCCTGAGACATAATTGCAAGACCCCATTATTTGTGGGGTATGATGCCTATAGATACAGATAAACAACCTCAGGTTAATAAGGAATAATGTTTTTATTACATGAAATTCTAGTCTATGATAAATACATTCACATGATTAAATTAATTATACTCTGCTCCACTTTTCACTACAAGTTACTGGGAATAGGTAGCAAAGTAACTTTTCTCCCTTATTTGATTAATGTTAGTTCAGAAATATGCTGCAGAGTATCTTAGAGAGAAGTTTTTATTTAGATAAGCTATTAATAGAAGATATTTTCAGAAGTGCAACAGAATTTAACACAGCTCATAATTGTGAAGATTTCAATACCATTATTTATAATTCTGTTCTGGCTATTTCTAAAGACTATACACAACAATAGAAAATTGAAAAGCAATAACAATTGGTAACAGAACCACTCAGAGCCTAAAAATGGTTTAATAGAAAGCATGCTTGTGTGTTTTATATGAATTCTCCTTATTGACTGATGTTAGCCCAATAATAAATGTGTGTTAAATGTTTTGTTCAAAATAAAAGAGTGGCAGTATAAAATAATTATAAAGTGCATTATTATAGCTTACACTGAATTTTAGAAATGCAAAGTCATTTAATCTTTACAACATCTATATGAGGTGAATATTGTAATTGAGCACCCATTTTATGATTTGAAAAATTGAAATTTGTAAGCTAATGTTACTTGATTGTTAAATTAATGTTACTTGACCAATGGTACTACTTTGGGGATATAAGAAAAATATTTAAAAGGCACTTAATTTGTAATTAAATTTGATGCTTCTAATGACATTTCACCATTGGTATAACAGAAATATTCTATAACTTCTTTTGTTCATTTTACCTTTAATTAAATCCCTGACTCCATGTTTTATTTATGAATTATGTAGTCAGTTTCATGCATGGCACTGAGAATTGTGTGAACTCCTTTAGACAGAAAAAAGGAAATTGAGCTTTTGTTGGTGGTGATTCTGATGCTATAGACAAGAAATGATGAAACCATCCCTGGGTTTGCCATATTCCTTGGGCTGATAGAACAAGTATGTACAAGACAAGGTCTTTCAAAGTACTTTCCTTATAATGTACATAGGGATTTAAGGCACGTACACCACTGAGCTGTGTGACTGACACAATTCCTGCCTGGTACAAGAGAGATTTGATTTAATAAGCGCTGCTTTTCACTTTGTAAATAGAGTCAACCTCTCCTCTAGTAAGGATCCCAAGGTAATGTCAGCCCCAGGCGAATCTGCATATTTAAAGTTATCAAGTAGTTTTTCAACAAGAACAACTGTCAGGTGTGTCCTCAGGAAGATGCTTCAACTTAAGAAAGAAAAAAATGAAGCGTAAAAGGTCTGTTTTCTCTCTTTTATTATCTGGGAAATAGAAATATACCTATAAGAAAAGTACTGTAGTTGTATTCCTCACATTGAATGTGATTTTAATTGTACACACTAAAATAATTCCAAATACCTCCCTTCCCCCATTTCCTAAGTACTTGTTCAAAAAGTCAGAGAAATAATTCCGGGAAAGCCTTTGATTTAGTAAATGTGACCTAAAGTCCTACTGTGTATAGACCTTGGTTGCCTACCAAGATAAATGTAGAAAATGTTAATTAAAATAATCTTAAATTCTGAAATGTGACACAGGACACTGCTTTAAGTTATTTGCATTTTGGTCAGTTAACAGTGCAATATCTTTCTCATCTCTCATATTTACTTACTTTACTATTGTGTATTTTTTTCTTAGCATAATTCCTCTTAGAACTCTTCTTGCTGGAGAGACTGCTCAGTGATTAAGATAGCTTGCTCTTCTTTCAGAGGACCCAGGTTTCACTTCCTAGTATCCACGTAATAGCTCGCAAATGCCTGTGAATCTAGTTCAAAAGGTTCTGATCTAGCTCAAGAGGAAGGCCTCCATGGCTCCTACAAGAAGGTTCAGACACATGCACATAAATTTAAAATACATTTATGCTATGAATATCCACACATACAAGTGCAAACATGGAGTGTACACAAATGGAGATTAATAAAACGTGGGTGCTATATTTTGATTAATGCTAAAAGCACAAGATGATAATTTATTTTAAGTATGGGACATTCAGGCAAGAGACCAACTTCTAACATATACCAAAAATATTCCAAGCAGAAAAGCAAAAGACATTAAGGATTGTCATTGTTGTTGTCATTGTGAGGGAAGACCGACTAAACAAAGGTGGCATTCAATGCAAGGTGTGCAGTTTGACTTCGCTGGCCCCCAGGGTTCAACGGGACTGGATTTGTGTCTGAAGTAATGCTGTAGGGAGGAGGGAAGTGAGATCACAGCGTTTCTAAGTGTGTGATTCACAGGAGTGAGTAACCAGGTCAAGAAAAGATTTGAGGGATAAAAGGCAAAGGTACCAATAAAAAAGGTACTTTGAAGCTTTTGAAGCTTTCTAGAAAAAAGCTTGTTTGGGGAAAGAAGGGAAAAGAGGGAGGGATCCAAGCAGGGACAGATGGAGGGAGGGACAGAGATGGATTTCAAGTTGAATTTTTATGTTGCAGAAATTGTGGATTGTAGATATATAAAGGCTGGAGAAATATGAGTCGAAGATGTGTCATTTAAATGAATGACCATGTAAAATGTCAGTAAAATTGCATGTTTAGTTTGGCAGAACCTGGGGAATGATTCCATTTTCATGTGTGATGAAATAATGCAATTATTTAAGGGGAATCGTGTGGAAAGCCATGTCTCTCTGGACTACCCTAGTTATTCCCGTGGAATTTGCCTCATAGTAACCTATTTAGCATTTATCATATGTCATAATGGGAATCAGAGTCCCTGTTTTCAGCTGACTTACAGAATTAACTTTGACAATACCCACAGTAGTGGAATATGGATAAGTATTTGCTGTACAAATATGTTTAGGCCACTCTTAAGGAGTTTTTAATACAGTTAAATTTCAGGTGAAACGTAAAGGGACTGCACAGTAAGTACAATGCAGTCCTCCATTTATGGCTAATTAACTCAAGGTTTATCCTACCCACCGCAATCTTACATTCCTTTGTGTTTCTGTGTGTTGCAGTTCTGTGTATTGATACAATATGCTGGCAGACAATTTCAAACAGATGCCATGATAGATTCTATAGACTCGGAGATCAATGGTTGCTTTATCACGATGCCTTCCCCAAGGACGTAATGGAAAAATAAATAAATAAATAAACTATCCAGCATGGCTTTTTACTCTAATTTTGCTTAAATGCCCCAAACTAAGGCAGTGATCCTGTCTCTGGTGCTCACAGATTTAGTTTTCTGTCTCCTCTGGTGAAAGTCTTCAATTCGGAAGCCTTAGCAGTTTGTCAGTCTCCAGTGTGACTTTGAAGTCTCCTCTGCTTTCTCCTAAACGCCCATTTAGCACTGCATAATTTCCTTAACTACTCCGCATTGCCTCCAAGGAGCTTTATCTTGTTTTTAATTTCTTCCTGTTAAGCTCATTAAAAAACATCTTTTGAGCATTATACAATAGAATGCTTTATAAACGTGCATAATTGTGTCATTTTTCTTAAAGCAAGTATTGTTTGAGATTATTATACAGCACTGAGATGTTGCAATAAGATTACATACAAAGCAAATAAAAAATTAAACTAATGTTAAATTATTTTGTTGATTCGTATATGTGGAGCATTTTGAAAAATCTCTACCTTAGAAAGTAGAAAGTTCTTATGTAAATGTGATAGCAACAAGGACAGAGAACAAAGGATAAAGAAAAATTATCTCTTTCAACCTCATTTTTTTGTTAGCAACAAAACAAAATAGCAGCTATTTGTCGTTAAGCTCAAAACCTGGAGAAAAGCAATTTGCCCTTGTTCTACTGCAGGTTGATTTCTGGCATTTCTTTTGTTGTTCTAAAGGATGTCACCTATCACATCTCTTAGTTTGACTATGCTATCCCCAAAGTCCCTTACTTAAATTGAACTGCCAATTATTTCTAATTTTACTACAAAAATCTAGTAACAAATTTACTAGCAAAATTTTCAATGCTGCAATATAGAAACCTTGTTACTTGAGTGCAGGGTAGAGCACATGAACTGGACTATCAATCCCAAAGACGAAAGACCCAGGAATACTTCAAAGCTGTCTGAAATCTTTGATAATGACAATTCAGGTGTCATGTGAGGTTTTCGGCTTCACTTTGGAAGTCCTCTTACGCAGCTTACCACATGGGTTGCTCCATTCCTGGGAATGCCTCTTTGCAACATCACCACTAGACTTTTACTTGCACAAGTCTCACATCCAGGCCCAGGTGCTGAAGCGGACAACCAAAGGAGGAGCATGTTTACCAGGAAGAAATATTTATGTGCTCTAATCATTAAAAGAGAAGCAGATGATTCAATCTGACACCTGGGAATGAATTTCAAACAACTATAAATTGGAATTGATAGGAAAGCTTGCCGCATAATTAAAGCTCCATCAACTGTAAGATAAAAAATAAGTAGCATGCAAATAGAGGACTTTAAAAAGAAATGAAAAGAGATGGGTGCCAGGGCTGTATGCCTTTGCCTTTGTCAGTGTGTACATAAGAATCTGTGCTTCTCTCCAGTTCCCTGCCTCATGACTTATGTGGAAATTACCCCAGGAAGGAGAACAGACTGGCTCTCGATTAAAGCAGTATCAGTTTGCGTGACAAAGTGGGATATTTGTGTTCAGCATAAGCAACTAGGCAATAAATAGTAGAGTGTTAATGAATCACCCTTTCACATGTTTAGAACATAAAAATGAACTTTGAAAATTTGAAACAGGCCAAATAAAGTTTGACCTAATATTGGGTCTGAGCAAAGTGTAATTCCAAAGAAAGCATTCTAAAGTTATGTATAGAGATCACTGAATAAAAATGCTCCCAGTGTGTAAACAACTAATGACATTCAAAAAGGCCATGATGAGGAGTGTTTGAAAACATATGTATCTTCTTATGAAATTCTTTGGTTTATTTGTCAATTTGTCAGAACTAAATCCATACTATTTTGATGAATGAGCTCGGCCATGATTGTTTTGTTTTGTTTTGTTTTGTTTTGTTTCTCTGTGTAGCTTTGCACCTTTCCTGGAGCTCACTTGGTAGCCCAGGCTGGCCTCAGACTCACAGAGATCTGCCTGGCTCTGCCTCCCGAGTGCTGGGATTAAAGGTGTGCGCCACCACCGCCCGGCTGATTTTTCAGAAAACTCTGGAACACTTTGAAGACAATTTCATTTAAGTGTTGCAAGAAAATTAATGTTTCTGCATATTTATTTATATAAATACTTTCTAAGAAGTCGCTAAAGCAGAGGACTGATAATCAATATATCAACAAATTCAGAATAATCCGGTTCATTGTAAACCAATTAAACATATGCCCTTTCCTGCTTACATTGTTGAAGCTACTAAAAATTAGCACGATAAACACTACCCCAACAATATCAAACCTTGTAATGAAAATTTCTCTATACTAAAAAAGAAATCAACTGATAATTTTCAGTATTTGAACAGACATATAACAACAAGTTGAAAAGTGAACAGACTTTTGGGTCTAAGCATATGCCATTAAGCAATCAAAGAAATTCAATCTGAAAATAAAAATGTAGGACAAAGTCTCAGAGATATACCCCCAGTGAAACCCACATGAAATTAAAATCAGTGGAACTAGGAACACACAGTCTCATTTCTCCTCTCCCCCTTCTCTGTCTCTCTCTGTCTCTCTCTCTGTCTCTCTCTCTGTCTCTCTCTCTCTCTCTCTCTCTCTCTCTCTCTCTCTCTCTCTCACTCTTCTCTCATCCCATTTGGGCTCCTACAACCAAATATCATAAGAAAAATGTGTGTGTGTGTGTGTGTGTGTGTGTGTGTGTGTGTGTGTGTGTGTGTACACTTGAAAAAGCATGTAAGGGATAAAGATACATGTACATTTCTGTGTACAGATGGAACTCTGCTTGCAAGGAGGTCAACATAGGTTGGGGGTGCCCTGCTGTGATTCTTTATTTATTCTATGCCATGGGTTCTCTCTGAGCTTGAAGCTAGAATGGCAGACAAAATGTTCCAGTGAACTTTATGCCTCCAACTCTCATACCCAAGTCCTCAGGCTTGCTCATTAAGTGGTCTTACCCATGGAGCCATCTTTCCAAACTCCTCAAGGAGAAAAAAAAAACAAAAAACTTAAATTCATCTTAGTGAAATGAATTCATGCCCTCTCCGGGTTTCATCTTTCTCAGTTTGAATCCTTACAGACAATATTTTTAAACTGTTCCTCATTTAAGAGCATGTGGGGCTAAGATACAGGTCTCTAAAGCATGTATTCTTGTTATTTCCTGGTATTTTCATGCCATGGGAACCTCTGCTCCAGCTTGAGAGCTGCTGTTTCATTTTCTTCACTTAGCAGGTCAGGTCCACAGTAGCAGTCCTAGAACCTTGGCATGGCTTTTCTAACTTAGGTTGGGTAATCTCTGTGAATTTCTATAGATGGGAAAATCTTGGGCAGTTTCTCTCTTCTTTGTAGATAGTGTGTTCATGCATTCCTTGGACCCATGGATCTTCATTTAGCCCTTTGTTTTCATGAAATACATCCAAAAGTAATTGGCTGAATATGAAACCATCTTTCTTGGGAATATGAATTTAATTAATATGTTGGTTAGAGTAAACATTCAAGGGCCAAAATAATTTTATCATCAAATTTTCATGACATTGCTAATTTTCTAACTTGCTTTTAAAAAATCCCACTGACAGTCGAATCCATTCCCTTTTGTGAACCTCTAAGTAATATATTAATTTTATTTATCCTCTAGCTCACTTACTCTCTTGCCAGCTGCTATTAATATTATGTTGATCCATCTGCTATTTTCAGCTTCAGTAAATTTTTTTTAAGATTATAATTTAATTATATTTCTCCCTCCCTCCAAACTGTCCCATATACCCATCCTGCCTCTCCTTCAATTTCATGGCCTCCTTTATTTTTTCACTAATTGTTATTACATGCATACACACACACACACACACACACACACACACACACATATATATATATATGTATATATGTATATATATATTTGTATAGGCATATTATTCCTAACTATGAACACTTTGGTCCATATAATTCTACCTGGATGTATATATTCAGAGTTGATTGTTTGGCACTGGGCACAAATGCTGTACTTTTCTCAGGGATAGCCATCTCTTCTGTTCCTAAATTTCTTTAGTTGCCTATAGTTCTTTGGTAGAGCTAAAGCCTCCTGGTCTTCTTTGGTGTGATCATTGTTTTTAGCGTGGTGATACTTTATCTGTGCTGAAATGTGGTGATATTTTACTTGTATGTTAATAAATAAAGTTTTCCTGGAGATCAGAGGAAATAGCAAGCCATTTTAAGTAAACGCAAGTCAGTCAGTGGTAACACACACCCTTAATCTGATCACTTGGCAGGTAGGGTCTCTGTGGGTTCAAGGTCACACTAGGGAACAGCCAAGCATGGTGACACATGCCTTTAATCCCAGTACCAACCATAGAGACCTGAAGGTCTATACAGATAGGAAGTAACAGGAAGTGATGTAGCTGGGCTAAGAACCAGTTAGAGGGCAGAACAGCAAGGCAATAAAAGCCTGGGTAGACAGGAAGTCATGACATTTTGGAAGGTACAGAGCTGGTGAGGTAAGATGGTTGGTGGCTCTCACTATTTCCCTGATCTCTAAGGCTTTCACCCCTATATTTGGCTCCATGTTCTTTATTTAACAAGAGTGCTTAGAAATTTGGCTCCATTTTGGGTCTATATCTAGTATAGACCACAGTGAAATATAGATGATAAGTATCAAACCAAACAAAATTATTCTGTAGTCACACAGAGGACCAGATGGTTTCAGTGCAGAATTCTACCAGATCTTCAAAGAAGAATTCATACAAGTACTCTTTAAATTGTTCCACACAATAGAAACAGAAGGAACATTACCAAACTCCTTCTAGGAGGCTACAATTACCCTGATTCCTAAACCAAATGAGGATACAAGAAAGAAAGAGAACTGCAGACTGACCTCCATCATGAACATTGATGCAAAAATACTCAATAAAATAGTGGCAAACAGACTCCAAGAACACATCAAAACAATTATCCCCCATGATCAAGTAGGCTTCATCCCAGGGATGCAAGGGAGGCTTAAAAGTCAAGGCACGCCCTCAGTGTTCGTGTAGCAATGTGCTGACTGAAGGGCTTCCTTGTAGTCTGTCTAGTCTGTCATTGTATGGTATGAACTTTTAGATTTATATTCTTAAATATGACATTGTTAAACATAACACTGAAAATCCTTTTTCGAGGATATATTGTAGCTGAAAGTTTTCATGTTTTCTGCCCTGGTCCACAGCAGCTCGGACCCAAATAAACACACAGGGTAATATTATTTTTAAACAATGGCCATGGCAGGCTTCTTGCTAGCTAACTTTTATATCTTAAATTAACTCATTTCTATAAATCGATACTTTGCCACATGGCTTGTGGCTTACTGGTACTTTACATCTTGCTTCTCCTGGCAACAGCTGGCAGTGTCTTCTCTGCTCTTTCTCTTTCCTCTCTCTAGTTAGAATGTCCCACCTAACCTTATTCTGACTCACCATAAGCCAAACAATTTTATTTATCAACGAATCAGAGCAACACATTCACCACATACAGTGTAGTAGGTAGCCTTTCCAGCTTTGACCTGGAAATACCACCCCCTTTGAGGCTTCAGTAACTGTCATGCCTACAGAGCAGGGCCGAGAGAGGACCCAAGAAGACTCAAGATCCAGATGGGGGAGCTCTCTTGGTTCCTGGACCCTGGAGGCTGGAGGTAGACCAAACACAGTTTTCCAGAGAACACCGCTGGGCTGTGCTACACTTTTCCCAGACCCTGTTACCTATCCCTTCACTTGTAAGTTCCCTCACAAAATAAACCTCCCTTTTAACTAAGTGGAGTTGCCTTAATAATTTCACCAATAATGCAGAATGACATTACCCATATATAATATATACATTTGAAATATCAGATGATGTGCTGAAACATATTAACTTACTTCTATTGAAATTATCCTGTTAAAGATGTATTAGATTCTTATTTAGATCTATAAGATACTTATTTCAAGTATAAATAGTTATCTTCTTTTTGTCTTTAACATTTATTTCATATATTATGATTCTGTGATTCTAGAACACCTAACTTCATCAAAATTTTCAGAAATATATTTTTTGGTAACTAAAATTATATGAATACCTAGTTGATGTTTTATGTCTTGGGCTGGAAACTTATAAGAAGAATCTAGAACATCTTGTGCCTAAGATTTCAGTAATTATGGGGAAAATATGAGGAAGGAAAACTCATAGGCATTGAAGCCAATGGGCAGATAACTAGTTTCAAATCTCAAAGAATTACAGGTGGAAATCAAATTATTCTTTTGGAGGGAAAAACAGACTTTGAAAAAAATGTTTTTGAAGCTGCACTGGTCACTATCATCTCTGTAATAAAAATGAACAAAAATGAAGGAGGTAAAATAAAGCTTTTACAGAATTCTAAACAATAATTATGACACTATGAAAAATCAAGATCACTATCATTAATTCCCAGCATGCAATATGCTGGCTATATTACTGATTGATGTAAAAATTAGGGTGAAGATTTTTGATGAGACATGGTATATTTGTACAAACTCAAGGCATTTTCCACAAGATAGCCATCAATTACATCAATTATAAATAAACACATACTAAGTTAACATTAGTGGAAAATGGCAGGGACACAGTAACCAAGTAATCAGCATTCACTTTCTCAGCCACAAGACAACCTGATATCATGCAATGCAGCTAAATACTATGTACAGGGAAAACACTGAGGCTATTTATATTTAACAAGCATGCCTTCACGAAGAGAGAATGGCATAAAATGCTATTTTTAACATAACAGAAAAGGAAAGCAAAGGTAGATCAAATCACAATGGCTGTTAATTTGGAGAAGTCTTTAAAAATGAGTTTGGTATTGTGGTTTTTCTTGTGTATTTATTTAAATCTTCGCTATTCCTTGGTTTTGTTTTAAGTCATTTCTTTGGGTATTGAGTTAATTTATTATAGCATCATTTTACATTTAATGCTCAAGTCATTCATTTCATTCTTTCCCTGTTCCTAATTGCATAAAGTAATACATTTCCCTCCTCTGTAGTCCTATTTTCTCCCTACACAGTATGCTTAGCTTCCTTTAGTGCATCCTTTGGAAACCTTTTGGAGTTTTCTGCTGATGGTTGTTTTGGTTCTTTGCTTTGGGGTTTCAGTCCTCGAATTTGTTGCCTTATTTAAGCAATAAAGAACTTAATTTCCTTTTGTTTTAAACCCTCAAGAATGTGTTGGTGGTTATCTTTTCTTCTTGTGTATGTGTGGGATGTACATGTATGTTACAATGAGAATACATAAGCACATGGGAGCATGTCTTCAATATTAAGACCCTGTCTCTTCCTACCTTGATCTGTATGCTATATAGTACATGCTTTAAGCAATGAGTCTTCTCAAAACTGTCATCAAGTTGTGTAATGTGGATTGCATTGTGTATGGAGATTTTTTTAAACATTGATTAGATTTAGGAAGGCATAGGACTTGGTAAACTAATTATGAAGGTTCTATCACATATGCAACTACTATATATACCCTACTACAAAGAAATATATATATATATATATATATATATATATATATATATATATATATATATATATATATACTGGACAACAGTAGAAGAAAAGAACCCACTGGGAAGACAATATTGAAAACATACCAAAACCCTATTTCATTTTATACTTTAATGCTACACACACACAAAATAAAAAACTTAGCAGTGGAAGGAGATTAGGAAGAGTGCCAGAAAGCTCGGTTTGTGGTCATGTTGTTTTCATCTAGTTTGCAGCGACGTTTTAACAAGCTCCCATTTGAACAGGCACCTGAAGGATGTGATCAACTGAGCCACTGGGCAACTCAGAGTTGAGAAGTTTTAGGGAAAAGAAAGACTGGGAGCAAAAAGCACCCATAGGATAGTAGCCAAGTCAGTAGTGGAGTCTTGCTGTTAACACTGCAATACCTCAAGTACAGATAAGGATACGTAGAAAATCACAGGATGAGACCATTCTGAATTCCAACATCATGTTGTAAGAAAGACGCTAGTACTGAGAAATCCTCTTGTGCCATTACATGGTCCTAGAAAGAGCACATATCAAGGACATGTTATATTTGGAGAACTCTATGAAAATATATGGGGATAATGAGGAAAGAATTTATAATATAAGAGTTCATGTGACAAAAGTACAGAGAAGGAAATAAAAAATTCTTTAGCCAGGAAAATCCTGAAGGTCTGATTTAATGCAAATCTTTCATAGATATTACTAGAGGTAAAAGATATTAAGAAAGAAATACGAATGTAATACCAGGCCAGGATCTTCTGATGTATACTAAAGAGAATTAAGCTTTATGGGCACGTGAGGCTATAATCAGAGGTGTGCTTGTAGTCAATTAACCCATCAGAAATTGTAGTTTATGACTAGGTGTTAAAATTGAGATCTCGTCAGCGGTAGGGGAGGTTCATGCTGGAATCACAGACAGGTACACGAAGGGCTTACTTATATTCCTGCTTTGCTCCTGAATGAAAGAGGCTTTGTCAGAATCGACTGTTCATACTCTGACACTGTGAAGGACATCTTTTTGTTTCTAACACAGACTGCTCTTTGTTTTTGTTGTCACAAACAGAAATGAGATTCTTATACTGTGTGACTGATTCTGTGGTTTTCTGAGCTGTTTTGATCTGCAGCTAAAGTAAGAGATGTAAATAACTACACATAGCCTGGAAAATATTGAGTACAAATATTCACTGTATATCAGGTGATTTGTTGTGATTATGTAAACACGTTCAGGTGCCTTTCTGTACTCAGATACCATCTATTCAAATAAAATAAGCTAATTTTCAAAATCAGAATCACCAGCTGACGCTATTTAGACTGCTATACACAGGACCAGACCCTTGACATCCCACCTTTTCTGGTAGCTTTTAATAAATATTCTTAAAATATTAATTCATCAATGTCTAATATAGAGTATAAGTTGTACCATATTCTTTTGCAGCTATAGGTCTATAGTCTGTGAGTTCCCACAAGCTTGGTTCAGTTGTCTCTGTAGATTTCCCCCTCATGATTGTGACCTGTCCCTCCCCGCTCTCAGAGCTTGGCCTGGTGCTTGGTTGTGAATCTCTGCATCTGCTTCCATCAGTTACTGAATGAAGCTTGTATGATGACAGTTAGGGTATTCATTAATCTAATTACCAGAGCCTGCATGGGAATGGACTAGGTCCTCTACATGTGGGAGACAGTTGTGTAGCTTGGGGCCCCTGGCAGTGGGTTCAGGATTTATCCCTGGTACCTGAGCTGGCTTTTTGGAGCCCATTACCTATGGTGGGATGCCTTGCTAAGCCTTGATGGGGAGATGGGGGGTGTCTTGGTTCCCACCTCAACTGAATGTACAAGGCTTTGCTGACTCCCCATGGGAGGCCTTACCCTTTTCAAGGAGGGGATGGGGGTGGTGTAGGGACGGGGAAGGCTTGGGGTGAGCAGGAGGAGGGATGGAAGGGGGATCTGTGGTTGATATGTAAAATGGATAAAAAAAATTCTTAAATAAAAAGATTACCATATTCTTCTCCAGAGACTTTACTTATGAATATTCTTTACATAAATCTCCTTGTTCACTTCTTTCTTATATCTGTATGTGTGTGTTTATATGTAGATATGTATATGCATGTACATATATATGAGAAAGAAATTATATATATATATGCATAATAACATTTAAATATTTCTTTGTTCTGTACAGATACCATCCATCTTCGAGTTCTTGAATCCTCTCCAGTTGGCACAGCTGTTGGAAGTGTAAAAGCAACTGATGCTGACATGGGGAAAAACGCTGAAGTAGATTACCGCATTATTGATGGAGATGGGACTGATATGTTTGACATTATAACGGAGAAGGACACACAGGAAGGCATCATTACTGTGAAAAAGGTGTTCAGCTTCAACATAAACAAGCATCTCTGTGTTTAGAAAGTAGAGATTTCACTGTGTACTGTTTTGCTCTTGCATTAGCTACCAAAAGAAACAGCGCTGCTGTGTTTGGTTGAGTTTTGTATTACATGTAAATAAGGAGGTTCTGATGCCAGAGAGCCATTAGACATTCTGACAATATGCTCTTCATATCAGTAACATGAAACCTGAGATTTGAACAAAAGTTTAAACAGGCAAGTTAAAATATGTGTAATTATATTTCTTAGCCGTGTTATTAAAAGACCACTGTAAATGCAATGTTTTCTTAAAGAGCAGTTAATAACTAATAATGGCAATATATCATCACAGTTGGAGGCATAAAAATAGCATGCTATCCAGATGTATGAGCCAATAATTAGAGTTGCTAATAAAAAGAGACAGAATGGATTAGAAGATAATTTAATTGTTCACATTTTCCCTTCTGCTACATAAATTAAATTTTTCTGCTAACATATGCTCAGTGATAGAATTTAAAGGTAGCCAGGTTTTACTGTAGTTGGCTCCATCATTATAAGAAAAATAAGGCACATTTCTATTTAGGTCAAATTGAAATGCTGCAATAAAAGTAACCATTGAGACACTGGTAACCAATACAGTTTTTCTGAGATTCTATTGCAGGCATGGGACCCACAACCAACTGTTCCTTCCAGTGACTAGCAATGTTAAAAAGCCACTTCTCAAAGTCAGCAAGAAGGAATTACTAACCAGAAAATAGCAATAAAGCAAACAAAAATCTTTTGCTTTTCTGAATGAAAAAGATGAACAAAACTTGAGCAAGCAATGATTTTTATTCAATACTATGGGTCGAAGGATTATATTTTAAAACTGTGATATTTACTCATAAAATTGCTAAAAAAATTTCTATTCTCATGACCTAATATATTGTTTATCTTGAATATTTCTTATAACTGCTGATGTTTGAAATTCTATAAAGAAGTTATAGTTTCATGAGCCCATTACACTGATGAAAATACTTTGATATAGATGTGTAAATGCCCCCCAAATGTTTAAAATCATAGAATTTTTGCCTTAAATTGTTGAGTCATAACCTTTTTATCATCAAGTATATGTACATACAGAATCAACAAGTGCATCATCAACCCATGTTTTGTATGGAATTATGATGCTTATGAGATAAAATTAAATAATCATCCAAATTTGTACAATAATTAAAATATTTTCCTATGTCCAAAAGCACTACATATTGGACACCTACAATTATAAATACTAGTGTAGAAAATAGGAAAATTAGAAAATAGTGTCTAATTGTTATTTCTTTTTACTAATGAGCAAGTTTCAGGATTTCAAAGTTCTACTATACTTAGAGAGAGCAGACATCCCATTACCCACAGTCTAATTTGATAATTTTTGTCTTTATGCAGCCACTTGACTATGAGAGCCGAAGGCTTTATACTCTGAAGGTCGAGGCTGAAAATACCCATGTGGATCCACGTTTCTATTACCTAGGGCCATTCAAAGATACTACAATTGTGAAAATTTCCATAGAAGATGTGGATGAGCCCCCTGTTTTCAGCAGATCCTCCTACCTGTTTGAGGTTCATGAGGATATTGAAGTGGGTACAATCATTGGCACTGTAATGGCAAGAGACCCGGATTCTACTTCCAGTCCCATCAGGTATTTATGCCAGTGTAAAAGAATGAAAGGAACAGAATTGAAAGGCATATGGGGACCATGAAATTATGCTTTATTACAAGAGTTCCTCTGTAAATTCTACATACATTTGGTGTGCACAGATGTATGGTGGATATTTTGACTGAACGTCATGGGCAAAGCACACACCAGCTTTACGGTTTTCTAATTCTTGCCTTTTCCATTAGGTTAATTACCTATGTCATGAGTTTGATTCATTAAAATATTGGCTATTCTGACCACTGATGTAGGACAAAAATACATAGTTGAATGTATACTATGCTAGGCATAATTCATCTATGATGGATGGGAAGATTTTTGTTTCAGTTTCATGTCATGATTGTGTGTGTTTTGTTTTCTTTTATAAAGCTGTTTCAAAAAACATTTGAGTATTCCAGAAACATGAGAACCATTTCTGACTTTTCATTTTTTTTTTGCTTTTCTTCCTATTTAATAAAGGCATATGAGATGTGATAGTTACATTAAAATGAGCAATATTCAAAGTTTTTGTTAGCATTTGAACTGCTATGTTAACGAACTATAAATATCTGTGTTCATTGTTCAACATCCAAATGAGCATTTCATCCAATTTGTTAGTCTATTGTGGGTTTTGGATTTCCTTCCTTTACCAAAATGCAGGAAGCTCAATTTGCATCTATGTGACCCAGTCAAGTATGAGTTGCAATGTTTGTTTCTGAGTGAACTCTTTTGAGTATGTTTCATGTTCCATGAGACTCTGAGTAGATTCAAATGAACAATTCTGCTGATTCTGCCAGTCCCAAAACAAAATTGTAATAGTCAAATATTATATATATATATATATATATATGTGTATGTATATATAGTCCTATATCACTTATTCATGTATTTTATGCAAATGCATTGTCTTATATTCATGCATTCCTCCACAAGTTATATACTGGCAGAAGAAAAAGATAATTGTACATGATAATCAGACAGTGCTCCCATATGCCAGATGAACTTTGCCCCAAATGCCTCTATTCTAGATGCTTTATCAAAATTGCTACATTTTATGGATGTTCTCTTCCTTTGAATTTTATTAAAGTAACTAATATAGGTATTTAATTTTCCCCATTAAATACTTAACATTTTCTTGCCAGAGAATCAGCTGAAGTAGGCTATGTCCTTAGTTCCCATTTTCAAAGCAGATTTTAAAATACGGTGTGCTAGTTTTTTTTTTTTTTCTGTTTTAAAACAGGATCACATAACTCATATTTATCACAAGTATACAATGTTGCCAAAGATGACCTTGAAGTTCTTATCTTCCTGCCTTTATCTCCCAAGTTCTAGGATTTCAGGCCTATGCCATTAAGCCCAGGCTATGCAGTTCTGGAGTCAAACCCAGAGCTTCATGTATGCTATGCAAGAACCTTGCTAAATATGCTACAAGCCCAAAACTTATATACTGTTTATGAGGGATAAATTTCAATCAGTAGTATTGTTATAATAACAAAGTATTTCTCAAGAATGTAAAAATTGATTAATGTCTTTATATAGACTGGTCATTATTATAACAAATCTATCTCTTGACATTTACAGATGAACTAAAATGTTCAATGGTAATGCTTTTCTAAGTACCGAGAGGAAAAGTACATTTTCGTATGCCAGCTGTCTTAGCTAATGTTTCCATTGCTATGAAGAGACACCATGACCACACAGCTATTATAAAAAAGAACATTTCATTGTGGTGTCACTTATAGCTCAGGAATTTAGTCCATCGTCACATTCGGACATGGCATGGAACAAGGAGACATGGTACTGGAGAGGTAACTTAGGGCTCTACATCTTGATATGCGGACAACAGAAAGTAAACTGTCTCACTGGGCATGCCTTGGGCATACATGAAACCTCAGGCCCCCCTCCCACCCACCACAGTGACACACTTTCTCCAACAAGGTCACACCTACTCCAACAAGGCCATACCTCTTAACAGTGCCACTCCCTTTAGGGGCCATTTTCTTTCAAACCACCGCATTCTACTCCCTGGCCCCCAAAAGCTTATATCCATATCATAGTGCAATAAGGCATTCAGTCCAACTGTAAATGTCCCCATAGTCTATAACAGTCTCAAAATTATTTAGAAGTCTAAAGTTCAAAGTCTCCTCTGAGATTCATGCAAACTCTTAACTACAGTCCCCTGCAAAATCAAATCCAAAAAGCAAATCACATACCTCCAACTTAAAATTGCACAAATTATACATTACCACACCAACGTGTAGGAAAGGGTGCATAGCAAGGAATGGACCAAAGCTAGACCAAAAACAAGCTGGGCAAACTCCAAACTCTGCATCTCCATGTCCGATATCAAAATGCTTTTCAGATCTCCAACTCCTTTCAGCTTTGTTGACTGCCATCTACTTCTGTACTTGGGCTAGTTCCACTCCCTGTGAGCAGTCTCCTCAGCAGGTATCCCAGAACTCTGTTATCTCCAATATCTTGGGGTCTCCAAGGCAATCCATACTTCAACTTCACAGCCTCATTCAATGACATCTCTAGGCCCATGCAGGGACACCCCTGACACTTGCCTGGCCTCAGCGGCTTTCCTTAGTCATGGAAGCAATTACCATAGTCCCTTTCTTCTATCTTTAACTCCAGAATCATGTAGGCAAAGCTGCCAAGGTTTGCTGCTTACTGGGGCTAGCACTTGGCCCCCTCATTTAAATACATTTTTTTTTACTAACTCTCTGTTTTCAATGGTTTTACTTCACTGCCTAAGCTTGGCTGTTCTGCAACTTGCTTTGTAGGCCATGATAGCCCCAAACTCAGAGATCTACTAGCCTGTACCTTCTGAATGCTGGGATTAAAGGCATGCTCCATCCACCCAGCTCTAAACTTTTAGCTAAGTTGGAAATTTAGCTGGTAGGAGGCTTGCTCTGAGGTCACCGCACCATTTATTCCAATTTTTAATCATTTATCTCCTTGAACACGGACTTTAGGTCTATTCCACTTCCTAGCTTCCCTGTACATTTTGTATTTTTATTTGCTCAGCTCTATCCTTTTCATTATAAATCTTCATCAAATAATCTTCATCACTAATAATCACTCGATAGTCTCTACTAGATTGTTTTGAGAGCTCCTCTGCCAATGAAATTAATTTGAATCTCTTCACTTTAGCCTCAGTCAGACTCTTCAGACATGGGCAAAAAGCAGCCACATTCTTCACCAAAATATCACAAGACCAGTCTCTAGGCCACATACTAATATATGTCCCCTCTGAAACCTCTTGATCCAGGCACGCACAGTTCAAATCACAATCAACATCATTGTTTTACATGTTTCTACTAGAATGGCCCATTAAGCAGCACTTAAAGTGTTCAACTGGTTTTCCAATCCACAGTCCCAAGGTCCGTATTCCTTTGAACAACAACAAGAAGAAGAACAACAAAGGCATGGTCAGGCCTATCACATTAATAGCCCACTTCTGGTACCAACTTCTCTTAGTTAGGGTTTCTATTGATGTGAAGAGACACCATGAACATGAAAATGCTTATAAAGGAAAACATTTAATTGTGGTAGCTTGCTTATAGTTCTTTTAGCATATAATTCATCATGGTGGGACATGGCAGTATGCAGGCAGACATGGTACCTGAGAAGGAGCTGAGAGTTCTACATCTGGATGTGCAGGCAACAGTAAGTGAACTGTCTCACTGGGCATGGCTTGAACATATCTAAGATTCACAGCCCACCTCCACAGTGACACAATTTCTCCAACAAAGCCACACCTACTCTTACAAGTCCATACCTCCTAATAGTGTCACTCCCTTTAGGGGCCATTTTCTTTTAAACCATCACACCAGCAATAATAGTCTATGTGACAATGAGTTTATTGATGGTGATTGATGTGTATTTTGACTCTCTTCTACCTAGATATAGAAAATGCAGATATTTTTAGATGTTATGGTTTAGATAGAACCTAGAGATGTATATCTGATATGAATACAAATATATTTATGTAGATTATAGATTATGCTTTCTATATCTAGGGGTTCATCTTTCTCTTGGCAGAAATAGATAATATTCAGAAAATATTTACTTTTCAAACTAAATCCAGTACACAAGAAAAAAAAACACATAAAAAGGACTGAGATTAGTCAGTGATGCACTGTTCTTAGGGTGTTTTATGAAGAAATCAAGACAATTCCGCTTTATGACTTTTCTTTTCGAGTAAGGGACTTCACAGTTTTCTAACATGCCAAGGATTTCAGTATTTTTTTCTTTAATTTAATAACTATTTGCAGATTTTTCTCATGTTTGAATGTATTCTCCACTCAAAAAAGCTTGCTTCTGAGAGTCAAGTAATATTCAATAAGTGTCAACTACAGCCTGGTGCTGGGTGGAGCAAGATGAGCAGCAGGCTTGATAATTTCATGTCTTATTTCTTATTTTCAATTTGTGATAAAACAGCTTAAAATACAGTGTCATAAGTGGAGAAGATTAATATAGGGAGATTTAAATTAGAAGGTTGCAAACAGCTTCTACCATGGATAATCATGGAAAGCTGTTAGAATGAGATAAAATTTACCTTAGGATTTATTGAAATTGGATTAATTTTTTTGTGTGTGCATTTTTGTTTTTTTTTATTGTTGTTCTGCTTTTTTTTTTTTTGAGATAGGGTTTCCTTGTGTAGCCTTGGTTATCCTATAAAGAACTCTGTAGACCAAGATGTCCTCGAATTCACAGAGCTCCACCTGCCTCTGCCTCCCAAGTGCTGAGATTAAAGGTGTTTACCACCACCACCTGGCTAGTGAGTTAATTTTTTATTTGGAAATTATTCCAGATACAGGAATATAATAATTTGCTTTACTTGATTATGGCAAGACCGCTGGTTTGATAAATATATTTATGTTTACCTTGATTATGCCACCCTGAGTGACAAATGCTGGTACTACGCTTTCAAATGACATGTAACATGATGCCTGCTATCAGTTTCTAAAAGAGCTGTTTTCATTTATTTATAAAACTTTATTCTTTATAGATGCATAAACATTTCTTATACTGAACTGTAGCAATTTTAGAAGACCTTAAGACATTTATTTTATAATGATACATGTGATTAAAAAACCTAAACAAGCGTGGATATCACATATAAAGTTAAAAATCATCACAAATTGATAATGTGCTGCTTTGATGAAAGTAATCTGGTCTTCAATTTTCTCATTAATAAAAAAAAACAACTAAGTTTCTGACATTAACCTTTATGATGTACAGTTGTAGTGATTCATCATCAGAAGACTTGGTTACTGAGTACAGTCAGTTGATAATGAAACTACTTGTGATACATACTATTCTGTGTCCCAAAATACAAGCAAATTATTTAATTTTTATGGCAACCAGCAATAGTTTAAGTCATGGACATCTGCAGAACTTACATATTTATGCAAAATAAAGTACCAGTTCATGCCTTGAATGATCAATGTTTATCATTTTTAACTAGTGAAACAGTTTATATTCTACATCAGCTCTGTGGTTTCCAATAATTCTGAGTAAAGTATATATCTTTGTATTTTAGGATTTGCTCATGAAAACCATCAATATTATTGCCCTATATTTTCTTTATGATTTATTTCTAGATTCACTTTGGATCGCCATACTGACCTTGACAGGATCTTTAACATTCATTCTGGAAATGGATCACTTTATACGTCAAAGCCACTGGATCGTGAACTATCTCAATGGCATAATCTTACTGTTATAGCTGCTGAGATCAGTAAGGAGTTATATTTAATGAACAATTTTTATTTTGTGAATATCTTGCTTCCTGTATTTCAACATATTTGTGTGTTTGTTTTATATTATAAAAATTATGTCTATTCAAACTAAATTTCATTGTGTTCTTTCAAATCATTTTTCAAGTGTCAATTTTTTCATTAATTCTTTTATTTGTAAAATGAGGACTAGCTAAACATATTGCAACTATAGTAAAATGTTTACTCTGCTCTCTCAAGTATTATCATGGTTTGAGTGTTGAATTGCCTAAATCTCCTTTTTATGTCTAGTAGAGATTTGGTTGTCATATGCATATAATGTGTGTATATTATATATATTTGTATAATGAAGTGCTCTTGCAACTTTTAGGTTATATACATTTATTATATTACTCTGATTTGTTTCAAGTAGCTTTGAATGTATTTAATTTATTTTTTTCTCTTGTAAATTTGAGTGTTTGTTGTATTGGTAATATTTGTTGCTAATTTTTTATTGGCATGTTTCTTTTTCTATTGAGATTCATTCATGTTCTTAATAATGGTATTTACCAATTTCTTTCTCCTTTGAGTATAGTATTCCTGTAAGCACCGTGTAATTCTGGTATAGTTGTCTGGAATTCTCTGAATTTATCCTTTTTATGGAAGGTCTTTTCTTTTTCTTTGATGTGAAGGAAACCTTGGTGGGTATAATAATCTTGGTTGTCAGTTATTTTCTATCAGGACAAGAAACACACCATCCATGTCCTCCTGGCATATAGAGTTTCTTCAGAGCTATTTGCCTTTGAATTTACTTGGCATTGCTATTTCAGACTGAAATATTCTTTCTTTGATCTGTACTTCCAATAATTTAACTAATATGTTGTAATGAAGTACATTTATTGTCATATATACTAGAGGGTCTAAATGCTTCTTGTACTTAGATGTCCACGTCTTTCCCAAGCTTTGGGAAATTTTTGCTTTGGTTTCACTTAAGAGGTTTTCTGTGCCCCCACACTTTGTGGTCCTTCACCTCAAGTATGTCAGGGAGTAGAATATTTGTTTATTTAAGGGAACTCCACAGCTCTTTTGTCTTATCTTAATACTTCTTACTTTTCTTTTGTTTCTGTTGCTGACAATTCAAATGATGTGTTTTCAAGCTCTGTTATTTTTTTTCTTCTGCTTAATCTAATCTCATATTGAGAGTGCCAACTGATTTTCTTATTGAGCTTTAGAGTTTCTTATTTCCTCTATGATTTCTGTCCAGCACTCTTTCAAATCTGTTGTGTTCATTAATTTACTTAATGTGGTTTTTTATTCATTTTTCTTGTATTTCTATGTTGAGAATTTTTCCTCTATTGAGGTGGTCATCATTTTTTCCTGGTATGTTATGGCCTTCTTTTTTTTTTTTTTTCATTTATTTTACACACCAAAGATCCCCCTCTTCTCTTCCTGCTCCCCCAGCCTCTCCTCCCAACCCATCCCGCACTCCCTCCCACAAGAAGGCAAGACCTCCCACGTGGAGGCACATTCAGTAGAGGCAAGACCAAGCCCTTCCCCTGCATCAAGGCTGCACAAGGTGTCCCATCATAGGTTGGGCTCCACAAAGCCCATTCATGCACCAGAGATGGAGTCTGATCCTACCACCAGAGGGCCTCCCAAGCATATCAAACTACACAACTGTCTCACCAAGCAAAGGACCTAGTCCAGCACCATGTAGGCTCCACAGCCATTGATCTAACTTTCATGAGTTCCCTCTAGTTTGGTTTGGTCGTCCCTGCATGCTTCCCCATCATGATCCTGATGCACTTGCTCATAAAATCCCTCTTTTCTCTCTTTGACTGGACTCCTGGAGCTCTGTCTATTGATTAGCTGTGGATCTCTGCATCTGCTTCCATCAGTCATTGGAGAAAAGTTCTGTGATGACAGTTACGGTGTTCACTGGACTGATCTCTGGGGCAAGCCAGTTCAGTTCAGGCACCCTCTCCACTATTGCTAGTAGCCCAAGCTGAGGTCATCCTTGGGGATTCCTGGTAACTTCCCTAGCACCAGGTTTTTCCCTATCCCCATGATATCTCTCTCTATCATGGTATCTCTTTCACTGTATTCCCCCTCCCTCCCTGCTCCAGTTCAACCATCCCATTCCCTTATGCTCTCATCCCCTATCCCTTATCCCCTACCCTCCATTGCCTCCCCCCATCCCCAGTTTACTCATCTATTTCCCCTTCCCAGGGTTGCGCATACATCCGTCTTTGGGTCTTCCCTGTTAGTTGGCTCCTCTGAAGTTGTGGCTTGTCTGATTATCCTTTGCTTTATATCTAGTATCCACTTATGAGTGAGTACATACCATGTTTGTCCTTCTGAGTCTGGGTTACCTCATTCAGGATGGTATTTTCTAGTTCCATTTGCCTGCAAATTTCATGATGTCAGAATGGCTAAGATCAAAAACACTGCAGACAGCTTATGTTGGAGAGGATGCAGAGCAAGGGGAACATTCCTCCACTGCTGGTGGGAGTGCAAACTGGTACAGCCACTTTGGAAATCAGTATGGTGGCTTCTCAGAAAATTGGGAATCAATCTATCTCAAGACCTAGTTATATCACTCTTGGGCATATACCAAAGGAATACTCAATCATACTACAAGGACACATGCTCAGCTATGTTCATAGCAGCATTATTCATAATAGCCAGAACCTGGAAACAACTGAGATGCCCCTCAACTGAAGAATGGATTAAAAAAATGTGGTATATATACACAATGGAGTACTACTCAGCAGTGATGGCCTTCTTAATAACTTCCTCTAGTAATTTGTCTTTGGTGAAATTAGTCCTGGGTTGGATTCATAGCTCTGTGGGAAGTTAGGTCTAGGTAGAGGAAAAAGCAAGCTGGTGATATGATGAAGTTGGGCACTGCATTTCCCTGTCCAGAAAAATCTAGTGCTGGGTGTTTCTCATTCATGTTATAAAGTCCAAGGATAATCTTACAACATGTTTATTTCCCTCATGCAACCTGGTATAGCAGAGCTAAAATTAGTAAGCAGAAAGCTGGGAGCTCACATGCCCACAGCAAGGCAGCGTGGAGACATGGATTGTTCTTAAGGACATTAAGTTAGAATTCCTCTTGCTAATTTTTTTATTAACCTCATCTTATTGAAGATCCTGGTCCTTGGAGATTTTTGTAATTTTAAAAAGTCACAATGCCAGAAGCAGTAAACTAGGCATAAAATTCATTATTTGATTTCTAGATCTAACACTTCATTCTATGCATGCTTTTAAAAAAAATCAATAGTTCATCCAATTAGAAAATGAGAAGTTAAAGTCTGAGAACAATATATTTGTAAAACTGCAGTAGATATTGTTCCCAGAGAGGACTGCATCATTATGGATGCCCCTGTCATTCTTTAGTGGACTGTTGAAAATCATTATGGGTCCAGATGTGACAGCACTTGCCTATAGTTCCAGCACTCAGAAGGCAAGAAGGATAAATCAGAGTGATATCAGGGAGATCCTGCCTCAAAGAACAAGAGCATGAGCAAATCCTACAGAAAAAAAAAGAGACAAAAACCATTAAGAAATTTGAGACGGTGGCAACAGAGCCTTACATCAAATGTGTAGTCTGTTACCTCATAAAGAAACTGGAACAGTCACATACCCATGCTCGTAAAAACCTCACAGTGCCAAACCTCTTGCTGAACCAATTATAAGGCAGAACAGCCCTGTAAACTTTTTACAAGAAGCTTTAACTTTCAGCTGAGCCATGGTGAGAAACTGCCTCCAAATTCTATACATGTAATACTGAGTCTACACACAGCCATTATGGGAAGCAACTATTGCAGACGAAAACCAGATCCCAGTCTCCCAGGATCACAGAACTTTGCAAGTAGTCTTGTCAGTTCACCATTCAAAACTTCCAACTAAAATAATGGATTAAGCTTTATCATTCTAGCTGGGGTCGAAATAGAGATTCACTTCTTCCTTCCCCAATGATCATGCTTTGTTTAGGGAGTTATAAATGGTGGTATCTCTTGAGGCTATCAATTTAAAAACATATTTTCTCCTATAAGGAACACTTCCATTTCTCTGTCTTCTCCTGTATCTAATGAGATCCAATTTGGAGCTTCTGGAATCTGATTGTTTGTGCTGTCTGCTCAGCTCAAGATCCTTATTCGAGCTCACTGAGCTTCGAATTGCATTTTCTATTTCAGATACTTTGAGAAATTTAACTTCTAAAGCTAGTTGAAGTAATTATGATTCTGCAAAAAGCTTAGCCAATTACTTCTTAAGAGCTAAGCCTATTCTTGCCCTTAAGTGAAATCAATCTGCGGAATGAGTGCTAGAAATGCCCACCTGCCAACCACATGTAGCCAGGGTCCCATTATGCTGTTCTGGGCATTCAGTGCAATGAGGGTGGAAGAAAAGCACATACAGGGAATTGTTTCACTAAACTTTAAACACTGGTTTGATGGTAAGTGTGTCCCTCACGAAGCCCTGAGCAGGACAGAGGCATGTGTAAATGAACCTCTTCCCAATGTGTTTCCAGGTCCGCCTCTAACAGTTTAATTCCACATTGCACAGCAAAAGTCACATCATGTGACAAGTGCGGTCTGCCTTAGGTAATTATTCAGTGCATTATAGCGTGGCATGATTTTTTTCCCCGTTTTAAAATGCCAGGTGGAAAATGCAAAACTCTAAAATTAATGCCACAATCAGTGACTTCATAATAAACTTGAGATCTTAGAATACACAGGAAGCCAAGGAGTTCCTATAATTACATCTAAAAACTGATCATATTGCATGTATATATGCATATGTCATATATCATACATAATGAGAAAACATTGTTCAATGCATGCAGAGAAGTTACATCTTTTGAAAGCCCCAAGTTTTAAGAGAATAATTCAAGCTTGCCTCTTTTGGGCTGATTGGAAAAGCTTATGCATGCATGGGAATGGCCTTACTTGAGGACATACATCCTGAAAGCCTTTATTGCTCATGCTTCCTTGTATTACTACAGTTTCCCTGAAGGATTCTCAGGGAAATTCAGGTGGTAAATATAAGTCAGCTGCTATTCAGTATAATTCTTCCTTGGAATGCTTTATACTTTTATTTATACATAAGCTGTAGCATCTGCCAGCAAAAAAGATTAGTGTAAGCACTGTTTTCTGAATAGATGACTCCAGGCCTTATTCTTTATAAAGCACATTCATCCCTGTGGATTTAGCTTTTGATTCAAAGAACCTTGAGTTATTCGGAAAGAGGTTGAAGAATCTTCCTATTGTGCTAGAGAAGGATCTCACAAAGCAGTTTCTTACCTATGAAACTTTTTTGGCCCTTTTGACTCCACTTTCATAATTAGGAATTGGAACTTCCAATATAAATTAAGTCCGTTTCAAGAATAATAAAAATGAGTATTTTGCATATGTCTCACTCTATCAGTAGGTAGAAGAGTATAATCTAGAAACGTACCTTTCCATTCTTCTCCATATGAACCAGTAACTAGGGAGGTAAGGGTCCATTCATAGCTGGATATACCTACCTCTAAGTATTAGCCAAATATTAGGAACACTGAAGAATAGCATTTTTTCCTTTTTTTGTTTGTTCTGTTCTGTTTCATTTCTTTTTATCTACTTCTTGCCTATGTACTCATCGGATCCATGTAAATGGAGGGAAACTATTAGCACTGTTCATATCTTTTTATTTTGTATATTTTATTGAGAGGAAAATTAGCACAAAAAGTAACAAAAGGAAATTAAGGTATGTCAATGATCATAACGATGATCTCATGGGAATATTTAACATATCTTGAGGTCTAATCTCAAAATTGATGCTTTGTTAAAAAGTTTCTTATCTAATTTTCCAAAGAACTCCTGTGAGATGGGAAGTTCTACTTGATATTTTTTTATGAACTGAGGAAAAAGAGAGCTGGAGTGCATATACTGACTAAAGTCAAAATATGTGAGTGTTGAACTTGAGAGTCAACACAGCTCACTTGACTCTGAGGCCAAAATTCTCAACTCTACAATGCACTTACAGGTGTATTGTATGCATTAAGAGTTTGAAAACTCCTAAAATAAATTTTTCTAACTGCATGCATGTGAGCTAAAAAGAAATGGGCAAGACTAAAAAGATGGCAAAATTAAGATGATCTTTTCTTTTTGTGAAAAGAAGAGAAGGTAATTATACTTCAAATTATATAGAACCCTGTAGCCTCTCCTTTATAGGCTACTAGGCTTATGATCCACTAGATAAGAAACCAGCTCTTCGTTGTGTAGGCTCATTAATTTATTAAAAATACAGTTATATAGAAAGGGTGGTAAACTCTTTCAAATTGTAATATTTTCATTGAATTTTTTTTGTTTTTGTATTTGTAAAACACAAAGAAAAATATTAGGAAAAAATGATAAGTATCAGTAGAATAAGTAATGGTATTCATAATCATTTTAACCAGATATTTAACAATGGTGCTAAACCTTATTTCTTCATTTCATTTTTAGACTGTCTAATCTTCTCTTAAATTTTTATTATTTTATTAATACACAAAAGCATGAATTTCACATATTAATATTACTGTGTACTCTTTTATATGTGTATGTAGGGCATTTGATAATTTTCTTTATTATGAACTTTTAACATTCTTGATTTTGAAAGTATACTGTTTTCTTATTTCTGTAATATCCTTACTGTGGAATAGCACACTAGAATATACCTGTATCTTAAATTGTATTAATCAATCCTGCTTATCCTTCCTCCATCCCCTACTCTCCAATACTTCTGAAAACCACCATGATTCTTCAATGTTTTGACTCAATATATGACTTCAGTCATGTAGTACCTGTGTATACTTGCTTTACAATTTTCAGCTTCATCCATATTCTCTTAGTGACTAATTTCATTCTGCTTATCATTCTATCATCTGTTGTGTTTATATACCTCATTTTCTCCCCCCCCCATGCCTAATTTGATGGACATATTACATTTCTTGATTCTTGTGAATAGTACTGCCTTAAACATGAAGTACAGACATATTTGAACATGGCTTTTCAGCTTGTGGCTGGCCACATTTGCATGCAAGTTTAACTGTGTTCATATAAACGGTGTTATGAATTCTGAATGACTCTAACTTGAATCCATAATGTAAACCATTCAGCTATCAGGACTGCCTAGAATATACATGGCAGACATAATGGCATTATGAAAAATACAAGGATTATACTAAAGCCAAGATAAATAGACATGTTTTAAAATTTCATTCATCAATAAAAATATTAAAAATTTTATCTTTCTTCCTAACAAATTTGATACTCTTAATTTCACCATGTTTAACAAAACAGACATGGTGAATATGCTGTTTTGTTTAAGGGCTGGTTTAGATAGAATAAATTGATACACAAAGTCACTCTTGGAGCCAGTGTGATGCCTCAGTAGGAAAAGACACTTAGTACCAAGCCTGATGACCATAGTTCAATCTCTGGGTCCCACAGAGTGGGAAGGAAGAACTGGATACCACAGTTATCTTCTCTTTACTACATACCTTGTGGCATTCTTACGAACATAAATATAGACACAAATGTACATAAGGTAAATGAATAAAATTAATTAAAATAATAAAATTCTGTTAATGGTTTCATAAGAGAATATGTCAATGAAATATCTGAAGGATGGTATTTCATTATTTTTTTCTAATAAATGTGTTAAGTCAGTAGGTATGTAGTCCAGTTTCCAATAGATATTAGAAAATGTTTTCATTATAGAAGTATCAAAGTGATGGGTATTAGGAGTTTGTGATCTTGGCCAAGTATTTAATCTATTTGAAAGTGTTTCTCTTTCATTAAAGGGAAAAAACTGTAGTTGGGATGAATTTTATGAGAAGAATCTAAAATAAAAAAATAAAAAGGTGGTTAAAAATTAAGTAACATGGCCATATATAGCAAGGATGTAATAAATAATTATATAATACAATCTCATCATTGGACATTAGGGACACACATAGAATATGAACTCAATTACACTGCATTGTACTTTTAAAAGTAATTCTCAAAATAATAGTAGTACTCTTGTGCCCAATAATAACAGAATTCATGACTACCTAACTAGGCTCTGCAGTAATTTTCTTTATTGCCTTTGTTCATTATATCAGGAAAGTGGATATGATGTTTATTTGTATGTGAGCACTTAATGTCCACAAGATACCTATCTAAATTGAATCCTGCACACAACTCTGTTTTCCTAAACACTGTTTTCCTTTCCTCTTTCTAGACAATCCTAAAGAGACCACTCGAGTGTCTGTTTTTGTGAGGATCTTGGACGTTAATGACAATGCTCCACAATTTGCCGTGTTTTATGACACATTTGTATGCGAAAATGCCAGACCCGGACAGGTGAGCAGCTGTGCAACTCCAGTTCAGGATGCTTTCGGTTGTGTGCAAAATGTGTTTTTGTCAAAATCTTGGAAAAGATGAGACAACCAGAGTTAGGAACACTTCTTTATATTCTCATTAAAAGTTTAGAAAGTGGTTGGTGTTTATAAAGTTGAAAGTATTTTAATAGGTCAGATTTCTCAATTCCTTTCCAAAGTTGTAATGCAAGAAAATAATAATGACATCTTATTCTACAATAATATAATTAAAATAATAAAATAATAAGACATTGTCTCTCCCATAAAATTGAGGTGTGGGAAATAGCTTTAAAATTTAAAACTACAAATCAAGAGCAAAAAAAAACAGAATCTGCTCCATGACATTGGCTCTATATTAGCAACCCTTTAGAGAAATAGAGGATGGTATTAGTACAGTTTTTAATCTCTATCTATCTATCTATCTATCTATCTATCTATCTATTCTTTTTACTTTATTTGTTTATTTATTTATTTATTTTGGTTTTTCAAGGCAGGTTTTCTCTGTGCAACAGTCTTGGTTATCTTGGAACTCACTTTGTAGACCAGGCTGGCCTCAAACTCACAGACATCTGCTTGCCTCTGCCTTCTGAGTGCTTTGATGCATGCATCACCATGTCCGGCATAATACAGTTTTTATGGTCAGAGCTTGCTTCCTGACAGCTCTAGTCAGATGGTCTCTGCTACCCATTCTCAAAAAAGCAACTAAATAGGCATATAAGAGTGAAAGGCAAAAAAACAAAAACAGGGTTTATTCAGCATGGCCAGGTTGGACAGAAAAGCAAATACAAAAGGGCCAATGATGCCCAACTGGTCCATTGTTGAGGTCCTAACATGAGGTTTTGATTAAACAAATTTCACTGAATATGTATAACAAAGAAGTACCAGTCAAGCGTGGCCCTCCACATCATTGACACTATCTTGTTTCAGTTCCAGTTTCTCCTGTGATTTGGTCTGTGTGGTTGTCCAAATTATGTGAATTCATTTGGGGAGACAAGTTTCTCCTGTGACTAGCACCTGGTTTCAACCTTTTCTTCTCCAGCATGAGATGCCTGGGAAATTTCCAATTTCTTGGTGACTTCTCGTTCAGTAGTCTAATAGCATAAGTGTACGACCCAAATATCTCCTTAGAATATCTCCATTGCTACAGAATGGTGACCGTGAGACTGTGGAAATACAGAGACAAGTGCACAGGATCACTGAAACACTCAGTCAGTGTTGGGTTATACGTGACCATGTTTTGAAGTAAGGCAGCCTCATCCATTGTTCTGGATTCCCTGTGTTTTTCCTTGGTGTAGCGACACATAAAATGCTTAATGACTTCATTTTCGTCCTTTGAAACATTCTTCCTACATCAGCTTTGTTTGGAATTATTTAAATCATTTCCTCAGTGGACTCATTTTGTTGTTTGAAAAGCTCCAGCATACATGGCTGAGAGAAATGCTCTTAATTGGCTTGAGTGCTATCTTCACAGAAGGAAGCTGCATATTATAAATAATAATTGGGAATCAAAACTATTTTATTAGAGATAGAGAAGCCATTGAGAAACCATGTCGTGTTTTGACATCATTTAATGCTTTTATAAACATCAATGCCATTGCTATATTTTTATGCAAATTGCATTGTCCAATAACTCCAGTTCTTCTTGTGAATATTCTAATGAGAATTCAATAGCTTGTCTATTGTTTGAAAGGATAAAATTACTGCAATTGGATATTTTTTTTACTTGAAATGTTATGGAAATGTTTATTTCTGAATATTTAAATAACTTAGGTGCTTCTAACTTTTTTAATGAAGTAATGCCTATCCTAAAAATACCATTCCATCCAGTCCTTGGCCTATAGGCCCAGAATGATTTGCTGAAATCTTTTCTGCACATAGTAAATTATCCACTTTGCCACTGCTGTAGGCATTGCCCCCTCCATGATTATTCAATTTGATTTTTAAAGAGATATCTTTCAGACCAGTTGAGGCATAAATACTGATATACTGATGTATTCAAATTATTCAAAATGATGATGCATATTTTCTTCTGCTTCTTCTCTTGTTCACTGTAGCTAACCCACACATGTCTCAAGACTTTCTGGATATTTAAAAATAGTTAATGGTGGAAAATAAAATAATTGCTTTAAAAAGCATTTACCAAATCTTAGCAACCTTAATATGAAGGCTCTGATTAATTTCTCCCTAACTGGCCACTTGTGCACATATATCCAAGTTAACTCTTTTCATTCAGACTAGCTTGTTTTAGTCTGACTGCATGAGACATGTTTTTGTGTAAACAAAGCTTTTATATGTGAAATCACTAGCAGAATCTGTTGGTGTGTGTCAGTATTCCCAGCACTTGGGAGACTGAGACAGTGGCATCAGGAGTTCAAAGTTCCCCCACCTACATAGATAGTGTGCTCAAGGACAGCCTGGGCTGCATGTCGTTTCTCAAAAACCAAAATCATGTAGGAAGTGGGAGGGGATTGGATTCAGAATCAAAAGTCATGGCATCCAAGTAAGACAATGTGGTTATTCACTAAACTTCCTCACTAAGCCCTGGTTGAAATCTGCTTACATGTTAGGTCTCCCCAGATCCTAGAAAAATAGAGTGCTAGGTCTTCTGGGTATACTTGAGCTATTTATTAAGTACCTAAACAGGAGCCCTATAATTTAAGTGTTCTTTAAGTAACACTTAGATCTACAGCATGGGGTATAATCCCACTCATTTGGTGTGTGGACAAATGGGTGAGTCAGAAATAAAACTGCAAGCCACCACATTTTCCTTTACATCCCTTTCCTTGGTCTTGTCAGTTCCTTGGTTTAAGAAAGGGGCATTTCCTTCAGGAAGGATGCAGCTTGCCACTGATATGAAGCTAATTGCCTTCTTGTGCACCTAATTGGGCTACTAATGTCACACACCCTTCAAAAAAAAAAAAAATAAAGGTCTTTCAGAGTAAGGAGAGTTGGCTCTTTTCTTATCCATTTTGAAAACTCATGTGCTCTCCTTCAGTTTGGGGAGTATATTTTCATGTCCAAGGCAGCAAATAGGCATTTACATCTCAAAGAATCTATTTGAAGGAGTCTCCTTTCCAGGGAAAGTGATGTTTATATTTACTTCAGTATCTATGGATGTTATCAAACAAAATTATTTAAAACCGACATCACATGTCAAGAGGCAGCCCAGGCTTTGTCAGACCCAAAGTATGCCATGTACGTTATCCAAAGAGCAGTGTTCAGGTTTATCTCTCACAACCAGGAATGATGTGTTTGACCAGAGCAAAGGAACATTTTTCATCAAGAAATACTTGTCTCCTCACAGAAAAAGTTAAATATTTTCTTTGTGCATCTAAGAATCCACCCAACATCCCACACATGCTTCATTATATTAGGATCATTAAAACAGCCTTGAGGTTGTAGCATGTTCACTGTATGTTTTCCTTCTCATACTTGGGATAAATATTCAAGAGCACTCGGTCTGGGCTTTTGGGTTTTTTGGTTTTTTTTTTGTTTTTTTTTTTTTGTTGTTGTTGTTTTTGTTTCTTTGTTTTCTTTTTATAGCATTAAGATGAAATAAAATAGTGAGTCCTTGGTGAGCCAGAGGAAATCTAATTTTTATTTTGGTCATGAGCTTGTATTCTAGAATGATAGAGATTCAGCTGTGGAAATTTCATTCATTATCCCTTTAATACTAGCATATTGCTTTCTATAACACAATCATTCAGTTAACTTCTAATAATTAATTTATTGGTGCTACACCCTTTAATCAATATATACATTTCATTTGAAGATGTCATGTAAATTTCATAATGTGCTATACACACATAAAATTAAGTGGACATTGGTCCTCAAAAATATATTATTTTATTCTATAACAATGGACTGGAACTTTAACTTGAAATCACAGTTACAAATATTATTTTGAGATCTTATAATTTTTCTTTAAAGGATCATTAGTTCTACTTTTATATTACTAATATATATTTATATATTATATATAAAGTATATATAAATAATATATATAATATTTATATATATTAGTGTCTTTTTGTAGTAACCTTAATCTTAGTGACTAAGAATTTCCATTGGTCTTTATTCTTCTATTATTTCATTATGGCATTTATTTCTTCTTCAATACACTAATGAATCACAAATTTAAAATGAAAAATTTCAAAACATGATTGAAAAAGGAAAGTTAGGCAAGAAGAAACAGATGAATTAATTACTTTTAAGGACCACCTGCCTGTTACCATTATTTGTACATTTTATCTTGAATGTATTCAATTATCTGTTCTATATTTTATTCTATTTTAATTTGTTTCTCTTTATTCTTATTATTCTTATTATAATAAATATTTAGTCATTCATGATTTAATACTGTTTTAAAATAATAACACTTAAATGATTATTCTTGTTCATTATTTCTAGAAAATAATATATTACTTTGTGTGGTTTAATTAAATTTCTTGAATTGCTTTGAAATAAATAATTAGAATTACAATAAGTAGGCTATTTTTACTGTTATTGTTATAACATATTTTGAAGGAAAGTAATTTTATATAATGTGATAATAATTTGCTCGTGGTCCTAATCATTTTACATAATGTTTTAAGCTTAAAATTCCTTGCTAAATCAACAGAAACTCAAGAATTTTTTTACCAAGTATACATACAATGATAAACTAATGTTTTAAAAGTATATTCTTCTAACTAAGCATAAGTTTGAATGGTTATACAAGCATTAACGAATGTAAGCTTTTGATATTTTCCTAAAATTAATTTCTTAAAACATTATGCATGTAAATGGAATATAATCAAGAGCACATCCATCTAGAATGTTCTAGATATACATATCTGTCCCTGATGCCCTGTCACATAATGAAGGTGACAGATGTCTAAAACAAGATATGCTACTACGTTTTCAACTTCAAAAGCAGAAAGTTTCTTTTTTCATTTAATGCATTTGTTTTTTACGTGTGTGTGTGTGTGTGTGTGTGTGTGTGTGTGTGTGTGTGTGTGTTTGCATGCCATATGTGTTTCAGTGCCCACAGAATTAAAAGTGGGTGTCACATCCCTTGGAGCTGAAATTACAGATGTTTGTGAGCTGCAGGTTCTCTGGATGAGCAGCAAGTGCTCTTAATCCATGGCCCATCTCTCTAGCCCCTAGAGAGTGGCTTAAAAATGTCTGTTTTTTTTAAATCAAAGTTGATCCTTAAAAAAGCCATTCCTCTATGGTATGGATACATTCAGTCTGAAACTATATTTGTAAATGAAGTGGATAATCTTTTCTTTTTTTTTTTTTTTTTTTTTTGATTTTTCAAGACAGGGTTTCTCTGTGTAGCTTTGCGCCTTTCCTGGAACTCACTTGGTAGCCCAGGCTGGCCTCGAACTCACAGAGATCCACCTGGCTCTGCCTCCCAAGTGCTGGGATTAAAGGCATGCGCCACCACCGCCCGGCTCTTTTTCTTTTTAATTATAAGAGTTTCTTTGGAAAAACCATTTATTACCTATAAAGTTTCTATTTCTTTTTTTAAAAAAAAATTGTTGTTGTTTTTTGAGACAGTCTTTGTTGTTCTGAAACTCTCTTTATAGACCAGGATGGCCTCCAACACACGGATATCCACCTGCCTCTGCCTCCTGAATGCCACCACACCCAGCTGTAAAATTTCTATTTCATTTTAATATTTTCATAGTTCTTTTGGCAAGGCAAAACCTACCACACAATAAGTTTCTAAACTGGGTGAACTCTTCTAGATCATTGCTTTAACTTACATTAAATAACCCAGTTAATGCAAGTACTTCCCCTCTCTGTTCCCTCTCTCTGCTCCCTGCTCTCTGTTCTGCTCCCGGCCATCGGCTCACCTCTCTCTCTGCCTGCCCCCTTTCCTTTATAATAAAGCTGTCCGAAAAAAAAAAAAAAAAAAAAAAAAAAAAAAAAGGCAAGCACTTCCTAAAATTTGTTTGAAAACCTCAAATAATGAAATAATGTCACATGGCATTTTGAAAGACATTAGGTAAGCTTTCACAAAAGCAATCATTAAAAATTGAGGTTACTGAAATATATGTGCATGAGGATCAAAATCAATTTACTTCTAAAAGTTTTGTGTCTTTTGTTTTTGAGATTATACTCTAATCATGTCTTTCCCCTATCCCTTTCTTCCTTCCGAAATCTTACCTCTACTTGTTCTTTCAAAAGTTCATGGCGTTGGTGGCGCACGCCTTTAATCCCAGCACTCGGGAGGCAGAGCCAGGTGGATCGCTGTGAGTTCGAGGCCAGCCTGGGCTACCAAGTGAGCTCCAGGAAAGGCGCAAAGCTACACAGAGAAACCCTGTCTCGAAAAACCAAAAAAAAAAAAAAAAAAAAAAAAAAAAAAAAGTTCATGGAAGCCAGGCAGTAGTGGCACACACCTTTAATCCCAGCACTCACTCGGGAGGCAGAGGCTGGTGGATGTTTGTGAGTTCCGAGGCCAGGTGGTCTACAGAGCGAGCTCCAGGAAAGGCACAAAGCTACACAGAGAAACCCTGCCTCGAAAAAAACCAAAAAAAAAAGTTCATGGAATCTTTTTACATTAATTGTCACTACTTGCAGCTCTCTCACTCTCTCTCTCTCTCTCTCTCTCTCTCTCTCTCTCTCTGTGTGTGTGTGTGTGTGTGTGTGTGTGTGTGCTTAAGTACAACCTGCTCAGTCTGTGTAATGCTATTTATAGTATGTGTCAAAATGTGATCCCTATTCTACCAGCAGACCTGTGATGATTGTGATGTTCTCTTTCCTGCAGCTGATACAGACCATAAGTGCAGTTGACAAAGATGATCCCTTAGGTGGACAGAAGTTTTTCTTCAGTTTGGCCGCTGTTAATTCTAACTTCACAGTACAGGATAATGAAGGTCATTTTTGAACTCTTTTTCATATCTAATATAATGTCATTGGGAATTTACCCCCAATGTAATTATTGCAATATAACAATTCATTTATTTATGCTTCATATCAACTTAATGATGTAAGCATAAAAGCCTGTTCATCTCCATTTGTAGTAATGTATTACTATAATATCCTGTTTGAGTTTATATACTCTCTTAAATTTAAAATAGTAAAATACGTTATAAAACTGTGGGTGTTCAGAGAAAGACTAAATGTTGAAATGATTAGAATGGCTGCGAATAATTAGTTGATATTATAAACATGATAAAACGTGAATGGCTGTAGGAAAGAAAGGTTCTATGCTTTTATTACACAAACTTTGTTGGGACATCATGGTAGCAGAAATACTAGAGGCAGCTAGGCGTAAAGGAAATAGTGGGGAAGGAGAAAAAGCCATGAAATCTTCCAAAAGCATCTGCATATTCCTTGTTATAGTGACAAGCATGCTATTGTCCTTTGTAAAATACAAATAGTATCTCTCTGAAGTTATTTTTGTTCCCATAAAAGGCAGAAAGTATTTTACATAAACATTGTGAAAATGACTATTATTAAAATGTTGATAAATATGCATCATGAGAACTGTTCTACTGTAGAGTATACGCATGCCCACACAGACACATGAGTGTGTGTATATGTGTGTTATTAGGACTCATCTATATTTTATATATATCATACCTTAGCTCATGTTGGTAGAAGATATATTTGCTTTACCATGTCTGCAGATGTATTTCAAGTAAATCTTGTAACCACACTAGCAAATATACAGTACTATCTTCACAGTGTCTGAGAAGTGTTAGCAAGGCCAAGTGGCTGTATTTCCTCAAGGTGGTTTTCATGTGTCATTAAAAAAAAAGCTTAAGACATTTGACCATTTTACATCACACTAGCTACTCACCAAGAGATTGCATCCAGTAGAATGTTCACATAAATGAGACAAAGAAAAGTTATCCATTTGAGACATGTGCTTTCACTAAATTTTAAGATTTGAAATGTCCTTGTTTTCTGTCACTGTAGACACATAAGAGTAATTGGATTAGAAAAGAGTAACATAGACTTGGCAGTCGATATACAGAATGTTGAGCTGAGTCGGAATTTCAGATGAACAACATCCAGTATAATTTCAATTTGCTGAACCTAGCAACCTGAACATAGACTTCAGATTACAGCTGTCTGAATTGAATCCTCAGTACTAAATTGACAATATCTGTTTCTGGGTTTACTTAATTTTGATTCTTTTGCTCTGAAGCTGAGCACTAGATGTTAAAAACTGAGGTAGATTAGGATTGGTACTATCATAGCACTACTTTCAAAGGTCCCGAAGAAACCACTTAAGACTCACCTTAGTTAATCTTTGACATAGGTTGTGATTTTGTTTTACTAGAAATAATTCTTGAACCTATATAAATTACTCAAAGCAAGGAACAAACATATACAAATACCAACCTGAAGAGCTCATTGACTTGCATTCCATTTAATTTGGTGGAATATTTGGTCTAATTTATATATGCCATTGTTTTCTGTTTTGGGGTGAAAGTTTAAAGGAACTGCAATTATACAGAAAGTAACTAAAGGATATGCTTTTTGTGAATGTTTCCTCATGTTTATTCACATGTTCATCTTAAATATCTTATTTAATGATACCAATCCTTTTGAAATTAATTTATTTCTGTGGTAAGTTAAATACATATATCATAATTTTTTATATCTAATTCTTCCATAAAATTTAAAGCATAAGAGGTATTTTAAAATAAAAATTCATTTTGGTACTTACATGTGGCAAAAGTATTACAAAATTAAGATTTAAAATTCACAAAAAGACACCTAGACAAGAAGATTCTCAAAATGCCCACGTCCGCACTTTTTATCTTAGATATTAAAGCTTGAGAGGTACCTTTTTCAGATTTGCTCCTATGTTTCTATTATTTCAAACTTCCGCTTTCCTGACGTAGTTAACATTTCCCTGATAATGTAGAGAGCACTTGTTTTAGATTCAGCCACTGAACCAGGAAGCAAGCGCCACTTTCTTCCTCTGTCCCGTTTGTTTCACTTACAACTGATTGATCGGCGTTTCTCTATTGGCCTTGCAGATAGCCTTTGAGAATCGAGACTAAATCCATCTGACGGAAAAAAAAAAAAAAAAAGAAAGAAAGAAAGAAAGAAAGAAACTAACTTACTCAAAGAAAGTAACATACGCAGTGTTTTCTAAAAGCTGCTGATTTGAGACCAGAAGCAATGACATGTACCTTCATTCACAACTCACATTGAGGAGAATTGGGTTACTTATCAGATCAGGGAAAACTTCACTAGCAGAGTAGGAGGCCAATGCATGGTGAACTTCGTTAAAATTCTACATTTTTTGAAATGTGATTTGGCACTCCCCAACAGTGATGGCAAGTTGCTCATTAATCATATATGTGATATATTTGTTTATATATATATGTATATTCATTTATATATAATATTTCTTAGGGTTTTGTTTTAATGGATGGAAGCAGTGTTCAGAAATATTCAATATTTTCTAACCTTTGATTATAAATCTGAATCTTTTTTATTTGAAATATTCATTTATTTAAAAGAATAAGATCAATATCCAATGAAGTTGCAGTAATATAGCCAGTCATCTATCTGCTCCACATCAACCATAAATCTAAAAGTCATCAAATATATTCCAAGTGCCACTTTACTATGTAAAGCAAGAATATTTAAAAAAAAGAATATTCTATACAGAGCTCTCCATACATTCTGGCCTAGACACTGCTTTACATGGAAGTTCTACACATGAACATAAATCTGAATCTTAATGCATCTTGATAATTTTATGTGCTTACACTGAGCTGTATTTTCTTTATAATTATTGCAACATATTTTGTCATGTGAAAGTACACATTCAGACATGTGTAAATTTAAACAAAAGGATTATTTTTCTTGATTAAAAACTTATTTTTTTAGCCTCTAGAATATTTATCATCTGTACAAACATCAAAAATGAATTTATATGTTTACCATTATGGGACAATCACTTGAAACCTAATCATCTATGCAGTCTGGGCATAGAGCTGCAATCTGTAATCTCAGTACTTGAGAGTGTGAGCAGGGGAGCTGATCTTAGTCAAGTACAGCCAGGGCTACAAAGCAAGATCCTTTCTCAAAATAAATGAAAAACTAAAGAGTAATACATAGCACTAGGTTCTCCATAGTATCTAGTATATCTTGCCTAGTTTGGATTGTGTTGTGCATATTGAATACAAAAAAATCCCAATTGATATAAACTGATGATGATTTCTTATTTAAAACCATGGTTCACATTAAAACACATCGACTGCTCCAAACTGTATGTAATGATTTATCATTGGTTTTAGATAACACTGCCAGAATTTTAACCAGAAAGAACGGCTTCAACCGACATGAAATAAGCACCTATCTCTTGCCTGTGGTGATATCTGATAATGACTACCCAATTCAGAGCAGCACCGGTACCCTGACCATCCGAGTGTGTGCCTGCGACAGCCAGGGCAACATGCAGTCCTGCAGTGCCGAAGCCCTGCTCCTCCCTGCCGGCCTCAGCACTGGCGCTTTGATAGCCATTCTCCTCTGCATCATCATTCTGCTGGGTAAGAAGTGTTAGAGAACAGTGTTAGTGAATGGGAAAGGTTAGCATCAAAACATACCACCCCTCAAGTTTAAAGATTCCTGCAAATTAACTGGGAAAATCTGTTAACCAAGAAACATTTTATCCAATCAGAATACATAATGCTTAAAGGAGTCTTTACAGTAACAGAAGTAGTGGGACTCTATCTGTGGGAATTAGATTCAAATATTCCTAAAAATATACATCAAAAATGTCTTTCATGACAGTATACTAAATGAAATAAAAGCAATAATAGTAACACAAGCCCCCATCCCTAACCTGGTGGCTATCTCTGCTTGATAATTGCTGACAAAGGAAAAATTATTTTCTCCAACAGAGTCTCCCCAGGGATAAAAACCATCACACTTAAGAACAGGCCCCCAGCCTATGAATAGATGGCCAATACAAAAGGGGCTCAATGGGATTTTTAAAGTTTGAGGGGATTTTTTTTTTTTTTTTTGTCTCAATGCTTTGTCAGAGTGCTTTTTTCTTTTTACCTTATAGGTCTTTTACTTATTATATTATGGTCTCTAATTTTTTGATGGGATCCCTATATGTGCAAATTTGTGTGTCTTTTGTAAACTAAGGAAGAGCAAAATGAGCTTTTCTCAAAAGCCCAAATTATAAACATAAGAAAAACAACCAGAGCATTTAATGTTAATAAATATAAATAACAGAAAACAAAGTACATTTCGAGTAATAGTGATTCCTACCTGCTTTAAATACATTTTCTAAATAGAGATATTTAAGGAACTAAGGTTTTTCCTTATATTTTCCACTTGAATGAATTCACATTTTTCTCCAAATATCTTAAATGATCAATAACAAAATGTCTAAGGAGAGTAAACAGAAAACTGCAACTCCACCAGTGGCATTCACAATAACTTTCTCCTACAGGTGCGTGACTACCATTTTTGTGATGTGTCTCTTGTTGTACATATTTGCTTGTGTGAGATGAGTTTCTGTGAAGATTGCAATTGTGTTTTGGAGTTAATTCAGTGTGCTATGAGTTTACTCTTGGATCTGAATTCATCTGATTTAACAATTTTGTAGGAAGTTTTCTTACAAGGCATGGATAAATTTCCAAGGGAAATATCATAAGCAAAATTTTATGTTTTCTAAACAATGGAGTCACCTTTTCCCCAATCATGAACACCTTTTGGTAAAGTTAGCAAAACGCTGTGTAAATCCATCAGCAAAGCTGTGGAACTAAAATTATTAGTCTCAATTTTGTGATAAACATCACTTCCTCTAATTGTGTAAGGAAGTGATAGAATGTGTGGGCCTATCATATCCTTTTAGTAAAGTGGAATTCAATTTGACTAATTTTTTATGTCAGTTCTTTGGGGCCGGTGTTTGACCCTAGAGCCTTGAGCAGTCTCTACCACTGAGCTAACTGAAAGATGATTCCTTCATATAAGTTTAATATTTAATGCAAAAAATAATATTTTCCATACTATCAGGAATATACTTTATTTCTCCGAAAAATAAATAACAAGTAGTCACTATAGTTAAGGAATAATCTACATTGTTGGAAAAATGAATCAGAAACACCATACTATGTAGATGAACGTTCTTGTTAAATAAGAAACACAGAGCCAATGCAGAGATGAAAGCCCAAGAGGTCAGAGCTAAAAACCTTACCCTTCACCGCTGCTGTTGTCCTCTTCAGCAAGAGAGCTACTTCCCATCTGTCTTTATATAGACTTTCTGTTCTGCCTTCTCATTGGTTGTAAACCCAACCACATGACCACCTCATCACTGCCTGTCTGTACAGACCTCCAAGTCTTCTATGGTTGGTATTTAGATTAAAGGTGTGTGTCTCCATGCTGGCTGTATCCTTGAACACACAGAGATCTGCCTAGCTCTGCCTCCCAAGAGCTGGAATTAAAGGCGTGCACCACCACCGCCCAGTTTCTGCTATGGCTTGTTATTAGCTCTGACCCCCAGGCAACTTTATTTATTAACATACGAATAAAATCACATTTCAGTACAATTAAAATATCACCATAATACTAACCATCCCAGCTAAACCCTTCTCAGCCTCTGAACGAAAACGTCCAAAAATCATCCCAAATTCTGGCTTCCTGTGCAAGATATAAACACCTTCCCACAGTGTAGTGCTTGAGTTCTGGATTGGTAGTTTTGGGGATGAAGTTCTAACGCATCTTCTTGTCTTTGTTCAAGTTATAGTAGTCCTCTTTGCAGCTCTGAAAAGGCAACGCAAGACCGAGCCTCTGATCTTATCCAAGGAAGATATCAGAGACAACATTGTGAGCTATAACGATGAAGGTGGTGGAGAGGAGGACACCCAGGCCTTTGATATCGGCACCCTGAGGAATCCTGCAGCTATTGAGGAGAAAAAGCTCCGGCGAGATATAATGCCTGAAACGTTGTTTATACCACGGAGGACTCCTACAGCCCCGGATAACACGGACGTCCGGGATTTCATTAACGAGCGGCTCAAAGAGCATGACCTGGACCCCACCGCACCTCCCTACGACTCACTGGCTACCTATGCCTATGAAGGAAACGACTCCATCGCTGAATCTCTGAGCTCATTAGAATCAGGTACCACTGAGGGAGACCAAAACTACGATTACCTCCGAGAATGGGGTCCTCGGTTTAATAAACTAGCAGAAATGTATGGCGGTGGAGAGAGCGACAAAGACGCTTAGCCTGGCATCAGAGTTCTGCTCCAGGAGAAAAAGTAACTTTGCGGATCTTGTCTCCACTTCACAATATTTGATATTCAGGAGAATTTTTTCCTGCCACTCAGCACAAGTTTTCCACTTATTTCTTAATTTGTTCATTAATTATATTAATTCTTTCCTGTAGGATGTCTCATGGAATATATACAACATTTTATTTAATCACTTCCAAGAGCCAAAGCTATGGAAATTCAATGTTGTCCATCATAGTAAATAAAAGAAACCTGATCAGGATAGTCCTCCCTTAAGCAACCTCATGAACAAGCCGCTTCTGTTAGATACACGTCTTGCCCTTGCAAATGAAGCTTTGAAAAGGCAAAGAAAACATTTAAGATATATCCTGTTCTGTACATTAAGTTAAAAAAAATAATGTACATGTGGTGTTGTAGGTGTGATATGCAGCCTGGTATATAAGCCTTTGTGCAATTTCATTTCATCAAATTCTATCTGCTAATGTTTTATATTTATATTTTTGTATTTATTTTTAAAAAAATAAACCAGTTTTTACAACTACTTTGTCTCTAGCTTTTCTTTTCCTTAGGAGCATATTCTTTCTCCATAAATTAAATATCTTGTTACCAAATCAAATTAAATACACGAGAAGAGAAAATCGCTTTATAAGCAATGTTGAAAGCCTTGACCAAACAGATATCACAGGTAAGCACTGCTCTTCTGCAATAAATCATTACACTGTGATATGTGCAAAACTTTCATACTAAAAGCATCCATCAATTATAAACCACTTACAATTTATCATTTGAAAAATTTACAAAAAATGGTGCTCTAACCCCTAAAGTCGCAGAGTCAATCACACTTAAATTATTGCCATTCCTGGCTCTTGTGCTAAATACACTGGTGGTCCAGAGTTTTCCTGTCACCCATATTTACTAAAATAGCATCTGGAAGAATAAAACATCTTCTCGTTTTTTTGAATGACATTTGTGCTATTGAGGTTTATAGACAATACGAGTTCAGACAGTTCTCAGGCTGGAATAATCATTGAATGGAATTATATTTACCTCCCATGGTGACTTTGAAAATGCCTAGTACTGACAGTAATAACACTGAATATTCCATTCAGATGCAGTTTCACAATTATGTCAGCTTTCCGACATGCATCACACATTATTGTAACAAAGCCTTTTTGTGTAAGAATGGCTTAATAGACAGCAAAAGAACAAGTTGAAAAACAAACTTTAAAGTGCTGGTGGTAGATCATCAAATGTTACTGAGAATTCTGGAGGTGAGAGCAATATTATTACCTGTTGTTCAAGTCCGATGCCATGATTCATTTGTAAATGGAATTCTTTATTAGTAGATATGGAAGTCACAATCCCTGCTGAGTATATTGTAAACAATACCAAAGATTCATGTGCTAATTAATGAAAATGCTATGAGTTAAGTAGGTCTGTCTGCTATGTTGATATATCCTTAATGCAGAACTAATTATTTCAGTCTTTTTGGATGGTGACTTTTTTCTAGCTTCCAGGCTGAAAGGGCCCATACTACTCTACCCACTGATGCTTCTGTTTGTCTAATGGTCTGATTATGAAAGAGAGACAACCCATGAGGCTCAATTAAAATCACAGCCAAGTAGTGCAAAGGACACCTCAGGCTGGATATTAACACTTCATTTGACAGAACCCACTAATGTATATCATACATTGGCTTCCAAAAGAGACTAGGTTTAAGAAAGAGAACTTTTCCCTTTTGTGCTGATTTGAAATGAATAAAATGCTGTTTCCTGGAGAGATCAGTCATTAAAAGAAGAATAAGTTGACAAAAAAAGAAAAACAAAGGCCTCCAACTGTCTCAAATTGGTCATAATTAAATATAAAATTTTTGTTGGGATTATTTCTACCTTTTCCACACAAGTAGTTCCTTGTCTCAGTCTTAGATATCAATAATGTAATTCTTATGTCTATAATGGAATTCTTATGTGAAGACTTTTAATTATCTTCATTCAGAAATGTCAAGTGATGCTAAATTTTTCTGGCATTTACTTAGTCATCCATTACTTTAAAAACCAGAAATTGTGACAGTAATCTCTAGCATATCCAAAATTAACTTCAGATATGGTCTTTAGTAGGATCGATGGGCAGGCTTATTTGTCAGTTGTGGGGAAATTGGTCAGTAGCAGACCACCAATATTGTTATTAATGAAGATGGTATGTTAAAGTTATTTCTTGGTAGCCATGAAATTGAGAACATATGTTATAAAAATCTATTTTTAGTCTCTCAGTCACCTGCTGGTATTGTGCTTGCACAATGGAATGGCCAGAATGTAGTTTTATTCCAACATTAGTTTTCGGTGTCAATGGGGCTACTGTCTCAAAATATTATTGATGTAACTGAAACAATGTAGGTTTTTCATTTCTTCATCCATATATATCTTCAATATAAATTGTTTATTGAGCATCTATTATAAAAACCAAGGAATGTTCTAACACCCAGAGATGTAATAAATTATATATAATTCTTCTATTTATAACTGTGTATTTCTTTCACTTGTAAAGTTAAAAGATGGGGAAAACTATATTGTAATGAAAACCACTGAGTTTATAAGAAACTATCTAGGTCTTATGATTAGCTTTTCTAGGAACAGAATCATTCTGTTCTCTTTTTTTCCATGACTTATATATTTAGAAATTTAAAAATGACTTCTGAACTTTGGAGCATTAAAATGCTAACCAAGTATCGTTTCTACTTGTAGCAAAATATCAAAGGTTATGAAATTACAAATTCATGGTCTTAAATTGAAATTTCTCTCTCTCTCTCTATTTCTCTCTCTCTCTTACACACACACACACACACACACACACACACACACACATATATATATATATATATATATAGTGTTATATAACTTCAAAAATATTGGGCATGTACTGGTAGGTTAATTGACATAAACTACAACTGATTGAATATCTAGGGTCTTTCAAAATAGAAGAGGCTAATATTAGAATTTGTATGTCTTAATATATCAATATATCTCCATAAGTTTCTAGATATAATTTATTTCTACAATATGTGCACATGTAACTATGAGTGTGATGAACCAATTCCATAAAACATTCAAGGATATCCTATGTTTTAGAGTTTATGAGTAGACACAAAAACTAATGTGTATGTATGTGTTTTTATGTACAGTTTATCCATTAAGTAATGTCATCTAAACACACACAGGGAGCTGAGTCACTTCCTGTAGTCATTTTATACTATGAATCCTTGTATTTTCATACCAAAAACAATAGGAAATCTCCACAATCACGTACAACTCATTCACCAGTTGTGAATTAATGGTTACATCTTGTTTGTTTTAAGAGGAAAATGAATTAAAGTTCATAAACTTTCAAAGGATCCTGAAAAGATGGAACAAGCATAGGCCTTTCTCCTGGAAAATCATGTACAACAAATGTTGCATATGAGTGCATATGTATGACACAACAGTATATCAGATCAATACAGAGGAATACAACTAACGAAAATATGGTAAGAACGGTGCTGACTTTCTGTCTAGGCGTGCTAAGTACATAGTACCTACCTAGTTTGTGGTAGTCATTCACATATTTATCTTTCATCATTACAAAAGTACCTATCTGTAAAATACATTTGTCCAAAACAGAACTGGGTCTTGTTGAATTTTGTCATCATTCTTACCAGTGTCTGCCACCATCAGACTTCCAATCAGCCTACTCACTAGTATTAAGCACCGCTCTTTCACTTTTTTGTCACATGTGCAAATTATTTTTTCTTCAATCGCATTAAATTGCCTAGCACTTTAATATCCCCACCTAATGCATTATGAGCCGAATAACTATAATCTTCCTCATGTGGATGTACCCTCCTTGTAGCTGACCTCATAATTTCCTCTATGACAGCTACTAAGGTAATTGTCTCAAAAGCTCTCTGCCTCTTCAGATGTGCTATTCACTACCCACTCATCTAATACAACATCATTGATCTTTCTAAAGTTAGAAGTTAATATAAAATGTTATGTTACTCTGTTTTTAAAAAAACTTCCTTAGAACCTCCTTCTCTTAAGATTAATTCTAAATTACTACTAAGGATTAATAAATCCCCCAACCAGAAGACATTAAATCTCATTACACAATTAGTTGCGTTTATGTTTTTCTTTTCCCTCATTACTAAGATAACTTTGGTTGTTATTTTAATGCTGCTATCCCACAATTTATGCCCAAGGTTCTCTGGCAATCTTACTGATGGCTGCTCCTAATAGGAATCACTTATATACGACATGTCAAGGAAATAGCTATGCATTTCTCCACCAAACATGCAAGCCTGTTGCACTTGTATCCACCCTACTGCTGGGGCAGCATTGTCGTCTAATGAGATGCTCACTCCAAGTCCTTAGAATCCTTTATGGTCTTGTATTTTATTTAATTTTTAATGAAAATTTTTCATATAATGTATTTTGATTATGTTTTCTTCTCATCCAGTTCTTCTCATACCTTTCTCAACTCCCTATCCACACAAGTTTGGGTTTTTCTTCTTTTATCTCTTTCAAAACACCCAAAAATTGAAGAAAAAAGAACACATTCCAAAATGTGTCCTATCTAGTGTGATCTTGCATGTTACTGAAAATAGCAGCTTTGATCTTTGACCTTGTCTAATATACAAAAGTGTACACCTCAATATCTCCATTCTCTTGTCCAAGACAACTCTTTCCACAATTGCTGGAAGTAGTTAATCATCTTCCCAACTTTGCCCTTTCCTTTTATCTAATTCTCCAATTATCAAGGTCAGGAAAATGTTTCTCAGAGAGTTTCCTATGTGATTGTTTCCTTCTCCTAAACTCAGTAATGATTTCTGGTTTTACTCAAAGAGATAAGAAGATTCTCAACATGACATGAGTCTCTCCCTTCATCTTGAGCCCTTCATCTACTCTTCCGTTTACAAACCCACCTTGCCACCTGCTTTTTCATTCCTTTCCTCCATCATGTGTTCACACTGGCTACCCCTTCTTTCTTTCTCCGTTTACATTTTGATCAATTAGTTAAATCAAGGTCTGCTCTATTATTTTTACATTATGGAATTTGTAATGCCGTGGCCAGCAGAACTGAAGTTGAATGTCATTGCTTGCATTTTTATATATCTATATATTCTTTTACATTTTAATGACTTTTTTCCCCTATGGCTAATTTCTCTCTCATTCAATCACAATATGTTTACAAGAACATGAATTTTGTCAGCTTTTCCCAATATATAGAACTGTTTATTTTACAGATGCTCAATAAACATTTGTTGGAAGAATTTTTAAAAAGTATTTAATTATTTTACTTAAGAGCTAATTCTTTGGAATGCACATAACATATTAAAGGTTTATAGGACTCCTTTATGTTTCCACAGTGACCTTCTCAGACTAATAGGATGTGCCTTAATGATACCTTTACTTTCTGGCAACAATTTTGGATATTATTTTAGTAATATACAATTCTAAATGCTTACAATCCTAGCTACTGAGACAAGAAGATCACAAGATCAAAGCTGTCTTGGTGTTCAGTGTGAGTTCAAAGTCAGTCTGGCAACCTTGTCTCAAAAAAGGGAAAAATAGTAAAATTAAAAACACAAAATAACTAAAAATGTAGCACAGTGGTAGTGTCCTTGCCTAACATGTACAAAGCCTTAGGTTCAGTCTTCAAAAGTGAAAAAAGAAAAAGAACCACCTACAGTAGTTTTAACAGGCGTACAAACCTCTGAACTGTTTTCTGTGAAATAAAACAATGTACAATTATTTCAGAGGACACACATGTCTAATTGTTTTCTATGAAATAATATTGCAAAAGATTTTAAAATTCAAAGAGAACTCCACTAAAATAAATGCTAGCATCAGAAAATGGTTATCACTTCACATAGAATTCTGGTGGCTTGGAATCTGTGTCATAATTGGGGAGCTTAGTCTAAAACCGTGGAAAGACGGCATAGTGAGACAGGTACTTTGGGAAAGAATGAGGAAAGATCATGAAGAGAGGTAGTGTTGAAATGAACCAAAGCGCCACAGACTTCAATGAACCCTTCCCTTCAACAGGACAAGGTTTACCTTTGAATTAATCTCCACTTACAAATTTTTATTTATTTCATTCAAACCATAATATCTGCATACATTTGGAGCTTATGGACTACTTTGTACAAGTTTCAATTACAATATCACTTAGACCCACTGAGATATTGACATTCGAGGAGAGCCTTCAACGCTACATAGGCATGGACTTTAGAGACTAGCTTGATTTATAAATCTAAAACACAACTATCACAGAAATGACAAAATAGCTCTTGATGAGAATATGTGCTTGGAGCCATAGAGACACTGTTGATTTTTAAAATAATGAATAAATTTAGAGAATCAAAAATATATTTTAAACATCTGTCCCTTTTAAGTCATTAAAACCACACTGAAAAATGTAAGTACCAACAACCTTGCGTTTGTTTCACTGAATTCATTTATTGTATGTATTTTAATTTGCATGAGATTCTGTTGCAAATCTCGTTAATTACTTATAAGTATGTATATAATGCTTACCTCCATGCTGAATCAGCTATTAATAGAAAAGACGAGGGGGGAAGTCACTTTTCACAACTATGATTAATGAAATTAAAAAGTAAAGAAACAAAAATAATTTTTTCCAGATAGGAGTTTTGATTCTTGCTTTAAAGGGTTCTACTTCAGAACACATGCAAATTAGCAAAATGGACATTCTTTATTACTTTAATAGGAAAGGATTAAAAAGATTAGGAAGAACATAATGAAAACCTGGTAAACTATGTGTGAATTTTTTTTTCCAGTTGTGGAATTATCCTGAATTGGGAACGTGACATTTACAACTCCACAGGAAGGTAACACAGCAACTTCATCCCCAAATTTATCCGAACAAACCTCCTACACATTGTGAAACATTTAGAAGCAGGCCTGAGGTTCTTAGTATGTTTTTTGCCTCTTTTTACAATCAAAAAGATTGAAGCTGAGTTTTCTTCTCAGCGTGTACCCAGCCTAACTGTTACAGCTTCACTTTATTTTCTTTGCTTTCACTTCTAATATACCGAAATTTTCTTACATTATTTTCCCAAAAGGGATCTCTTCTAAAGCACTGTGCTAACATGACTAGATCTGTGTTATATAAAACGCTAGACAAATCCAGTGATTATTTCTGCTGGTGTTTTAATGTTTTTTTTTTCTTTCTTTTTCAGAATAGGCCTTTAGCTTTGTGAAATCCTTGTGTGAAATTTTCATCTGAATACATGATTAAATTTCAAATTTCTTTACTTTAAAGGGGTTAAAATATTTAAAGTTGGCCGCATTTGTGATTGTGTGAGCAGCCCCAAGATTGTAGGTGTATTTGTGATTCCAGCGCATGATCATTACAATATACTGACGTGTCTATGTAATTTAGATGAAAGAAACTCCGAATTTATCCTTCCATTTGCTTAAAACACTTGAGCCTGATAAAACACTAGTCCCTGTTGCACACTGGGCAATCTAAATAGCTATTACATAAATACTCGTTGAGTGACTGATTATTCTTGGCATTCCAATACTTTGTTTTCTAATTTTGGCAGCATGGAAAATGTCAGGTTCCATACCTTCCCCACCCTCAACCAAAAAGGCAACATGTTTCATTCATATCTGAAAAAGCATATTCTAGAAATGTCACAGCAACCTTTAAAGATGACAGTCTCTGCCTAGGAATTCTTGACAGCAACTATGCACAATTATGCCAGCTATATATCGAAATTTTCTTACATCATTTTTACCAAAAGTGATAGCTTGAGAAGGCAGCATGCAAGGATTGGTTGGAAGGAAGCAAAAATTTGATGCACTCTTTAAAATTTTATTTTTAATATAGAAGTAGAGAAAGTGGGATTCAATTTTAAGTTGTTGAAAATAGAAAACTGAATGGCCTCAAATACTTAAAGGTAAACTTTTTTTTATAACTTTTCTACTTGAAAGTTTTTTATAATTATAATATAGAACATCGATTCCAGTTTTATCTTTCTTCATATTCAAATGGAAGGAAAAAATGAAGACAAAAGAGGGTACACTCCAAATAATTTATCATCCTAGTGCTAGGATAAACTTCAATAATAGCATCACCCACATGTGTGCTTAAAAACCTTGCACATTGAATTTTGACTCATTTATTATACGGGAGTTAATTGAGGATGTATAGGCCTAGTGGTGGTGGTGGTGGTGGTGGTGGTAATGTTTATGATAGCTGAAACTGGTTTGCATTCTCTGTTCCAGAATTTACATTGTCTTTTATAAAAGACATAAGCAATTGTCACAAGGAATCAGGATGGTAAATAATATTATTATGCTCACTTTCTAGGTGAGGAAAATTTAATGTCTGAAAGATAAATGACATTGCTTAAAGTCCAACTACTACTAAATGAGTTGAAAGTCAACCAAACTTAGTTCTAAGTCTGGAACTCTTACACCAATAATTAATACTGGGGAGAAATTTTAAATGTCAAACTTCATCTCTCAAGATATTAATGATAATGAATAGATTATTCTCTACAGTGCTAATTTGAATGATTTTTTATTTAAAATGGTAGCATATTACCTTTGCACATTGCCACTGTCTAGTTTATTAATGATATGTGAATTTGTAAGAATTTTCATCATCACAGGTTAATTTTCATCAGAATTAATATTAATAAATATACATTTAAGAATACATTTAGAATAGTAGGGACTTTTTCTGTTATAATTTAGCTTATCTCACATTTAGATTTGTAAAACATCATACTGGATACATTCATACAAATCTTTGGTAGCTAATGAATTAGAAGTAATTGCATTAATGACGAAAATTATGGACAATACAAAATGTTTTTATTGGCAAAGGCAAAAGGATTTTGGGTCCTTGCTAGCCAAACAGTCTATTGAGTTGATGAGTTCTAGCTTCAGTGATGGATCTTATCTCAATAAAAAAAAATGGTGAAGTGAGATTTAGGAATACATTCACGTTTTGTCCTCTTGTTTTTACTTGCTCACAAACATGTATACAGCTCTTCTCATATATTCGTATCCACACAAATACACCAAAAATACACACTAAATAAGAATGATTTTTATTTCCTTTATTTCCTTTAAACAATTAACACCAAACTCAAGTTAATATAATTTGCTAGTGTGCACCTTATATCGTCAACAACTCAAAATAGCACTTGTGTGTGTTTGTTGTTATGGGGAGTAAGGAGTTAAAGACAGATGTAAAGATGAATCCTCTTTCACAACTCCTAATTTATTATTTGGTATTAAAAACAGAAGAAACATGATACAGTTCTATGAGGAAGACATAGAAAACAAGATTTGGTTCAAGAATGAAGAATTAGTTTTTAATATAAGATTATAAAATTAGTTTTTAACATAACATTGTAAAAATAATATCATCAGGTCAATATACTGAATTTAATTTTGGATTATAGAGAATGATGAACAATTTTCTCATTTGTGTTGTTTACTTAAGCAATATTCTAACTACTCTAAGATTATGTTTTTCTCAATTAGTGATTGATTTTTATCTGTATATTGAGTTGTTCTTGCTATCTCTTACAGCATGTCTAGGCTAAGGGGTGTTTTAGTTGTGCTTTCTATCATGATGCTACATATCAAATCACCTTCACAGAGCAGAATCTTTCTTATGAACAGAAATTACTGCTATATAAATATATGGGTTTTTCCATGAGCATTTGGTTATTGCATTTGAAAACTGTATGATGGAATACCATGGTCTTTAACACCCATTTTCCCATGCATATTAAAAATGGGAAATGTCAATTAACATTGTCAATTAAAATAAGCCTTCAGAACTTACTTAAGGAATTGAAACTTTTCAGTTGCCCAGTTGAAATAACACATACACATAAATTCATGTTAGTGTGCTCTCACACTGGGTTTTTCCAAACACAACTGCACGTTTCTTGTCTGCTCTTGAGTTCATTTTAAAAGATGCAATTTTATGTAATGCAGTGACTCCCAGTACTAATTATGTCTTGGATTTGTTCTGTTCCATTGCTGGGTGAGGACACTGCTCATTAAGGCTTTCTAAAAAATAAACAAAAAGTCCACTTCATTTGAGCTTATACCTGCCCAAAATTTAAATAAATTTAGCTGATTCCTCTAGGCCAGAATATCTCTCCATCTCTCCTCTCTCTCTCTCTCTCTCTCTCTCTCTCTCTCTCTCTCTCTCTCTCTCTCTCTCTCTCTCTCTCTCCCCCTCTCTCTCTCTTTGTGTTTGTGTGTGTGATCTCTTTCTCATATCATGGAATACCAGTGTCAGGTATGAAAAACAAAGGACAATAAGACAATGAGGAAATATTTATTTGGAATTTATATGAGTAAATGGAAATATTAAAAGTTTAAAATAGTTTTTTCCCATATCACAATTATCATAAAAGTGAGTTGGATTTAAGCATTAGGCCGCCATCTGTCTCTACACACTAGGCTTTTAATCCTATCTTATCTGTGAAAATTAAATCTAAAATTAAATTAATTCCTTAGGGAAGATGATTATTGATGAGAAGACCATGCTTCAATGCCAGATTGAAGGATCATGACCAAGAAGTAAAGAGATCGCTGAAAGTATGAAACTTATTTAAATATGAAATCTGTTCAGGAGTGGAAATATGACAGGCTCAGTCTCAGCCTTATTCACTCCTAGATTTAAAAAAAAAAAATGAATCAAGAGACTGATATCAATGGGATGATGGCTTCCAAGGCCTCAAGAGAACCAGTTACTGAAAAAGGGAACTTGAGAGGCTTGAGGAGTCATTCAAACTGGAATTAGATACGAAGCATGATTAATTTTTGCCACTTAAAAATATACTTTATGTGAACTTTATCAATACATAGGTTTTATTTTTTTAATTCTATACTCTTGATGGATTGGTTAGAAGAAATATAGTTGCTTTTTTGTTTTTGAACTTTTACTTTATACAATGAAATGAAATTTGTAATTGAAATTTTTTCAAGAAATTTAGATTCATATAGGAAATAGAATAATTTTATGAAGGTATATTAACTGCACACTTGTAGCTTCCTATTCTTTGAGTTTTGTACATGAAAAACATTGAGGCAGACTGATTCTTTAAGATGAGGGAAGAGTATTGCCTGCTAGCTTGCTGAACTTAAGAACATCAAATCAAAAAATGAATATAAAGGCATCCAAAGATTTTTTTAGCAAATATGCCTGAATTTGAGAAAATGTACAAAAATATTTAAAATTAGTTACATATATATTATCATATCTACAAAAATTAATTTTTTCTCAGTATTATGGTTTTTAAATTAATTATAAATTTGCTTCCAATTTTTAAATATAGTTTTTTTGTTTTTTTTGTTTTTGGTTTTTCAAGACAGGATTTCTCTGTGTAGCTTTGTGCCTTTCCTGGAGCTCACTTGGTAGCCCAGGCTGGCCTCGAACTCACGGAGATCTGCCTGCCTCTGCCTCCCAAGTGCTGGGATTAAAGGCATGCGCCACCAACGCCCGGCCTTAAATATAGTTTTTGATGACATCCTAATGCATCAAATATTTTAAAATACATATGTATAGGATAACAACATGGAATTGGTCTATAAATATTGAATTTTTATTTGAAAATTATATAAATAATATATTTGAAAATTATATAATATTTGATCTTGATGTACTGACTGTTATAATGAACAAGTTAGAAGAAATTTATTTAATTGCCTTGCTTTATGTTTTTTTCATGTACAGAATTAAGTAGTGTAGTACAGAATTAAATAGTGTAATTTAGTAGTAGCTGGTCTGAACTGATGATATACCTGTTCTCAATAACAATAACTTGTGGCCAATGCTTGAAATTTCTTAAGTAAAACCAGACAATATTCTTTTCACCCTTGTTGAGAATTTACTTTACAGAAAGAGTATATGCTTATCACCAGTTTTTAATATAGCAATAATAATTAGATTCATGCTTTACTGGTGGTTGAAATGGAGATCATGCACTTGTTGCTATTCTCACAGACTATGTATGTTCTATCACCTTTTATATACACAAAAACTATTCATTTCCCTCTTTCTTTCCAACTTTCTTTTCAGTGGCATCTTGTCTATTTTATACAGTACATAAATGCTTGTATACTGTAATGATTAATTTTATTTGTCCACTTCCCTAAGTTAAAGAGTGAGCAGAAAACTAGAAAACATGGTAATAGATATGTCCAGGAGTAAGTGTATGGAAGAAAAGAGCACTTGGTAGTATGAGTAAAGGTCCTTCATCACTGAGGGTAGGTTTAATCCAAACCAGTGAAGGCCTGCATAGTTCTGAAAAGGGGGAAATGTGCTTCTGCTTGGATACCTCCTTTTTTAGACATCATTTCTTTTGCTCCCCAGAGCTTAAGACGCAAGCTAAATTATAATACTAGCAGACTTACATCTCCAGCTTGCTGACTATAGACTGTGGAAATTCCCTCCCTTCCTAACTGCATGGATGAACCACTGTTAATAAATCACAGTCTTTGCCTCTGTATCTCCCACATGTGCATATAGAGACTTGTCCCAGTTTAATATGCAGTTCTTATTTCTGTTTCTCTGAAGAGTCTGCATGAATATATATATATAACTGCCCTGCCCATATCTGAACCTTGGTTCTATTTTCACATTTTTCTTAATACTTGTTCCAGTTTACATTGTTGAAAAATTTCCAGATATATATGTATTAATGAACTAAAATACGCATGTCTAGAATTTGGCAAAAAATAGTAAGTGGCAATACCTGAGCCTTTATTCTTTCAAAATATTTCCTTTGATTATTTCATACTTTTTGGACCATGTGGGCAAATATAAAATTTACCAGCACTTTGTTTCTAGAGTATTTTAAAAATTAATAGTTATTGCTCAATTGTCATTTATCTTCTAATGAATCTGAACCTAGACAAATACTAACTAGAAAGACATTAGATAGCTTTCTTTTAGCACTTTCAATAAACTTTTCTGTTTCTTAATTTTGAAATATTCTTCAAATACTCTGCTTATTTGAGGTTTTTAAAACTCTCTAAAGATTTCTGAACCAAGAGTGTGCTGATAATATGAAATATTTGTGGTCCACAAAAGAGGGATAGTCATGGCTTAATAAGTAATGTGTTTGTCAAGTTGACAAGAGGTCAATTGTACTAGCTCATTTTCTGTCACTTTGACATAAACTAGAGTTAGGAAGAGATATCTCAACTGAAAACTTGTCTCCATCAGATTGCCTGCGTGCAAGTCTGTATGGCATTTTCTCAACAATGATTGATGTGGATGAGCCTAGCCCACTGTGGTTGGGTGTAGGGTATTACAAGTCCTCAAGTATGTTATCATTGAGTACCATAGAAAGCAACCTGAACAAGCCATGAGGAATTAACCAGTAAGCCATGTTTCTCCATGGCTCTACTTCAGTTCTTGCCTCTAAGTTACCATCCTGCTTGAGTTCTTTCCCCATTTCGGTGATGGACTCCTAGAAGTGTGTGATGAACCAAACCTTTTCCACCCCAAGTCCTTTTGGTCATCTTGTTTATCGTAGCAAGACAGAACTAATTAATGCACACCCAAGATTCTCTCTTACACTTATTCCAACAACTTCCTCCAAACAACTCTCCTTTTTACTTTTGTCTCTTTTGTCTAAGGATTTATTTAATTATGCTACATTCAGTTGCTTGCATCTACATGAGTCAAAGACTATTTAAGCAAGGACAGCTTACCCTATGTGTACACCAATGAGGAATATGATTGTATCTCACCTAGCAATTTCAAACTACTTATAGATCCTCATGGAAAGATAGTTAGGGCCTTATCTACCAATCTATAGAGTTGGTAGGCTGTCTTATGCAGGTCCTATGGATATAAACACCACCCCTTTCATGGATATAACAGCCATATCATATTCAGGAGCAGAACCTCATAGCACTCCTCAGTCTCTATTCTGCCTTCCTCTTATGCAATGCACTCTGAATCTTGGAGGGAAGAGATATAGATGTCCTGTTTAGAGCTGAGGATTCAACAGCATCTTATTCTTAGCACTTGGATCAGTTATAAGACACTGCATTAATTATTGTATATGGTAAGCAGCAATTATATATTGGTATAAACATAAATATTAAGAAGCCATTTGAAAACACAAGTATTTAGCAAAAACAATAGTAGCAGGTTGCTCCCTAGGGCTTTTGAACTCCCAGGTTATGGACCCTTGATCAAGTTTACAAGTTCATACAGTCTATGAACTTCCCACAGTGAAGCAGGCCTCAAAGGTCATCAGAGAGCAGCTGGTTACCTGCAATTCTCATGCCATTAGCACAGTAGTGGTACATCTTGCTTGGCAGATTGGTGTTTGTAGCTCGCAACAGCAATACTTGGGTTAGACCATGGGCAACTTTTCTCCCCAATCTGCTAGCATAGCACTTCCAGCAACTATGAAAGTGGGCAGGCAGAGAAGTTTCCAGTTAATGTTTAGCTTGATTTTTCCATGCCCTGCAATAAAAGCATGATATCCTCAGCAAGAAGGTCTTATTGTCTGAATCTACTGGAAAGCCAAGGATGGTGGTATTAGCCTGCATTGTTTTGGGTACCTTTAGGGCTCCCCTAACCACAAAATTATATGGTCGAATTCTGCAACTAGCTCTATAATTATAATTTAATAACCTAGAACTTTGAGGAGGAGCAGCACCCACCTATTATCCCTTTAAAATTTATTTTTATGTATTTGACAATATAATAAGTTTTTATAGGATTCTTTTTATGCCTTTTAGTTTGATTAACCTAGGCTAGCACTTGTTCCTCCCCCTACCCACCCACTTGCACCCTACCTAACCCTTTCCACCCTAATTATTTTCCTGAACACACCAGCATTATATCTTTATGCTAAAATCAGCTGACTTGCAAACTGAATTCCATGTGCTTATTTTATTTCTTTATTTGCTTTTCTCATATAAAGAGACATGCTGCATTCTAAGAATAAAATATAGTATAATTTTCATTATCTTGTAAGGATAATGCATAATCTACTAACCACAATATTAGATACAGATTTTTTATGAATACCCTTCATAATATTGGTAATATTACTTTCTCTACCTAATATATAACTGGCATTTTTAATTACATAAGAATGTTATTTCCATATTCATTAACATTATCATATGAACTAAATCAGATTTTAGTAGTCTGTGAGGGTAAAGTAGTGAATTATACTGACTGACTTTTGAAAGTTGATCTATTCTAAGTAATTTACTGATGTGAACTCACTCAATTCTCATAACATTTCAAAGAAAGAGATGGAATGAATTTACCAAAATTCATGTAGGTATTAATTTGTCAAAACAAAAATTGGCCCTAAAGTCTATGTGTTCTGCTACTATATTTAATAATAGTTTTGGAATAATAGTTACATAGATATAATTATTAAAAGAAGGAAAATAAATACAAAATAACCTATCTTATACATAAAGACATATAAAGATTTTAAAACCCCTGGGTCTCCGGGCTGTCCATTCTCTGGGTCTCTGCCCTCCAGGCTGTGTCAGCAATGGGATCCCTCTTACAGTATGGTTTTCAAGCTGGACCAATCATTGCTTGGCCACTCCCGTAGTTTCTCTGCCACCTTTGTCTCAGTATATCTTGTAGGCAGGGAAAACTCTAGTCAGAGATTATGTGGCTGGGTTGGAGTCCCAATCCCTCCACTGGAAGTCGTGTCTGGTTACAGGAGATGGCCAGTTCAGGATCTGTATCCTGCGTTGCTGTATTAACTAGAATCACCCTCACAGGTTCCTCGGAGTTTCCATTGTAGTAGGTTTCTAGCTCATCCTAGAGGTTCCCTGATTCCAGTTGTCTTTCCCAGTATTCTCTCCCTCCATCCTCCCACTGACCTAATCCCTCCTGTTCCCCTACCTGTTGTAAGTTGTTATTTGTCTCTTTTTGCTCTTTGAGGGACCCGCCATCCAGCTCCCAAATAAATCCCACATGGAGGCTTATTCTTAATTATGAATGGCTGGTCTTTCCTTAACTTAAAGTATCCCACCTACCTTTTGCCTCTGGGCTTTTCCTGTTCTCTTACTTTAGTCAACCTTACTCTTACTCTGTGGTCTGCTGTGTAGCTGGGTGGCTGGCCCCTAATGTCCTCTTCCTTCTCTGGCTCCTAGATCTCCTCTCCTCCCAGATTTCTCCTTCTATATATTCTCTCTGACTGCCAACCCTGCCTATCCTTTCCCCTGCCTCGCTATTGGCCGTTCAGTTCTTTATTAGACCATCAGATATTTTACACAGGCAAAGTAGCACAGCTTCATAGAGTTAAACAAATGCAGCATAAACAAAAGTAACACACCTTAAAATAATATTCTACAACACATACCCACCAGACAAAAAGGAAAAAAAATCAATGAAATTATTCCTAATGATATTCTGCTGTACCTGTAGATCATTGTCTAGCCCAATTATCGTTAGAGAGGCTTCACCCAGAAACTGATGAAAACAGATACAGAGACCAACAACCAAACATTGGGTTGGACTTAGGGAATCAGACCAGAGGAAATTAAACCAGAGAAAGAGGGAGAAGAAGGATAATGAGAGCCAGAGGGGCCAAGGACACCACTTACAAAACCCACAGAAACACCTCACCTGGGCTCATAGAGGCTTACAGAGGACTGAACCGCCAACCAGAGATCTTGCAAGGGGCTCACCTAGGCCCTCTGTACATAAGTTACAGTTGTGTAGCTCAGTCTTCTTAAGGGTTTCCTAACAGTGGAAGCAGAGGCTGTCTCTGATGCTGTTGCCTGTTTTGGGGACCCTTTCCTCCTTCTAGGTTGCCTTGTCCAGCCTTAATAGGAGAAGAGGTACCTAGTCTTATTTCAACTTGGTATGTTCTGGCTGGCTGATATACATGGAAGGCCTGTGCTTCTCTGAAGAGAAAGAGGGAGTGGATTGAGGGGATGGGGAAGCAAGAAAAGGAGAGTTTGGGGGGGGGGAGGGACTAGATGGAGAGGAGAAGGAGGAAAACTGATCAGGTTGGTAATAAAAATAATTAGTTAAAAATATATTTTAAATCGGGTGGTGGTGGTGCACACCTTTAATCCCAGCACTCAGGAGCAGAGTCAAGTGTATCTCTGTGAGTTCCATCAAGGCCAGCCTGGTCTACAGAGCTAGTTCCAGGACAGCCACTGCAGTTACACAGAGAAACCCTGTCTCAAAGAAAAGAAAGAAAATCGAAACATTAAAGCTATAAAATAAAACAATAAAGGCAAACTGCCAAGCTGTCCTTTGACTTTCATTCCCAAGTTGTGATTACTCTATTATCATCTAAAGCAGGAAAGAGATGCAAGACGTTTCCTCTTGGCAAAGAGTCTCCTTTCTGCCACTTTCATTAGTGTATTATAAGAAAAACACCATAATGATAAAAATCTTACTGTCGATTTGTCAAACATTTAAACGTATGACTATTTTTTAAATTGGTGGTATTTTTTTCCTAAAGAGCAAAGTTAGAAAAATTAACAGACCAGTGTTCTTCTTAATTTTTATAAAATTCTTCATTTCTTTAGGCCAGTGGTCAACAGAAATCTATGAACACAAATTTTCTCTTATGGTAACAATGGCAAAAATAACAGAATATTATTACAGAAAATTTTAAATTGAATGGAGTAATCATATTTAAATTTGCATAGTAAATAAAAATTATCAATAAAGCTTTTTGCTATATGATTGTTACTTAGCCCAGTAAATAAACTGAATTAAAATGTAGTAAGATGGATTTTTAAAATATAGGTAGATTATATTTATTTCAATGATAAACATTATTTTTTAAAAACAATATTTCAAAATTCAATGACATATTTTGACCCGTCTTCGAGACTGGATCTGGATTTTTAAGTTCAGTGGTATTTTTCTAGCATACACAAGACCATATTCACAACAACAGAAAAACATATAGGTGAATTAACTAAGACAGATCTTTATGACTGACAAATTCTGTCACAGAGTTTCTTGTCTCTTTTCAGTGACTCACACATTCTGGTCCTCTGTTTGTCTTCTGATTCCCAGGCTTGTAAATTTTTAACAAGCCTTGACCCTTAAAGATTCTGCATAAATCAAATAATTTCTTACAAGTCTTCATTCCTTTAGACACTTTTTTTTAGGGGTCTTCGTTCTCAAAGGTAAGATCAAATTGAGAGCTTGTGTCCAATTCTTATGCCTCAGACAGGAGGGGTTATGGAAACCATTAGGGGGAACCTGGGTACACACACACACACACACACACACACACACACACACACACACACACACACTTTTCCTCCCATCACTCAGGAGCAACAGGGTTTAGGAGTTCATGTCAGCACAACATATGAAGACTTCAGACCATCATTAACTAAAGAGTGAAATTCTGACCAAAAATCTTGACCTGCTATTCACTTGCTTTTGTGAAACAAGATCCAGCTGCATAGCCCATGCTGCTCTGGAATGCCCACTCCTCCTGACTTAGCTTTACCACGTGTGCAGATTACAAGTACATCCCTCCACCCCATTACACTTTGATCATTTCTATAACATTTTTTTTTCATCCACAACAGGAAGCAACCTGTCTTGAAAGAAGTCTAATAGTCTTAATCATTCTTCATAGTCTTATTGGACAGCTGTTGTGAGTCAAAGAGAATTTTTTGCCAGTGTAAAGTGAGCACATGGGAGATACCAGGTGAAGGCATTTGACTAGCCATAAGGTGAAGCTGACAGATGCTACTCTGACTGAATTAGAGTCTTCTGGTGCCTATATATGGTGTCTGGCATGACTATTCATAAGGCAGTGTCTCCCCAAGTCCCAGTTGTTCCAAAATTGTGACCAGGGGCTATGGTTTAAGTGACAGTGTGGTGGTATCCACAACTGGAATAGAGCTGAAGTATAAGGAGTTAAAGCATCCTTGGCTGTCGTCATGACATCTAGCTGGAACATGGAGGAAGTGGTAGTTTGGTTGGCAGCCTCTCTATTTTCCACAAAAGCAGACAGACTAAAATTGCAATTATAGAAGAGCTTGATTGGACTGCTGAAATGGAAGAATGTTACCCAGCCAGGTTCCAGGGCTGTGGAAATTACAGCAATGACCTCTTGATCTGACCTGAGACTATCCCTGACCTGGAGCAGTTGCTCTTGTGCCGAAGTACAGGGTTGCTCACAATTAGTAATTACAGAGCTTGGCTACTTGCTGTCATCACACTTGACAGCTACAGCCTTTATCAATGAAGACAAGGTATTAAGTGCTCGCCAAGGCCCAATGTAATCTTAATATATGACTATGGTAAATCCTGACCAGTTCTCAACCCATTGCTGCTACCTTCACAAGACAAAAATATACTCCAAGGAAAGGTTTATGTCTACTGTTATCTTTGTTATTATGAGAATACAAGACATTGTAACCACTTCAGAAGACAATTTGTCAGTTTCTTACAAAGCGAAAGCATCTCCCATGTGAACCATTGTATACTAATAGTAACCAAATTGGTTGAGAGCACACCAAGCAAAGCCTGCACAGAGAGATTTGTGGCCATTTAGTCTACAGTAGATGAATCAATATAAACAGGCAATGGAGTGAGGGCTATTCCAACTTACATGAAGCACCAACATAGGAAAACACACAATCCTATCACGTGTATGACTAAGTGAAAGGCGCCAATCTGAATATTCTGTACACTGTGTGATTTTTAACTTTGTAAAATCATGGAAAGACAAGAGTGAGAGAAAATAGAAAAAAAAATTATAGATTGTATAAGTGGGACAAGAAAAAGGGGTGAGTTTAAAGTGTGTTTAAAACCAGTGAAACTGAACTTTGAGCACTCTAATAGTGAATATCTGTCACTAAAGCTTTGTCAAAAACCCATGGTAAACTTTGGTGACAATTGCATATCATTATGATACCATCAGCATTCACACACATGGCACTTAAATATAAGAATGGAGATGACTGGTATTCATGGGGCAGGGACGGAATTATTTGGACTGTCCTCTCAATTTCGCTTTGAACATGAAACTCTCCAAGAGGTATTTTCTGTTATACAAATGTAGTAAAATATTTCAGCAAGAGAACATATCAGAAACAAATGTAAATTAAGAGGGGACCATTATGTCAAATGTCTCTGGGTTAACCTATGAGAAATAATGTGATTAATGGGAGTTTTATAAAACAGAGAAAATAATTTTAGAAGATATTTTAAGAATTGAACACTACACTACATACATTAAGTTGAAATGCATAAAATTATCAAAACACAACATCGTAACAGAGAAAAAAATAAAATTTATATAGCTCAACCTAATTTTTATGTTCAGGGTTTCATCTTCCTATAAAGGTGATGAAAGAATAAATGCAAATTCCACTGAGCATTGGTTAATAAAATGATTCAAATGAGGATGAAACTAGTGGATTGTTTATTGTGAAGAAATTAAAAAAAAAAAAAGCTAATATCCAGAAGTAACGCTTGGAAAGCAAAAAGGAAGTAGAGATTAAAATATGGAACTGAGAGTTCCCATTCTCAGCAATGGGTTCTGTCTTTATGTGTACATTCAAGAAGTATTTGAATAATGCTCTTTGGGAGCAATATTAATTCCTACACTAAGGGAATTGGATGTGTCAGCTGAAACCTGTGCACACACAGTCTGGAATACTAAAAAGAGCATGGGGAATGAGATAGAAGAATTGTGAGTTTGGCAAATTCCAAGAATCAGAAACAGAAGAGCTGAAAATATAAAAAGACTTGGACATTGTCTAGAGAAATGCTATTCTCCGGAGTCATTAAATGTTCACAGAAATTGAGGCCTAATTTATACTTTACAAGTAATTTTGTCTCCTGTGCAATATTCTTATTAGGTGGACATTTTAAAGAAGGAAATGGTCACTGAAACAGTTTTCAAAGAAAAGTCACAACATGATGGTTATGGAATACTTAATGTAGAGATATTAGTAAAATGCATAGAAAAATACCCCAAATTGTTAAGCAGGATTTTTCAAATAGCAGTTAAAAATGTAAGAAGATAAGGGGAAAGAGAAAAAGAGCACTAATGTTTTACATAGAGACACTGAGGGAATGATGGTACTGTTTGAGAAACAGAATTGGTTTCAAGAAAAGAAACAAACATCTAAATTAGGAAAAGATATCATTACTAAGTTAAGCTAAATAAAATAAAAATGCAATATATAGAGTCTTCATATTAATGTGAGTATATATTAAGCATTTGGATGGTAGTGATAATGAAAGTTAGAATAACATAATAAATTGAGTAAATTGAGTACATACACTCTACTCAGCAATCTGTGACTGCAGCAAGCATATTGGAAAGATGAGAATAAATGTATGGATATCTTGATAAGCGAATAAAATCTGATGTCTGGACAGACATATTCAGAAATACTAAGGGCAACCTCAGAGTTCAGAAAGAGAGGTCCTCAAAAACTAGCCAAGGAAGCTTCAGAAAGCACATGGAAATGATCTTTATTAGGAAACACAAAGATCACCAAACATACCATGCTGAGAGAATCAAGGGATGCAAGACACAGCAATAAGCTTGGAAATATTTGTTGTCAAGGTGACTAATGGGGGAAATAAATTGGAACAGCAAGGCCATTAGCGCTTTCCTCTTTCTTCTCAGTACCACAAATAGTGGTACTTGATCTTAGCTAAAGAAGAGAGTGTCAGAGCTGGGAACAAAGACACAGAGATGGTTCTTGGGAAGCGACTGTTCTCAGGAGGTAGGGACATTTCACACCCAGGCAAAAGGCCCTGGCACATAGATCCCGGGAACATAGATTGTCTTTTTCATATATGATCAAGGAGTGATCACAGCAATGTGGATTTTGACTGGAATATGACAGTTGAATAAGAAATAAAATAAGACTTTCTAAATTAAATCAATGCCCCCAAACTAACAAAATTAAACAGAATGTAGGCAGTTTAGACTGGAATTTCAAATAAATGTAATAAAATTGTCCAGAATAATCTTCTGGTATTGAAAATAAAATATTCAATAATGAACTTAGAGACTAAAGTCATATTTTCACAAGTAAATCATTTTCAAAATTATAGATTGTGTTACATTTTTATATTCTATAGCTTTAAAACACTTGTCTCTTTTGGGTGAGAAAACTTGGTAGATCCTTCATTTAGTGACGGTCTTTAATCTCTTCTTCATCCTCCTTGTGTTCTTCCTTCTTCTGTCCCTTTGCCTCTTGTTCATCACCTGTTTTTCATCATCTTTTCTTTCCTTAAGATCTAAGGACCCCATCTATGCACACACTCTTCATGTTTCCACTGGATGCATCTTTTGGATCTCTTTCTGGATCCCCTGAAGCTGGATTTACAGGGTTGTGAACTATAGGAGCTAAGATCTCAACTTGTGTTCTTTGGAAGAGCAATGAATGTTCTAAACAACTGAGAAAACTTTCCAGCCTCCAATAGCTTCTACTAAGTTAGCATTTATTTAAGTTAAAAAAATGCACCTACCTATTTTCCAAACAGTGTTAGCCATGTAAGAAATGCCTTTTAAAATATCTTGAAGATACTCTACAATATTCCTTAAACTTACATTTCTGTTTGTTAGCATACAGCTTTGTTTAAAAAAAAAAGCAAAATCTTCAATTTCATTTTTTATATGAAACTAGCTAAATGCAGAAGGCAACTTTAACTTTCATATTGAAGCTTAACTTTTTCCTGTTTTGATTGATCTATAGCCTTTACATTTCAGTACTCATCTATGATACTAAACTCTAATCCTGTCAAGTGTGACACCCTTGGAATGGGCAACATTTTAGCCACAAAACAGGAGACAGGACTGGGAATATGACAGATATTCAATGGTTTAAGAATGAATGTAAGAAGGATTGCTTACAGACTTGTTTTAAATATGCTGTTTGGTTTAAATAATGCAATATCTGTTAGAAATGGAACTTTAAAACAACAAGTCCCAGAGCCTGGCAGGTAACTCAGTGGAAGAGTACTTGTCTAGCCATCCAGAAGCTATGGATTCAGCAATGCATAATGAAACAAAAAATCACCTCGCCAAACTAATCTATTTTGTGGAAACATGAAGAAAACTTGAACAGTTACAGTCAAAGCAATCATAAACTAATTCCAACTAGCGAGTATATCGAAGTTGGCTAGTTCAACTTGTTTAAATTGCAGAGTAGAAAATTATGTCCTTCACATCCTGTAGTCATTCTTACCAGATTCTTCTCAACGTATGCGGAGATTTCAGGAGATTGCTCTTCTAAAGTTATTAAGAGATTGCCTGACATCTAGTGGACACTCACCAGATGAAAATGATAGGGAACAGCAAGAAGAGAGCAGCCTCCATAAGTATTTCCTGCAGCTTAAACTGTCTCCCCGGTAGAAGGAAGAGGCTGGTATCAGTCATGTCCAGGGAAAACACAGAAAATATGTCTGTAGTGGCTAATACCAAAGAGGGTTCAGACAGAAACATTTTATTACAAACATGCACAGATATTTTAAGAAAAAGATGGTGTCACAAACAGTACCTGGAGTTATGATTTAACAAATGACAAAATTATAATCTTAATAAGTGCATATAACATAGTGATGGTATGAATCAGAAAAATGGAAGGTTTTGATGTGAATGAAAAATATTTTTATATCTAAGATATTATAAACAATTCTTACTTTATTAAGGTACAAAACCAAAGAGAATTCACCGTGCATAGACAGTTCCTGAAGAGAAGTATGTAAAGAAATTCATGATTCACCTGTAATAGCTTAGAGTACGTGTTAACAAGATCAATACAAATTTTGACGTTAGAATATGCTGCACATTATTTTAAATGAAAATCACTTTTACAATTATAATTGAAGTGAATTTCCATTTGAAACCTATTAAAATGTTATCTTTGTAAATGAACTTAACTACTTTTGCTTTTCACAATGCATGGCCCATACCCTCCCTTTTTTTCAAATGGTCTCAGCTATTGAGCTGGAGGAACCTTACAAGTAATGCTCTCACAAGAATTAGGGTCTAAGTATGTAATTTCACATTAAGGCCAAGAATATCACTGCTCAAGTCCTCCTTCTCCGGGTTTTGTATATTGTCCTGTTTTTAATACAATATTATTTATTTCATCTTTGAGAATTCTATACAAGTACATATTGTATTATCAACATATCTACCTCTACTCCTCCTCCGATTGTCTCTGAACTCCTCCACCATGTCTCCCCTCCTATCTATGCATTCTCTCTGTCTCTGTCTCTGTCGTCTTCCTCTCTGTCTCTGTCCTCTCTCCTCTGCCTCTCTCTCTCTCTCTCTCTCTCTCTCTCTCTCTCTCTCTCTCTCTCTCTCTCTCTCTGTCTCTCTCTCTCTCTGTCTCTCTCTCTCTAATTACCCACCGAGTCCAGTTAGTGCTGCCTGTATATGTAGCACCAAGCCTTTGACTGGAGCATGGGCAATCTATCAGGAGACACCACTGAAGAAAACTGGGGATTCTCTTTCCCCCAGCAGGCACCAATAGCCAGAAACTCCGCAGCTAGTGATGGGGACTCCTGAGCCCTTCCATCCATCCTCCCACCCTGTACGTGTGGCTGATTCTTGTGAATGCCTTGTACAAGCAACCAAGTGGCTGTAAGTTCATGGGTGAAACAGCCAAGTGACATTCATTAATGCAGTATTGCAGTGCTCTCCATGAACCTCTGACCCTTAATCTTTTTCCTTCTTCCTAACCATGCTCACCTAACTTTTGTGGTATGTGTGTGTTTGTGATGTCCCATTTGGGGACAAGCACAGTCTAATTTTTAAAAGAAAGTTATCAAGTGTTCTTTTTAATAATTTTTCAGTATCATTATTATCAAACAACAGTATTTAGTAGAAGATGTTTCAATAAATATAACTAGGTATATCTTTACTGTTCAGGTGTTTTATTCTTCTGTTCTCTGGCCATCCATTCTTCATAGGCCTGAAAACAGGGATGGATGCAAACACGGTTAATAAGAGGATTCTAACAGTGAGGGGAGTGTATGCTGGATACTTGTGTGCTTCTGAAAAATGAGGAACTTCCTGATATGTGATTCTGTGTTGCACAGTCATGTGAAACTCCAGAGTATTAGAAATAAACATATAAATCAGATTTTATTGGGAATTGATTTCCCTTCACACTCAAACACAAATTCTTGTTCTTTATAGTTTGATGAAAGTGTAAGCTTCCAAATTTGCCATCGTTAAATTTTGATGATTAGAATTTGTATCAACTTGTCAGTTATAATGTTTAAATTTATCAAAATGTCAGATCACCATATCAAAATAAAATTAGATAGCCGCTTAGTTTTCTTGTATAAAAGAAACAGATGGAAGGAACACATGGATGAGATGCCAAGAAAAAGAAAATTATAATGTTTATCTTTTGTAAAATGAGCAAATAAGATTTTAAAATAAAATAGTATTTTTGTTCCTGTAACAAATAAAAGTTCTATTCTTTTTCTTCAGCTATTTACTTTAGATTTGCTTTCAATTACCCCATAATCAATATTGACATGCATCGATATCTTTCAAAATACCTATCTAATCACTTAAGAACATAAGAACTATATACATTTTAAAGTTGATATTGAGACACATTGAACAGAAAGAGAAATGACTGAGTCTAATGACAATATTAAAGAGATCAATGCACTTGTGATAATATTTTATGGTGCTGACCAACTGCATGCATAGTATATTCACTAATGAGATTACTGTGCTTTGTTTACAACAATAAATTTCTGCTTAATATTAGCAACCGGGAATTTGGTAGACAACCCTGAGTCAGGTGTGGCTCACTGTCAAGTGTGACAACATTAACACAGTGCACACTCTACAATCACGGTAATATTCTGTGGAAGCCACAGAATCGGCTTCACAAAGAACATAGAGTCTATCTAAAACTTGAAAGAGAAGTTGGATGTTATGAATAGATAAATGTGGAAAGATATTTTAAGCAGCAGAGATGACACTTGAAAAGGAAGGAAGCTAGAAATCGATTTTTTTTTCCATCAAAGCCTTTTCCTTAAAGAATGAGCATGTTGATCTTTGCCTAAAGTCCTATAGGATTAAAGCTACATCGATTCAAAATATACTTTTTTTTATTCTCCACCACCACTCTTCAGAATGCTTCTATCAGATACTTTGTTTTAAAATTAATTGTAGCACAAAATATATATTCCCCTCTGTTTTCAGACTTTCTTTTTGCATGCATGCCTCTCTCTGAAGGTGTCTGTTCTCCTTATCTTCTACAAGACGATAGACCACAGGTGTTACCCAATCCTTAGTATGAACTCGTATGTTTGAATAGCTACTATCTTTCTCCTGAGTCAGGACCACTGCACATATTTTGACCTATATCATGAAATGTCTTGCTCCCAATTACCCTACTGTGACAGTTAATTTTTTTTTTGTCAATTTGAAAGCTTTACCATGCTTAAATTGTTTGGTTCAACCTTAGAAGCCTTGAAGGTGTTGTCTAGATGTCTTTCTTTGAAGGAAAATAATAAAGGTTGAGCAGGAGAGGCAGAAGCAGAACTATCATATAGAACTATTGAGTTATAAAAAAAATCACACATAGCTCTTACTGTGGTGCAAGACACTAAATATATTGGATGAGCTAAAGTTTCTGTTTTCACTAATATTACTCTACATTTGTTGTGTGGACTGCATGATGTAATGTCTCATTATAAGGTACTCCAAAATGTAGTGCCTTCTGCCTAGACTAATTCTCTATGCAGCTGCAAGAACGATCCTTGTAAAAAGCTCAAATAATACTAAGAATAAAGCAAAAAATGAAGAAATTTAAGTAAATTTGAGCTGTCCCTCAGCACATAATTAAAAAGTAAACAAATACATAATATTCATATAAACTATAGATGCATATATGGAGTTCTAAAGTTCTATATATCTGACTATATAAAATAATAAAGCCAGTATCTGTCAAATAATTATTCCATATATAGTTAATACAGAACAAAAATAAGATTTAAGCAAAATTTACCTCATTTCCTTCTCCCAAACTTTAATAAAAGTTTGATATTTAGCTTTGGTCTCTTCATTTTTCAACACTTTCTTCCCTGTTATCACTATTAGATTAATGGTAGCTCAGTAGTTACTTAAATAATCCACACTATTTCATGCCTCTGGGTTTTTTCATTTGCATGCACATTTCTGTCTGGATTCTATGTGAAATGTTTGAAACGTTGTAATATTCTGCTGAAAAGCAGACTTGTACAGTAAGATTTCCTCAGCTACTCCTCGATCTGAAGAGTGTATCATCTTGATGCTACAGGCATTGCACAGGCCCATATCTACTACAGTATGAATTGTATTCTGTGCTGGCTACTTTTGTCCGTTACTTTAGAGTCAATATGAAACAAAATGAAAACAAAGATACATCCTATTTGTCTTTTATTCAAGTACTTAGCCGTATGTATTACACATAAAGTGAGTATTTTTTTTTTGATGAGCACATGAATAAATAATAGGTATCAAATGGTAAAAATGGTGTTTTTATGATTGGCAAAATTATGATTAAAATAGAATTTTAATTTACTATTTTTTTACAGTATAAGTTAGGAGTATATAAGAAGAACTAGGTTAAGCAAAATGATACTTAATGTAATATCTGTATTATATTAATTATAGCCACAAAGGGCTTTATATTTTCCTAAGAAAGAATAAAACCTGTTTCATATAATAAATTCAATGGATAATTTAGAAACTTTGAAATTCAGTGCATAATTATACAAACTTCTACTTTGCCCTATCTTTGACCCAAGAGTCATAAAAATAAAGAAAACCAAATTTTCTAACTCCAGGCAAAAATAAGTAACCTACTAATTACCATGACTCAATTATATCTATACATATGAAATTCTGATTGTAATAAAGAATATTGCATAGTCCTAATTATTCAAAAATATAGAAAATAGATTTGTGCAAAAATAATGTCTTTATAGCAGTCATAAATTAAGGCATAAAATCCAGGTTGTTGGCAATATCAACGTGTAAAAGGTTGGAATGTTAACATGTAAAATTTCACAGTTTTCAAAATGTGACTTGCTTTTAATTATGTGCATGTCTGTGTGGGGGTATGTGGGACAATCATACGTTGCTTTTAGATGTAGCTCTGTATAGTCAGAATATATGAAATAAACCTGTATGTCATTCCCATGATTTCAAAAATAAAATACTGTTAGATTAAGAATTTAAATTACTTCTACAACTATTTTTAAACCAATCAAAATTCTTTTACTGAGAGTTTCACGACTGCATTATTTAAGTTGAATATATACCTATATATGTTCAGCTACAATCAAATATCATGATACAGTTTTAGTTGGAGCACAACCATTCACTTGCACATGTTTTGTTGACAGAAAGTCTTTATTAAAATAAAAATATAATTGTCAGTAAAGTAAGAGCAGTGCATGATGATTAAGGAGAATGACATGATGAGGCCAGAGAAGAGTGCTTCACCCTTCAGAATGTGGCATCAGTTTTCTCTCTGACCTTTCCAACTACATGCTCTATAGAAATACGAAAGCAGTTTTCAATGTACTATATGGAATAACTCTGGGTTACTTCTAAGAATCTTGTCTCTGTAGAGAAGAACATATACTCATTACATTGCACATTGTCTGACATTTTGAAGTAGTCAAGGGATATTTTTAATTAATTATTTATTGAGGAAGGAGTATCACTGAAGTAAAATATGTCAGAGGGGAAAGAGAAAGGACAAAATCAATATTTGTGACATTATTTTTAACATGATTTCTAAATTAATGAGTAGGGCTACTACATTTTCTGTTTTGCCTTTGCATTATTAAAGTTCTTTGGTTATAATCTCTATGTAGCTGTGTGTATGTAGAGGCATCTCAAAGCCTCTCAAATATGTTTAATAAACAGACTTAAAATCAACTTGATGCAGCATAACTTTGAACAATTATATAACATAAATGCATACCATGTAGATGCCATAATTAGTTATTTCACTAATAAATAAGTCAAGCAACCTAAAATTAATTACGCCATTATTTATTTTGAGGAACTGGAAAACAAAGTATTTGTCTCCAACTCTCCTGACGAGTCAACAGAGCAGAATAATAAGGCAAAGTAAGGATCAATTTAGCAGTCATAGAAACAAATAAACAAGCACAAATAGCCAGTAGAATTTATTAACATGATGAATTTTTATTAAAGGTCAAAAAATATTTGGGGTAAACATTAAAACAAGTGAAATGCCACCACTCTTCCATTAGAATCAAATAACTAATACAAGGAGATATTTTATTTTTTCATTATTTTACCATCAACTTAAAAAGTAGACAAACTTAAGTTTTTATAAAATGTTAGCAATGGATGGCAGAAACATTAAACAAAAGGAACATTCGGTTGTTCATGAGCTGCCTGAGACCTCTTGCCTGATTAGGACAATGGATTTTCATTACTTTAGGTCTGTACTGTTAGGCGATAGGAAATACTGCCTGAGATATTGTACACTGTGCGACTTCCAATATACCAAGAGCAGAGTAGCTGTAAATTGTAGGAAATCTATTTTGAGACACCATGGGGGAAAGTTACAATAAGACTGATGAAGGTTAAATAACACATATATTTTGGGCAAAGCTACAAATCTATAGTAACTGGAACCAGTAAAAGTAGGTAATGACTGTTATTGTAAAACAAACAAAAGCTTGTTTGGAGTTGGCAAGGGTAAAGTGGTTTTGCACAGTGATGAAACCAGGGATGACTGAGAACTTCCTTTCTGTAGCATTTATTTTATCTGTCACCCATTTTACTCTGTGCCTAGTTTTCACTGTTTGTGTTTATCTACCTGTAAACTGCCTTCTGCTTCTTTAAAGAAAAAGACAACCCCTTAGGGGAACCAACGATACAATTTCCTAAGATAACGTGTGTGCCACTAATCTACATGCAGTAGTGACAAAGTATTTCAGTGATAACAGCTGTTTGTAGAAACTGTGATTAATGAGTTGAATAAAAGTTCACAGTGCAAGTAAATCTCTGAAGATGCCCTACCAAAGCAGAGGGCAAGACCACATTTGAGGAAAGGGCACATGAGGACAGAGTCATGCTATGCAGAAGGTGTTAATCACCACAGTGTTCATTGAACATTAGTGAAATTTGGGATTCCTTTCCTACTCTATTTGATGTCACTTGTGCATTCAGGATATGTCCTTCCTTTGGCATCCTTTGTGTCAATTTTCAAACATATTCTATTATGTTTATCATCAGAAGGTGCTTCTTCATGATTCTATCTCATTTTCCCCTTTATTAGTATATATTTATTATACAAAATTATCTGTTTTATACATGTGTTATATGTTTTCACCATCTATACATTTCTATTACATTGTTTTTCATGTCCCTCTTCTTTCCTAATAACCTTCCTCTTCCTGCTGTCATCACTCAAACACACACACACACACACACACACACACACACACTCACCTATATTGTACAAGTGAGAAAGATGTAACATTTTTTTCTCTGAGTTTCACTTGCAAATGGCACTGTATTTCAATCTTTAACTCCAAGGTGTTTTCTTAATTTATTGTGATATCTTTGTAAAGAACTTTAGAAGATAGTAGTGTCTTGTGTTGAGATAAAGTTAAAGTCTGGCCCAAAGTATAGACAAGTTTCATGCAGTCCACCTGATGGTGTTTTCCCAAGTTTGGAGCTCCTCATATGTAGAGATACCCCATGTATAAGTTCAAAGATGATTTCCCCATTGCACCCAAGGACAACAACAGTAAGTGGAACCCGGCATAATTTTGAAAGCAGGCTGCCTGTTGTTCTGTGAGTAATAAACTCTTCAATCTCTACCCTATAAACTCTGATATCTGGCAAAGTTTCTGAAACTGTGGAAGACTAGCTTTATAGGCTTCCCCTTGGTAATGGTGACCTTTCGGATTATTCATCCCAAGAGGAAAGTATAGAGAGATTATATTTATAACATTCAAATTCACTAATAGCAAAAATAATTGCCCTTGGAAAAATAAATTATCTCAGTTTCATAATGTCCCTTTGGAATAAGAAATTTCATCAAATATATACTTCTGATATATGTCATCAGAAGGAAGCCCCTTGGACCTGCCTAGGCTCAGTGACCTGGGCTCTGCTGACTCCCCATGGGAGACCTCGATTTGGGGGATGTAGGGATACAGGGTGGCTTGGGAAAGAGGGCTGGGTGGTGGGAGGAGGAGGAGGGGGGTCTGTGGATAGCATGAGGTGTAGATGTAACCAACCATCTTATTAAATAAGAAACACAGAAACAATGTAAAAGAGAAAGCCAAGAGGTCAGAGCTCAGAGCTAAAATCTCACCCTTCCTCCTCTGTGTCCCAGCTTCTCGAAAAAGAGCTATTTCCTGTGTGTAAGTCGATTTTCCAGTCATACTGCCTTCTCATTGGTTGTAAACCCAAACACGTGACTGCCTCGTCACTGTCTGAATGTACAGCCCCCTAGGTCTTAAAGGCATATGTCTCCAATGCTGGCTGTATCCCTGAACACACAGAGATCTATGGGATTAAAGGCGTGTGCCACCACCGCCACACTCTGTCTATGGCTCTAATAGCTCTGACCCCCGGGCAACTTTATTTATTAACATACAATCAAAATCACATTTCAGTACAATTAGAATACCACCACAATGAGGGGTGAGTAGAAATTTTCTTAATAAAGAAAAATAAAAATAAATAATAATAATAATAACAATAATAAAGAAGTAAGCCCCTACTAGCTTACATGCTAGCTGCGAATTCTGACATTGAGCATCATTCCTCATGCTCCATTTTGGAAAGTGACTCACTCTATAGCTCACAATTGCTTTGAACTCAGAATCTTGCATCAGCTCCCTGGGTGCTGGCATTCTATTTTTCTGTCATCACATAGCAGTTAGCAATTTATAATGGCTACAATTGAATAAGTCACTACTTTGTTTTTGATGAGATGATGCATGTCCAGCACTAAAAGGCAAACCTTGGGGGAAAAAAAAGATTTAACTATGGTCAAATTTAACAGAATGGTGTGAAACACTTTTGCTTCCAAAGTACTACTTAAAAGTATATTCCAGGCCTGATTTCGATCAACCAACACTGAAAATGACACACTGTTGACAGAATAATTTTCAAGTGTCAATTAATGGATTGCTCTTCAATATTGATGCCTTCTGTGCCTGCTACAGTCATGGTGAAAGGGCAGACATGGGTCTTTCTTCAGGAAATGGGGTCCATTTTCTGGACAGTAACTGTAATTCCTTTTGCAGGTACTGTACACAGTAAAATCTTGCTTCCCTGTAGTTTTTCAGGATGTGTAACTGAGATATCTTTATCCAATGATATATTGTCAGTATTAAAGAAATCTTAGTGTACAAAAATACTCAGAAGGACCCAATGACCACATCAATATCTCAGCATGATTTCTACTTTCTCAGTCTCATTTCCCATCTCCAGTCTGATTTCCCTGTCAAAGATATTGAGTGCAGTTTACAACTTAAAGACAATAGATCTCCTTGCAAAGTCTAGATTCAAAGTCCGATGAGAGGGAAAGCAGAAGTTTGCAACTTGTACATTATGCTTACTGGGACAGAATGATTGTCCTATTCACCTGTCATTCTTTTCTGTCTGTCCTGTGCATTTGCTCTGTGTTATGATAAATAATGGATACAATTGCTCTAAAAGTACATTCTTTGTGTTCATGGTCAACTTTCTTTATTTTATAGTTAAAGAACAAAATGATTGACCTTTAATTTATCTGTAGTATAATTTATGCTAAAGATGATTTATATTATTCTAAATACCACTGGCTGTGGTGGCTCATGCTAGTTGGATGTGCAGAAGTGGTGCCAGGGAGATCATGAGTTGAAGGCTAGGCTGAACTAAGTAAATAGATAAATATGTAAGATTACTGACTCATTTTTCTACAGTGAACTAAAGGGGAATTCTGTCACATAATTTCTAAATCTCCCAGAAATTACTTTTGGAAATTTTACAAATACAAACAACATATTTTGAATACACCCACCCTGACTCCCTTGCCTCTAACATCTCTTATAATCCCCACTCCTTTGTCTTCACAGCTTCAGAATTTCTAAATCTTTGAATGTTTATCATGAATATTTAAATTTGTTTCTCAACCCTAATATAGCCTTTTTTTTCCTACCAGAATGAGTTAAATGTCATATGTTGGATTTGATTTAAATTTACACCAAGTTCTTTCATCGAAAGTGCACATATCTATCTCTTGCCTCAGAGATGACTGGAGGCAATAGCTTTAAGTGCCTAGCTCAATATATCTACATTCATCTGCAGGTCCTCAGTGCCAGGGTTGTGTATATCACCATTCTGCATGCTTTAAATGTCCTCAGTGTAAAATATATGTCTCGTGAGACATGTACTTGGCATTAGTCTTGATCAATTTATTAACCTAACCTTGCAGTCTTTGCCTCTCAAGATTGGATGGAAAAATTATAGCCTATGGTCAAAAATTTAAGACTTGGGCTAGAGTAAGCAGATAATGAGTTTGTGTTATTTGAATAAAAACTGATGCTCCCTCAAGAAGAGAAGTTATTAGAAGAGTTTGCATTAGTTAGTGTTAAAATATTTTCTTTTGTTTATTCCTTATCTTTACTGTTCTTCACAGAGGACCCAATACAGTTTCTGTATTTAAAATTTCATATTATATCATGAGGTATAGCAAAACAAATACATAGTAATCAAAATTATCATAAAATAACATTTTAATATGTGAAATATTGCTATGAATATAAGAAAGCTTCACCTAAACTATACTAGGAATTAATATTTTCCCAGCCTTCTAGAAGTGTTTCTGATTCAGATAATCTTATCTAAATAAACTTTCAAGTTCTCTCTATATAGGGATATTAAATCAGAAACTTTAATTTGTGTGCGAAAGAACTAGAGTTCCTATTCATAATAGCAATAAAAGGAATAGATAATGTTTAAATTTACTTGCCCGTTCATTTTAAAATTCAGTACTGTGCATGAAATTCTGGCTCAAAAAATTACATAAAATGTACTTATGCCTATAAAATGTTACTATCATCTCGTCTATTAATGCTGCCAAATATTAATGCATTTTACCTTTACCAAGTTTACTCTCATAAATCCCTTCCTTAAATTAATTCCACAGCATTGAATTCACTATAAATACACAACACTGTATCTTTCTGTAAATCTATCTAAAGCAAAGTGTCATTTGCTGCAGTTTTACATGTTAAACTGTTGTAAAACATGAGTAATTAGCAACTATTTTCAGACTATACACTGGAATTATGTATTGCTTAAATATACCAATATTTCAAGTAATATTTTAATTGTTGTAAGACATAATTAAACTTGTATGATACAAAACAACTCCATAGACCTGTACCTAGAACCATGATCAGAATTTATATAAACCCAAGTAAACAGTTATCAAAATAAATTATCAGTTATACTTGGAACACATATCAGTATCTCAAGGGAATGGCAATTATTGTTTTGTTTAGCTTTGTACTGATAATATCATACCAGTATATTTGTTTTAGTAATTTATTTTCATTTAAAAACTTTAAATATGTCATAGTGAGTGATTTTTCTTTTCTTTTTTCTTCTCTCTCTCTCTCTCTCTCTCTCTCTCTCTCTCTCTCTCTCTCTCTCTCTCTCTCTCTCCCTCTATGTGATTCCAGGAGCACTTCATACATTTTGGGCAAACTATTCTCAGTGATTTCCATGATGTAAAAATTCCTTAGTAATATACTGAATCAGGCTTCATTACATATGTAACTTTTAAAGATTTTTTTTAAAGAACTATCATTTTACTAAAAACAAAAACAAAAACAAAAAAAAAAAAAAAAAAAAAAAAACACAGCTGAGCAGTTGTGGCACATGCCTTTAATCCCAGCACTTGGGAGGCCAAAGCAGGTGGATCCCTGAGTTCAAGGCCAGCCTGGTCTATAGAGTAAGTTCCAGGACATCCAGGGCTACACGAAGATAAACAAACAACAACAAATAAAGAAAATTATTATTAACATTTACATTTATTATTAACATTTTTCTTATGTCTGACTACAATAAGTCCTCATTATTTCAGAACAATGCTAGATAGGTCAAACAAAGTTACATATTGCATCTAAATTTGATGTCCCATAGTAACAGAGCACTGAGGTATATAAATTATAGCATGCATAACTTAATGGTAAAGAACTTAATCTACAGTTACAAGGAGAGATATTGATCTCATTAACTGTTATCTTAAACAGAGAAAATAAATTCCATATGGGATATTCCTACAATAAAACCTAGTAAATTTGAGCTACATTTCACATGTACAATTCAATGTTAAAAAACCGACATATTGTACATTAACTTCTTATGAAAATGAAAGATTATCTAGAATTGATCATTTGTTACATTACTATCTGCTATTGATGTGATAACACATAGATTTCTCAAGGGCCAAGCCTGCCAGAAAATCAGTTCAGAGAAGCTTCTTCCTGCAGCAGATGGGAACAAATACAGAAACACACAGCAAGACATTAGGGAGAGAGACAGAGACCTTGGAGTATATAGCTCTAAATGAGATGTCTCCATCAATTCTGTCCCATCAGAGCTCAGGGAACCCTGCAGAAGAGGGGGCAGAAGAGGCTCCCCCTCTGAAGGAACAGAGGACACCAGCAGAATAAAAACCTTTAAAACAACTGAGCGAAGCTCATATGAATTCACAAAGACTGAACAGCAAGCACAGGGCCTACATGGATCTGCACCAGGTCATCTGTTTTATCTATAGCTTTCAGATTAGTACTCTTATGGGATGCCTGAAGGTGTAATGGAGTGAATCTCTGATTCTTCTGCCTGCTCTTGAGGTTCTTCTATTTTTCTGTTGGCTTGTCTTATTCATGATTACAATAACCTGGAAAAGACACAAACTGTACCCTGCAGGGAACCAATCAGAATAGAGACAAGTACTAAATGCTCTAGAACATAAAGGATAGTTTACATAATCTGTATATAAGTTACCAGTTTCCTTGCAGCAACATGGGTACCAATCCCTGTCTGACAAGACTTCTGTTACCTCACCGCTGCCCAATCAGGAGTTCAACCTCCTCTGAATCTGTAATTTCCTCCTACAACTCCATCCTTTACTCCCTAAAAACCCTGCCAAAACTGAGCTCAGTGTACTTCCTGGTCCAACCACTGTGTCAGAACAGACAGGAAGCCCAAGCTTGAGTTTGCAATTAGGGCTCTTTGCTTGTGCATATGAACTGGTGGTCTCTCGGGGGCTCATGATGCAGGCATAACAGATTCATTTTGGCTTATTGTATTTTATTTTGTTATGTTTCATTTTCTCCTAGATGCCTGTTCTTCTCTAATGAGAGACAGAGTAGATCTAAATGGGAGAGGAGGTAGGGAGGAACTGGGAGGAATAAAAAGAGGGGAAACTGTATTCAGATTATATTGTAAGAGAAAAGAATCTTTGTTTAATAAAAGGGGAAAAGAAAAACAAAGAAAAATTGCATTTGACCAAAAAATATTTCAATAAAGGATCAATTCTTAGACCACAAAATAAACCACTTAGATTTCTAATCATTGTGTTTAATAATCACTTGAATTGGAAAATAAATAGATCCAATTCTAAACTATTGTTAGCTACAATTAAATATCAAAAAACTGGAAATTAAATTTGCACCATTATAAATATATGCATGACAGTATAAGAGGAAACAGACAAAATATTATTTGTCAGCAAAATTATGAGCTATTATTTTTATGTTTTTCTTACATTTTTAAATTTTGCTTTATGTTTATGAGTGTGTGCCTGGTGCCCAAGGTGGTCTGGCATCAAATTTCTTACTGGAGTTACAGGAGGTTGTGAACCACACTGTATAGGGTCTAGAGACTGAATCCTGATCCTCCACAAGAACAATAATGGCTCTTAAGTCTTGATATATCCTTCTAGCTACAAAACTAAAAAACTATTAATGAATATATTTTACAAAGAAAAAATACTTAAAATCATTGAACTAATAATATTTCCCACAAAAATATGAAAATAAAGTATAACCTCAAAGCTGAAGAATACTTAATTAAAGGTTAAATATTATTTCCTAATAATAAAAACCAAATATATAATATAGACATCAAAACCAAAAACTATTATTTTGAAAATATTTTAAGCTGGAAATATCTCAAATATAGATATGTTAGATGTATTTTATTGATGGACATAACAATTAAACAATTTCAGTTATAAATTTATATATGTCTACCCCCTAAAATGAACATATTTTCACCTGTAAGCTTTGATGAAAATCTTCTCAGGAGGTTCTTAATCACACTTCAATTATTAATAATTGCCCATTGACTATAGAATAAATCAAACAATTCCACATTTATGTCATTGAAACTATTTTGGAAAATGAAATAATAACACACAAGTATAAAAAGAACTTGTATCAATCTTTTGGAAGAATTTTGAGCAAATAAGCCACACCCAGGAAAATATACTGTTTTCGGAAGTTCATATACCACTCAGAACTAATTTATCTTACAAGAAGCAGAATAGTGATAAACTTTGATCTTTTTGTGATGAAAATGTGACTGTAAGATAGACTCACGTTACTGTTGAAAGACTCCTGACATTGCTCTCTGTTCTAAATGCTGTTTAAAGTGGCCTATTTTATTTAAAAAACTATAATAATATGACAAGTACATTATTCTGTAAATATTTTATTAGTAGGTTCATTAGCCAGGAAACATGTTGTCACATGCACTATAGTTTTCTTCACTTAAACATGTTTCTGCATGTATCCCACTGCGAATCAATGGGCTGTTGAAATTCATAATGTTACAATGTCTAAATATGCCTGCATTTTTGAATTACATATATTGGTTTTAGAATAAAATGATGCAGGATATTTAACCAGTATAATTGCAGAAATACAGCCATGACTCCATGTGTAGATTACAGTTCTTCATTAGACAGACTTTAGGAAAGTCTCTTTGGAATTAAATGGGTGTAGTATGTGGTTTGCATTAGACCAAACTGTGTGTGAAAGAGGAAAAGATAACTACAGAAACTGTTAAGGAGGCACCAGTGAAATGGTCATTTTAGGACATATAGTTCTGTCAGCAGTAAGAAATGAATGAATTCTACAAATATAACTGTGATCTCTCTTTAAAGCAAACAAAACGCACAGTGACCCCTTGTCTTATGACTGTTTAGCCCCTGAGCCATAAGCTAAAAAGTTGATTACATTATCCTACTTCAGAACTTGGTGAGCCATGCGCTTGATTTGGCTGGGCTCGGTCTTCATTGCACTAGCAGAAGCTTGACTCATAGCCAGTTAAATCACCTTCTAAAGCACATTTGAAGTGCCACACAATGGGAAGATACAGCATGATCCTTACAGATTAGTAAAGTCATCAAATCAAAGATTTTAATGTATAGAGCTCTGATGAAGTAAGAGGGCAAATCCATGGGAAACAGAGAACATAGTGTAATTCTCTTTGCCGTTAATCTGAATTACCCCTTTGGAATTTTATGTGTGTGCAGTTGTGGCATCTTCAAGACTAGATATTCTCTTGAGGTAACCTAATCTTAGCAAAGGACAGAGAAAGAGCTCCGGTACTCTGTAAATAGAGGATATAGCTTTATATAGTTTGGATATATGTTGTTTCCCAAAAGGACTGTGTCTGAGACCTGCCATTCAAGTTTTCCCTCCTTTTAGAAAGATGACTATACCATGAGATGATCTAAAGTCTCTGCCTTGATCAGTGGGTTAATCTACTGACAGCATCCTTGGGAGATGATTGGAATCATGCAGTGTGGCATCATTAGAAGATATAGATCACAAAGGGAAAGTCTTTCAAGAATGCTTCTCATTGGTACCCTTCTTTTATGCTTTTTTTTTTTCACTCCTGGCTTCCATGATGTGACCAACCTCACACATGTGCTTCTACCATGATGCTCTCTGCCCCAATGAAGCCCAGAAACAGTGGAGCCAGCCAAAAATAAAGTGAAGCCTCTAAAACTATGACCAAATCAAACTAATACACTGAAATTGGGCTCTGAATTGATTATGAGCAATACAGGTGATAAAACTAGTCACCATCATGGTAAGAGTAGATAATTCTGACTAAGAAATACACATGCAGTACTATATGTGTGTGTGTGTGTGTGTACATACATATATGAATTTTATTCACTCACAAAAAGGTTATATTATTTGTAGATAAATTGATAGAATAGGAGATTATCCTGTTAAAGAAAAATACAACATATGAAAGCAAATATCATGTTTTCTACATTTAAAGCGATGCCATGAAAGTAAAACAGGGACTCTTTGTGAAGAAAAAACTACCAGTGAGAAGTGAGAGATGAGACATTTGAGGATAATGAGAAATGAATCATCATGAGATGTTTAAGTACCAGGAACAGATATTGGTTTCTTGTGTCATTTAATAAGAACTTTTGCATCCCATTGCAATGGTTAACAGATGTGTTTATCTATCCTCATCTCAGGGGTGTGTGAAAGCTCAGCATCAGATCACTCAGAACTAAAGCCTTCAGGTAAATTTCCAAGAGCAGGAGACAAAGGCAGCAGGTTGGGATAACTCAAATGAACAGGGATGGCTAAAGGTGAGAGCAAAGGCTGGAAGAGAACAAAGGTTCTGTAACAGAGCCTGATTACAGATTTCCTCTCCCAAAAATAAAAGTCCACAAGCATCAGAACGCAGCGGCTTCTTGAACCTGCATAGAGAAATAAGTAGGATGGTCTCAGGAAACAGAGAAACTCTTCTGCTTAAATGTTGCAATCTGGAATTCTTGATTACCATTGCCCACTGCACTGCCGTTTAAGTCTATTCTGCCTGTGAATGAGAACTGCAAGAGTACTAAGATGTGCCCCTTAAGAGAGAGGCAGAATTTGTCCTATAAACACCTCTGGCAGAGGAACTTAAGTTATCTATGTTTAGAAATAGGTATGAAATGATAGAAAAGTAAAATTTCTCGTATGCCTAGGGCAGAATATAGTCAGCACCACTTGGACTACCTTGACCTCCAGACATCCTACTCTGCCATAGAGACAAGTGGGTAGGGATGCTGTCTTCTTTCATAATTACATTTTAAGGGGATAGGGTCAGATCCCTTCAGAAGGCCTATGATTGCAATGTTGCTAAAAATCTAATTAGAAGGTTTGGATCTCAAAGGGACAGAGGAAGAAATGACACTTATTGCATTTTCTGAGGTAAATGTGTGGCAAAGCAAGAGAGAGACTTCAGTGGTAGGCCATGAGGATTCTGTCATGACTGGAAGTAGGCATCTAAGGGCGGAAAAAATGACAGACCAATATAACAAGCGACAGAAATGTTAAGCCTTCTCTGATATCTTCCTTGTTGATTTCTCTGTCCACCCCACAATAAATATCATGTGACATACCCTTATGGGCTTCTCCTCAGGAACGCTAATACATCATGACTGGCATCCATCTTGTGAAACTGTGGAGGCTCTTACAAGTATGTCTGGCATGCAGTTGTGGGAACATCCTAGCATGATGCAGCAGGCAAGCATCTGTCTGAAGGAAAATGACATTGTTCTGTGATGCCACAGATGATGTAATCTGACATTAGCTTGGTGAGCACAGGACACTGGATTTCAGCTGTCTGTGGGTCTCTGCCGAGGAGTCCTTTGCTAGGTCACAATCACTTTAAATCAGCTGCCATCATCATCACTCTGTCTGCTCTATGCTACTGTCATAATTCGTCAGTTGTGTCATTGGGCTTTTCTGTGTGGCACTGCCAGACCACAAATAATGACACATAGACTTATTAATTCTTAAACTTTGGCCTTTAGCTTAGTCTTCTTCCCACCTAGCTCTTGTAAACTCAAATTAACTTGTTTCTATTAGTCCATGTTCTACCACATGGCTTCTTACCTCTCTCCCATTCTGTGTGTCTGACTTTTTCTGCATCTTGCTGACATCTCTCTGCCTCTCTTCTTCCCAGAGTTTCCCTCTCTCTCTCTGGAAATCCTGCTGATTCTCTTCTGCCTACCTATTGGCTATTCAGTGCTTTATTACACCTATCAGAAGGTGCCTGAGGCAGAGACACCTCTTTACAGTATACAAAAAGATGATCCCACAACATAGTTGCAGTAGTTTTAGCCTCTTCATTTTAGCCTTCTTCTTTCTCTTCACATTCTGTAACACACATATGTATACCTACACACACACACACACACACACACACACATACACCCCTTAGACAATCTTTTTATGCATCATGGAACGAAACCTATTAGCTTTCTGACTCAAAATACATACTTTTGAATGTTACAGACTCATATGCCTGTATAATGTCTATGTGACATAAAATATAAATTAAAATATTATATGAATTTATAATAAAATAAAATAAATATATAAATATAAATATATATATAAATATATATAAATAAAATAAATAATAAAATAAAATATTATATGAATTTATACTTTGTGGATTACATATTATCACATAATATTTGCATGCAATATTATAATATCTCAATATACCTTTTATTTTATTTTATTTTTAGAGATTTCATTTGGGTTTCATGTTTAGCAATTTCACATGGTTTTACTGGTGATTTATAATAACTGCTAAAACCTGTAGTCAATCATTGATGCTCTTTCAATTATTTGAATATATTGGGCATAAATAATTAATTTTTTCAGTTCTCATTTTAATATTTTTCATTACTCAGACTGCAACTTACCCTTCAGCCCATACACAGAAGAAAATGAATTTTGACATACATTTTCTCCCTTTCACTCTGTTTTGTGGTGGTAGGAGAAATGCCATGGGAGATCACATAATTTAGGATCAGTAGCATGTTAGGAATGAGCTAAGATTCTTCTATAAACCACTCATTTCAACCTCCCAAATACATTGATTGGCTCTGCTATCAATATTGGCAAACAGATGAAAACTTAATCCAAAACAAATAAAGCAAAAAAAAAAAAAAAAAAACTCACTAATGTTTCCAGTTAGAAAACTGAAAAGTGAGGAATTAAGCTCAGGCCCATTTGACTTCAAAGGCCATAGCTTTTTGCTCTACAACTTATCTCCTTCTCCATTACAGTATTAAAGTCATCAACCAATGAATGCACATGAACTTAGTCATATATATTATCCTGACATGTTTATATATTTTATTAGCATTAAAAAGAAGCTAATGGTTATTGCCATATTACTCAGATATATGCTGCATTGCCTTAATGGTTATTGCAATATTAATAAGATATGCAGAGGATTTCTGTAGTGGTGATTGCCATGTTAAGAAGATGTATGTGGAAGTTTATAGCCTACAATAATAATAAATATGCTAAAGCAAAATACTGTCATGATGCATATTCTAAGAGCAACATTGCTTAAATGGTTATGGACTACAAAAGTAATTTTAGAAAAGTTTTAATGCTTATTAATTTGAAATTAAAAGGATAGAATGAAGATGCACTTGGATGATCTTTCTCTCTCTGGGCTCACCCTGACTGAGTCTGTTCATGAGAATATGCTTCTTCAGAAATTCATTTAAAATATTCTTTTTTAAATTATGATATAATTACATTATCTCATTCCTTTCTTCCTTCTAACCTCTTCTATGTATTCCCACCTTGACCTCTCTCAATTTCATGGTTTCATTTTAATTGCTATCAAACAAACACACACACACACACACACACACACAAGCACACATACATGCAAAACCTGCTCAGTCCACCATATAACACTCCATATATATTTATGATTTCAAGACTGAATAACCAATTTGGAGGTTTATGGGTAGCAGAAGAAGCCTTGAGTGAATGTATTAAGGAGTGAGTAAAGTCCAATGTGAAGATATATTGTAGATATGAGCACAGGCATGTCAAGGGCCTCAATATCTCAAACCAAAAGAAGTGGCAAAACCTGCCCTTAGTGGAGCTCTGAGTCATGGCAAAGTCTTCCTCTGGCTCCAAGTATAAGTGTTTATGAATGACTATGTATGAAGAAACTATCAACCACAGCTTCTTTGTTCAGGATGACTGCAACCTGAGACTGCTCCCTTACAGAGACCTTGTGCCTGGATTATCTAAACTCACCTCCTTGTTTGGCTGCATACCAGGAACTCACATCCTCTTTTTTCAGTATACAATAAGCCCTCTTTTCAATCCAGATGTATAAAACCAGCACATAGATTTTTCTGAGTTATTGCTGACGTAGTAGCTGGTCCAACTCCATCAAAGTGCACATGGCCCACACACCCAGCTTTCCTGTGTGTGTGTCTGTCCTTTCTCAATCCCTATCTATATCCGTTTAGGTCAATCCCTGAAGCCATGCAGAGTACTTCCAAGGATCTTCCCTGGGGAAGACTATTTAATTCTTCTACTTAGGATTTTTTGGTTACCTACAGTTCTATGTCTAGGATTGAGATCTCCTCAGCTTTCTCTCTTCTATGTTAGCATTTATATCGCTGTCATTATTTAGGACTGATTTTAGACAACTATGTTGATGAAACTTCATAGTGTAACTTCTTTGAGATTTCTAGGAGACACAATCTCACAGCTAACTTCTTGTTCCTCTGACTCTTATAGTCTTTCCACCAACTCTTCCACAAGTATCTCTGAGCCTTAAGTGATGGACTGTGTTGCATATCTATCAACTGAGACTGGGCACCACACAATCTTTTGTTCTCTCCAGGTTGATTTAAGCATGATTTCCTATAATGTTCTCCTTTTCCTGTGAAGTGACATTTCTTTGATGTGGGGTGAAGCTATGTTTATCTATGGGTATATCTTAGCTGTGATTCTTACTGCTGCAACAACACATCATAAACAAAATGCAAGTTGGGGAAAAATAGTTTATTTGACTTACACTTCAATATTGCTGTTATCACTGAAGGAAGTCAGGATAGGAACTCAAATAGGGCAGGATCTGGGAGACAGGAGCTGATGCAGAGGTCATGGAGGGCTGATACTTACTTGCTTGATTCCTTTGGCTTACTCAGCATGCTTTTTTATACAACCCAAGACCAGGAACCCAGAGATGGCACCACCCACAAATGGGCTGGCCCCTCCCTCACCGACCACTAATTGAGAAAATGCCTTTCAGCTGGATCTCATGGAGCCATTTCCTCAACTGAGGCTCCTTTTCTAATGACTCTAGCTTGTGTCAACTTGACACACAAAAAAGCAACGAGTACAGGATATAAGGATTAATATTTTACAATTCAGTTAGGGGTTAGGCTGGCTTAGTAGAGTTGCAGTTGTATATTCCTCTCCAAGGTCCATGATTTCTCCAGCTCTTGGTATTTGGCTAGGTTTCCAGTACCAGCCACAATTACTCTCTTGTGAGGGCCTTATGTATTATTAGAGAGCTGTTGGTTTCTGAGAAGGTATGTATGCTACAACTGCACCATTAGGGTTATTGTACTGTACTGGCTACTGTAGTGATCCATTGGCATCTTATTTGGGTAGAACTATTAGCTGCTTTTGTCCCTTGGAGACTTGCTTGGCACCGTCTGGTACCATGAAAGGTAATCTTTAGGGAGGAGGCTTTCAGGTCAGATCAGTCCAGGTCATCTGGGCCCTGTGTCCAAAGTGAATGCTGTTTTCAGCAATAAGGTCTTACTTCCCATGCCTGGTATGCAACTAAAGACAACAGCAAAAGCCTATAATATTTTTAGAGTCTTTTCAACAATCCTGACCAACAACTCAAAAGTGGGTTTCTCATGCATGATACTCTATGGCTCTTGGAGGAAGCATTGTCAGCTCAGATGGGTGTGGGAGCCCACAATGATTCCAGCTTGTGACTTGTTTCCAGCTTGACTGAAGGTCAGAGAGTCCTAGTTTGTTTTGCTCTACAAGACTGTATATAATGGGATGTTTGGCCAAAGGCATGGTTACCAGGTGTCTTGAGAATTAAGGAGATGCTTACATTTGTTTGTATCTTGAACCATGGTGTCCTTGATATGGGAAGGTCTTTTGCAGCACTTTCTTTGGATGTAAAAAGGCTGTGAGAAATAAACTCTGGGCTGCTATGGTATTGACTCAGAGTCCTCTCAAAACTATCCTGTGTCTCTGTCTTTTTCTTTCATATCTACATCTCTGTTTTTCCTATTATTTCTCAATCCTCACTCCCATATTCAAAACTGTTGGACAGGTCAGGCATAGCTGGGCTTATGGGAAAATTTCATCAACAATACATGTCAATGTATACAGAGACTTACATATATTATGTATAATTTTAGGTAAATAATTAATGTAATTGTTTATGACTTTTTCAACCACCTTTCTGTTATTTTACCTTCCTCTCTCCTTCTTCTGTATTTATCTTCCTCAACTGTGTTTCATTAAAGTCATGTTGTTTTCCACATCCCCATCCCTACCCCCTGCAAATCACTTACACCCTCCTAATCCCCTGTCAGTTGTCCCTTCCCTAACATCCCTTTTAGTTTTCTTGTTGCTGAAGTTGCTCCTACTTCTCTACTCACATTTGAAGACTTTGAACTAGGAACTACGGTAATGAGGGAACACACAATGTTTGATTTTTAGTCTGGGTCATCTTTAACGCCAAATAATATTTCATAGTGTATATGTACCACAGGACAGTATTTCTTAGATAAAGGAAATCTGAATTCTTTTTATTTCCTAACTATTATAAATAGAGTAGTGAAGAATACAATTGAGTAAGTATCCATGGAGAAGGATGTCATGTCATTTGGACATAATCTAAGGAGCAGAATAGCTGGGTCATATGGCAGATTTATTTCTAGCTTTTTGAGGGTTCTCCACACTGATTTGCAGAGTGGCTGGACCAGTTTGCAATGCTTCGAACAGTGAATGAGGGTTCTCTTTTTTCCACATCCTCTCTACTATTTGTTGCCAATTGATTGTTGATTCAAGCCATTCAGAAGGGGATAGGATGAAATCTGTGTTGTTTTAACTTGTATTCTACTTGCTAAGAATGATGAACACCTTTTGAGGTATTTTTTAGCCCCTTTACATTTCTTCTATCAAGAACTCTGCTTATACACATAAAATACTTTCTTTTAATTGGTTATTGAGTAAATAAATGTGTTTTGTTTACATGGACATGGTTGCATCAATAACTCAATGCCTCAAACTTATAAGAATGGCATAGCCTTATTCCAGAGAGGTTCTGAGGGATGTAAAATCCTTCCTCTGGTGTAATATATGTGAATGATTTGACCAGTCTTAGCAGCAACTAGCAACTTCGGCTTCCTCCTCCCAGATGACTGTAATCTTTTACTGCTGGCCTACAGAGACCTCCTACTGAGATTAGCTAAGTCTTATTGTTGTGCTGCACATAATAAATGCACTGAGGTTCCTGGTTGTTTGGGGAGACAGTGCTGTGTAGCTAGTGTTTTCCTGCCTTGCCCACAGTCAGGACAAATCTTTGTCACCCACGAGTCCCACAGCTGCTCAGACCCAACCAAGTAAACACAGAGACTTATATTGCTTACAAACTGTATGGCCGTGGCAGACTTCTTGCTAACTGTTCTTATATCTTAAATTAATACATTTCCACAAATCTATACCTTGCCACATGGCTTGTGACTTACCGGCATCTTTTCATGCTGCTTGTCAGGGTGGTGGCTGGCAGTGACTCCTTCTACCTTCCTGTTCTTTTATTTCTCCTTTCTGTTAATCCTGCCTATACTTCCTGCCTAGCCACAGCCAATCAGGCTTTATTTATTGACCAATCAGAGCAACACATTTGCCATACAGACCATCCCACAGCACAGCCAAGTGCAGACCATCTCAGACACCTGCACTCAGGCCCATGGTCCTAATCATCCGCTATGCGGACATGCTGGGTAAAGCCACGAGGAACACAAGAACAGGCTCCCACAGGACATACAGAACATCCCACAGCAGTGCTGCTCCATTATACTGAGCACAGCCCAACTCTTCTGTGCTTTTCTGTACAAGTGTCTCTTTGTCGGCTATTTTTCTGTTTTCATTCCCTCACTGCCCCAGTCAGGTCTCTAGGACCGACCTATGCAGGTTGTAGTGAGTGATGCCCAATGGCATCATAGCATCCATAGCACCTGGACTATGAGAAACTCACATTTGTCAGACAATGGAAACTTCCAGGGAGAAGAACTGTGCTGTGTTCTTCCTCTCATCGGGGCTTGGTGGAGAACGGGTAAGGGAGACAGAATCACAACATGTTTCCAACAATGAGGTGCAGATCTGGTTTAATGTGTATGTCAATGGCATATGTGCAAACATTACCCAATCAGCTAAGGTCATATCGAGTTACTGTCCAATGAGCCCAAATGGCACATAGCCCGAGTTATGTGAAGTGTACAGGAGGGGATGGTATTGCTAGGCAGTGTCTCTGTAGATAAAGGGCAGCAAGTTGGCAATGCCCTGGACTTTGGCACCAAACTAGAGGATTTCCAGTTAGTTGGGTCTCCATTAAGACTCATCTAGTGTCCCAGAGACTCAGGCCTGCTCCAACAGCCTCAGGAGGTGTTGGTACTTCTCAAGTTCCCTATCTTTTAGTAACACTGTTAGAATTCCTAGCCACTACCCCAGCTACATGACTGAACATGTGCTGTCCAGTAGCCAAGCAAGAGGCTTAGTCATCCCAGGGCCTTACGTCCTACTTAATCCATGGGCTGCATGATCAGGTTATTTGCACACAGTGTGATCACGCAATCTATGTGCATGTGTGGGGTAGCTATGTAAGCCCATATGTGCATGGCAGGGTGAACCTGTAAAAAGTGAGTTCCATCTATCCCTCCCCTTTCTTCCTACATGATCTTTTCATAGGCCTAAGCAGCCCCTTCTAATAAACTCCTGTAGTGGGTTTTGTCGTACAAAATGTCTTTTCTGCATGGTAAACAGTGCCTTTTAATGAATAACATTGAGCCTCTTAACAAATAACAGACACCATCTGAACAGAGACTAGCCCCTTAAAGTACTCTAGTTAAAGGTAAACTGAAAAATAAAAAAAAAAAAAGAAATGTGGGGGGTACAATTCTAAGTGTCAGGTGTAACCTATGGGACAAACAGTGTCTTTCTTACTTTTTTATTCCTGTGACAAAATACAATGACCAAGGCAAAAACATTGTTTAATTGGGATTACAGATTCAGAGGTTTAGAGTCCCTGATGGTGAAGCAAAGGCACGGTGACAGGAACAGCTTGCATTAACTACAAGCAGTAGGCAGAACTAACATGGAATGGTATGAGTCTTTTTGAAATCTCAAAGCACCCTCCCTCCCCCCACCCCACCCCTCCCCATCCCCTCCACCAGTGACATAAATCCTCCAGTAAGCCCACACCTCCTAATCTCCCAAATAGCTGCCATCTGGGGTAATACGTTTTCTGCCCCGTTTCTCCACCTACTAAATAAGCCAATCAAGCCAAATTGGAAAAGTATAACTGTAGGTTTAATGAGCAAAGCAACTCCTGGGCCAGTTCACCAGTCCCAGAGATTGAGGTCAAAGAAGCTGGGCACTCAGTCTAGAGCAGAAAAATTTTATAGATTTTAGGCAAAGGGATGATGGTATGTCTGCCACAAGCTGAATTAGTGCCCAAGTGTGGTCAAAAGCTGAGCGTGTAGGGGGTGGGGGTGGGGAGGGAACTCGGGACTTGAGTGGCTGGCAGCACCGGAGGAAGAAGTTGCAATAGTTGCTGAGAATGCAGAACTGAACTTTTTGTTGCGTTTTCCTTTGTCTGGAGACTTTCTGAGTGGTTGGAGTTTGGAGAGAGAGGAAATGTGGTTCCCAGGACCTTGCAGAGCAAGCTGGAGGCTGGGACATGAGGGACAAGTGCTCAAAAGCCTAAGACTCATGGGAAATGTCTCATGCAAACCATGACAAGTAGAGTGTAGGATAGGTAGCTATATGCTAGTGCTCTACACTTTGAAGGAGATTTTGAGGAACCAATGAAGTGAACAGCTACTGTTATAATTTATTTAAAAACAGAAGGCGACCTTAGTGGGTTGGAGCTAAGGGGCCCCAGAAAGCCACGTGGAGGTTTTACTGTGGAGATGAGAGCTGAGGAGAGAAGAACAGGAAGAAGAGAAGGGGCAGAGAAAGGAGCACAGACTGGTCCCTGGGGACCCTGGGGACCCTGGGCACCCTGGGGACCCTGGGGACAAGACTAGCTGAAAAAAAAGAGACTGGAGGTGGGCAAGGCTCACCTTTTATAAGGGAAAGTACCCTAAGGACAGGCCAGTATAGATGCCTGAGTACTTAGAGCTACACTGGTTCTTAGACCATGATCAGGGAATAGACATATCCTTGGTTTCCAGAAGAAGGGAAATAAGTGTGACTGCTTAAAGGATTGAGGAATCAATTCACGATCAAGGGACTCATATGTATTCCAATTGTGACATGATTCCTTAGACCCTACAGAAAGGGCAGTGCTGTGGGATGTTCTAAGATGCCGGTAAGCCACAAGCCAGGTGGCAAGGTATAGATTTATGGAAATGGATTAATTTAAGCTATAAGAACAGTTAGCAAGAAGCCTGCCATGGCCATACAGTTTGTAAGCAATATAAGTCTATGTGTTTACTTGGTTGGGTCTGAGCGGCCGTGGGACTGGCAGGTAACAAAGATTTGTCCTGACTGTGGGCAAGGCAGGAAAACTCTAGCTACAGGGCAGGCTCTGTAAAATTGAATCCTGGAAATGATCCTTAGGACTAAGAGGAGGCAGTCAATCAATTACACTATTCTTTGCAGGTCTACCAAATAATTATCACAGCTGTCTTACGAGCATGGGGAGATATGCCCAACAACAGAGAAAAAACAAACAACAAATGAACAAAAACCAAGAAACTCATATCTATCTGAGCTTCCCCAGGGCTGGTAAGAATTGTACCCAGATTTTATGGCCTGTCTCCTCCCAACTTTTGTTCATGAAGGTGAACACCTAGACAGATAACTCCCTTGGGTGGAGACTCCAAGCCACTTAAAGGCAGCTAGACACCATCTCAGGGAACAATTTCCTGCCTTTGTTCTTAGTAAGTAACTGAGCAGGCTGTTAGTTGTAGCATGGCTTTTTTATTGAAAAGAAAATACTTTTTTATCATATAGTATGTTCTGATTACAGTTTCACCTCCCTCAGACTTCAGCGAGTACCTTCCCACATTTCCACACACATAAATCCACACTCTTTCTTTCTCATTAGAATGCTAACAAGCATCTGAAAAAAAAAACTAAGATAAAATAAAAACAAACCAAAAAAAAAAAAAAGTCAGACTAGGACAAAATAACAGGGGGAGAAAAAAGAATCAAAGAAAAAGCACAAGAAACACAACACCCAAGATGCTGAGACACACATATTTGCACATACAGGCAATCAATAAAAATAGTTAGAAATCATAATACAGAAACAAAAGATTCTGTAAAATTAAAAGAAAGGAAGGAAGGAAGGAAGGAAGGAAGGAAGGAAGGAAGGAAGGAAGAAGGAAAGAAAGAAAGGAGGAAATAAAGGAAAGACAAAACACTGTAGGACATACAACCTCAAAAAATACTAATGTGTAGTGGGTAGCCATTCCAGCTTGGATCTGGAAGCTCCAACCCCCATTGAGACTCTGGCAACTGTCACGAGGCGGGGCGAGGGGAGGTGCTGGAAACCTGAGAGCTGGATGGGCAAGCGCTCGCTCTGGGCGCGCTCTCTGCGCCTGGACCCTGGATAGTGGAGATTGATTGTGCAGAGCTCCAGAGAACACTGCTGGATTGCGATACACTTTCCCCAGACCCCCGCGACCTATCCATTCCTTCATTTGTAAGTCATCCACTAAATAAATCTTCCTTTTAACTACGTGGAGTGGCCTTTATAATTTTCCCCAATACTAGTGATTTCATTTCATTTTGGCCATCTCCTTCTGGACTTTGGACTTGCCCTTAGTGTGGCTTATATATCTGTTGCATGAATCTTAAAAGTTCTTATTAATAAAATCAAACCTGAGGCGAGTTATTGGGGTCCATGCTGGTAGATCAGAGAGACAGAACAAGCCACAGCTATCTTACCTCGCCGGATCCTCAGCTGGTCTTGTCTCCCCAGACTGGAGGCTTCTGTGTCCTCATCCGGAATGGGTCTCGGCTGAATTACTGCTCAAAAGCCTGAATGCTTAACCAGCCAAAAACTTAACCAGTCAAATGCTTAACCAGGCCAAAATGCTCCTAGTTTCTTGCCCTCACGCCTTATATATCTTCCGGCTTTCTACCACCACTCCCTGGGATTAAAGGCTGGCTTTCTGGGATTAAAGGTGTGTCACCATGCTTGGCTATTTCCAATGTGGCCTTGAACTCACAGAGATCCAGAGGGATTTCTATCTCTGGAATGCTAGGATTAAAGGTGTGAGTGCCACCATTTTCTAGCCTTTGTATCTAGTGGCTGTCTGTTCTCTGACCCCAGATAAATTTATTAGAGTACACAATATTTTGGTGAACACAATACCACCACATATATCTGGAGAGATTCTGCTGGAGAAACCTAATTTTAATCTACCTTTTAAAAGAAGCCCAGAGAGAAGCACTTGCCAGAAGGAGAGCTTTTTTTTTTTAAAGATTTCCAGGTTTTGAGCAGGATAATTGTGTCTATTGGAAAAAGTGAGGTCTTTAATCACCTACTATTACTAGGTTGATGTTAATCTATGCTTTTAATCCAAAAGTTCATTTTTAATGAAATTGGGTTCATATGAGTATTATTCCTATATGTTTAGAATTGTAATATTTTCTTGATCAGTTGATCTGTTCATTTTTGTCTCCTGATAATTTTTAGTTTGGTGTTTATTTTGCCAGGTATTATAATAGCAATGTCAGCTTGCTTCTGTGAGACCCAAAGTAACATTTTTAGTCTTAATTACTATGCCTAAGAGATCCATGCAACAAAAATGCCTCTGATCTGCAAGCCCCTTGCCCAAGGACAGAAAGTTCCTGAAACTGGAGGCTATTTTTTTATGAAAGATAACAAGCCACAGGTTTTCACTCCCCTGAAGTTCATTTGACCTGTCTGCACTGGATACACTTACTCACATGGGGAAGGGAGGTCCATAGGCAGGAAATATGCCAGGATGTGTGCTTACCTCTGTTTGGACCTGATGGGAAATACTTTAATCCCCTGCAAACCGTGAGTTGAGGCCATTTCCTAGGAACACAGGTAAGGACCTGGCCAGAGCCCATCCATCTAACCAAGATTTAATTAAAACTCACTTCATTTTTGACTTTAAATTGTGGTAGTGGACATATTTTCAACCAGTGGGAGGAACACTTCCTGGTATTAGTTTAATTGGAATACTTTTGTTGATTCTTTTACTCTAAGGTGGTGCCTATGTTTAAAACTAAGATGTGTTTCTTGTAGACAAAAGACAGGTTTTGCTTCCTGATCCATTCAGCTAGACTGTGTCTTCTCATTGGACATCTGAGGCCATTAGTATTTAAAGTTATTATTGAAAGACATTTCTTTATTGCAGTAATTGTGTTGTTGAATTTTGCTGTTGTGTTCTCTGTAGTACTTTGTATTTTAGTAATTATAGCTTCTTTTTAATTTTTACAGTCTTTTGTCTGTGTTCATTTCTCTCTTCAACATAAATATTCTTCCTATATTTCCTTTTGGTTTGGTCTAATATATATATATATCCTTTTAAAGCTGTTTAGATAATAGAAAATATTTTTTTCTCATTCAACTATGTAAGACAGATTTTTGTCTGTGTATACTAGGCTAGGTTGGCTTGATCTTTTAAAACTTGGAGGGCATTGCTCCAGGCTCTCTTTGCTTTCAGATTTAGAACTTGGAGGGCATAGCTCCAGGCTCTTCTTGCTTTCAAAGTTTTCATTGAGAAATCACCTGTTATTCTCTTGGGTTTTCCTTTATATGTGACTTGTGTTTTTCTCTCTTTCAGCTTTCAATACTCTTTGTTCAATGTATCTGTGTTTTAACTACTATATGACTTAGGGTGTCTTTTTCCTGGTCTTGTCTACTTGGTGATCTTTGTTCTACTGTCTATTTGGGTGTGTCTTTCTGTAGTTTGGGGAATTTTTCTACTATGATCTTGCTGAAGACCTGGTCTTTGCCATTAATCTGGGATTGCTTCCTCATTAAATTTAAATTTGAATGTTTTATTTCATTAATTCAGCATGGACAGGAGATGAATTCTATTTTTGTAAGCTGCTTTGTAAGTCATTTACCACCTCACTCCAAATTGAATTTTTACTTTCTGTCCCTACAGTGTGACATTTTTGGATTGACTCACTGTGAATTAGCTTTGGGTACATTTTGTTTCTTCTGGGTATTTAAATAACTTATCCTTTTAGATGCCTTTAGCTACTTGTAAACACCCTTCTTCCTTTGTTATTTCATCAACAAATGTGTGGTATAGATGAATATGTATTACTTTAAGGATATTTTTAGTATACATTTCAAATGAACAATGCTGGTATATAGGAACACAATAGTTTTTTTTTTAAATAAAGAAGTTATTGGTTATCTTTAAATTTGGCAGATTGTGCCCATTATGACACTAATATATTCTTTGAACAACCATGTTAAAATGACGGATAGTTCTTTGACTTCTTACGTTCCTTGTAAGGAAGGCATGTAGGAAGGCTTGAGAGGGGTTTTTGTTACAAATTAAGGGAAATCAGTTGGCACTATCAGAGTATCTATGAAAAGAGTGACCAGAGAGTGTCAAGTGAAGCTACATGTGGCTGCAGATTTTCCTCAATGAAGGGAGGTTGAAACTTCTAAATGTCTGTCTTGTATTTTCTCTCTGGTTTGTTTTTCATTCTCTTTATTCCTCCCCCCTCCTTGCTTCCTACTTCTCCTCCTCCTTCTCCCTATTCTGTTTTCTCTCTCTCTTCCCCTCTCTTGAATTTTTTTCTGGCTGGAGGGCTGGGAAGACATTGAGCAATCATAGACTTAAGTTCATTGTTTTATACCAGGATACCGTATTAGAGGTGTTCCAGAATTCTCTACATCCATCTGGTATAACGTCCTTGTACAGTCTCAGTTTTAGATCAGGCCTATCATTTTGATATGAGGGTTTCTAAGGTTTTAATATGAATCTATGGTTAGAATCATACTTAAAAACAAACTTTTATGGCTAGACTTACTGACTCAAGAGCTTGAAAATGTTTAGAATATCACAGTGACAGCCATTATTTTTTACAGTAAAAAAAAAGAAAGAAAGAAAGAAATAGAAGCATGATGGGTTTGCCAAGTTTCAGTTCAGTTTATGATGTAGCTCAATCAAAGAAGTCTCCTTTGGTTAATTGCCCATGCATTTGTAGCAGAGGTCACACTCTACAAGTCAGTCTTGGATAACAGGAGCATGGAGAATCCTTGTGATTTCCTATGAAGTGACAGGGTTGGGGTGGATAAATGAGGCTGTGCTTTGTAACTTTTAAGAATAGGTGAATTAAGGCCAGATACATAAGTAGGTCTGGATTGATGTCTAATGAAGGAGGCTGTTTATACCTTCTATGAGCTGGATTGGCATATTCTTCCCACCACCCTGATGGTTAGTCTGATATGACTCTACTCGAGAGGCAGGTGACTGAGGGGTGGGCCATGTGTGAAAAGTAATGCAGAGCTGAGTGTGGTCATGGTACCAGCCTACCTGATAAATAGGTGCCTAATCTAATAACTTACAGTACATTGTTGGTACAGTTTCAAACCAGCGCATGAGAGGGGTTCCACGGTCTCTTGTACTTAACTTCTTTGTACTTTGACACTGATCCCATTCTTGGCTGATGTCAACAGTAAGGAAACAAAAGGGGGTAATTGGAGTAGAGAGCACTTCCAGTAATCATGAAGAGCCCAATAAATCAGGATCAATTTCAAGCCACCAGTTGTGACCAACATCAGGATCCTGATAAAACTGGAACCCTCTCTAGCCTCACTTTAACCTGCTTCCTTTTAAAGCCAGCTAGTCCTGCTGTTGAGTGGTCTGTATGTCAGAATCAAAGAGTCTCGTTACTATCTCATCATTATTTAGAGTCCAATTATAAAGAGAAATTTCCTAAGCAGTGGCTAGTATCCCAGTATCTTTCACAATAAGAAAGCACTCGAATAAATCACGAGTTACCAGCAGTAGATGGCTAAAGGAAGTTGTGGTTTGCCAATCCTGTTCTTTCACTTTCTCAAACACAAACTCATTCTTTAGCCCAGTAAACTAGGTTGAAAACATAGGAGAAAGTACGAAACACATTCAAATTATAAGCTCAGGGAAAGACATTTTGAACTGTATCCCAGTAATATGGGCATTAAGATCAATGCTTACCAAGTAGGATCTCATGAAACTAAAAAGCTTCCATACAACAAAGGATGCCATCTTTTGAGTGAAGTGGAAGCCTACACATGGGAAGAATTCATTAACAGTTATACTGCTGACTGAGGTTTGATGTCTAAATTATATGAAAATTGTTGAAAACTGAAAACTAAGAAAACAGCCCAATTAAAAATCAGAATATGAAAACTAGATAAAGTTCTCAAAAGAAGAAATAAAAATGGCCAAAATTTTTGTTTTCATGTTCAACATCCTTAGCAATCAGGAAAAATGCAAATTTGCACTACTTTGAGATTTAATCTTACCATAGGAAGAACATGAAGTAGGATTAAAAAAAGAAAAAGAGAAAGGAAAGGAAAAGGAAATGGAAAATGTTGGCATGCGTGTGGGGAATGAATGTGGGGTAAGTGTAAGGCTAAATTACCATTGGTGAATTTGTAAATAAGATGTTGCATTACTATGAAAATCAATGCAAGATTTCTTCAAAAAGCTAGAAATGGATGTACCATATGGTCCAGATATAGCAATCCTGATCATTGTACCTAGGATTCTATATCCTACTGAAGAAAGACTTGTTCATCTGTGTTTATCACTTCTTTATCCACAAGACACTGAAAAAGGAAGGAATGTGGGATTTCCATAAACACAAGAATGCGTAATGAAAATATGGTTAATTATAAAATGAAATATTAGTCAGCTATAAAGGAATTCAAAATTATTAAACTTGAAGGTAATTGCCTGGAGTTAAAAAAACAGTCATTTGAATGGAGTAACAGATCAGGAAAATGAATGATAAATGCCCCTTTTTTTTTTCTCAGATGTGGATGTTCACATTAGACCTTTAGATTTTTATGTTGAAATTTGATTACCATCCCCAATTTGAGGAAACTAATAAAGGGGACATGGAGAGATTTCAAGGAAAGGAAGCCATGACACTGGCAATAAGAAGGGAACAGAAGGAAAAATGGAACAGGAAAGGTTAAATGCTGTGGGTGATAAGGGGTCAGGGTGTGTGCTGGCACTGGCACTATGAGAACAGTAACTAGTATAAAAACCTTGAAAATGTCATGTCAATACCTACCACTACAGAAGTTTACTGATATGTATATATGGAATTTAACTGGCATTACTCATGGGGGGGGGGGGGCGGACAATGCCTCCCCAGATATCATAGGCTATCAAATGAAAAGCCCAGATCCAAAGATGGGTTACCTATTTTTTTTTTCATTTATGGTGGTTGGAGAACTATAGAATCCACAAAACCTATAGGATATTGTTAATGAACTTAGTTAACTTACAGAAGATGATGGTAAGACCCTGTTACTGAAAATAGCATGTATCTGAGTTATAGGATATGGAGAAATCAACTCATTATTGACCTAGAAAATGCACCCCCATGGCCTAGCTTTCATAATTCTAGAAAGTTCTACATGTACTAACAGGCAAAACTGGTATCGATATTATGGGAATAAATGACCACTTTCTAACTTGATTTAAAGCCTAATCCACAAGTTGCAACCCATGCCTGGTAGCATTAACTGGGCCAAAAATATGTGACTGGCTAGGTCATAGGCCCTAGGGGAGAACTTACTCCTATTACTCAGATAAATGATCATAATAATAAACTGATCCACTCAAAGTTTTTATATTTGTATCTATAGAGTAGTACATGTCTTCATCTTCATTAAAGAAGCTCCTTCTTTTGCAGCAGACAATGATTACTACAAAACCTCACACAGTTCAGCATATATAGAAAAAGATGCTTTGGAGTGCTTAGCTCTAAATGGGACATCTATAGCTCACAGTATCCACATAAGAATCAAGAGTTATCACAAAAGAAGGGACAGAAATGTTTTAAGGGCCAGATGTAGAATTCGGAAGCATAAGAATACTTGCTAGGAAGACATGACAGTTGCACACAAGAATCTATAACTTCTAGGACTGCATGCATAAGGCTTTCATAATATCAAGCCATCCAAAGAGCCAATGGCACTTGATGGCTCTCAAAAAGGAGAGTCAATCTTCTGCAGCAATAGTAGGCAGATCTACATGCATGCGTGCGTGTATAGACATGCATGTAAGTCAACTCAGTAGATATTTTTAAGAAGAGAGAATAAATGAAGTTGGGAGGGAAAGTGATTGAAAGCAATATAGAAGAAATTGGGAGAAGGTAATATGTAGCTGAAAGTTTTCCTGTGTCCCAACTGGACCCGCAGCCACTTAGACACAAATAAATGTACAGAGACTTATATTAATTATGAACTGCTAGCTAGCACTTATAATTAAACTCATTTTAAATCTATAAGTGTCCACATGTTCAATGGCCATTACATGCTGCTCCCCGAAGGGCAGATGACATCTCTTCCCTTCTCCTTTCTTGTCCTGTCTATCTGCTTGTATTTCCTGCCTGCCTCTAAGCTGCCTTGCCATAGGCCAATATAGCTTTATTTATCCACCAATCAGTGAAACACATATTCACAGCCTAAAGAAAGTTATTCCACAGCAGTAATAGTTGGTGAATCAACCACATTATAAATATTCAGATATTAAACAAAAATATTTTCTAAAGAAATACAGGAAAAAATTCCCAGGAATGCTCTTCCAGGCAGAATAATACTGCTGGATTAGTGAATTAAACTAATGCTACAGAGATTTAATAACAACACAGCATGATAGTGGCCCTCAAAACAGAAATGTAGACCAATTGAATGGGAGAGAGGACACTAAAATAAGCCTAAATAGTTATATTTGACAATTGCCTAAAAGACATATACTGTAATAAATATGGGTTATTTGAAATAAATCATCCTGAGAAAATGGGATATCAGCCTGTAGAAGAGGGAAATTAAATTCATATTTTGCAAAATCTGTAATAATAATAATCAATTCAAAATGGATTCAAAATCTTAATTTAAATCCTGAAAAACTGAAATAGCAGTTTTAATACACTTTTAAATAGCAGCAAAGGCAAGGATGTTGTGAACAATGTTATAATAAAATGGAAAACTGCTCTGAAAATTGTCAAAAGATTATCTGAACTTAAGAGGCTTCAGCCTACAAAGGAAACTTATCAGTAATGTACACAGACAGTCTGAAAAATGAGAGTTAATCTTTCCACCTGCATTTCGTTTGCAGGGTTGGTATATAGACTATATAAAGAACTTCAACTATTAAACACCAAAAATCTTCCAATAATAAATGTCTACTAAAGTAAACAGGCTATTCAAAACAGAAGCAACACAAATGATAATTTAGTTTTTAAAATGTTTTTAAGTTTTCAATATTACTAGTCATTGTAAAAATGTGAATAAGAATTGGAGACTCCCATCTTTTTTTTTTTTTTTTTTTTTTTTTGTTTTTGTTTTGTTTTGTTTTTTCGAGACAGGGTTTCTCTGTGTAGCTTTGTGCCTTTCCTGGAACTCACTCTGTAGACCAGACTGGCCTTGAACTCACAGAGATCTGCCTGGCTCTGCCTCCCGAGTGCTGGGATTAAAGGCGTGTGCCACCACCACCACCACCACCACCACCACCACCACCACCACCACCACCACCACCACCACCACCCAGCAGAGACTCCATCTTACCTCAGTCAAAATTACCATCATCAAAAAGGCAATTTCTTGTTCATTGCCCCCTTCAGTCAATCTTCACACTCTACCTTTTGTGACTCTCAGGAGATACACAGAACCTCTCTCTATCAGGGACTGCATAGCTACAATAGTTGGCTGGGACCTCTATAGGCCACATGTTATCTCCTTTCCACTCTGCTTTCTCCACAGTAATCTTAGACCTGCTACTGTCAACCCCCTCAGGCCTCCTCCTAGACCTCCTCCATCTTTTTCAGACCCCACCATCCTAGGGAGCCAGATTCCTGCATCTGCCACTCTTTAAACAGCAGGATGCAAGTCCTGCTTAAGAGAACTTCAGAGTCAGTCCCCCTTACCCCAACATCTACTCACCCACCCACCCTACCCCCTGCAAAAATATCCGACTACTTGGAATATGAACCCAGACTTCCAACCAGAACTTCAGATCTGGGACTCATGAGAGTCTGAGTCCTAAATCCAGAGTGACATAAGGAATAAAAAAACAGCCAGGTGGTGGTGGTAGTGGTGGTGGTGGTGGTGGTGGTGGTGGTGGTGGTGGTGGCAGACGCCTTTAATCCCAGTACTTGGGAGGCAGAGCCAGGCAGATCTCTGTGAGTTTGAGGCCAGCCTTGGCTACTAAGTGAGTTCCAGGAAAGGCAAAAAGCTACACAGAGAAACCCTGTCTCGAAAAACTAAAACAAAACAAAACAAAAAAAAAACAAAACAAAAACCCACAAACAAACAAAAAATACAAAAAACAAACAAACAAACAAACAAACAAAAAAAACCCCAAGTATTAGAAGGATTTGGCTACATCAAGCAAAGAACAAAACACCCATCCAACAAAGGCAGGTATTGAAACTACAAACATCTTAACTCCAGATACCCAGATGTGTAAATTCCAGTGCAAAATCACAAACATGAACAATCAAGACATGGTGTCCCTTTTTGGAAGCCAGCAACCCTACTCTAATTCAGCAACCTACCTGAAGCACAAGACAAGGAATAATAAATAACTACTATAAATAAAAAAAAAATACTGAAGCACAAGACAATGACAACTAGATAGTAATTATGCATATGTCCAAAGACCTTAAAGAAACTAGGGAAAAAATACATCAATGAAGATTGAGGGGAAAAAAATAAACAGTTGATTGATATGAGATGATTCAAGATGTGAAAGCAGTGTTTAATAAAGAAATTTAGTCAGTAAAGAAAAACCAAATTAAAATAAAATTCAAAATAAAAGACTTTTGCTGGGGGATGTCTTTCTGTACACTGTGACTATAAGTTGTTTCCATTGGTTAATAAATAAGCTGCTTTGTCCTATGGCAAGGCAACTTAGAGGCAGATGGGGAATCCAAGGAGAGAGAAAGGAAGGGCAAAGGCAGAGTCTAGGGAGATGCCAGGAGAAGCAAGATGTGAAAGTACCAGTGAGCCATGGCCGCGTGGCAATTTATAGATAAATAGAAATGGATTAAATTATAAGAGTTAGCTAGCAAGAAGCCTGCCATAGGCCATACAGTTTGTAAATAATATTAAGCTTGTGAGTGATTATTTTATAAGCAACTGCAGTGTCATAGGGCCAAGTGGGACCAGAGAAACCTTCTGACTACAGACATGAAAGACAGAATTTCAGGTTTTGAAGATAAAATGGGGTTTGGTGGGGGAATTGGTAGCTTAGTCAAAGAAAATGTTAAATCTAAAATATCAATCACTCAAACAAAAGTAACAAACCAATCATCCTGGAAACATCTCAGACATAATGAAAAGACCGAACCTATAATTACTAGATACAGATAAAGGAGAAGAAACCCAGTCAAAGTCATAGAAAATATTTTTAAAAATAATATCATAGAAGAAAAATTAACCTAATCTAAAGAAATAGATGCCTATCAAGATGCAAGAAACATACAAAACACCAATTGGCCAGTATCAAAACAAGAATTTGCCCATTAAATAAAATCAACTAAGTTAAAATAAAAAGAAGACAAAAGGCCAAAGTGTTAGAAAGAAGAAAACATTTTCTCTGCTAGTGTAAACCAGTACAGTCACTATGGAAATCTCTAGGGAGATTTTGAAATTAAGTAAAATGGAACTTCCAAATGATCCAGCTGTGGCTGTATTAGTGCATACCAGTGGGCATTAAGGACAAAATAAACAAGTGGAAATTAAATGTTATTTTTTTATTTAATATTGATGATTTGTTATGAACAATGATATAGAACAGCATTTCTAAATTAGAATGTAAACAAATGAACAATGACTGTTAGGATGGATACTATGAGCATTAATCTCCAGATTCTGTTCAGTCTGTTTCATCATGTAGTCTTTGCATCAAGAAACTGCCTTTGAATTCCTGTCAGATTTAAAAAAAAAAAATTCTAAAATTATTTTCTCTTTAATTACTAAACATTCAACATTTTTCAAATTTTATAAAGTGATAAGTTTTAGAACTTACCTACCATTTCATGAAAATGTAATGTTCTTTTTTTGTAACTTTTTTTTATTTTATAATTTAATTTAATTTTACATATCAGCCACAGATTCTCTTGTTCTCCCCCCTCCTGCTCCCCTTCACCCCAGCCCACCTCCCATTCCCATCTCCTCCAGGGTAAAGACTCCCCTGAGGATTGAGTTCAACCTGGTAGATTCAGTCCAGGCAGGTCCAGTCCCCTCCTCCCAGGCTGAGCCAAGTGTCCCTGCATAAGCCTCAGGTTCCAAACAACCAACTCATGCACTGAGCACAGGACCCAGTCCCACTGCCTGGATGCCTCCAAAACAGATCAAGCTAATCAAGTGTCTCACTTATCCAGAGGGCCTGATCCAGTTGGGGGCTCCTCAGCTATTGGTTCATAATTCATGTGTTTCCATTTGTTTGGCTATTCGTCCCTGTGCTTTTTACAACCTTGGTCTCAACAATTCTCGTTTCTACAAACCCTCCTCTTTCTCGCCAATTAGAATCCTGGAGCTCCACCTGGGGCCTGGCTGTGAATCTCTGCATCCGGTTCCCTGAATCATTGGATGGGGTTTCTAGCACGACAATTAGGGTGTTTGGCCATCCTATCACCAGAGTAGGTCAGTTTGGGCTGTAATAGCCAGAACCTGAAAACAACCTAGATGCCCTTCAACTGAAGAATGGATAAATAAAATATGGTACATATACACAATGGGCTACTACTCAGCAGAGAAAAACAACGACATCATGAGGTTTGCAGGCAAATAGATAGATCTAGAAAAAATCATCCTGAGTGAGGTAACCCAGACTCAGAAAGACAAACATGGTATGTACTCACTCGTAAGAGGATAATAGATGTAAAACAAAGATGACTAGACTGCTACTCACAACTCCAGGGAGGCTACCTAGAAAACAGAACCCTAAGAAAGACACAGGGATCACCCAATGACAGAGAAATGGATGAGATCTACATGAACAACCTGGACGTGAGTGGGGGTAATGAAGGGCAAGGGTCGAGGGAAAGAGAGCTTAGGGGAGTGGGAGATCCCCCCTGGATTAATAACAGAGAGGGAGAACAAGGAATAAGAGACCATGGTAAATGAAGACCACATGAGAATAGGAAGAAGCAAAGTGCTAGAGAGGTCCACAGAAATCCACAAAGATACCCCCACAATAGACTACTGGCAATGGTCAAGAGAAAATGTAATTTTCAAAAGCTATTGCATAAAAATTTTTGATGGGGATAGTATATACGATGAGTTTTACATTGTTAGTTATTTCCATAAATAAAAACTTTATATGCAATAGTTACATATTAATGTTCTAAGTTGTTATGTGTATTAATAGAATTCATATCTCATTTGAATTAATGTAATATTTTTTGTGAATTGTGTTGTTGCTTTGATATAATAGTTTAACTTAGTTAAGCTATCTAACACAAACCTCTACCTTAGTATTTTTTCTCATTCTTTTTTGCAGTGGAAGTTTTGTCACTAAATTCATTTATATTATATATAATAAAATAGTTCAATAATTATATGTGTTCATATATATGGAGAGAAATAAAACCAGCTGTGTGTTTTTAGTGCAGTACATATATTGATGTCTGTTCCTTCCCCACTTCCTACTGGCCAGGATGTTTGGCTGAGGTGTGAAGAGTGGTATGAGAATGAGACATGGAAACCTATGTCTCCTCTCACCTTTCTATCCACATCAAGAACCTGAGGCCCTTTCTCCCCAAGGATAAAAGTGATGGGGAGGCAGACATTTGCATTTCCATTTTCTGCTTCTTGGTTTCCTTGGAAACTGCACCCAAGTGGTCTTTTTCTTCCCACTCTATCTATTTTTTTTTTTTTTGGCTAAATACGCTTAACTTCCTAGTCCTTTGGTCCTGTCCAAAGTCTAAATTGAAAAGTTATTCCTTCACTTTAGTTGTTCTGTGTTCATAGTTCTCAACATAGGCTTCTATAACCACCTAAAGTCAGAATGGCCATTATATATCCCGGCAACAGAAAGAAACCAACTTGGACTGGGGAGTTAATGGAATTAAAGGGGGGGGGGGGGGGTTGAGATATCAAGCATGTCTTGTTTCGGACACTAGCTTTCTTTTCCTTCTTCTTTCTCAGTTTTCTAGTTTTTTCCTTGCCTAACTTTTGTGCTTTTGTTCTTTACTCCTATTGTTCAGAAATATGGCAGCTCATATTATCAGCCACTCATATTGCTCTGTGACTCAGCTCTCCTGTTATCAGTCCTGCCCAGTCTGGCTCTAGCATCTAGCTGGTATGTCTGTTCCCCTTTTGGCCTGCTCTTTTTCTATCTCTCCTACCAATTTTCTCTCGCTTCTCGCTGTTAGTAAGGTTAGGTCTTTCCAGGCTCGCGCTCCCTCACGTCTGTGACCGTGTGGTATGGCTTGTGTTGCTTGGTACTACGTGTGATGCTATGAGATATGGGTTATTTTTAAGTATCGGTGTTCTGAGCAATGATAAACATGTCCTGTTCTCTTAATCAGAGGCAACATTAGCCGTGCGTATCTCATTTCAGTGGATGAGTATTTTTACTTTTCATAGAGCGTTATACTATCTAGAAATCTTTGAGAAGTCTTGAACTTTTCACTTGTTTACATCTATTCATTTGTTTCCATTGGTTACATCAACTGTTGAGGCCAATCTTTTTGGCTCCTCTTGTTTCTTGGATTCTGTGCACTAGAAATCTTATTTTTTAGTAATACACAAATGTGGGTGATATTGGTAATTGTGTGTATACACCATACTGTTTAGGTATGATGAATAGTTGTTTGCTCAAGTACTTGGATAACATAAAGCATTGCATTAACATAAGGCTTATTTCTGGTAGAGAGGATTCCTGACTTCTACCTTTTATGGTATTATGGCTGCTTTTTCCTCTCTCTTTCTTTTTGGGCTATGTCTCCAGCGCTTTTAAACTACACCTTCTGTAGGTCATTTTTTCGGCCAGGCACTACATTGTGTTGTAAAGGAGGGTTTTTGTGGATTACATTCCCAATAAATAATGCTTACTTAGAGAGACACTGTTATTACAGTTGATATATACTGAGGTTTCGCAAACTTCAAAATGCTCTCATTAATTTAATGAGAATATTTATATTGCTAACTGAAGGAACTTCATAGAAAGTTATATCCATATTATCAATGAAATATTTACAATATGAAGTGACATTATGTTTTATTTCATTATTCTTTTTTTGCGGTGAGGACATGGTGCTGTTTATACACTATGTTCCATCATCGATCTACTAGTGTATTAAAGCTGGCTTGGTTCTGTTATTTGGTCGATGTGGGGGTCATCCAATAGTGACCTTTTTGAGTTATGTACACTTATGTGCCTGTGCGTTGACTTAAAATGGATATCATCAGTCAATCTGACTTGTGTTTTTTTTTTTCAATAATTGTAGCTATTATGTAGTAAGATTTACATTATAAAGTCTCTCATTCTACTTTTACCCAAGGTTATTCGATTGTTTAGACTAGTTATGTATGCTAGGGAACATATTGCCTTGTGGTATGTGGTGGTGTTTCTACATTATATGTTCTGTGCTCCTAATTTCCTGGAGAATTTGAAAACAGTTAATAGACCAAGTATGTTTTACCATATCTGGTAGAGGTTGTTTTTTTGGACAGCGTGATGCCAGTTTCCTAGTGTGTTGTGATGTGTGTTATCCACAAAATTCTTTTGTTTTATAATCAAATGTTTAGCTTTCTTTCCTTCCAGACTATGTCAGGAGGTCTTGATCGTTAACGTCTATGTTCTTTACTTTTCTATACCATCCTTTCTTGACTGCTCAGAGTGATTTAAGAGTTACGTTATTTAGTGTATTATTTTGTTCTGTTGTTGTGGTCGCACTTTAGTTGTGTCGAATCTACCCTTTGGGTTTTTCTTTTTCTGTTTTGGGGTTAATGAATTATTATTAATTTACTGAGTTATTTTTCTGGAAAAACAAAAGCATGAAATCATCAATCAACCTGTCTTCATTTTATAGAACAGGTCTTTAAGCAGTATCTGATATGCTTAGAAGCAGTCAGTCTAAGGAGAGCCTCATGCTTCTTAGATCTTGTATTCCTATGCACCACTGCCTGGTGGTATGGCGTCCCAATTTATGATTGTCCCTATCCCGAAATCTTTATCTTACTCCAGATTTTTCTGTCAATGATGTATTACTTGAGGTGTTTGGTACAACATACTATGTGTTTCTCTTTTCTTACAAATAAAGAGCTGCCCCCAGGAATATTTTGTTTTCAAGTGTGTTTTATGTAGTTCGCTGTTGTTTAATCAATAAAATTGTTTTTGTGTGAGTCATTTCATTTTTTAACGCACCCGTAATCTTTTCATGCTGTTTCAACTAGTTCTTCTGACCAATTCCAACGCTCGATGAATCGAGAAAATCCCTCTGTGTTCGCCCTTGCCTTGTGTCTCGTTAGCCTTTCCTTTCTGCATGGATCATCTAAGTGACGTAATTTAGAATCAAGATTCACTCTCAGCTATGATTGGCTTCTTAGCATTCAATAACATTCTGCCCTTTCTGTTTTTTATCCCCTTACAGATGTGATATTAGTGTCGAAGGTTATCTGGGTAGCTAATTCTTTTTAAGTAATGTTTCCCGCTTCATAAATACAAGTTAACAGTATTATCCCGGATAGATATTTGTAAATTAAATTTCCTGCTATATTTTTTTATTCATTATTTTTATTTTCCATAAAACATCATCTGGGTTACTTTTATTCACCAGCGGTGTGTGTTTTTCCAAGATAGTCATTTTGATTAACCTCTCTGGTCATTTATGTCACAGGTGACTTTGGTGATGACTCGTAAGTATTTGTTTGCACGAGTCGGAAGTTATTTCAGAGATTTGACTCAATAAAATGGATTTTCTATCAGTTGTGCTTTGAAGTAGCCGGAATTTGTGACGGCATGAAGAAATCTGTGTTGAGAGAGGGAGTGTTCTACCGTTATTTTTGAATTGATTTTATGCTCATAATTCTGTATCATGCTAACATCACGAGGATTTGTCTGTATAATAATCTACCGCTGGTAAAAAGTTGTTTATACATGATGTCCGCGATAGGGTTGAGCCATCTCTCGAAATGTAGAATTTCAGACTGGGCCAAATGTTATGCTATCTCTAATCCTGTAATAGCTTTAGGATGTCCAGATCAGAAGTGGCTCACCTCTAAAAAGGAAGATTGGGAAAAATAATCCTCTTACCTATTATTTCCAAATTAATGTTTTTTTACCCTCGATTAGTGTTTTGCTTTTCCTATGTCCATTTAACTCGAGCTCTTGATGATCGAAGAGCTATAGTGCTATCAAACTCTTAAATCCAGTAATTACACTTCGCGCCTCAAGACGGATGGGGGACAATGGTGAGGAGCATATTGTCTAACTGGCTCAGCTAGTGTTCCCTTATTACTTGTTGGAAATCTGATAGCTAACCTATAAATAGTGTGAATTTTTTAGTCTCGCGCTACTTTATATTTCGTATCATACAATTCTGGGATTGAAATATACATAGAATTGTTGACTACTTGTCATCTAATTCCTGGAAGTTCCCTCATTGCTGTCGAAATTCAATAAACAGGCAAGGATGAGGAGATTATATATATCCTTTAAGGCTTCTAACTACGCCTGGACGCAACCCATAGGTGCCAGAGCATAAGATATAAGACTAGAGCTTACCTGTGAAATCCACCGCTACCATCCCCATATTGTCCACCTGTAAAACTTTTTGCTTTGATAAAACGTATGGTCCCTGCATACGCTTTGTAACTCCAGTAGGTAGGGGTTTTAATACAGATGAGAGAGACAGTTGCGCATCATGATGGATCCAATTTGTCTTCCTAGAAGGTCTTTTATTTTAGTGGTCTGTCCTGAATCAACTGCGTCTGGACGATTGGATACCAAATGGTCTCTCATGTGAGTGAAGCAGATTTCCTATCATTGAGATCCTTGTTAGGAAAATGAGGAACTTTCTTTTATGAGACGGCCAAAACTATTACTCGCTTGTGAATTATGTCTTTTGGTGAATGCTGGAAGTGCATATGAACCAGAAGATGGAGGGGTCAAGGTTGGTTACGCGGAACATGGTTTAGCCCATGACACCCACTATATTCAATTTGCTGATAGTCTAGAGAGATCATGTAGGGTTCTCAGGGCAACACTGAGTTCTTCCTTTCTAGTTGCTTACTATGTATTTATACCTAGTACTACGCCTTTTTTCCAGGGAATGCAGTGTGGCAATACTTCGGATCTCTCTCGCCCATTTAAATTGGGATTGTTGTTTCAAGGCTTAGATGTGTCGTCTTCTGTACATGTATTTTTGAGTCTTCCCTAAGGCCATCCTTGTTTCGGTGTTGGTGTGTTATTGTGACTTTGTGAGCACTTCCATGCATGATGTAGTCATATACAGTTGAAGTGCACTTACTGCTTATCTGAAGATAGTTTTTTATTCGACTCTTGGATTAGGTAGTGCGTCTATTTGTGAGTGGTGTGGAGAGCAGAGGTGGGTGGAATGATGGGCCAAATTTAATTGTATACCATTATAATCCTACAGAGATTCGAAAAGTGTGTGTCCAAGTCATAATTTAAAATAATTCTATAAATTAATGTAATGCTAGTCTCATTATTACAAGGCAAGGATTAACTTTTGGTTAGGTTACTAGGCGCGCACAATTTCAGGCAAGTGTGTCTTCTCTCTCACTTATCTCTTGATTTGTAGATTTTCACCATTTTTAATTGTGTAGAATAAAATACTCAAATATGTATCTGTTTCCTATGTTATACCTTTTTATTCATTGCCTTTCCTATGTTAAATCTTCATCTTACTCGCAATTCTGATATAATATACAGAACTCATGCATTCATTATTTCTGAAAATTCACATAAAGATCACATTGTTCGGCTATTTTATATAGCGCTGTTCTCAACCCCTATTACCTCTGGTACGTTCTGTTATTTAGAAGCATTTAAGCTACTGCATGTATTTATTGGAACGTGCTACTTAGTGCATTTGAGTTTGGTATGAGTAAGATTGGAAGCGGAAGTGAGACAGATTTTCTAGTCATGAAACCATTTGAGTGAAGTAGAAGTGTAAGATTTATGAGAGATGGAAGGTTAGAGAAAAGATGAGTTCTCTTGTGGTAGAAAGGCAGATTTTTAAGTTCTCTTCTCTATATATAGAAGGCATTCTCTTTAAGGGGCAGCCCTGATTATGTTACATGGCTAATTTTTTTAATATTGCGGCTTTTTTACAAAATTTATGGAAGTAAATTGATAGCTAAATTATTTTATTATCTCCACATCATTCCCAGATCCAGCGGAACTGTCTCACAACTAGGCTAGCTCCCTCATGGCTCTACTCCATCACTCACCAAAGATCAGTCAACGTTGCTACGTCACTCCCCCCTTCAGGCTTCATCAACCTTGCTTCCACCTGGATATAGAATTCGGTTTCACTGCTCCTTTTGGGAGGATTGTGTACTGTGACTCAGTATTTTCTCCTAGTATTGATCTTAGGCTTGGGGCATGTCCGGATTCTTCTTCTTCTCTGCTACTCTCATAGGATGTTGTATGATGTCGAAAGTGGTACCCGCATAATGACGTAATTGAATGACCGCTCAGGCATAACAAAAATATTCGAAAGCTGGTGTGAATTGATTTGCAAAGTTAATATGTAAGAAAAATGGAAGGATGAATGAAACAGTGATCGATTATAATGAGTGCATTGAACTTTAGTTTCTACATACTCGAAAGATGGATAGTCAAGAGAGATCCTTCCATTGCGACTTGACTCGGCCCTCAGTATTAGTTTTGGAGAAGAATGCGGATTAAACTTTTGTGAACTGAGTTTGTTTGAGGTGCCCTAAGGTGAGTGAACGTTTTTGCTGCGTCACAGAGATCGCTGTTTCTGCCTAGATGGCATGTTGCAGTTTAAATAACACTATACTAGAAATACTGGGTTTTTATCATGTGGTGGTGGATATATAAGGGGAAATAATAATTGAGTTTCATCAAGTACCAGCATGGTGATTCGTTCCCAGACAATTGTCATAGTGTAAAGGATTTGGTAGATGTTGAGTTAGTAAATGCGTTGAAGAAGTCGCGACGTTTTAAGAGCTTTATAGGTAAAGGGGTTTATCCTTTTCCTAATCAAAGGGTGTTTATCCGGTGTGATTTGTCCTTATGGAAAATTAACTGTTTTTTAAATCGCTATTTATTATTGGCATAACTTTCTGACTCTAAACTTAGTAAATAGTATTAATAGATCCTGATTAGAATTTCAGTGACTATGTACGAGTGTACCTTGTACGTCCTTTATTCTCGTCAATATTCCTAAGGTAGTGTTTATGGGACTTGATTTGTTGATATCATAGCACTTCTGGCTAAACGTAAGTTAGTCATTATGCACGTATTTTGTCATCCCCCCCCTTGTATGGACTACAAAAGTATCTCGAAACATTCTTGAAGACTCTAGGACTCTCTTGTTGGCTTCAACGAATTTAAACGAATACTCAATTAATTGGGAGATTTATATTTTATATGATAATTCAGTGAAGGGTAGATCTCCTGGGGAAACATGACTACCAGGATTTCCACATAAGCTAGTCAGAAGGTTTAAAAGTCAATCACGTCTATTTGTTATCCATTGTTATCACCATGTGAAGTTAGTCTAGCTCGTTCCCACTTATCTGTACCAATATTTTCACCTCTCTAGTTTTTTAATAGGGGTTTAGTTATCAACATATATTTATTTATTCTCCTAAATAGCATCATACTTTTTGAGTTTTATTTTGTTAAACTGTGCTCTTATATGTTTTACTAGATGAATTGCATGTTTCTATCCTTTATTATATATTTTGTACGTATTGCTACTTATTATTTTATCTTCAAAATTGGTGTAACACTATTTATTACTGACTTACTAAATAGGATTTCAACAGGAGAAATTTATTCAGATTGTATTGTTTTTTGATTTTTTTTACATTTGTAATTAATTTATGAGCAATGAGTGCTCTCGCTAAAGTTTTTAGTTATTTCAAGTTGGGATGATATCTGAGATTGATGAAGTGCTGATTGAACATCCAGGCGAGATTCTTATGATAATTGATTACATATTGCTACATTTAAATCTTTTATCTCCTTTAGTGATTTTGTGCATGGACATATCATTTATGATGTTCCCTAGTACCACTCTTGTTTAAACTGAAAGAAACAATTTTGTTATAGATAGATTAGCAAAAACCACTTTCTCGTTACTTGTATCACATTGAATTACACTCTTAATATGATTATTTTAGCACTTTTATTGAACCACATGCATGTGATTACTCGGATAGATTACTATTGACATTCCTATCAGACAGCTTTTGATCTGGTCATGAGATGTAACCAGGCTTATCCATCTGTGTTGGCAAACTCACGGTATCGATCCTTACGAGGCAAATAAGAGATTAGACTTGTCTAATAAATAGACAGTGCGACTGCTTGGATAGCAGTTAATGTCATTTCACTTAGATTGAGATAGCTTGATTTTAGCTTACATCAGATGCTCAATCCTCTCGGTATTCTATTCAAGGACAGTCTTAAAAAATTGGTTTCTCTTCTGATTAAGGTCAATTGTGTTTTGTCCTTTGCTCTATTTTTTGATCATTTAGAATGTTCTGCTTCTAATAGTCAGCGAGCTAGAACTCTAGGGTAATGCACTATTATGGTTCTCAATATTTTATATAGAAAATTGATATATGTTTAAATTGGTCTCAATTCGCTTATTGTTCAACATTGTCGTGTCTCGAAAGCTAATTGTCTTTGCCAGCTTCATATTATGTTGAGGAGGCGAGTTCAAGTTGGACGAAACTTTATAAATACCAATAGAGAGAGTAGGTCTGGTATTTTAATCATTGAACAAGGATCAAAAAAAAAAATGAAATATTCACGGTATGTCATTTGATCTCTCTTTGGCTGCTCAGCGTTTATCTATTGTGTACTATATGCATAACATATGTATTATTTTTTGCTACAGTAGGTTGTTGAGTTACTAATATATTCTTTTTTATCTCTTATTTTTTATGGATACCTGAAATATGAATTGTGAGCATTGATAATAAATCTTATTTAAAAGACATGGTATTATGTTACCATGCTGTTTAGAAGTTAAGTTTGTGATACCCGATGTCTATTATTTCAAATTTATTTTTTGATTATAATAGGCATGAATAATGGCTAAATATCATTCAAAACTGACAGGAAAAATGACATTTTTTTTTCTGTCATACACTCTTTTTATTTATTTTACATTGCTCTGACATAAGAGATTTGGACATTCAAGGAATGTTCCCTGATTTTGACTAAGCAACTTGGGCTGTCCGGATAAAATAGCAGACAAATTTTTAGCAAAATTTGGGCTGTCCTTGAAGATCGGCCATTAGCTTCAAGTCCATGGCAGCAGCACCAGGTGGCCTTTAAAAGTCTCATTTGCTCTCTGTTCCTTTCCGATCAGTGATTTATTCAACATGAGTGAGAAAGAGAGAAATTAATAAGAAGAGAAAGTGTGTTTATAAATTGTCCTTACTCTGTTCATTTTTGCCATCCCAGGATAAGTTTATGTGTTATTATGTCCGTGTGGTGTACAGACCTCAGACACTTTCTTACAGAGCAGAATTTATATGTACATGGTGTACTTTGTGTATTTCTGTTTGTATACATACTATATATATATACAGGTATAGAATTACATGCATTCATGTATAGTTATACACACATATTATAAGAAGCTACAGTTTACAAGTAGATAGTGTTGACACCAAAGTCTTAAAGCTAAGTGGGACTTCTCTGCTGTAGGCCTCAGATGGTGTCCTTAGTCTTTTGCTTGTTGGATCCTGGCAGTCTCTTGAGTTAATAAATTCCAAATGGTTTTAATTCTTAGTCACAAGGATGCTATGTCAACCACAGAGGTGGGAAAGCAATGGCTATCTTTAGGGGCTAATATAATTAGGCTCAGGATCTGCAATATTCCAACCTTGTCATAGTCACTGAAATTCTAATCAGTTAATCATCATTGCAGAAGTTTCCAAATAATGTAAAACTTTTTCTAGGAAATTTAATTCACAGTTGAATCAATGAAGTACATAATGTATTGTTCCTCTTGAACATATGTCAACATTATGTACTTTAACCATAAGGACAAGTGACACCTGCTGGTCAATATGCTTATCACCCTAGTAAAACAGAAGCTCCAAAAAGCCAGCCCATGCACCAAGGGACAGGTCCTGGCGCCACTGCCTGGGGGCCTCCCAAACAGTTCAAGTTAATCAACTGTCCCACTTATCCAGAGGGCCCGTCTAGTTCCATGGGGGTTCCTCAGCCATTGATTCACAGTTCACGTGTTTCCACTAGTTTCGCTATTTGTCCCTGTGTTTTTCCAATCATTGTCTATGCTGGGACACTTTGCTCAGCCTTGGTGTAGAGAGAAGGGGACTGGACTGCCTAGGCTGAGTCTATCAGGCTGGGCTAAATCCCCAGGGGAGACCTTTCCTTGGAGGAGGTTGGAACGGGGGCGGGGTGGTGGTGGACTGGGAGGTGGGAGGAGGGAGGACAGGGGAATCCGTGGCTGATATGTGAAATTAAGTTAATTATATATAAATAAAAACAGAAGCTCTATCTAAAAAAATTACACACAACTGCTCTTACAATCTATTGATAATAAATGCCTTATTCATCAGAGAATTTTTTTTACCTTCACTTAAATAATCAGCAATAATGGTTTATACTAGTAAATATCTATTTATTTCATAAATAATCAATGTGTTATAAGAAATGTCTGAGAGTAACACCAGGATGTTAAATGGATTGATTAAAAGCTTGTCATTTCAGGAATTGTGGGAAGAGTTAGGAAAGGCTATCATGGATGGTAGCATTGTTTTTCCCATTACGATGGAAACTGATAGAGAAGAAGGTTGCCTTTGAGTGGCCCGGCTACAAAGTTCTTAAATCCTTTGCCTTGTAATGGGAGCTACAAAGGATTTTGACTCACTGCCTGGTAAGATTACTCTCATAAAGATAACTATCCAAGAGTGGATTAGGACACTTGAGAAGTAGGCAATTTCCTCTCTATGCAAGTACTCAAGGACAGGGTTAGGGAAGTAAGGAGACTCTAAGCAACACTTATGCAGGAGGAAGTATTTGCCCTCCTTCAGATGGTAGTCTAGTAAAAATAGTACACTCTCTGCTTTAGAAAATGGCATCTTTGTGTCATGGGGCTAACTCTGGACTCCCCTCTGCTCTCTGGTTCTTATGATCTTCATCAAAAGAATTCAGAGAATAGTTTGGCCTTATATTATTTCTAAAGTCTCTAGAGGAATCTGCTTTCTCAAGGACCTTGTTCAGGTGATTGACAGGACCACTTAAAATGACTCTTCTAGGAGAAGACAAATTTTATGGCTTTGTTCTTTATCATAAAACCTCCTGCTAGGTAACAATGTTATAAGTTTAAGACTACTGGAACTAGGTTGAGGTAGTTATCTACTCCTGGCCTTTCAGGGTGTTTAAGATGTCAATTGTTTTTTCTATGAGACAGAGAAATGATTCAAGTCTTTTTATCTGATTAGTGATTAGAGTCCTAAAAATTCAGATCTTTATTTTATAGGTTGTTGATTATAAGGGAAGAATCCAATCCCAATGTTCTGCGAGTCTGATGATATCTAAGCAGGTATCTAGCATTCAATAACGCTTTATGAAAGCAAAAGTTCATTAAAAATATTTGAATAATATAGAGATATTTTTTCCCAACTTCCTTTTTGGTGAGCTTTGACTTTATACTTCCAAATGATATAGCATAATTTGCCTTAAATACATTCCAAATGGCAACGTGTTGTCTCAAGAAGCAGAAAATATGGAAATTCAGGAAGATATCTGCAGTGTTTTTAACAAATCTGTGAGTTGAATAAATTTTGAAATCATTAAAAATAAAGTGAGAAAAGTCCTTCCTCTCACAGGATTTATCTTCATGGAACATCTGGCACTTGGAATATAGTATTAAAATAAAGTTCATGTCATTTTACAATATTGTTCACAATGTATAATTGATCTTTTTAAGCAAGCTTTTCAAATTAACCAGCCTTAGTTTTCTTTAAAAATACAATTTTATGACCTGAGCATTCACAGTGTATTAAAAGTATACCAATAAGAGATTGTTGTGCATTTTTTATCTGAAAATTAAAAGTGGTTTCAAAGTACAGGGAAATCATGTAAACTCAAAATTATATCACATTCCCAGCAGGCAAATTTAATAACCGAAGTATCTCATCCCGATTAATCACTTGATAGAACCTGCTTTCTTGTTTCTTAGTGAAGCAGCTGTGTGGCTGTCATCCATCTGTGACTTTTGAAAAATAAAATGGGAAATTAGCTGACTCTAGGTAGGTAAAGCTCTTCTGTACACATGACAATTTTATTCACATTTCTGTGTAAGGGGAATTATTGACTAATAACCAGAAAGGGCAGAATGTTTATTTTGAATGCTAAGAAGTCCAATCATAGCTGAGAGTGTATTTTCTCTGACGTTCTTATTTACAGGTCACTTAGGTAGTGAGCCAGATGGCAGAAGGGTAAAGTGGCTAACGAGACACAAAGGCAGGTGGCGGAGACACAGAGGGGATTTTTTCTGAGATGTCAGTCAGAGCGTTTTGTGACATTGGGGTTCCCAAGAAGGAATGCTATGTGTGAACAGGCAGGAAGGATCTTACCGCGTTTAAAAAATGATAATTTGACTCACACAAAAAGTCATATTTTATTATTGTCATTAAACAACATGCTGAACTACATAAAACTATCACTTGAAAACAAAATATTTTCCTGTCATGGTCTTTATTTTTTCAGAGAGAGAGAACTTAAATTACATATATGTTTGTACCCAAACCTACACTCATTGCTCAGGAGTTGAATACATCGATGACAGCAGAATAAATTCTTGGAGTAAGAAAATGATTTTTCTGGAAAGGAGCAAATTCATAAATAGGATGGAAGCTGTCATCTCAGTCCATGTTCTAGGTTGTTGGTGGCATAGGAATGTATACAAGGACTTCCTAAGAAGGTGCATGAGACTGCTCCTGCCTCTTTAGATTCTGTATAACTGCTTTCTAATGCATATGCTGATGTTAGCTGTGTGCTTTAGGATGCTCTGGGTTCTATAAAATGAAGACAGTTATTGATGAGTTTCATGGCTTTTTGTTAGTTTTTCTCAAGAAAATAGAGAATTCTTCAGTAAATTATCATGATGTTAAATGCATTTTTAACCCCAAATAACAAAGCAAGATAGAGAAATGCCACTTTCTCCAAAACTATGGCATGTGGTATGGATTTCTTGGACATCAGCCCTTAACCTATTTAGCAGTTTGCTGGATATATAATCCACAACAAAGCTCATGGTTTTATTTAGGGTTTCCCTGGTAATATAAATCATAAAAAATAATGCCATGGAATCTTTGGAGCAATGAATTTATACTAGCCACAAGATTTCAGACATGTCAACATATTTCAGAAAACTTTTTAAAATTTCTATAGTAAAAATATTCTGTATTACCTTTAAATCCATCTCTGGAGGCATGTCTTTCCTCAGAGATGAGAAGTAGCTAGAGCTTGGGATATGCTGGCTCACAAACAATGATGGGAACAAATGCAGAAACACACTTTCGCTAAGATTATTGAATACTTTCTCTGCAAATATTTGCACTAATCTTTCTTATTTCTTAGTTGCTGTAATAAAATTGTTACAGAGAATAATCATCTCTAAATTTTTCAGAAACAACTCTTCTCTGAACAATTTAAAATTTTTATAATTGCTCCAAATTGCACTAGAATAGAACACAAACACTTCAGCATGACAGTAATTTGTATACAAACTTTAAAAATAGATGAATCTTCTTCTGCATTAGAAATAAAAATTTAGATGCTGACTGATCCACTATGTCTTTTCCTTCAACAATCATAACAAAATAGCTTTATAGGTTCTTGATAGAAACACTCAAAGATAATAAGTATAATATATCACTAAAGATGTTATAAGTTGATATATATTATATAAATTAAATAAATGCTTTTATATATAAGAAAAGCATTTGATTTTATATCCAAGAAACCCATTAAATTTGTTCTGGAATAAATGATGACTTTTTTTAAATCCTTGCTCAAATTAAGGAAAATTCAGGAAAGAGAATAGAGATTTTCTATATTTATTTAAGGATTCTTATTCTGCATCTTTTCTTTAATGTATTTGGTGTATTTAGAATATATTTGTTTCCCTTTTTTAAAAAAGTATTTTGATGAATACCCAAGGGAAACAAGAGAGAAAAGATTGGTGCATGGTTTCATTCCATGGATATCTAGGTAGGTTGTTCCAAGCTGTGATGAGGCAAAAATCATCATGGTAGATTGTGTGGGTAGTAAGGTTAGCTTCTTTACATCTTGCTTACTGCAGCCATTCAGGGAGAAGGGAGACAGAAAGATAATAGGAGAGGTGAGGGGGGGAGACAAGAAAGGGGACAGAAGGAAAAGAAGAGGAGGTGAAGGAAAGGGGAGAGGAAGGTAGGGGAGGGGAGAGTAGAGGAAGGGAAGAGAAGAGAAGAAAAGAGGCGAGAAGAGAAGAGAAGAGAAGAGAAGAGAAGAGAAGAGAAGAGAAGAGAAGAGAAGAGAAGAGAAGAGAAGAGAAGAGAAGGTAAGGTTAGCTTCTTTACATCTTGCTTACTGCAGCCATTCAGGGAGAAGGGAGACAGAAAGAAGAGGAGAGGTGAGGGGGGAGACAAGAAAGGGGACAGAAGGAAAAGAAGAGGAGGTGAAGGAAAGGGGAGAGGAAGGTAGGGGGGGGAGAGTAGAGGAAGGGAAGAGAAGAGAAGAGAAGAGGAGAGAAGAGAAGAGAAGAGAAGAGAAGAGAAGAGAAGAGAAGAGAAGAGAAGAGGAGAGAAGAGAAGAGAAGAGAAGAGAAGAGAAGAGAAGAGAAGAGAGAGAAGAGAAGGTGAGAACTAAGACATTCGACAACTTTATAGTTCACATACTCTGTGAACTACTTCCTCTAACTTAAGACACAAATTCTCAGAAAATTACAACTGGTAGGGACCAACATTTTAAAATATAAGCCTATAGGTGACATTTTATGCTCCAACTGCAGTAGTAAACAAAAAATACTTTGGAAACTTGCATTAAGCTACTTCATCAAGGATGTAAGAATATGTCCTTTTAATTTTCATACATAAAATAAATGCAATGGAAATGTCATAGCATATATTAAAGAATATTTGGAGCTGCATCTTTAACATCATTATATTGGAAAAGTCTGAGAGAATAATAGTCATATGGTTTTGTTATTGCATATGTGTCTTAACATTTCTGTTTTAACATGTTATAAAGCAAATTAAAATCATTCAATATTATTGCAACTTGAAGAGAATAGTCCCATAGGGCCATATATTTGAATGCTGCATGGTTCCCAGGAGGAGAAACTCTTTGGGAAAGATTATGTGGTGTGGTCTCGTTGGAGGTGGTGTGTCACTGATGGTGAGCTTTGAGATTTCAAAAGCCTACACGATTTCCAGTTTTAAATCTCTCTGCCTACTGCCTGGGATTAGATAGCTCTCAGCTACTGGTCCAGGGCCATCTTTGCCTGCCTGCTATCACACTCCCTGCCATGATGGTCATGGGTTCCATCCCTCCCAAACTGTAAGCAAGCCCCCAATAAACTCTTCTATAAGCTGCCTTGGCCATGGTGCTTCTCTACAGCAACAGAAAATTAACTAAGACTAATATAAATACAGAATATTTCAAAAGGAATGTCTAGTACCATCAATGTATCCATATTCAGAGTAATGTTAAGCATATTGATCTGTCCTGGAAATTTACCTTACAGAACCATTTCTTATCAAGTTATAGAAATGACAGACTCCAAAATATAGACACTTGTAGCTGATGAACATTGGTAGAGGGGGTACTGTAGCAGTGTCTCTTTTAGTTAGAACCTCTGCTTAAACAACTTTTAAGGATTTTAAGTATCTTTTGAATTAAATATCATTAATGAATTAGGCTAGACATGATAGAATATGATGTTTCCATTTTTATTGTATTGAAACCCAAGTGTTTCCCATGTCTTACTAATACAAGAATTTAGGCATTTGGATCTTGAGCAAGTTATTTTTGTGATCAACAAACATTCCAATTTTCCTTACCATGTAGAGGAATTTTACTTCAGTATGTTGAATAAAGTTACTTCAGGTTTATGTGATAGAAGCCTTTGAGTAACTTGAGGAATAGATTAAATATTAAATATTTTGAAGTTTAGAATGAAAATCAGTACTTGCTGTCAGTTGAGGAATAATCATATTTTTTGAGAAAGGCTGCACAGTTTTCCAGGATTATTTTGGCATAGATTAGGCATACACATAAAATCTGAGCAAACACGTTATTAAAGTCACAGCTTATGACAAAAATCCAATCATATTAACATAGAATCAATCCTATTTGTTTGCTTTTTTCTTATATTAATATTAATATTATTCCTGATCAGAATATTGTAAAAAATGTAAAAGGTATTTTGATTGAAGTTTCAAGTGGAATGAAAAGTATGTTATTGGAAACTGTAGGAAAGGTTATTTGTTTAAATGGAGCAAAGATAATAGCTTAGATGTCTTCTACCACTGATAGAAAAATAAAACCAGTAAGCTACTTTTCACCTCAGAAAGCTTCTAAGCAAAATGTTGAAAACATGCCCATTTTTCTTTTACTTTCTTGCTAACATTAAAACATGAGGAAATAGTTCAAATTAAGAACTGACTTAATAACAAAATGTCATTATTTACAAAAATGAAATCAAAATAGATTAAAGACTGAAGTATTAAAACTCAACCTACAAAAAATACTAGAGAGGAAAATATTACTTTAGATTTACCCAGACTTAAATTGCATGTGTTTTGTTTTTACATATTGTAAAGAAGTTATGTTTGAAATACAAAATGATGTATTTGAATTTCACATAGAATATAATTCCCATGCATTCAACCTGGGACCAAAAAGAAAAGTTAATGATTAAGAAGAGATTTTTTTGGGGGGTGGTGGTGGTGGTGGTTGCTTGCTTGCTTTATAGCTAACTTAATTACTGATATGCATGCTTTTGCAAATAATCTTAGCTTTCTATGACCTATGAGAAATAAATATCTTCAAAAACTTTGAATCAACAAAACCAAACCACTCTGGTATTTAGAGAAACGCAACACACACCCAAAGCAAATGATTTGCAGCTGAACAAATTTTCAGGGCATGATATGGCAATCACATCAGAACACATATTTAGATCAAATTTGGTCAAAAAATTTTCCCTTCAACCTCCTGGAATCTTATAATTCTTACTAGTGAAAGCTACTGGTGAATTGGGAAACAAGGCGTAGCTAAAATTTAAATGCTTTTCCCCATGCATTATCATTCTCAGTGTTTAAGCCTAGTAAAGCTGTCAGCCACAACTGAAAGCAGACTTCCTCTGTGTAATGCTTTCCATGATCCTAAAATAGCATGCTTCTCTGATGTATGAGGAGGCACCTACAGTTTACTGTTAGGATCACTGTATGAAAGTTAATATTAACTGAACTGAACTGTGTAATCCCCTTTCTAAGACATTTAAAAAGAAGCCACTAAAATCTGCATTGGGAAATAGACCCATGTAGCATGAATCTTCAAAGTTCTTATTAATAAAATCAAACCTGAGGCAAGTTATTGGGGTCAATGCTGGTAGATCAGAGAGACAGAGCAAGCCACAGCTATTGACCTTGCCAATTTCTCAGCTGGTCCTGTTTCCTCAGACTGGAAGCTTCTATGTCCTCATCCCAATGGCTCTCAACTGAACTGCTGCTCGAAAGCCTGAAGCTTAACCAGCCAAAATGCTTAACCAGCCAAATGCTTAACCAGCCAAAATGCTTCTAGTTTCTGGTCCTCAGAACTTATGTACCTTTCTGCTTTCTACCATCACTCCCTAGGATTAAAGGCTTGCTTCCTGGGATTAAAGGCGTGAGTCACCATGCCTAGCTGCTTCCAATGTGGCCTTGAACTCACAGAGATCCCAGATGGATACCTGCCTCTGGAATGCTAGGATTAAAGGCGTGTGCTATCACTGCCTAACTAGTGGCTTTTCTGTTCTCTGACTGACCCCAGATAAGTTTATTAAGGTACACAATATTTTGGGGAACACAATACCACCACAGACCCAAATATTTGAGATATATAATTCATAGAAGCAAAGTTGAGATGCGTCAAAGGACTCCAGATATGAGTTGATACTCAGGTGTGTCTCAGCATTTGGGTGGTTAGTCGATTTGGCCGTATAGTTTATCATACAAACCTGCATAGCTTAGAGTTGTGATATAGATGCGTGTTAATTGTGCAGGAAAATAGTCAATGCTAAATGTGTTGGCCTAGATAAAGTGATTTTTTTCCAAGAAGCAATATAATGAATTCTACCAAAAGTAAGAGGCTATCATGATTGTTTTTTAAACAAATAGAGCCCAAAGATTTTTTTTTTTAGTACTCTTGAGGGCAAACGTTTCAAGTCAGTTATCTTATGAATTCTGTACTTCTGCACACACATTTGTGTGAACTATGTAAAACAGACTGATTTGACCAAACATGGACTGCAAAATCATGCACGCTGAATGCTAAGTCTTAAATTTTAATTCTGTGCATTTCATTTCCTTCAATGTTGTGAAACATAAAACATACAAATAGTAGGAATGTGTATGTTCATATGCATGGAATGGTTTACAGTGATTTTACTGTTTGAAATCCACTTTAATAATATAAAACAACAGACTAGGCTGCCTGTCTTTAATATCCATTAGTTTAATGAACAGACTAACAAGGTAAATATACAGCAAAGTTGCCCAATACATACTTTTTTTTACAGCTTGTTTGAGAGTTTTGTCAAAAAAAAATTGCTATAAATTAATTATATAACAAAGGTAAGAATACATATATTACAATTTGTTAAACTTAATTTGATTGATCATAACTGTAATTATGCTTCGGGGCAGATAATATGTGATGGATATTCTTTCCAGATGCTGCACATGTGGACATTCAAGAATGCTAGATGTAAAGATGAATCCATGTTGTACAACTGTGTTGTATCACCAAAAACCTTTTAAAAAGTATCTTCCACACAAGATTTTGTCTGAACTGAGACATTTCATATGGGAAAATGTTCCTGAATTATGGGACCAGGAAGTTTAGTCTTTGATACAATTGAGATTTAACACTATGAGTCAAAAGACTTGTTATTAATAGACTTGTATCCTTTAAAAAAGAACCCACAGTAGGCAGAAGGCATCCCACCAATATGGTGTATTCTAAACAGGAGACTTTGGTTGTTAGCATGTGGCACCCAGAAACTATTTTAAAAAAAAAAAAAAAAAAGGTAGATTGTTAAGGAGAATTCTAAATCAGTCAGAAAACCACAAGTCTAGGGTAGAGCCAATGTAAAGATTGAGTGTCCTCTTGTATCTAAAGTGGATGCTTAAACTGCAAGCTTTTTATTTGCTAGAGAATCTGTTTTAATATAGCAGTTTGGCCTCTGATTATTTATTGGTTTTATAAATTCTAAAATCAACTTCTTTTTAAGAGAACTCGGATTTCAACTCTTACACAATAAAATCGAGTTGCAGTACATTGTGAATTGTTTTTTCTTTACCCCAAATTTAAGTTAAGGCTTCATACATTAATTGCATCCTGTTCAGAATCTATTGTCTAAATTTTGAAACCCTGTGTTGTTCACTAAAATCAGGAATAACAAAGTCAGAGCCAATTAAGGTCGCACACTTCTGTAAAATGCTGGAAGTCCAAATCTTCATGGTTTTGGAATCATCCCTTTCCGGTTGAGTTTGTTCTGAACTCTCCTTGTTTAAATGACAGTTACCTTTCAAAATCTCCACACATTGAGATTAAAACTGGCTCCCTACTGTGATGGTACCTGTTTCCTCTCATGTTATAAGTGCAAGTTTCTATGTCATGTTATAACCACTAGAGCAGTTATGTGTCCATATGCTTGATTCAGTCTCTGTTGACCTTACAGGTTTGGAATTGGAATCCCACTATTTTGTAGACAAAGGAAATTTAATATACTGCTGCATTTTCAAGTATTCAAAATAGTATTTTAAAACTGCAGTGGTTTTCTTTTTTAAAACTTCAGTTTAAAAAAAGGCTAAAATGTTCCTTCAAATGAGGCATCTAAATGTGTTCCTAATTTTGCACATGGTCTTAAGTTTTATAACCAGTGAAACAGCAACAAAACTATCACATATGATAAAATTTACAGTAAACTAATATTAAATTTTTTTATTATAAAACATGTTATTCATATTCAGAACTCACTATACTAAATTGAGGGACTAGAATGCTTTTTTTTACTTAATTTGCAGTTTTACATTTATATATGTAGCATATTTTATGTAAATGTTATAATCCACAAAGTTATATAAAAACAACATAAACAGAAAATCTCTTAAACTTTTCTGGAAGTTTCAATTAATCTGTAATTGTATAACATAGTGCTTGTCAGATAAATTACTTTCAAATGCAGATTAATTAATATCCCAAAGAGAAGTTTATTTACTTTGCAAATTAAATGGTTATTTGATATGCAAAATACACATTTATTTTACATAATACATCTTTTTGTTTTCATTTTCATTATTTTTAACAGGAAGATTAACGTCTATAGTGCCTTCATAAGCTTTAGATATTTTCAAGTTTAATTATACATTTTTGCTTTTTCATAACTGGTTTTATACTCTAATTAAATTTGTTTGGGAAAGCTATAATCATCTAATAAATGCCAATGGTTTAGGCTTATCACTAGCATAGGTAGGTTAATTAAAGAAATGATTATATTATCCTTTTTGTGTTCTTATTACAATTGTATAAAATGTACTTTGATACAAGGTACAAATTAGAATGAGATATATAACAGGCTGAAATGCATGGTAAATCAACTTTCTTTCAGTATTGTGAATATTTTATAGCAGGCATTTTCTTACTTAAAAATCTGACATTTATACAGCAATGCATGCATAATTTCCCTCTTATATGTCATTTCACTGAGATGAAAGTAATTTTAAAATGCAAGGTCAAAAAAATGATTACCCCTAACAAATAATAATAAAAGAAGCTAAAGACAGGTATCAGGAAGCAGTTTTGCATGTTCCCCCCCCCCCCCCCCCGAGAGACCATTTAATATCTAATGGATTCCTTAGGATAAGAATAAGAAACAAAAGGAAGGAAATCCTTGAGGTAAAATGGAGGTAAGTTCAAGGTAGATAAATTGTTCCTTTGATTTAATATCTGCTATTGTTCCCTGGTCAAAACACAGTCAGAGCTGTTCTTGTGGGACCCAGTGTCTTCTATATCTGATAAACGGCCTGACCAGGACAACCTCAGTCTCAGCAGGAAAGACACTGAACAAATTGTCAGCATGATTTACATACGAGTTGTCAACAGCATCTGGGTTGCTCTGTGAAAGAATGATGGGTAACAGATGTTCTGGGAAATGCTACCATCTGCCCTTTCTTAAAATACATCCCAAGTGAAACAATGCATTTGAATGGATGCCACAGAGATACCTTTCCTTTGGAGAACCACACCAGCCTTAGTATTTTAATGTTCCATGTGGCTATCACAAAATCAAAACAGTCTGAACAGAGTATGAATGCAATCAGTTGAAGCACGCAGATGGGCCCTTGGAAAGCTCTTTAAGCTCAGGTACATGATATGAAAAGAAAATGGTTCACGGCTCCACAGAGTGCATACTGGAAAAATTCCTTGTGGTGATCTGGACCCAATGTTATGCCCAGATCACAGGGACTACCAAAAGACCACCATGGAGATTGAATCCCATACATAAAAACAAAGAGCCCTTATTTCAAGCTCTGAGCTTGGTTCCTCTATCTGTCCCACACAACAGTGAGAACAGAGATCCTTGAGCTCAGGTGGGGTGGGGTTTTTATCATAGCAGAGGTTGGGGTGAGGGTATTTCCAGGGTTCAGGATCCTGATTGGCCGACATTTGCCTAGAGATATAGGGAATGTTTGGAATTTCAGGTATTTTTTCTTCCCTGGGTGGATCCCTGGGTTGTGTCAGCTTATGGTTTTTCCTGGATCTGGGTGTTGCCTGCCAGTAAGCCTGTCACAGATGCTGTGTCTAGGCCTGTCATGGCAGCTGTGTGGTTAAGCTACTTTGCCCCAACCCCACACCCAAACTATGTATCTCTATCAAATGATCTGCAGAGTTTTCAAATTTATGAAGATAATTTCTGTACAAGTATTAAAAAGATACATATCAGAAAAATAAATACTCATTAAATGGGTGGCTTCATTTATTGTATCATACATATGCTCTGTAATTTTACATCCTGCTTAGGGTTGAGCACACCATGTTTGATTAATATAGCATGACCACAGGCAATAGTGAAACAGAAAAGGACCTCCAAACATTTCTACCATCATGTGTCTCTCCACTATGAATTATTGATGTAAGCAATAGTTTTGTTTCATCTATCTAGATATAAAATAGATTTGTGCTTGCTAGCCCTGAAATGCCATTGACAAAGGAAAGCATCAACATTTAACAGTATTTTTAAAATTTGTTACTCTCTGTATTCTGATATTAATAATATAACTATTTAGAGTGTAAAAATTTTTTTTGAGACAGAATTTCTCTCTGTCCTGAAACTCACTCTGTAGAGCAGAATGACCTTGAATTCACAGAGATCTGCCTTCCTTTGACACCTTACTGCAGGGATTAAAGGTGTATACTACCACTGCCCAGTTTAAGCATGTAATTTGAAATACAAAACATTCATATCATGTCCTTTTCTGTGTGGATTTGACTTAACATTCCTCATCTTGATGGCTAGTGGGAAGATATAAATAGATAAAATAGTACAAAATGTGTTTTGTTGGAATTGTAAGATAAAGGAGACTTGCATTAGGTGCTGGGTTCAAATATAAGATTTGACATATGCTCTGGTCATTTTTCTTCTGTTTGGTAAGTGTTTGATTCACTTTCTAATGTAAAAATTTTCATATCCTTCCTTCTTTTCCCCCTGCAACTCCTTTGGTGTCTCTTCCTGTTTCTTGTTTTAAATTCATGTCCTCTTCCTCCACTACTGTCCTACTGAATCCAACATATGTTACAGAGTTAGAAAGGATAGGAAAAGGATGGATAAAATAAAACAATATTGTTAGGATTCTGCCATTCCAGCTATATGACCACACATGCGCAGTTCAGTAGCTAAACAAGGGGTCTTATGTTTTATGTGTTCAACGCGCTGCATGATTACACAATCTGCACATGCATGGTGTAGCTCCTTAAGCCCACATGCACATATGTAATGTGTAGGAGAATCCTTAAAAAGCTAGTCACAGACTCCTCCCCTTTCTTCTACTTTCTCTTCCTCCCCCCTCCTCCCTGCACATGTCTTTCACAGGCCTGGCCACTCCCTTCTGCCCACCCCCCACCCACACCCACCCCACCAACCCCCCACCCTAATAAACTAATAAAGCTCTGATACTGGGTTTTGTCATGCCTTGTGACCTTTCCTCACAGAGTAAAAGTGCCTTATTTAAAACCAACAAATATATTCTATGAAATGTCCAACAAAAATTTAAGAGTCATAAAATGATTGAAGAAATAGGAAAAATGAATTAAGTTTTTTTTTTTAACTGTTCTATGGGAGGATTCCGTGCAAATTTTACTAATATACCTAGACCAATTTTCTTTTTCTTTTCTTTTTTTGGTAAAAACAATATGGCATACATACTGACAAGTACATAAAAACATATATGTAATATTAATATAAATATTGTTATTACATTTTTAGTAGAGCTGAATGTCTTTTGATTGATAAATAATGAATTGCAATCTAGCTTGTCATATTTAAATATTTTCTTTTATTTTTCAGAGATGACAGTATTATAGTAACCAATATATTAAGTTGATAACAATGGTTTAATTGGGGGTGTTAATATAGCTACTGAGAAGATCAACTAGAGTGAGAAAATAAATCACACATCCTCACATTAAGCATAAACCCTCAGAGAACAATAAGCTTCCTTAACATAAATGAATAAATAAAGAGCAGGGAACAGAGCACATATGACTAAATAGAATGGTCTACTGAATATATTAGACTTCACCAATTGTTTTTAATCTTACAATTTCAAAAATTCTTGTACACATTTAATCTCATTTCACCTATTATTTTCTTCCTTCCTTCCTTTCTTTCTGTTTTCCTTTTTTTTTCTAAATTCTGAGAAGTGGCAAAATTCTACCAAGAAAGACTAAAAGAATTAAGTATACTGTACTCTTTTATTCTGTCCAGCTTTAGACAACCCAGATGTCCCTCAACACAAGAATGGATAAAGAAAATGTGATACATATACACAATGGAGTGCTACTCAGCAGTAAAAAAAAAATGACATTATGAATTTGCAGGCAAATGGGTGGAACTAGAAAATATTATCTTGAGTGGGGTAACAGAGACTCAGAAGGACAAACATGGTGTGTACTCACTCATAAGTAGATACTAAATGTAAAGCGAAGGATAACCAGACTACAACCCACAGTTCCAAATAAGCTAGCTAACAAGGAGAACCCTAAGAGGGTATCATGAATAGATGAGATCTCCATGAATCAACTGGGGATGAGTGGGGGTAATGGAGGGTAGGGGATGGGGGATGAGAACATTGAGGAATGGGGTCGTCGAGCTAGAACAGGAATGGAGTGGGAGAGTGGTAAAGGAGATACCATGATAGATGGAGACATCATGGGGACAGGGAGAAACCAGATGCTAGGGAAGTTCCCCAGAATTCACAAGGATGACCTTAACTTAGACTACTAGCAATAGTGGAGAGAGTGCCTGAATGGCCTACCTCACTAATTAGATCGGTGAATACTCTGTCATCATAGTCTCTTCATCTAGTAACTGATGGAAGCAGATGCAGAGATTCACCACCAAGCACCAGGAGTCCAGTCAAAATGAGAAGAGAAATTCTATGAGTAAGGGGCATTAATACCATGGTAGGGAAACCTAGAGAGACTACCAAACCAAGCTAGTGGGAACTCATGAACTTTAGACCAACAGCTGTGGAGCCTCCATGGGACTGGACTGGCCTTCTGCATAAGTGAGACAGTTGTGTAGCTTGATCTGCTTAACAGACCCCCTGGCAGTAGGATCAGAATCCATCCCTGGTACATGAGCTGGCTTTTTGGAGCCCACTCCCTATGGTGAGACACCTTGTACAGCCTTGATGCAGAGGGAGTTGTTTGGGCTCTGCTGACTCCCCATGGGTGGTCTTACCTTGTTGGAGGAGGGAATTGGGGGTGGCTTGGGAAAGGAAAAGGCTAGTGGGACAGGAGGTGAGAAGAGAGGGGGATCTGTGGTTGGTATGTAAAATGAATAAAAAATTCCTTTAAAAAAAAAAAAGGAAAGAAAGTTAAAAAGCAACAGTGTTGGAGCCCACTAGGTTTCCTAGTGGCTGTACCTAAGAGGATGATTGGACCATGGGCCAGGGTACCAGGTGTTTGTAAAGGTCTACACTTGACTGTAACTAGCAAGGGCGAAGGCTGTTGTTCCACCCCTTGGCATTGTTATAAATAGCCCTTTGGAATAAAGATCTGGGCTCATGGATAAATATCCAGGACCATCTGAGTCTATCCTGTGTTTTCTCTCTGTTTCTCTGCCCTCTTTATTTCGAACTAATTCTCTTATTCCTCATTCCTCAAGAGTTCCTGGGGTGAATAAATGTGGGGGCTGGTACCCCACACAACAGGGAATTAATGACTGTTATACATGGTTGCAATATTAATAAATTCAATTCTTCACTTACCAAAATTCCAATGAATACAAGCTGTATATGAGGATGGCACAAATAAAAAGACAACAATTCTTGCTCTTAGGTGGTAGGACATGTTGGTAAATATTGCATTGATATTTATTGTGGGGTTTGGATGGGGTACTCAGGGGTTAAGAACACTCACTGCTGGGTTGGAGAGATGGCTCACTGGTTTAGGAACACTTACTGCTCTTGCAAAGGACGTAAGTTCAATTACCAGTACCTACATGACAGCTCATGACAGTCTATAATTCCAGTCTTACAGGATCCAAGTCCCTATTCTGACCTCTGTGTAGTGCACATAAATATATACATGTAATATTATTAAATTATTTCATTATTAAATTAAATCATTAAATCTATAAATTAAGAAATCTGTCACGAGGTATCTACAGATTAAGATTGTCAAAATAATTTTAAAGTATGTATTTATATGAAGTTTATTTATTTAATTTCCCAGCATTAGATATAGAAAGTCTCTAATAGGTTATCATGAAAAAGGATGTACCATTTTGACTTAATCTGTATCCTCTCTGCCCTAAGATAAAGGCAGACATTTAAAAATATTAAAAGTTTATCTCAAGACCTGTATATATTACTATCAAATGTAGGGACACACTATAAGTCATAGCACATAATTAACAGAAAAGATTACTTGAATCCAGCAAATCCATGGAATAAACTCTCCCCAGACCATATTACCTCAGAGACATGTCTTAGCCTGTGTTAGTTTGAATGTAATTGGTCCTTATAAGCTCATAGGGAGAGGCATTGTTAGGAGGTGTGGCTTTGTTGAAATAGGTGTGGTCTTGTTGGAGGAAGTGTGTCACTTTGGAGGTGGCTTTGAGGCCTCATATGCTCAAGATACCATCCAGTGTCTCAGTCTACTTCCTATTGCCTGCACATTAATATATATATAGATGCTCTTTCTCCAGAACAATGTCTGCCGGCCTATCGCTATGCTCCCCATCATGAAGATAATGAACTGAAGCTCTAAAATTTAAGTGAGTCACACCGAATAATTGTTTTCCTTTATAAGAGTTTTCATGGTCTTGGTGTCTCTTCACAGCAATAGAAACCCTAACTAAGGCATAGCCAAACCAAGCCCAGTAGACAATTTCAGAGGTTTCAACTAATAAATCCTGATTAAAATATATCTCAGAGGTCTTGTTATATGTTTTGAGTGGTGTAAATGTGCACAACAGATATGAAACATTATTGCTATTTGCTAGTTTTTGCTTTGTTTTATGTGATTTAATATACTTCAGTGTACTGTGGAATAACGCTCTTGTGCACTGTAAAGATTTATCACTTGAACTGGTTTAATAAAATGATGATTGGCCAGTAGCCAGACAGGAATTATAGGTGGAACAACTGGACTAGGAGAATTCTGGTAAGAGGAAGGGCAGAGTTAGGAGTCACCAGCCAGATGCAGAGGAAACAAGATGAGAATGTCATTTTGAGAGAAGGTACTAAGTCAAATGGCTAAACATAGATAAGAATCATGGGTTAATTTAAATGTAAGAGCTAGTTAGTAATAAGCCTACCAGGGAAGCATTTGTAAGTAATATTAAACCTCTGAGTCAATTATTTGGGAAGTGGCTGCTGGGTATTTGGGAAGAGTCAGGTGGGAGAGAAACTTTAGCCTATACAATGTGTTGTGAATGAATATCCTTAGAAAGCCACGAAGTGTTCAATTACATGAAAAGTCAGGTTGAGTGCTGTCATTATTTTAAACTGGCTCAAATCATTTAGTTATGTTATTTACCTGTGTCTGGTAAGCATTTATTTTAATGGCCATTGACCTTGGAAGACTTTTTGTTTCAATTCTTACTCCCTATCACTTGACACAGACTGGGATTTTTACAAATCTATTTGTCTAAAGTTAAAATGTCCGAGTAGTTTCCCCAAAAACTATTTCAAGTGAAATCAATCAAATCAGTATGTAGAAATATGTATGTTACTAACCTTTACTAGAGGATTAGTTAATTGTTAGGACCTCTTTAAGAAGGAAACCACAAATGCAAAATGTAACATTTCAGGGTAGTAAAAGAAATAATTTGAGAAAAAGGAGAAAGATGTGCTTCTGTCTGAAATTGCGTTAATTCATTTTTTAAAATTTATTTTGTCAATAATTAAATATACATTTAATTCTTAATTTGATATAATAATATTAACCTGAAAAATTGATTTGACTTATTAAATATTATTTTTAATGAAATGAGATAAGATAATTTCATTATGCTACATTTTAGGTGTGGTTATTTGCATCCCACAGTATTTTGAACATATGCTTTTTAAAAAAAATGCAGAATAGTAATAAGGCATCCTGGCAGATAGAGATCAACGTTATTTCACAGATACATTTGCAATTATTATGTGTGGTTATGTTCAGCTAATTTCCATTTGCCTCTGTGTTGCAAATCTTTTAGTAGCCCTTTTATTACTCTTTGTTAGTTACTTTGCTTCTTTTGCTGGCTCTTTCCCCCTTCCTTACTATTGGCTAGAATGAGTTCTTCACTTCTGAGTCCATGCCACTGGCTTGAACTTTACAGTACTAACTTGTAAATATTTCTTTCCATAGGACGTTCCAGTGTGATTGGGAGATGGATCTTATCTTAGAACACATTGGCTCCTTTAAGTCATTCATATTAAAGTGACTAAACTCTTTTGCCTTTTAACAACTTATCAGTCTCCAGTCTCTGTAATTTTATGTCTACCAGCTTTCAGCTCTCACAGATGTCTGCATAACAATGAGCCGTTTGGGAGCCCAGATTGTATGTCCCCTGACTATTGATTTCCTCTCATTGGGGTGCATATGCCATTTTTCTGCTCTATTGATTGGAATATTCTCCAATACTCTAGGAACTCAGCATAGGCAAGCATCCTCTGGGTTGGAGAAGATGAAGCATACATACAGAAAATCTCTTGATGGATGAAGGAATCTAAGACAAAGAGCATGTGTCTTCCCCTGCTCAAGATCTATCATCCTAGCAGGCTTTCTTTATGCTTCTTAGAAAGTCCATTTGTATATGAATGCATGTTAGATTTACAGAAACTCCTAGTAAACACTCCTCTACTCTGCTTTCTTCTCATTCTTTCAGTACCTCTGATTTTGTGGTGTTCCAGCTTCTTCAACTCTTCTCTCGCACTTCTACAGTGAATTTTGAAATCTTAGCTTTTATGGGAAAGCAAATACAGCATGAAATACCAGAGGAGCCAGCGGTAATATGATAGCAAGCACATTTAAGGACTGTGGAGATAACTCGGTCATGTTTGTCATGTCAGCAGGAAGTCCTGAGTTTCACCCTAGGACCCATGTTTAAACATCCAAGTGAGGAGATGCTCCTTTGTAATACAAATGCAGCTGAGGCAGAAATAGAGAGATCCTCAGAATTCATTGTCCAGAAAGTTTAGCCAGCTTTCTGAGTTTGGACCAGTGATGCACTATCTCAAAACAAACAAATAAATAAAAACAACAAAAAAGGTGGACAGTGCCAGAGATACAGCACCAAGGGTTTGTTTTGTTCTTTGTTCTCTTCATTGACTGATCAAACAAGTGCATCCCCACTCATAAAATTCAGAAAATGACAGTTACAGCAAAGTCAAAAGGGCATGAATTGTTATAGTGTCGAAAAACAAGACCTAACTCTGAGATGTTGCAAGTTAAAAATTTATGTATGGTTGGATCAAACTTCAGTCTCCCATACTAGGAGAGTAAAACAGCAAAGAGTAAAGGCAGAGTAGCCTCTTTAGAGAAGGAGAGCAAGTAATTCAAAAATGTAATTTTGCAGTTATTTTTTATGCACATGGGAAAGGTACATGTTATCGGTTTATGGTCAGATAGTATGGCAACATACCATGAAATATGTTGTGGTTAGTCAATTCTCAGAACATATTTTGAAACAATTAACAATGTAAATCACAAGGTGATAGAGGAATAACCAGTTAACAAAACAAAACACCAAAATGACCCTCAGCTGGAGACATGATCACAGACTAACATGGTAAACTAGGAAAAGGAAGGAAGATGCAGTCTGTGGCCCTTAACATAAAGAAGTCCAGAATTAATTAAAAGGGAATGCAATGAAAGTGTTAAGTGAAATTAACAAGTCAGAGTATGAAAGATGAATTCAATGAGATTCAAAAATTCTGAGGAAAAAAAAATCTTATTAAAAGTTTGGAAGTGAAGAGCTCAATCAAATAGAAAAAAAAAGCATTCAGACAGAAAATAATAAAGATGGAATAATAAAGATGAGCAGAGCAGGTGAGGTGTATGTGACATCATTAATAACAGAATGTATGAATCAGAGTGCAGAAGGAATAGAAGTTCAAGCTGAGGGCATCGAGCACATATTCCTAACCAAATTCAGGGAAAGAGACAGACATCTAGCCACAAGAGATACTTAAAGGATTACTTTAATTTCTATTTGTGTGTATGTGTGTGTGTATGTCGTGTATGTGGAGTTGGTCTCAGAGGCCAGAAGAAATCACTGGATTCCCTGTACCAATACCTACAGGCAGTTGTGAACTTTCCAACATGAGTGCTGGGAACGAACTCCAGCCCTCCTGAAGTGTAGCAAGCACTCTCTATTACTGACCCATAATTCCAGCCCCACAGAAGAAGATATTTAGAATAACACACAGACACACACAGACACACACACACACACACATACACACACAGCCAAGTGGTGGAGGCACATACCTTTAATCCCAACACATCAGGAAGGCAGAGGCAGGTAGAGCTCTATGAGTTCAAAGCTACCCTAGTCTACAGAGTGAGTTCCAGGACAGCCAAGGTTATACAGAGAAACCCTGTCTCAGAAAGAAGAAATGAACGAATGAATGGAAGGAATTTATTGGGGCTGGAGAAATGGCTTAGTGGTTAAGAGCACTTACTGCTTTTTCAAAGCTTCTAGCTTTAGTTCCCAGCACCCACATGGTGGCTCATAACCATCCATAACTCTAGTTCCAAGGTATCTGACACGCCCTACTGGTCTCTGTGGGCACTAGGAACATGTGTGATGCACATACATTCATATAGGCAAAGTATTCATACACATAAAAATAGAACCCTTCCAAGCCACATTATAGCTAATCCATTATGTATGCAGAGATAAGAAGTAACATTAAAAACCACAAGCTAGAATCAGTAGTCCATGTACTACCATAAACCCATCAGAATAAGAGTAGATATGTCAACAGAAACTCCAAAGAAGAGGAAGGCTCTCAAGTACAATAATCACAAATACAGATTGCTACTTTCAGGTGAGATATCCTTCATAATTGAAAGAGAAAGGAAAATTTAACATGAGAAACACAAATGGAAAGAATTCATAACCACTAAGGTAGGATTTCAACGGATACTTGAAGGATCCCTACATATTGACAAAGATCAAACATTCAATGAGACCGCAGGGGAGGCTAAATCGTACTAGAGCAGAATATAAAGAAGTATTGGAATGTACCAATGAAAACATAAAGAATGAAGAAATTGATGTATACTGTTCAGTAATAATTCTAAATCATAATGTCATCAGTGGTAGGTTGGATTTAAAATAGGTCCCATGCATTTCTTGCTTATAAAAAAAAAAAAAAAACAGAACACACTGACAATGGTAGCAAAGACATTCTAAACAAATTACATTAGAAGAAAAGCAGGCCTAGCCACACTAATTCTAAAGTTATTGACTTCAAATGACAATTAGAAATGACAAAGAAGATAATTCATGTTAATGGAATTCTTCATCAGAGGCTGTAACAATACTAGACATTTATCCATTGAATATTGGAGTACTTGGTTTCACAGACACTACTGAATGCAAGCACACTTATTGAATTAAACATAATAATAGTATAGACAAGACATAGACAAAAGCAAATCAACAAGGTTACATCAGAGATATTGGAACTAAACATTAAAGGGACATAATATCTAAACAAAGGGAAACATAAGAGGTTTCAAATTTATACAATGAACTACAAGCTACTAGAAGTCTGAGAATAAGAGAAATAATCTTCCACAGGGAGGAATATACTGAAAGATTATGCAATACTGAGTAGTAAACCCTGAAAACATATATACAAGTAACATTATACAAATTAAGCAGGTTGCATTTATGTATTTAGGATATATATGAATGCACTTCTACATATATGTAACAACATTTAATGAAAAAAAGAGTTCATTAGTTTGAAAAAGAGAAAGAAGGGGTATATAGAAGGGTTTGAAGGAAGGAAAGGGACAGGGGATGTGGTGATTTGAAAAAAAAAATGGCTCCCAGAGGGAGTGGCACTATTAGGAGGTATGGCCATGTTTGAGTAGGTGTAGTCTTGTTGGAGAAAGTGTGTCATGGCAGAGGCTGTCTTTGAGGTCTCAAATATGCTCAAGCTACACCCAATGAGACAGATCAGTTCCTGTTGCCTACAAGTCAAGATGTAGGACACTTGGTTTCTTTTCCAGCCCCATATCTGCCTGCACACCACCATGTCACACCATGGTGATAATGGGCTAAACCTCTGAAACTGTGAGTCATCTCAATTAAATGTTTTCTCTTTGTAAGAGTTGCCATGGTCATGGTGTCTCCTCACAGCAATAGAAACCCTAACTAAGATGAAGAAATTATATAATTATAACATAAAAAAGTAATAGAAAGTATATTCCAATAAATGAAAATTAAGAAAAATTTCACAAAATTCTAGACACATATGAGCAGCTGAAATTAAACAAAGAAAAGATAAACTTAAGCATATCTATGACAGACCATATGAGGATAGTAGTATTAAAGTACCTACTAACTTAAAAAAGCTAAGTACCAGTGTATTCTATTCCAAATTCTACCAGACCTTTAAAGAAGAACAGCCATTATCCTTAAATTACTCTACAAAACTGGAAGGAAAGGAATTTGCAAGGTGGAATTTTGAAAGGCAGCCAAATAATGATCCCTTGCCCTAAATAATGTAATTAATTTCTTAATGAACCTGCATGCAAACCTTTCAATAAAATACAAGCAAACTAAATTTCACCAAATGTCAATATGGTCAAATAGACATTGTTCCAGAGATGTAGAGGTGGTTTAACGTATACAATTAAAACATCCTTAAGAAACCAGGAGTAGAAGGAGCATACCTCAGCATTTAAAAATGTTTATGCTTGTCTTTCTTGGTCTGGGTTACCTCACTCATGATGATATTTTTCTAGTTACATCCATTTGCCTGCAAATTTCCTTGTGTCCTTTTTTTTTTTTAACAGCAGAGTAATACTCTATTGTATAAATGTACCACATTTTTTTATCAATTGCTTGGTTGAGGGACATGTAAGTTGTTTCCAAGTCCTGGCTATTACAAGTAAAGCCGTTATGAACATATTTGAGCAAGCATCCTTATGGTATCATTGAGCATCCTTTGGGTACATTCCCAAGCTCAGTATAGCTGGATCTTATGGTAGGTTGATTCTTAGTTTTCTGAGAAACCACCACACTGACTTCCAAAGTGGCTGTATAAGTTTGCATTCCTACCAGCAATGGAGGAGTGTTCCCTTGCTCCACATCCTCTCCAGCATGAGCTACTGCAGTAACCCAGACTGAGAAATACAAACATGGTATGTACTCACTCATAAGTGGATATTAGCTATAGAGTAAAGGATAACTATGCCACAATCCACAGACCCAACGAGATTAGGTAACAAAGAGGGTTCATGGGGGGTGGGGGTGTGTGGACATGCAGATCTCCCTGGAAATGGGAAATAGAAGTGATATTGAGTGGACTGAGTGAGGGTGGGTGAAGAATGTGAAAATGAATGATCAGGTTATGGTGGGGGCATGCAGAGGGAGAGTACTGGAAGAGACTACTAGACAGGGAGCAGGTGGCATTTCGGGGTCAGGTTAAACCTGGCACAAGGTAATCTCTCAGGAACCTACAAGGAAGACCCTAGCTTAGACTCCTAACAATGGCAGATACATAGCCTGAACTGGCTGGCCATCTCCTGTGACCAGATTGGTGCCTAGCTCAATTGTCATTAGAGTGGCATCATCCAGTAACTGATGGAAACAGATGCAGACCTACAGGCAAACATTACACAGAGTTCAGGGAATCCTGCAGAAGAGGAGGAAAAGGGAGTGTAGGAGCCAGAGGGGTCAAGGACACCACAAGAAAACTCATTGAATTGACTAAGCTGGGCTCAGGTGCTCACAGAAACTCAACTAACAACCATGGAGCCTGTATGGGACTGACCTAGTCACTCTGCATATATGTTACAAATATGTAGCATGATCATTTTATGAGACTCTTAACAGTGAGGGCAGGGGTTGTATTCAACTCTTTTATTGGCTTTTGGGACCTTACTATGATACTAAGTTGCCTAGCCCAGCATCAATACATGGGGTGATTCTTAGACTTACTGAACCTTGATGTGCCATGTTTTGTTCATACTCGTGGAAGACCTGCCTTTTCCCAAACAGAAATGGAGGAAGAGTGAATTGGGGGGAGGAAGGGTAGGAACAGAGAGAATGGGGGCAAAGGACTGGGAGCAGAGGAGGAAGGGAAAACATTAGCCAGAACGTAAAATAAACAAATTCATTTTAAAAATATTGATGCCACCAGCTTATCTTTATGAATATTCTTTTTATAAAACATTTAAAACTCTTCACTTCTATTTTTTAAAACAAGAATCTCAAGCTCATCCACTAGTTTGATTGGTTGACCAATGAGACTTGGGGAATTTCCTGGCTCTGTCTTCTCCCCATTCATTGGTTATAGGCATATGCAAAGATGTCGTGCTTTTTATATGGCAGTGGACATCTTTGCTCAATCCTTTGTGCTTGCTTAGCAGGCACTTTACTGACTGGTCCATCTCCCTAGACCCTAGACATTTTCGTAAATGAGGGAGAGGTCATAGCATTTCTGCTGAAGAGTGGAAAAGAAACCATGCTACTTTCTCCGTTCTTAGTCAATACAATGCTGAAATCACAGCTTTACAAATATAACAAAAAGAAATAGAAGGAATACAAACAGAAAAAAAAGTCAAATTACCTCTGCAACCCACAAATTATGAGGATACAAAGTCAACAACAACAAAATAAATGATCAGTGTCCTTTCTATATAGTGAAAAGTCCTTGGCTAGGAAAACAACCCCCAGGAAAAAGAATTCTGTTTAAACTCATGCTACTTGATTTCAAGTTATTCAATAGATCCATAGTCACAGAAAGTCATGGTACTGTCATAAAGCTTCTTTAGGGGATTTGCCAGCTGTTCGTTTGCCGATGCCTCAATAGACGCCCCACATCCATGTACATATGGTTAGTACTAATTGAACTCATGTAGTTATAAATAACAACAACAACATTAAAAATACATGGAGTTGAGAGGGAGATGGGATGTGGGCCACTGGAGAGAATTGGTGTGAGGTAGTAGTAGATGGATATGATCATAAAAGCTTGTATAAATGTATAAAATTTTCAAAGAATAAATTGAAATATTTAAAAGCACACATAGACCAACATAATAGAAACAATTTTAATAAACAGATACAAACAACTGCATATAAGTAATTTTCATGGAAGTGACAAAAGTATCCATGGAGGGGACACATATTTACCAACTGCTGCTAGGAGAGCTGAATCATGTAGGTCATGTATCAACATGTAGGTTATGTATCAACATGTAGGTCAATGGAACTAACTGTCTTAGCTACATTTTTATTGTTGTGAAGAGACCAAAGCAACTTTTCCAAGAATGAGTCACCTGGGAATTTACAGTTCTAGAGGGAAGGCCCTTGACTATCATGTCAGATAGTAAACAGATGAGCCTGGTGCTGGAGCAATAACTGGATGCTTACATCCTTATTTGTAAGTAGTAGGCAAAGTGAGCTAGTTAGCAAAGTCGGGGGCTTTTGAGTCCTCAACACCCACCCCATGACACACTCTATCAAAGACCACAGCTTCTGAACCTTTATAAATATTTTTAAGAACTGCATCACCAGTTCTTCAAATATATGAGCTTATGGAAGACATTCTCACTCAAACTCCCACACTATTATCATTTTTCACTCTTTAGACATGTCAAATCAAAATTCATCATAGACCCTTAGAAAACCAGAGATTGTGAAATTCTTAAGATCAAATACATGAAGTATTTGATTATTTAGAGACAGGGAAATGCTTTATGAAAAGGACCCAAATACCTCAATGAATAACACAAATAATCGACAACTGGGATTTCATTAAATAAAAAATTCTGTAGATACTATATGTTTATAGCTACTAAAGCCAGATGTATGCATACATGATGTAAAATCAGAAGGTACATGGGAAAGGAAGATTAGAAGAATGGGAACTAGTGGAGAAAAGGGGAGATGAATATGGTCCTTGAACTTCTCTTTTTGAAACACAATACTGTGCACTATGAAAATACACCAAAATCAAGATTTTTTTTATTCTATAATTCAATTCAATCTCACATATCAGGCACAGATTCCCTCGTTCTCCTCCCTCCTGCCCCCCCACCTTCCCCATCCCACCCCCCATTCCCACCTCCTCCAGGGCAAAGACTCCCCGGAAGATTGAGTTCTACCTGGTAGATTCAGTCCAGGCAGGTCTAGTCCCCTCCTCCCAGGCTGAGCCAAGCGTCGTCCCTGCATAAGTCCCAGGTTTCAAACAACCAACTCATGCACTGAGTACAGGACCCGGTCCCAGTGCCTGGATGCCTCCCAAACAGATCAAGCAAGATTATTTTATATTTCAACTTATTAATGTGCAAACATAGAATATATTGCCAAGATAGGAATATTCTGTACCACAATATTCTCATATTACAAGTGAATAGTCATACTAAATATATTAATTACCACTGTAAGTATTCTCATATTTGTGCAACATCATCTTTTTGCCAATCAGCTTGGACAAAACCTTTAATATCAAAAAACAAGTTAGGGACTGAAAAGGTGGCTCAGTATTTGAGAACATTTGAGGCTCTTATAGAAGACCAAACTGCAGCTCCAACTGCTCATGTTGAATAGCTTACAAACCTTCTGTAATTCTAGCTCCAGGGAAGTCCTTGGCCTCTTCTGGCATCTGATAACACCTGTGTTCATATGCACATATCAATACACAGACACACAGTCATACAAAATATAGGATATTTTAAAACGTGAGTAACAAGAAAAAGCCTTTTAGTTGTGTAAGTATTTAAAGGTTTTTGATAAGCAATCGGACACTGAGAAATGTGTTATCACAAAGGAAGTCCGTACTTTACAAAACCTATTTTCCTATCATTAAAAATAATATTGGATTATGAAAAATTTAAAATCCTTTGTATTCCAAGTGCATTAATATTTACACTATCATAGTCATATTCTACTTTCCTTAAAATGTTTAATAACTGGATAATTTTTTTTCTTTAAAACATTCTGGATATGAATATCTAAGATTACAATTACTCTTTTTCATTCCCAATTTTCAACTTCAGTTTAGTTACTAGGAATAAATTAATATTTGAAATTTGTGTAAATCAATGAAATTCAACAGAACTGTATGTGTGTTTCATGATATGCTGAATCATATCTGAATTTTAAAAATACACGTTCCACAAATAAATATACTGCCAAGACTTAACATGAAAGAATTGAAGATTCAATATTGTGACAAATTGTCATTAACCATGGAAAACTTCATAAGGTAATCAAACAAAAATTGACTGACCAATGTGTGTTAGGAAATTGTTAGGCCCCAAAGTAGAGATAATGTAAACATCAGCACTTACCAGGATCTCATTTTAGCTTTATGGAAAAAGACAGAGCTAGCTTATACAATTTTTTGAGAAAATATAATATACAGAGTGTAGAAATTTAAGACTGTACACTGCAAAATCTAGTATTATGTAACTCCTGCTATTGACAATAACACATAAAGCAATATATGATAAATTTTCATGATGATTTTTTATGTTTTTATTTATCAACTTAATTTATACTATCGAATCATAGTTTAGATCTAATTTATTTCCTATAAAATAGTGGTGAAGTCAATGCTAGCATTCTTTATGGCTGTTAAAAATGGGTAAAGTTTCTTTTCTTGATAACTGTATTAGACTGTCTAGATTGCTCTATATCAGAACATAGAAGAGATTTAGGCATCACTTGCCACTGTGTTTAGATTTGGAGCCTACATTTATGATTAAAACTTGTGTAAATTCAGATAATGTTTCTGATGAACTTTCCAAATGTCTTATTTCAAATTATTTTATAGTAAATTGAAAATACAACCACTGTATGTTATATTTCTATTAATACGTGTCATTTTCTTGTTTTATTATACCATCATACTTTAATATTGAAATAAATTAAAATCACCCAAATGAGAAGGAGCAGGATTGATTTGTCAATCACTATTGCTTGTTTGTGATGGAGACATAAGCCAGCCAATTTTTTTTTTCAGTTTGTGTGATAAAATATCCAATGAAAGCAATGTGAGAGAAAGAGTTTGTTTTGACTCACAGTTCAAGAGCCTACTCCATCATAGCAGGAAAGTCCTGGATGAAAAAATTAGGCCAGTTTTTCACATGCACTTGTAATCATAGAATAGAAAATAATCAGTGTTTGTGATTAACTCCTTTTCTCCTTTTTACAGTGTCCAGTACATCAAACCATAGAATGCTGCATAATGAGTGGATCTTTCCTCCTCACTCCACCTAATCACGATAATTTTCTATAGGCATAAAAGAAGCCATTGTGCCAGGATGTTCTAAATGTCATCAAACTGACAACTGAGAGGAAAACATGGGGAGTGAACTTCATGATATAGGTTTAAATGAGAGTTCTCCGAATAGAACTTCACTAGCACAGGAATGAGCCCCAAGGTTCAACATATGGAACTACATACATTATTTTCTTTTGAAGAAAGAAACAATCTACAGAAGAAGAAGAAGAAGCAACAACTTTTGAGAAAATCTTCAGATGTAACATTTCACATGGGACTGATATGCATAATTTACAAAGAAGAAAAAATTAAGCATTTCACAACAAACAAAAATGCCAATCATCAAATGGGGTAGTAATTAAGCAGACAGTTCTAAAACGACAAAACACAAAAACAATTTCATGTTGTAAAAAGTGTTCAACATCACCACACATCATGGAAATGCCAATCAAAAGTACTTTGAGAGACTATCTGATCTCAGTCAGAATAGCTATCCTGAAGAAATCATACAACAGATGTTAGTGAGAATGTTGGGAAAAAAGAACACTTATTCTCTGTTGGTGGGAATGCAAACTAGTTCAGCCATTATGGAAATTTATGTGGAAATATTTCAAGGCATTAAGAACAGAACTATGATATGACTGAGCTATACCCCCAGGCATATTTTTAAAGGTCTCCACACCCTACCACAGACATACTTTCACATCCTTGTTTACTTTTCCTCTGTTCATAATGGCAAGAAAACAATGCCTGCCTCTATGCCCATCATCAGATGAATGAACAATACAAATGTAGTGCATATACATAATAAAATTTATTTACCTCTATAGGAAAATAAAATTGTGAACTTTGCACAAAAAAATGTGCAGTGACAAAGTATAATATAAAGCAAGAAGATCCAGTCTCAGTAAGACAAAAAGTACCCGTTCTTTCTCATATTTTTGAATCCTAGCCCCCATCTCCCTCTGCCCCCTCTCCTCTCTCTTTTATCTCTCCTCTCTCTCTCTCTCTCTCTCTCTCTCTCTCTCTCTCTCTCTCTCTCTCTCTGTGTGTGTGTGTGTGTGTGTGTGTGTGTAAAGCCTATAAAAATCAGAAAATAGACCAAGAGAAATTAAAAATATATGAATAACTAGGCTAAGAGGATAAGGGATGGATAGACTGGTACATAGAGCATGAAAGAGGAAAATAGAATGGAGAAGACAAAGGGACATGAGAAGTATAAAGCGATCGAGAGACTGGTAACGGAGGACTGCCAAGGGAGCCCTAAAACACCTGCTGGTGGAAAAATGCCATCATTATACCTAATTATATTATTATATTGTATTATTATATTATTATACCTATAAATAGAGTTGGGAATGCTAAGTTAAAGAAGGACGAGGAGGTTGTTTCAGATGTTATGGGAAGTTGGGCGAGGGATACAGTGAGAGGAATCTTTCATGGTTACCTTTCTCTGGTTGGTTGTGAGCTGAAGTTTGTGGTAAGGTAATGCTGGCAATAAGTGACAAAGCCCTGACCTTCGGAAACCAATTGCAACTGGGGTTGTGCCTTTGCTTCCCCCCATCTCTGTAGGTCAGAATTCTGCCTTTCTATAAAGTCTATCCATTACCACCTGCAACTCATGCTCTCATTAGATATTTAATACAAGCCTCCTACAAGGGGTGTCCATGATAAGGTCCTCAAAAGACTCTGGGTCGTTAATAGTTCAGTCAGTCCTCAAGCCCTCTCTCCTGGGAACTGCCGCTTCAATGGATTTGACCTTTTGTGTTTTGGATATTAAAAGAAAGAAAACAGTTTAAATTCCTGATGAAATATGAATCACATCTGTAGTTCACTTACTCCTATTGTGCCAAAGTGAGATTTATAGTTTCAACAAATGTGCTGTGGGTTTTAGGATGTCATGATTAAGGGGAGCAGAAGTCATGTACAAAATGCTGCTCATTTTTTACACTGCTCCATGGGTCTAATTAATTTAAAAATAAAATCTTTAAAATAATCAAAATATGTATGACTTTACTGTATCCCAATCAATCCCATACAGATTTTTCCTGTAAATCAGCATTCTTCTAACGTTCCTCTTTGCTACTGTGCTGATGCCAAGTTTCTATTTTGAATTCTCTTGTTTCTCTTTTAGTTGCAATGAGAACATTGGGTAATATAAAGAGCACTGCACAGCCTGAAGAAAGCAGGAAGCTCTGGAATTTGTGATGATCTGATCTTTCCATTCGGGTATTTTGTAGATGAAAGAGCATTTGCCTAGGTGTCTGAAGACTCCATCTGGAGCCAAGTCGAACCGTAACAAGCATGAGATAATGATCAAATCACTTAACTTTTCGAACTCAAAGAACTTGTCCAAATTTTCAGTCACTTTTGTTTAAATTTAAAGAAGAAAAAAATCAAAATTATTTTCAGAAATTGTGTATTACTAAGAAAAAAAGAATTCTTGTAGTCTATATAAAGAAACAAATACTGAAAGTAAATCACACCTTTATACAACATCAAACAAGAATAAGAAAATATTGTGTAAAAAAGAACACATGGAGCATTTTCAATATTCTTTGAATTCTTCTTTAAATTTGATTGGAAAGACGCTGTCTATTCAAGAAGTATTTGAGCAACCTGGATATAGTCTTTAGGATTCAGTCTGGCTATCTCTGTAAATCTTGGGGCAATCCTGACACCAAGAATTTGCCAGGTCATCTTGGATGAAGATAAGTGAATGAATGGATGAATGATTGAATTTTCTTAAAAAAAAAAAAAAAAACATCTTTTGGAAAGTTTGGAAGCTTTTGCTGTCCTTTCTGGGGCATAATGTTAGATTCTAATGAGAATATGTGTTAAGAATTTGAAAAAAAAAAGGTTAAATACAATTAAACCCCCAATGTAGTTAAACAAGAGAAGAATACAAGCAATCAAATCAGATAATCAACTTTTTTTTTTTGTAGAATTTGACAGCTTTTTCCTAAACGCTATTTGAGGAAAAAGAATAAGAACTACTGCATCTCAATGAATTTTAACTAATAATGTGATGAACCAGCTTGACCTACTAGATCGAATTAAGTATTTTGAGTAATAAGAGAGTAAAATAATTTCACAAAATAAACAGAAAAAAATGCCCCAAGAAAAAAATTTCTGAGCCAGGCAGTGGTGGTGCATGCGTTAAATTCCAGTACTCTGGAGGCAGAGGCAGGTGGATCTCCACGAGTCTGAGGCCAGCCTGGGCTACAGAGTGAGTTCCAGAAAAGGAACAAAGCTACACAAAGAAACCCTGTCTAGAAAAAAAATTCTGATAATTAAAGTTTATTGTGTTACATGTTTCATTAGTTAATTATTACTAAATGTAATCTAGTATATTATGTAACAATAAAATATGGAAACAACCATTCATATGGATAAAGAATAACATATTGCTTCATATCAATACCAAGTTTCATACTGGAAAACATGATATGGATGTTAATCATTGAAATCATCAGAAAGAAATATGTGGTTCATATTTTTATACCTTGATATAGTAGAATTTTTATTTTTTGTATTTATTTTTTGTTCTGTAGCATATTTTTAATTTTCTCTCTCTAAAAGAGAAAAGCAATAAGTGTAAAATTTTATAATGTTCTAGTCAATGCTTTCTGAGTCACTACACTTTCTCTTGGAAATGAGAAGATAATGGCTATAATGAATGTGAAATCATCGGATATTCCCCCCTTTTTCTTTAAACAAGGCAGAAAAGTATTAAATATTAATATACTCACCTGCCATACATTAAATAATATAATTAAAAGGAAAAAATAACAGGAATTGGAAAAAAGCATTTTCTGAATGAAGCAAGGGATAATTAACATTTGGAATATATGAAGAATCTTATACATCAATAAGGAAAATATAAAACAAGAGAATAATGATCAAGTTACATCAATAAGCTCTTTGCAGTTGTACATTATTCCATTATATATTCCACATATGTACATTATATATGTATATCTGTGTGTGTGTAATATCTTCAAACTTACTCAAACTAATTTGTACTGAAGAAATGAAAAATCATAGCAAGTCCTATTTGATCTCCATTGTATTAAAATATCTAACATTCACATTGTTGGCAAAGGACTGGAGCAATAGAGACTCTTATGCATAACAGATAAGAAAATGAATTGTCACGAATGATTGTCATTGCATAGGGTATTCTCATAAGCTGCAACTTAGCAGTACCACTCCAAGATGAGAACCAACTGACAATACAAGGTTGTTTTTAGTGAATTAAGAAAGAATTACATTGTGCAGAAATAGGAATGGATTGTTGTGCCAACATCAATATTGATGGATTCTATACAGAAATGTTCACAATAACAATACAAATTCCTGAAGTCCTTTGAATGTACATTTTTAGATGAGAGATGCTGTGTCAATACAGTTCCTTGAATGAATGGAATCACTCCAACAAACCAGTTTATTCCTCATATACAAAGGTTTACTTTTGTCAAGTGACTCAATAAGATGCATATCCTACTGTCTCCATTCTTTTCTTTTAACACATAGTCTTCAGGACCATCACAAAATAAGAATTTCCCATGGACGTTTCACAGCCTCTGTGCTTTTGTCTAGGGTGGGAAAGGTTATGTGTCCTAGCTTTGATCCCATGCAATGAATGATCTTTGCCAACAAAAGAGAGATGTAAATGAGATTGAATATTTAGGTATTTGAAAACTCATAAATAGATCCATGTATAGTTTTAGACATAATTAACCATAATAACAACAATATACTATTTAGGGGAAGCAGGGCATGTGAAATAGTGACCATGGAAAATGAGAGCAGAGATGTTAGGGGAGGATATAAAGGAATAAGTATAGGAAGGAGAAGGCAATTTCAGAAATGTTTTATTTTTTCATTTGTTTTAATGGGTCATGATATTTACTTTGTTATAAATAATTCTAATATAACTTACACTGAGATTACATGACTGTCTCTTTATAGATAAAAAGTTTTATAATAGAGATAAATAGTAGCCATTACATGATCATTTAAATTTTTTGAAAGATGAATTCCCATCCCTTAGAATAAATATACAGGGAAGGTACTCACTGCCACATTAAGGCATGAAATGACTCTACTGAAAACCTATAAATTTCTTCTGTTGTAAATTTTTAATATCTTTTTTCAACTGTGCCTCTCACTTCTTCTCCTGAGTTATTAAACATATTAAATAGCATAAAATTAAACTTTATGCTACCCCTAAGTAATGGCAAATCATTTCTAAGATTGATTTTGATAATCCACAAAAGTTGAGATTTGCAATATTTTATTCATGTGCTAAAAATTAGCTGGACCGAAGCTACATACATAAAAGTGTCCAGAAATTCAAAGCTGCAGCTGAATCTGGCCTTCGGGAGAATCCAAAGAAAATTGCATTCTCAGAGGTTTCTCCTTCGAAACCTTCGTTGCAGAGCCCCACAGCACAAGAGTTTGGCCTCATGACTTAGCAATAACTTCCTTCTCAGGAAGATACTTCCTTGTTTCTTATCCCATAAGCCATTTACAGATAACACTTGCTGAAGTCAATCCTCAGTGACCTTCTATTCCTTCAGTAGGACAACTGGTCTGCCTATCATAGTGTACTAAAGTCACATTTGCACAGCCAATTTCATCTTCCAGAGTTTTTTTTTTTCTTTTTATGATGTTCTGGAACTCACAGGGACTTGACTGGCATGATGATTAGTCTGTGCAATTGCACAGGAGCCACAAATGTACTTCCTGTCACAGTGCTTATCAGTACAAGAAACTTGGGCTATGAATAGGAAGAAGGTTTCTGTAGGGTTGTACCGCTGCTATTTTCTCAGTCTCTGACATTTACTGCAACACCCTAGTGATATCCCTTGTAGAAGAATGAAGAAACCCAGTCCAAGAAACTAAGCCACGTGCCTCTGGTAATTAATTCCAGTTTCTGTCCTGTGACGGTGACCCTAGAAAATCTGCACTTTGTAAAGGAGTTAGTGGAGATTATTGCAATCATCAAATGTTTTAATCCTCTTTGGCATCTGGAAATCACCGAAGTGCTTTTGTCACAATAAAATTGTAATAATTACTTTCATATGTTCCACCAAAAGATGAAAAATGAAATATTCTCAGGGAATTATTAAAAGAAAATCACAAGGGTTGAAGAATTCCTCCTCTCCCTGCTCCCCTTATGTGGGAGCATAACCTTGCCCCTTCTGCTCCAATGCAAAGGGGAATAGCTCATAAATACAGACAATCTTCTCTATGTGAAGAAGTGACCACTCCAGGTATTTGTCAAAAAACTGTTTTAAAACATATCAAAGATACACACTAAAAAAGTATAAATCCATTCTGTTCTGATGAACATGGAAGATGCAGCAACATTGTTTGATTAAGTAGTAGTCAGTAGAATTTAGTACCAAATCCTGTGGATTCTATTATCTCATGCATTCATTTATCATTTATGCATTATTTTTAAATCTATGTGACTATTAGGCCCTTAATAAGAGATGGATAGTGGAATATTTACTAATCACAATCCTTAAATTATACTTCTTCAATAATATAATAATCAATGCAGTAATCAAAATAATTGATTTGTAAATAGACTCATCTTTGTGCAATTGCAACCAGTACAAAGTGGAATTGTGGTCTGTAGAGGAATGTGGCCATAATATCCCATAACATTACTATCCCAACACCTACCTAGTGGAGCTGAAGGGATTGGTGGTTGATCACAACAGAGCCTCAGCTCTAGTAGGCCTGGAGGATGATGATTGAATCCAAAAATTATACTTTTAGTTTTAGGTTCTAGCTTTGTTAGTCCTGTGCATGATACTCACAGTCTCTATGAGTTCATGAGAGATCATGCTGACTTAGAGGGCCTTGTTTTCTTGGTGTCCTCCATCTTCTCTGGCTTTTACATTCTTTCTGCTTTCTCTTCTGTGGATTTCCCTGAGCCGTGATGGAAGGGATATGATCTCTACATAATGTCTAGATGTGGGCCTCTGTAGTTTTTACTATCTGCTCTGGGAGGTAGATTCTCTGATGATGGCTAAGCAGTACATTGAGGTATGAGTATAGCAGAATATCATTAGAAGTCATTTTATCACTACATTTTAAAATTTTTTAGAACATTATTATATGGTTTTGCCCTAGGTCCCTGTGCTATCTAGTCTCAGGTTGTTGGTCACCTAAGCAGTATTGAGTATGGACATCATCTCATGGAGTGAGCTTTAAGTCAAATTAGATACTGCTTGGTTACTCCTGTAAGATATGTGCCACCATTAACCAAGCACATATTGTAGACAGGGCACCATAGTTGACCAAAGGGTTTGTTGCTCATTTGGTATTTATATTTCTCCTTTGGTAGCATGCAGAGTATCTTCCTGTACCAAAGGCACTGGAATGTAGGGGTTCAGGTTCCATGTCGGCATCAACTTGATTTCCCCATGCTCAATTATTTGGAAAGGTGCTGTCTTTAGCAATGGGGCTTTGCGATTAGTTTGAAGAGAGTAGCTTATTCTTGACAACAGCCTGGGTAATTTGGGGGTTCCTATGGGACCCCTTTGGTCAACAACTCAATTAAATGTAACCCAATCCCAGTTACAATGATCTTTCAATGAACGCTATTGTCAACCCTCTTGTAGTGAGTTTAAAATAATTGCTGTCTAACCATTTCTTGACAAAATATCTTCAAGTAAAATTATTAGACTCATTACAAGTGAAGTAAGGTAGCTTTCTATTAAACTTACGTGACTTCCATGAATTTGTGGTTCTACTTTATATTCTTAAGGGCAGACTTAGATAATTTCCAATTAAAATATCACTTCTCTGATCTAAAGACTCGCCTTCAGAGGAAAGAGTTATGTGTCAAAAAAAGTTGTAAAAGTTTCTGATGTCTGAGGGAAGTGTCCTGGACTCTATCATTCCAAGAGAGCTCAGGGATTCTACTCTACCACATCTGACAGATTCTACATCTGGAAGGAGGCACATTGAAATCTCCAGTGGATGGGCCTGGGCTGCATAAGCGAGACTCGATTACTATAATGCTCTGTTTTAAACCAGTGATTGTTTGGGAGGGGTGCCTGAAGAAAACAAAATCATTTCCAAATTTTGAAGCAAAACCAACTTGAAAAAAAATGTACAGATATTTAAAATTTTTGAGTGGATAAGAACAAATGAAGATGAGAGTTTCAAGTGAAAGTGTGAGAATTTTTTCTTAAATTATCATTAAAAATTGTTTTACCTTTATTCTTTCAATGTCTTTCACATTTTGTAGTGCTTCTGTTTGTATCTATTAAGTTCTTGAATATTTAGTACCTTCTTGTTAAAGCATAGGCATATTTTTGCTTATGCTCACATGTCACCAAAAGAAATAATAAAAAAAAGTAGTTGCTTGATCTTTTCGTTGTAAGACTCTTGTAAAGTCTTAAAAGCAATTGAAAGACCTAATAATGTTTTACGTGATACATGCTATGAACATTTACCAGTAGAGAAATTGACTTTAAGCAACTTGGACCATTCAATATTTCATTTAAGTCATCAATAATAAATGCTCCATGCTAATATCAATTATATTTTATAAAAATTACTTCATAATAAAATTTTAAACTGTTAATGATGAAAATGTCATTACTTTTGTCTAGAGAGATGGCACAACAGTTAAGAACACTTGAGGATATTGCAAAGAATTTGGATTTCAGTTCCACCACACATATGGTGGCTAACAGCTCTCAGTAATTCTGGTTTCAGGAGATTGCACAATCTTCAGGCCTCTGAGGACATTGTATGCAATTGGTGCACAGACACATATGCAGGCAATTCTCTCACACACAATAAAAAGTGACATTATTTTCACATATTTTGTTGATATATTTAATATATGTCTTCCCCAAAAAAGGAGGTAGATTTGTGTATTTATGAACTTCAGGTGCTGTGATACGACTTTAACTTGACTTATATGAACGAAGTCAGTCCTTAAAGGAAGAGTGTTTTAATAGACTTTTCAGATACATATGTATAATCTACTTTGATATAACAGCAACGTTTGGCAAGGGGAACTTTCTTAAAGGTTAACTGAAGAGTGAAATCTGAACCATTGCCTCTTTTTTTTTTTTTTTTTTTTTTTTTCTTTTTTGCCATACTAAACCACAGTGTAGTGTCTTGTACTGTGGGAAGTTCTTTTATTCATGCATGCTACTGAAGTATCATGTATTTATCAGTAATTTAAAAATTTATTTACTTTGATGTACACATTTTCTTAGGCTTGACACATCTTATTATGCTTTTAGGTAATTCACATTTTAAACTTCTCAGGCTGATCCCCTCAGACAAGTATGTGTTTGGAAGCTGCCAAGTTCACAGTGACAGAGACAGGTTTTCCAGAGTTACAATTTTCTCCTGAGAGTTTGAATTTTATCATTGGCATCAGATATGTGTCTCATCTTCTTTGCAGTGACAACCATGCTTGATGGAATTTTGGGGAAGTTCTTCTAGCCAAACAAATCTGAGGAACCATGCGTTGTTTTTTCTTTGTTTTGGTTAGTCATCTTTTTAATAATGTACTTTCCTGAAAAAAGGTGCTAGTTGAACTTGCAACTGGAAAAAAAAATGGCTCACATCTCGATACAGATTCTGTATTTCTCTAGATAGAAGAAGCCTTCAGAAGTAATTGCTTAGTAACTCACAAGACATTGAATCATAGGTACAATTATGAGAAAAAGATCAATGATTAAAAACTTAGGTGTCTTTATTATCTCACCCAGCTCATTGAAGAGAAGTTGCTACTGTTTAGCCATTAGTGTGTATGTGTCTGGTAATAAGTATATAATGACTGTTTTGTTGATTCATTAGAGACTGCTGACACGATAATAGACTACTGAATGCTTTTTTTAAATGTGCCTAACATTAATCACATATGATGTTTGTCACAATGATTTTGAAATTACCAGACATTCTCTATTCACAATAAAAGTAGAACCAAATTTTGAAAATGCATGCACTTGTTGCCATTAATAAAACATTCTGCCATAAGAACTGCCAAATATAAAGCAGTTTTATTAGTTCTAGACTAAATATTTTAGATTGTCATTAGCAACCAATGTGCGTATGAATGAAGCTTAGAGGTAATTTTCTCATTGTAATATACATCTATCCACAGTAAATTCCCTACTAGATATTCTTATAAGTAGATTCTATGAGTGGTCTTAGAGGCAAGATTTGTTTTAACATATTAAAACATAATGTTTTAATTATTCTTTTGTTTTGTTTTTTTGAGACAGGGTTTCTCAGTGTAGCTTTGCGCCTTTCCTGAATCTCCCTCTGGAGACCAGGCTGGCCTTTAACTCACAAAGATCTGCCTGCCTCTGCCTCCCCAGTGCTGGGATTAAAGGCATGCGCCACCACTGCCCAGCTTAATTATTCTTTTTTCTGTTATAGGTAATGTCAAGCCTTGAATGCTTTGGTTATCTTGCAATTTTGCTATCTATGATTTCAAAACATTTTGGCAAGTTTTTCTTTGTTTTATTTAAGTATAATTTAGTTAAGAGAATTGTGAGAAGATAATATGCTTTGGAATATTAGCTGGGCGGTGGCGGTGGCGGCGGCGGCAGCGGCGGCGCACGCCTTTAATCCCAGCACTCGGGAGGCAGAGGCAAGCAGATCTCTGTGAGTTTAAGGCCAGCCTGGTCTCCAAAGCGAGTTCCAGGAAAGGCACAAAGCTACACAGAGAAACCCTGTCTCAAAATGCAAAACAAAACAAACAAACTAAAAAAAAAATATGCTTTGAAATGTTTAAATAGCTAAATCATTTAAACTTTAGAAATCTTATACATACTTAGTATGCTATAATATTTTATAGGGCCTATATCTAAAAGTAATGTGCAGATTTTGTAAAGAATTCTGAGCAAAAATATATCACATGGATTGATCAGATTCTAGATAATCTTCTTTTAAAGATGTATTTAATTTAATTTTATGTGTATGAGCGCTTTGTTTACATGAATATATTGTGCCACATGAATGTCTAGCGTCTAAGAAGGCCAGAATGAGGCATCTCATGCTGTGCAACGGGAGTTACAGAGGGTTTTAATCCACTATCTATCTGCTAACAGTTGAAATGTGGTTCCTAGCAAGAGTAGCAAGTGCTCTTAAATGCTAAGGTAGCTCTCTGGTCCATTTCTTATGATCTTTGAAATAATGTACTAGTCTACTTCAGAGAAAAAATTAATGGTACATATTTGCATAACTTAAAGTTCTAAATAATTTACTTTTTAATAATCATAATTATATTTCACTGGTTTTGTTTTCTAAAGCTAATAGAGTCCTTGATACTAAATAAAATCTTTAAAAAAATTTATTTTAAATTTAGCATCAGCAAGACTTACAAGATCATTCAAAAAAACAGTGAATTGTTACATCAAATGGTAATATAATTAGTAATTTCCTTAAATGCTGATTAAGTGTATATGATCACATTAATGCTTAAAAACATCAAATATTAGCATATATTGCTTCTCTTTAAAGTAAAAATTCACTGTTAGGATTTCTCTCAAAAAACTGCCTCAGACCAGTGAAGTAAACAGATCTGTGGACAGTGCTCAAGAGGTCACGATTTCAATTTTCCTCCAGCTAGACAACAACTGGCACCAACATCTGTTTAATCTTCTCTGGGGCCCAAGAAACATATGCATTTCAAGAAAAAAGACCTTGAGAAAGGCAGTAATTTGATGATCATTTTGATTTAGACTTTCATCCTTTTACACAATGCACACTAGATTCGTGTTCTGACATGTGAAATTAAGTTGCTGAGAACTCATTGCTCTAACAGGAATTCAATGTCTTTTAACATAGCTAAGTAGAAATTATGTTTTGGAATTTTTAAGTATGAATTATGAGTTTGCTTGGCTTTTATGAGTTTGCTTGGCTTTTTACGGCAAAGCATGCTCATAGATCCAGTAGAGCTATTTTAAATCATTTTATCACTGAGCTTTCTATCTTAGTCAAATTTCTTACTGTTGACAGGATAATATTCTTAGTGAATTACAATATCATTATCAAGGGGTTAATAGTCAAATCAAACTCAACATTAGTGTCTGGAGAATCATGGTCATGGACAAAAGAGATATAAGTAGATGTTATATAGATGCAATAGGTAGTATTTATATAAGGATCATTGTGAAATATAAACCAAAAGCAAATTTTAAGTTTTTGCTTAGCAGCTTTTAAGCCATCTATTCCATGGGAAGTTATTAGCCTAATCTCGCTTCCCCTGCCCTTTCCCTTGGTTAAATTACAGACTTATACAAGTAGATGTTAGTCTACTAAAATACAGAAAACTCAACTTTCTCTTCTGTGTCTGCAAAATGGGGTTTTTCTAAGAAACTCTGTACCTTAGAAGTCACACATTAAGTTCATATACGAGATGGAAATGAATATCAACAAAGATAATGTATCTACTGTGTCTACTATCTTGAGTTTGCCATTCATTTCTTCTCCTCATCCACGAGAGGTCAGAGAGTTGTCAGTACATAAGTAAACAGTAGAAAATTCTGTGTCGTGATGAGGAGAGGGACAATTGCTGTTTTTTTTTTTTTTTTTGTTAATGAATCACAACAAACATGGTCATTTAAAATAACGTAAATTAAACTTTCATCATTCCTGAGCATAAAAACCCAAACTGAGGTGTTATCAGGCCCAAACTCACACTTTAGGGTCGATACTTGCTTTTCTTTTGCAGCTTCTGGTGGCTCTAACTCTTCTTTGCCCTGTGGCTTCCTTAAAAAACTTTCCATTTCCATCATCATGTGACCTCCCATGTGCTTCTCATGTGTTCCTCCACCTGGATAGTTGCCATTAGATTTGGAGAGTATCCAGATAAGCAAGTCTGACTCTTAACTATAAAAGTTCTCAGATTCCATGGAATGGCAAAAAGGTTGCTGGCTCAGACTGACTCCTAACTCCAACTATATAGTTTAGTCCCACTCTTTCTACAAAAAAAAAAAAAAAAAAAAAAAAAAAAATAGTGGGCAGACAGAAAGTGTACAGAGGGGTAAGTTTTCATGTAAATTCACAATTAACAACATTTTAACGGGTGAAATAACCTACAGTTAGTTGCAGTGAGGGATTTAGATGAAGCCGGTTTGAAGTTTCAGAAGCAATGTGATGCTAATGGAAAATCTGTACAGCTCTGGAATGTGTCTGGTGGTTTTTGGAAGTGTCATAGCTCAAAGTTGGGGGTGGCAGAACACTGTCATTTGCAGAGCAAATCTGCAAGTCAGAAGCAACAGTTCGCAACCTGTGGAGCTCTTAGATGCTCGAATCAGCTGTAGGTATTTCTTCTGCTCTGTAGCCCAGTATAGTGGGGATGCAAGTAAACAAAGACAGGAATGAGTCCTTCCCCTCCCCTTTCTAAAGAAAGAAGAACTAGCTTGGGGCAATAATTCGACAAATAGTCCTGGATAGTGGTCCAAGCAGAAGTTGTCAGGCAGGAGGAGCTCAGAAGTCCATCTCAGGAGAGCTGGCAGTGGCAACACATGAGGTGCTGCAGCAGTGGAATCTGCTTGGGGACAGGAACCCAGCCTGATAGGGAAATTGCTTGTCTTCCTCCTCTGTGGGTGTAAGATTCAGGAAAGGGCAGGATGTATTGAAGAACCAGTTGGTCCGTGGCTGGCTGAATGTGGACACACAAATAAAGGAACACAATCAATCTGGGAATAACTATTAAGCAGTAAAAACTTTCCATTGTTCCTTTTTCATTTTTGTGATTACGATTACATTTCCCTCTTCCTTTTCCTTCTTCAAGAACTTTTCAGTGCCCCTCCTTGCTCTCTTTCCAATCCACGGCCTTTCTTTTCCATTAATTGTTATTGAATGCATATATATTTGTGTATTCATACATACTCCTAAAGGTGACATGCTCAGTTTGTATGATGCTATCCGCTGTTCCTGGAAAGCTTCTACCTCCAGGGTTTGACTTGCGGCTTGTTTGCCTTCAGGTCTCTGGCTGTCTCTGAGAGTGGTAGATTATGGTTGTGGTTGAGGTTCAGGCAGTTCTCACCTGTCAGAGATCGCCACAGTGGGAGAAAGTTCCTCATTCTGGGCCCTTCTCCCCTTATGACTAGGACATGTATATACTCTGTACAGGATTATCTTTCAATCCACTCCAAATGCCTCACTATGAGAAAGGAACTAATTTTAGAATGAATGTTCAGGGAAAATGTAAAAGAGCCCCCTTACAAATGTAAATTAAAACATTACTTTATGGTAAAAAAAAAAAAAAAAGTGATCCTGGATAAGAACTAAGGCAAACTCTTTAAATATTACAAAAGATGTTCAGACTTAAGCTGGAAGAGTGAATGGGTGTTGGGAACATGTCACATATCTGGTTGAATTTGTTCCTAATGCATACAAGTGGGGTAGCAAGCATGGTAGACTCTAGCAATTGAAATCTGAGTCATGATTCTTTCCCATTGGGTTGATTTTTCACAAAAATACATCAGAAGAAAGTTAATTGCAAATGCCGAAAGTTCACCATTTGAACTGAAGACTAGACGATTTATGTAGATGAGAATATTTTATTTATTTAACGTTTTGTCTCTCTAATTTCCATTCCTTTATAATTTGCATACCTATAAATATGGTATTCAATTTTATATTTCTCATTAAATATAATTTAGTGATCAAATGTCACTGTTTGAATACACCTTGTGAAATTGATTTAAAAAAAAATCCTTTAGGATAAAAGGTGCAATCTGGAATGGTATGTTTTATGTTCTCAGATACAGTATTTAATTCTGGGAGTGATATTTATACCATGCTAGTTGCCTGCAGTCAGTTTTGATAATCTCCATGAAGAAGCCTGAATGTGGGTCAACTGTGTGTGGACCCAGTTGTCAATGTTTAGAGCTAGGCTGTGTTTCCTCTTACAAGCCTGCAATTCTAGGAGCCCAGGTGCCTTGAAAATAAAGGGAAGTTCAAAAGTACATTTCAAAGAATCTTGTCCTTGCGTCTCATCCTCTCCTTCAGGAAATGATCGGTGAAATGTGCAAAGTTCTAAAGAGATTTTGATAAGTTCTGACATTTCTTTCTTTTTAAAATTGTGTGTGAAGATAGCTAAAAACTCTGGCAGGCAGACAGAGAGGAAAAGAGTCCATAGACAAACAACAAGATGTCAAACTCCCCACTTCTTCCTGTTGGACAAAGGCTTGGCAAGTACTCACCCCTACTCCCAGCTGCCAGAAACTCCTATAACGGAGGACCTGCCAAGACAGGCCAAGACTGGTTCTGGGCATGGCTCAGCTTTCATGAAGCTGTGGGTCTATCAGCTCCCTCTTCTCTGTTTAAGTTGACCAATCCAAAAATAAGAGGAAGGGTGGCATCCTATGCAGCTTAAATCCCAAGCCTTCCAGGATGGGAAGACTCTGATATCAGTTTCTAAATTTCCTCTTCATTTGTGGACAGTTTGTCTCTTTGTTCTCCTTCATGTGTGTTTCTGTTTTCAATACAACCTGGTTGGGTGCTAAGACCATGTTTTTCATGACTTTTATTCTTTAAATCAGCAGGGGGAAAAATCCTGCAATGCTAGAAGAGTTGACCATGGTGTCATTGTGTGTATGTGTGTGTGTGTGTGTGTGTGTGTGTGTGTGTGTGCATGCATGTGTTTGTGTGTGTTTGTGTGTGTGCACACACATGCTAGAGGAAAACTCTTTGTAGCCAGTTCTTTCCATTACTGGATCTGCATATTGAATTCAGTTCTCAGGCTTACACTGCAGGCATACTCACCTGCTGAGCATTTCATTTAATTAATATATAATACACTTCACAATGAAAATTTCCATTATTTTTATAACTTTGTGCACTCTAACTTTTAAACCATAAATGTTGTGGATACTATGTTTACAAATATATTATTTGTATCAATCTAGTCTTGTCTTTTTATTGTCAATAAAATCATGATTTCTATATTTTACAACTGTACTGAAAATATGAAAGTTTAACCACATTAAATTAATGTTCACATTCTGAGCAGATATAGACTTTGAATGTGTAAGTAGTTATTTTATTATCTCAAAGCAATAGAAATAGCCATAGTTTTTGAAGACTGTATTTTCTTATTTGTTTCTCATTCTATATCAATAAACATTTGCACTAAAGAAAAGCAAAATATATTTTAAATATAGGTGACAGGTCTTGATATTCTGCTTTTTTCCTTAGAGTATGTTGTTTTCTCCGTATTTGTTAAATCCATGAAACTTGCATTTGCTCTTGGTCCATCTAGGACTCTAAATAATTAACGTGTCTGTGGCAGCTTTTTCCAAAAGAGATTTCCCCCCCTTGATCCTCTGTTTTATGAGAGCTTCCTCACCATAGCCAGATGGAAATGGAGTTTGTTAACACCACAAAATTATTTCTATCTCCTAGATAATGGTAAAGTGTATTCAAAGTCATCAGAACAAGATTGGTTAACAGTATTTCTACACCATGGAGACATAAGATTTTTATACTACTGCCTTTTTGGAAAGGCTCTTAGGAGGAAAATATTCTCCCAAAACAGCCCTCCCAACCAAATGAGGAGACCACACATGTACCCAAGATCAGCTAGACCTCTGTGTTCAAATACTTCACACATTTAAAATGAAAATCCAAGCCATAGAAAAATCCACATGGCTGTGCAATTCTTCTTTTAGGGTATCCATATGCTTGTCCTTGGGGAACCTGATTTCACTGTAAAAACAAAATCTAATAATAAGAAGGGTAAAGAAGGACTTCAAATCAAACCATACACATTTCCTCTACCAGTCATTTTCCCCAAATTTAAATAGGCATTATCTGAGATTTTGAACTAGAAAATCCATTTTAGAAATGGAATAAGGTTGTTTGTTTTAATTTTTCTTCATATGACTGGCTCCTGCTTGTTGAAATAAGAGGTATATGATTAGATATAAGAACCTCTCCCCACCTTTTATATTTGCCTATTCTGGGAAAGATTGGAGAATAATTTTGACTTTTTACTAATGCCATCATATTTCTCAGAATTCTCAGTGACTTATTTAGAGTCCTTGGAGCAAATTCACTTTGTGTATAATAACTTACTTCATATTAGAATCATGAAATTTTTTTCACAATTTTTCCATTTGTTAGTCTATTCATTTTTGTAGTACAATTAACTATTTGTTAATTAAAACATGTTCTCTACTACTACTTGTTATTTTCCTTTGATGTTATTTCTATTCTCGAATGCTCTTTCATGAGTACAAACTCAAAATATAAATAAGTGGAAATTTTATATATATATATATTATATATGGGGAATGAGGGAGGAAGGGAGGGAGAGAGAGAGAGAAAGAGAGAGAGAGAGAGAGAGAGAGAGAGAGAGAGAGAGAGAGAGAGAGAGAGAGAGAGAGAGGAAAAGATTCCCTTGAATAACTTCAATTTATTGAATGCAGTTGACCACAACTTGAAGAGTAATTTGCTTCATGCAAAATCTTTAGATTTAATATTAACTGCTTCTAAAAATACTTTCATAGTAATATCTTAACTTGAAATTGATTGAATGTCTTTGTATCAGCACCTAGTTAAGTATTAGAGGCATCATAATTGATTTTAATATAAAAATAACATGAGTTCATTTTTTATCAAATCAGTCCTGCATGTTAGTAAAAGGAAATATTTTAAATGTATCTTTAAAAAGATAATTTCACAAGATAATATTTTTTAAATATAAAAATCCAATTTATTGTGTGGCCCTTGGTTAGCTGCACACTTATTCACAATCATCTTGAACAAGAACTGGGTCGTATAAATGAAATGAGTTATTTATGTGGATAATGTGAAAATCTATAGATAGGGTGCATACTTAAATTGTAAAATGGGGGACCTATCAAAGTGCTGCATAGCACCTGAGGATCAATCTGAACTCCTTTAGTTGAGTTGTGGGTTATGATAATTTCCTCAGAAAGATTACTATTCAGTATGCAAAAAGGTAGAAAAGAGATTCAAGCAATTTAGTAAAGGAATTTGGCTTATAGTTAATTCACGAAGGATGAGCAGGATGATTTTTAAGATAAAATTCCCAAATAAATATAATTTCCTTTGGGGCCACACTGGCACCTGTCACTGTGGCATTGTTGGTTGGTTTCAGTGTAATTTTACAGCTTTAAAGATGTTTTATATTTCTCCCAGGCACTATAATTGGTTGTGGAGAGGATGGAGAGGGCACCACATCAATGAGTTTTTGATAAGGTATATAAGGACTCTATAATGGTTCCATTTTTCCCCTCATAATACAGAAATCCTGATTGCCTCAGGAGACAATGGACATCATAGGACAACAGGGGTTTTCAGGGACTAGCAAAAAATATATTCTGTGTGAATCATGGCCATGTACTTGTACAAAGAACCAGACATTTGTACAAAATGACCTAAATGTCAGCATTAGGTCATTAGTTAGCAGGATCAGTAATCAAACAAATGTGCAACTAGGACACAAAATGCAATGATAGTAACTCAACTGCTCTGTGTCAGCAGAATGGCCACTCTCTGTAGTTAGAAATGTCATTCCACATGCTCTATATAAGAGTTATGAAACTGTACTTAGGCCCACATTTACATCAAAGTTGAAATTAGAGGATGTATCTTGACCTTTGCCAAAGGAGAGTTTACCTTAAAGCACAGAGAGTGAATTCTTGAAGTAAAAATAGGCTAGTCAATGCAGTTGCTGCTTTGGGTTATCCAGACATTGTGGTAACTGCAACATGAGCAAGGACAAAGGATGCAGGATTCATGGTGGAAGGAAAGGGACGTGGGGAGAATTAAACTAAGTTTTGTATCTACAAACCTGGAGCTCAAGAAAACATTAATTAAATAGCAGAACAAAATACTCCACCTAGATTTTTTGTGAAAGAGATGCTGTCAATAGCTAGGTTGGACAAGGTCATAAAGGAAACTTCTCTTTGCAACAGACAGCGATCAATACAGAAAACCACAACCAATCAAAATGCAGAATTGTGGAGTCCAGTACCAATGGATACATCTACAAAACAATTCCCACATCCAAGGCTTAGGGAAGATTTCAGAAACGGGGCAGAAAGATTCTAAGAGCCTAAGATGTAAAATTGTAAGATCAAGAAGTTTGCTGTGAGATTGTGTCTCCTGGACATCTAAAGAGTTTTCCTCCTACAAGATCATATCAACCAATCATCTAAGGCCAAGTGGTCGGCCCTGAAAAATATACATAACAGTAGCATTATGCAGACTAAGCTTGTTATATCTAGTAAAGTATGTGTAATACACAGAAAGACATACACAAAATCACACATGTGTGAACGCATACACATATCCATCTTTGCATGTAATAGCAATTAGTGAAAAGGGGCCATGAATTTGAAAGAACAAAAACGAGAAGATGTATATGAGATTGTCTAGAGGGAGGAAAGAAAGAAATGATGTAATTATATTATAACCACAAACAAAAGTAAAATATCACTTGTTTACTGAATCCTTTGCCATAAATTTAGTTGAGGTTATAGCAATTAAATAGCTGTATGTGACTTTTTAAAATTCTGTTTAATGGAATAAAATGAGAGGTACTGAGTTATTAAAAGAGTTGAATTTATTTGAAGGATTTCTCACAAATATTCTAGTTTACGTGTGTAGACTGTGTTACAAACACTTGTTTTTATCCAAAGATAGCAAAGAAGTATATGCCAAGATGCAGGAGTGAAACTTGCCAGATGTCCAACAGCCTCAAGCCACGCTGATATTGGTCACAATTGGAAAACTCACAGATGTAAGGCAGTCTGTTATTCTGCTGCAAGCACTATTTTCATTCCAGTAAAGCCACTGAAGTGTATGACATTAGAGAAATTTATTTATATTTTAATTTTGCCAGTTTGATCAGTTGAAGACTACATACAGTAGAGAATTCACACACTAATATATATAAAGACTTACCCTCAGGGAAAATATAGATGATTTTTTTTATTAATCAGTCAAATCATTTTTATTATTTAAATGATGTGCTCTTAAAATAGTATACATTAATGAGTTTCAGCACAGAATTTATTATTATTGCAAACATGAGTTAAGTGCCTGCTATGTATTAGGGCTTTTTTGATAAGCCAGCGTAGGTCAACAGAAGCTTGATTCTTTTTATGGAAACACTGCTCTTTTAGAACGGTGTCTCTCAGCCACAGTCACCTTGAGGAAAAAGATCTGCAATGTGTTTGACAGGCTGCATTAATACTTTAAAGGCACAGAAGACTGCAGTGAAGCATACTGAACCTGAGAGAGTCAAGGGCAACTTCAGGCAATCTGGTGAAGGAAAGCCTCCTGTTGAAGAGATGCTATTTATTATATCATCTAATGAATGAGGTGTTGTTCAAGTCATGTCTGAGGACTGGGAGAATTACAGGTTGAGAAAATGTCAAGTGCAAAGGCCCTGGAGGTAGAGCAGCTAGAATGTGTATGGAGAGCTGATCATAATCCCACGTGGCACAGTAAAGAAGACAGTATAGAGAGACAGACCTACAGTGCGGGATGGCAGTGTTTGAAGTTTATTCTAGGACCAAGGGGAAAGCAGTGATATGTTGAATGTGGTGTACACTTTTACATTTTGTTTTACAAATAAAGAATAACATTACTACCTAAAGCATGCAATCATGATAGCACACCCGATGACAGAAGATGGCTGCACATGACGTATCAGGGAAGAGAAAGCAGCTTCAGTGGTGGCATATCTTTCCGATCCTGGCTGTTTTATAGGAAAGGTATATGTGGCCTTTCTTGTAAATTCACAGAGGAATAACTCCAGTGGATGAGAAAAGCAAAAGAGACTAAAAAGAAAAGGCTGCACCAGTCTGGAGTGGAAATGCTGGCGGCAAGAACGAAACCTTCAAGGCAGGAAGGGGGTATCTGCTGAAGGGGATATCTACAGCTGGGCCTCTGCTAGGCACTCCCTGCTTAATGTTGATATATTCTGGGCTCTCAGAGGAGCCATTTTTTCCCTTCTGTATCTTTCCATTTATATCCACAAGCTGTCCATCTTAGTCGTCCCAACTCTGCTCTGAATGTTTCTGCTGTCCATTCAGTCATTTGATGGTTTCCTGAGTTGCAGTCTCCTCTTTGGCATTTCCTTTCATGCATTATTATTATTATTATTATTATTATTATTATTATTATTATTATTTTGGTGTTTCTTACCTTTTAATTTACAGCTCACCCAATATGGAGCACTACTTGTTTGAACAGCTTGTGTGATCATACTGGAAACTTGGAGGCTTTCCTTTCTACCCCCCAGCCCCTGCCCTTTGCTTTTTAGCAATGTGTTCCTTATTTTTTTTTTCTGCTTGTTTTTCCCCCAGGATCCCCTTACTTTGTTCCTTTTTTAGTGTACAGTGAGCCCACAGCTTCAGAATTCTTTTGTGCTCTGCCAGCATGATTGCGATTCTTCCAGGACGAAGCAATACAGACAAGTACCAAATCCTCCTTTCTGTTTCCCCATTTGTCACCTAACAGTCTAACCGAAGAGGCTGAAAATAGGCTCCAGCTGAAGAGGAACCAGGCTAGGCGAATCCTTCAAAGTGATATTTGGATGTTACCACTTAGTCTGTCTTCTCTTTTTCTTTACCTTAATGGTTAAAGAAAAAATCCTTCACTGGAAGAAAATTCCAAAGGGAACTAATATCAGGAAATCACGGGGATATATTCTCGGTGTCACTGACATCGCAGGCATGATAGCTAGAATAAATATGCGGTTCATGCACGATCATCAAGTGACAAAATGGTTTCTCTCTACAAGGTCTGCCACCAAAGCCCTGTCCTTTCTCCCTTTCTACAAGCCACCACTACCATGTCTCAGCACACACTTTGCTCTAAAATTCTTCTGAAGCAGAATGCTATCATCAGTTCTGTGGTTCTGGAAGAATTACAGTTTTAAAAGTGGAGAATATTTTTGGTGGTGAGCCCAGCTCTGGCTCTGCTGACACCCCATAGGAGACCTTGCCTTGGAGGAGGTGGGAATCAGGGGTGGGTTAGGGGGGAAGGGTGGGGAGTGGGAGGAGGGAGGACAGGGGAATTTGTGGTTGATATGTAAAATGAATAGAAAATCTCCTAATTAAAAAAAAAAGGAGAAAAAAACTGGCAATAAACGAAAAAGAGTAAATCAATTGCTCCAGGTAATAGAATGTGAAAATAACAGAGATGGTATCTTCTAGCAGAAAGGGAAGACATTGACAATAGAGACAAAGAGAGGAAAATTATGTTGTTGTAATTAAGAGGGAACATGTGCAATGTTATTGACAGATAAGATGTAGGTATGGTTATTTAAAGAAGGGGATATTATGAATGTTCTCTGAGCTTTCATATTTAGTTAGGAAATGGACTGTAGTATTATTTGCTGAAATAGAAATTATTAAATTGAGGGAGTGATAGAAGGTTTGGAAGAAAAGAAAATTAGAGTAAGGAAATAAGATATATGTTTTCTTGACAAGTTAATTTTGAAAGATCCTTTAGGCAGTCATGGAATGTCATTGCTAAATTGAATATATGAGTTTAGGGTTAGAAGAATGATCTATCCTGTGCCAGTGTTTTGGGAGATGTTATTGTGTTAGGAGGCTATCACAACTTTTATAGACAAATGGATGTTAGAAAGAAGAAAAGGACCTGATATGCAGATTATTTGTATGTTTGCCAAATAAGACTAAATATTTGAATCATATTATATCAAGTTATCATAACTAGCATAAAAGTGATAAGAAGAGAGCAAAATAGATTAATTACTTAGCACCTAGCAGTTTGGTAAATATTATCTTGCCTAATCCTTCAATTTATATTATATTATACAAATAATTATAGATAAGAATAGCATTTGCACAGATCTTGCTAGTTTAAAATAGTTCTGAGCACTAAGAATCTTATTTATTAGGAGAATGCAAATTACATCAATATCCTTAAACCTAGCCACATTGTGAAAACTTCTACATATTTCAGTCTTTATAAGAAAACTGAAGAAAGAAATTGTTATATCAGAATGATGAGTTTCTGGAAGGATCTTAATGACAGGATAGTAATTTGGATGGGAGCTCTTGACAGACTATCAGAACAATAGATTTCTAATAGGACAGTTTTGAAGAGGTCAAACTGTTATAAGGAAGAAAAAATTTGACCAATAATACAGACACAGTAGAGGATATTAAGTATCTTGGCATTCTGGGAAATGTCTAGTCTTTTAAGATACATATTTCTGAATGGAGAAGGGCCTGAGTTTTTTAGAATTGACATTCTAGAATATATGGGGAAGACTAAAAAGCATCCCCAATAATAAGTACATTACGAAACACACAAAGAGGTGACATACATGATTAGAAATATGGCATGCTGGCATGTAGTAGAAGGCTAGGGGCAAAGTTAACCAGGGTTATTGTGTAGACACTATTGTAACTGGAAATTTGTTCAGAACAATGGAAGAAATTGTTTAGTTAGTAAAGAAAATTATTGTCAGATTACCTACTCCCATGGGGTTTGCTCAGACACATTTTTCAGTGAAGAAACATATGCAGAAGGTTTAAAAGGACCAGGAAGCCCTGGCTGCAGCAGAAAAAGAAAAGGACAGATCTTTGGTAGCCAGATTATATAAAGTGATATCTCATACCTTTGATTTAAGGTATGAGAGGATCTGACCTAAATTTTGAAAGAAGAATTTTAGTTACTGTGTTGGATATAGATGTTTGAAGGACAAGAATAGAATCAGAATGAGCAGTTTGAAAGCTACTGTAGGTATATCATCTCTCTTCAAATACTTAAAGACAAAGAAATATTCCCATCTAGGTATGCTCTACCAGAACAGACCTTTAGCAAATATCTTCAGTACTCATTACCACTACAATTTGCTTAGCAACTGTCTGTTCTAGGAACAAAGCTTCCCTCTGCCTATTTGTTACATGTAGCTTTGCTCCATGACAAAGGTTTGTTCAATTGTTAATAATGACTCATGATTTTTTTGTAATGTGCTATGATGCAGCATCTCTACTACTGTCTGTCTCCTGACTTTTTCCATGGCTCTTTCCAATTTCTCTCCATATATTAAAAAAAAAAAAATTCTTCTTCGTTCCTAGTCCTACATCACTTTTACATGTATTCTTTTATTTAAAAATCAAAAATATATGTAAAATCATTTTCAGTTGGTCACACCAATCACACACATTTTCAAATGTATATAAGTTGTCATTCACATTGTTAGCATTCTTGGAATACTTTTAGTATTAAATAGTTTTAACTATTCCTTGTGTCCTATCTAGGTGTACTAGATACTTTTATGTGAATATGACACAGGCTGGAGTCATCAGAATGGAGGGAGGCTCAACTGAGAAAATCCCTCCACAACATTCTTAATTAGTGGTTGATGGCAAAGGGCCCATTATGGGTGGTGCCATCCCTAGGCTGCTGGTACTGGGTTCTATAAGAAATTAGACTGAGTAAGTCATGAGGAGCAAACCAGTAAGCAGTCCTCCAAGGCTTCTGCATCAGCCCCTGCCTTCAAGTTAGTGTCCTCTTTGAGTTCCTATTGTCACTTGATTCCATGATGAACAGTGATGTGGAAGTGTAAGCCAAAGAAACCCTTTGCTCCTCAAGTTTCTTTGGTCATGGTGTTTATTCACAGCAATACTAACCCTAACTAAGACACTAGGTAATCCTATCCACATCTTTAGTTTTAAATACAGAATGCATGCTCAGAATTTTCTCAAATAAAACCAAAAAAAATGTCCAACTTTAGAATCTGGATAAGTTATACTTTCTATAAGATATTTTCAAATAGGTGTCTCAGATGTATTTCAGTTTCACATAAACATATTAGCAATGTGCTTCCCTCCCATGCTTTTCATTCATATCAAACCCAGTAACTCCAGTCATACAATTTTGAAGATGAATACCCAAATTCCAAATATGAGATTCTGATTTGATCTACTATAGACTGAAACTTACATCAAATCCTCTAGAGTTGGCCATGACAACTTTCAGGGGTTCTTAATATATTGATAAGGAAAAGGAGAGGATATGGAATTTGATATATAGTTTGAACATCTATAGAAAATTATTTATAAAAATAGATATAAAAAAGTATTATGGTAAACAAATATGGTTCCAGGAACATAGGCAATAATGATCTAGTATTTACTCACACTGTGTATCTATTTTCCAGGAGTAATAACTAATTTATATTTGTTTCCATTTTTCTGTATTTCTTCATGTAATTTTTTTGGTATTCATTTAGGACCTTGAAATAATGAGATACTGAACTATAAAACAGCAATCACACAGTGAAACTCAACCAAGTTTTATTATTTCTTATTTATTGCTTCCAGGTGGAGAAAAAAATAACAGTAATTGCTAAAACACATCTATCAGTCACCTACTGATGGCTTATGAAAATGAACATAGCCACTATGGTTTTAAAAAATTTTAATTTCCTAATGTTGTTGAAATAAGAAAGCCAAAATGGGGCTTGGGTGATGGATAAGCAGTCAAGGATGCATGCTGTTGTTCCAGAGGACCCAAGTTTATTCGTTGTGTTCATGGCAGGAGTCTCATATTCACCTGGCCTGTAACTCCATCTCTAGGAATCTTGTGCTTTCTTCTAGATTCCACAGGCACCAGCATTCATGTGTGCCTATATCCCAGTACATATATATGCACAACTAAATACAAACTAAATCTAAAGAAAAAAGGCTTCCAAATTGCTTTCATAGGGGAAAAAGAAGAAAAAATAATAACATTCTTCCAATTGTATACCCTCCATATTCTATCTGAGTGCTCTTCTGGCTTCCTCACTTGACATGGTTTAAAAAAATTAATATTAATGGGTATCCTTTTCATTTAAAAGATTCATACCATTTGTGTAATATATAATCTATTTAATTTTTTTTCATTTTACATACCAACCTCCCCTTTCTCCCCTTCTCCCATTCCTACTTCCACCCCCACCCCCATTAACTCCTCATAGGGGGTAAGCCCTCTCTTGGATAGTCATTCCTGGCTGGCATACTAAGTTGGGGCAGGACTAAGTCCCTGCCCTGCATCAAGGCTGAGTAAGGCATCCTACCATAGGGAATGGGCTATAAGGGCAGGCAATTCATGTACCTACGATTGGTGACTGCCCTAATTGTCATCATAGAACCGATATCCAGTGGCTGATGGAAGCAGATGCAGAGACCCACAGCCAAGCACTTGGCTGAGCTCCTGGAGTCCAGTTGAAGAGAAGAAGGAGAGATTATATGAGGAAGGGGGGGTCAAAATCACAATAAGAAACACCACAGAGGCAGGTGACACGAGCTAGTGGGAGCTTAAGGACTCTGGACTGACAGCTAGGGAGCCTGAGTGGGACCAAACTGGCCCTCTGAATATGGATGAAGGTCATGCAGCTTGATCTGTTTATGGGACCCCTGGCAATAGGACCAGGACCTATAATTTATATTTTTATTGACAGCTGATGTCTGCTGAGGGAGGAAGAGTGATTCCCCTTTGTGTTATTGGTCACCAGCAGGTGGTCCCAGTAGATGGATAAACACCCATTTGTAGATGTAGGGACAGCATTGATTAGACTGAAGGGATTAATAATAACAGTAAAAGAAAAGCAAAAATAAAAGACATGACGGTAAGGGAAGATCCCAGAAGAACACTAGAGGGTACTGGAAATAGAACCCATTTTGTTCCTTTCAAGATTCTTGTGTCTGGTCATGTTCCTGGTTCAACAGCCTTTTGTGTCTTAATGGATAACATGCAAATCTCTCCAGAGTCTCCTTTGCTTCTTCAGTGACTTTCTCCATGCCTGTTACTCTACTGTAGAATAAATACATAATCACCCTTTGACTCCACTGGACTCACCCAGAAAAAGACAATATCTCTCCTCCTTAAATTTATTATCAAGTTAATTTCATCTATAAAGCCCTGTAATGTAAACTTAGTTCATTCATGGATTCTTATGTAAATATTTGGGGAGGTCATTTTGCTGCCTACTATAAAATCAGGCCCACTACTTGTACCAAAAATAGTCATAGTTTTAAAATATTGCCATGTCAAATTGCTCAATATCACTATCCAAAGAAATCCTTGATTCATAGAGAAGTTACTATATTAGATATCAATGCTAATTTCAGAAAATTTATTGCAAGCTTACCTAATTCATAAACAATCTTTCAAATTAATAGAATATATAAACTGCTGGTACAGATTATTTTACTTACAAAGAATACAATAAATAATGATACAGTTAAAACTGGGAGGCTCTTTTGGGAGAAATTTTTTTAACCTTTTCCATTGTGATGCAGGAGAAGCATAGATTTATGAAAAATAAATGGCACGCCCATGACTGTTTAGTTGATCAATGATTGGATAGACAGAAGAGCTAGGATTCGCCTCTGTTCTATTTTTGATGTGCAAAATGTTGTCCTGAAATTAAGCTAAACTCAACATACAATAAAAATTTATGGAGACTTGCCAGCATAGCTTTCTTTTTAACATTTTCTTTTGCTGTATACCTATTTCACTTTGGATGTCCCTATAAGGTTATGTTACCAAGATTTGAATATAAAGTATGTAAGAACAATGGCCAGAGATCTAAGTACAAGATAGAGTGTTTGCCTCATCTGTGGGAATCCCTGGGTTCAATTTCTGACACTACAAAAATGAAAAAAAAAATCAAAATATTCAAGATGATCCTGATTATTTAATAAAACAGAATTACAAAATGTCTATGTTCCCAATGACAACCAATGTTGGAGAGGATGTGGAGCAAAGGGAACACTCCTCCATTGTTGGTGGGAATGTAAACTTGTACAACCACTGTGGAAATCAGTATGGCGGTTTCTCAGAAAATTAGGAATCGAACTACCTCAAGACCCAGCCATCCCACTCTTGGGCATATACCCAAGGAATGCTGATTCATACCATAAAGATACATGCTCAGCTATGTTCACAGCAGCACTATTTGTAATAGCCAGAACCTGAAAACAACCTAGATGCCCATCAACGGAAGAATGGATGAAAAAAATGTGGTACATATACACAATGGAGTACTACTCAACAGAAAAACAATGAAAGCATGAATTTTGCAGGCAAATGGATGGAACTAGAAAAAACCATCCTGAGTGAGGTAACCCAAACCCAGAAAGACAGTCATGGTATGTACTCACTCATAGGTGGATTCTCGATATAAAATAAAGAACAATCAGACCACAACCCATAGAACCATAGAGGCTATATATATAGCATAGAGGTTCCTAGGACAACTGTGGCTTATAATAAATTTCAGTTTTACTCAATTATTGAAAAAAATAGCCAAATGAATGGAAACACATGAACTATGAACCAAAGATTGAGGGGCCCCCAGCTGGATCAGGCCCTCTGAATAGGTGAGACAGTTGATTGGCTTGATCAGTTTGGGAGGCAACTAGGCAGTGGGACCAAGTCCTGTGCTCATTGCATGAGTTGGCTGTTTGAAACCTGGAGCTTATGCAGGGACACTTGGCTCAGTCTGGGAGGAAGAGACTGGACCTGCCTGGACTGAGTCTACCAGGTTGATAGCAGTCCTCGGGGGAGGACTTGTCCTGGAGGAGGTGGGAATGGGGGGTAGGCTGGGGGTAAGGGGAGGGTGTGGGAGGGGGGAGAATAGGGGAACCCATGGCTGATATGTAGAACTGAATGGTATTGTAAAATAAAATATATATTAAAAAAAATGTCTATGTTCATTTCAGACTTGGGTTTCTACATCATTGAAGGAATTAAATGGTTGCTTGTGGTCACATATTTATTTCAAATACTTACTTGAAAAGAAAATATTAATGGCCCTAATTTTAAATGGCATTTTGAAATAATTATAATTTAAATAGCTCTAGCTTCCTATTCTTAAATGAGACACGGTCCAAAATAAATAGTTTAGTGGATATGAACTTGGCTTAAAAATGTTTTTAGAGGGTAAGACACTTACTTCTAAGTCCTAGTTAACTTAGCTTTTTGATTTCTGTATGCATTTGACATTCTGTTTTTGCTTCTGATAAGCCTACCAATTTAAATCGACAGAGATAAATTAATATTATAATTTGAGTCTTTGCGGTTATTGGATTTGTTCCCCTTATATATAAAAGCATGAGTCAAGCAGCTCTGTGATGCTGAAAGTCTTAGCAAAGAGAGACAACCATTTATTCTGTCACTTCATAATGGCAGCTTTTTATCCTCCGACCCAAGGTCAATTGCATTGTCTTTGGTGAAAGATAGGAAAGAACTGCTAAGAAAGAATTTACTGGGCAGCCAATCTGAATCTGTTTCCTCTGATGAAATGTCAATAGCTTCCTAGGACAAAATGTAGTTTTTTTTTTTTAGAAACAAAGGTGAAATTGCTTTAGAATGTATGTCCACAAATCAGTCCCTTTCAATATAAAATATTGGAGAGGGAAAAATTAAGACATAATCCAATATGCTGTTATGTTTCCAACTTTTTACTTTAATTCATCAAGAATATTACATTTTCTTCAAAAACCAATTTAAAGAAGCATTGATGTTCTTCTAATGGTTTTAGAGACATAAAACATGTAGTAAAAAGTCCAATGCTGTGAACCTGGACATCCTTAAGAATGCATAAGGGATCAGAATCTCAGAAGGCATAAGCTCACATGACAGTCTATGTACCATGATAGAAAAGAAATCAGAACATGAAGCCTATATATTAGCTACTTAAAATAATGGAATTCTGTGGATGACATTTTATGATTGGAGTACAAGGTACATTTATTATTTTATACAAACATTGAATTCTGTCTTTGAAAACTTTGCACATCTTTGTTTGCTCCATTTAAAAATGCAGTTTATAAAAAGGTTGTATCATTAAGGTTTGCATTCACTACTTGGCAAGCTGCTGGCAAGTTCAAGATCTGCCTCCAATACAGACTATTGCTATGGCCAGTTTAGTCACAAGTTCCTTTCTCAAAAATAAAACTTAAGAAAGAGGTGGGGGGATACAGGTTAGTGATAAGATACATGTCTAGCATGTACCAGGCTCTAGCTTCAGTTCTCAGTATTCAATAAAAATTCTACTATGTATAAATCAAGCAAGTCTAATTTTTATACTTAGTATATTTATTATTGTAAGGCATTTTCTCAATTATCAGATCAAGAGGTGAGGGTCCAGCCTATTGTGGTACCATCTTGGGGCTGGTGGTCTTGAGTTCTATAAGAAAGTAGGCTAAGCAAGCTAGGGAGAGAAATCCTGTAAGGAGCACCACCCTTCCATGGCTGGTGCATCACCTCCAGCCTCCAGAATCCTGACCTGTTAAAGTTTCTGTGTCCTGGATTCCTTTCCTGATGAAGAGCAATATTAAAATGTAATACTCCCTTTCCTCCTGAACTTGCTTTTCAGTCATTGGTGATTTTGTCACAGAAATAGACAAATAAGTAGTTTTTTTTTTTCTTCAGATAGATCGGTGGCATTATTAAGTATTATGACTATGATGAAAAATTAGAGCTGATCATTCTAATTCTGAAAGCACATAGCTGGAGATGAAGAGTAGATCTAGAAACAACATTAACCTGTTGTTGAGTACAAGATCCTGCTGTTCTTATAATGACTGTTTTTTTGGTGGGGGATAATGCTCTTGCACACTGTAAAGATTTGTCACTTGTAAGGTTTAATAAAACACTGATTGACCAGTAGACAGGTAGGGAGTATAGGTGGGACATCCAGACTAGGAGAATTCTGGGAAGAGGAAAGGGGAGAGGGGATTGCCAACCCGATGCAGAGGAAGTATGATGAGAATGCTCTATGGAGAAAAGGTAGCAAGCCATGTGGCTAATCATAGACAATACTTATGGGTTATTTTAAGCATAAGTGCTGTGGGATGGTCTGTATGTCAAATAAAACACTGATTGGCCAGTGGCCAGGCAGGAAGTAGGTGGGACACGGAGAGAGGAGAATGCTGGGAAGCGGAAGGCTGAGGCAGAGACACTGCCAGCTGCCGCCATGACCAGCAGCATGTGAAGACACCGGTAAGCCACCAGCCACGTGGCAAGGTATAGATTTATGGAAATGGATTAATTTAAGCTATAAGAACAGTTAGCAAGAAGCCTGCCACGGCCATACAGTTTGTGAGCAATATAAGTCTCTGTGTTTACTTGGTTGGGTCTGAGCGGCTGTGGGACTGGTGGGTGACAAAGATTTGTTCAGACTGTGGACAAGGCAGGAAAACTCTAGCTACACATAAGAGCCAGTTACTTATAAGCCTGAGCAAAAGGCCAAACAGATTTTAATTAATGTAAGCCTCTGTGCTATGGGATGTCTTTCTATATGCTGTGAATATGTGTTACGCCCATTGGTAAACAAATAGAGCTGCATTGGCCAATGGCAGGTTAGAATGGAGCCAGGCAGGAAATCAGAGAGAGAGAGAGAGAGAGAGAGAGAGAGAGAGAGAGAGAGAGAGAGAGAGAGAGGTGAAACCACGGTGAGCCACCGTCAGGAGAAGCAAGATGTGAGAAAACAAGCAATGCCACTAAGCCATGTGGCCATGCATAGATTAACAGAAACATGCTGAGTTAAGTTGTAAGAGCTAGTTAGCAAGAAGCCTGAGCCACAGTTCAAACAGTTTGTAATTAATATAAGCCTCTGTGTGTTTACTTTATAAGCAGCCGTGGGACCATGCGGCCAGGCAGGGCCAGAGAAATTTTTCTGTCTATATTTCTGTGGGTTTATTTGGGACTGAAAGTTTGAGGGACCAGGTCGGATAGAAACTTCTGTCTACAGGTTTTTGCTACTGTTAGTAGAAAATTCTTTATCTTGCAATCTTTATCTAAGTAATTCAGGTTAAGGAAGAGACACTATTATTAGTAAAAAGAACATAACAAGGAACAACTATAAAATTTCTAGCATTGAATGTTTCATCTTTCATATAGAGTGTCTGTCTTTCATCTGGCACTACCCATACATCTCAACTGAAATGACCAAGGGAACAGAACACAGTGATGTCAGAACTGATGCTCTCTTCTTACAATAGGAAGACCTGTTGGTAAGTAGTTGGTAAACACTGTATCTGCCATTTGGGGGGTCTTCTGCATTCCTGTCAATATCTTCCCCAATGATAAAGTGACAAGGTATTTTTCTTTTGTCCTCATGTCAGTTAGGTTCCCTTTCTCCAGAGGACTTTCTCTGAAACGGAAAAATATGCATCCAGAGAACAGCCAAGTGATTTCTTCACACAAGTTGAAAGTGTCATTTGCCTTATGATGTTGAATTAATTGACAGCAAAGCAAGCTACTGAACTTGCCGGATTGATGAATACTGATATCAACAAGAAGATATTTCCTACAGTACTATACAATATAAAACACTAAACACATACCTGGGAAGTAGAAAATCCTATAGGATGTGATTAATATAATAAAATTGTTCCATCATTAAAAATTCATTTGAGTGTAACCTCTTAACAACTTTTGAATTTGGTGATATCTTTGGCCTACACTTTGATAATATTCAATATTCCATAGTTCATTCTCATTCTCATAGAGAAAAGGTACTTAACCTCTAAATAGGTAATACCAATATTATGCCAGTTTTAAGTCTAATCTGTCACATGAGTTGCATATAAAATTTTTATGCTCTGAGACTAAATTTAATAATTACTTGTATTTATAATTGGTAATATATCTATGATAACATAATACCATTTTCTTGGTGTGAGAAATAAAAAATCAAGACATTACAATTTCTATACTAAGAAATCTGAAGAAAGTATGCAGAAATAACTGATTAAATATTTGGGTTCAATGTCTTTACTCCTTCATACGGGTCATTAAAAGCTACTCAACTGTTATTTATGCAATGAAATGAAAATCAGCTGAAAAAGATCAAAAGATAGTGGGGAAACTTCATATTTAACTAAAATTAAAGCAAAAAGGTGGAGATGAGCTATTCTTTCCACACACAGGAATAAAATCAGTGAGGTATCTTAGCCTTCTTGTGGTGAAGTGTCTATATGTGGGTTGATGAGCAATGATGATAAGTATCTCGGCCATTCCTAGAACCATGCTAACTCAGTTCATTAAATATTTTCAGCTAATGAAGCTTGGGTCACCAGATCAATCCCCCTGTGGTCTTTATATTTCCTAACTGCCAGCACATGAAGTCGCTTACAGAATTCAAACGGAAAATACAGGCATTCAATATAGTTAGGCATCTTAATTAGGTCAGTCCTTTACCATCAGAGACAAGTGCCTCTTTCACAGAATTTTATAAAGAAGTACTTTACAGTTTGTTTCATTGCCTACCTTGCAAATAACTTTCTTCTAATTTCTATGTTAGTATGCTCATATGAGCATTAGATTGGTTCATTAGTAAGAATAACAAGGTCTTCAGCAACAGGGGCCCATTCTCAACCCCTCCTAAGAAACCAGGGGTTACATTGGTAATCTATATTGTTTTGGAGTCCTTTGGAGTCCCCTCACCAATCAAAAGGAGGTTTCTCATATCTTCCACTGGGGTTTTGGTTAGTCTATGATTCTTGTGGGGAGTTTTATCAGGTCAAGTGACGTAACTTCCTTCTCTCTCCCTCTCTCTTTCTCTAAAACACTTATATGTATTGTGTATAATTTTAGGAAAGATAAAAATAACATGATTCCTTGAGGCTTTATCAAACATCCTTGGTGTTATCTAGGCCTCCTTCTCCTTAGCTAATGTCCTCGTTCCCTCAAACCATTATTCCATTTGCCAATTTGTGTCACCTGGGTACTGTTATTTCCCTTCCAACCGCCCCCCCCCCATCTCTCACCTATGGTCCCTTTACACTTTCCTACTTTCTGTGATTACTATATGTTCTGTTCTCATATCTGCAGCTAGGAACTGAAGATGAGAGACCATGAGTCACTTGTCTTTGGGGGTCTGGATTACCTCACTCAATGTAATTTTCCCTAGGTCCATCCATTTAGCTTCAGATTTCATTTTTTCTCATAGTCAAATAATATTCTATTATATAATGTACTGTATTTTCATTATCCCTTCCTCTGTTGAAGGGTGTTTAGTTTTTATTCCATTTCCTGGCATGTTAGGGCACACAATTCAGATCTGACCTGAAAGTATTTTTTTTTTTTTTTTTTGCATGGTAGCTTCCATAATTCCAAAAAAAAAAAAAAAAATACTATGCAAGCTGCCAAGGGAGGGAAACAAGAGGGGAAATCATGCTTGTTAACCTGGAAACTACTTAGGTTACTGTGGATACTGTGGTCATTATCTTTAGAAAAGAATCTACTACCATCACATTGCTAGACCAGCATAATTTCTTACTACATTCTAAATCTTATCCTTTATTTCACAGATATGTGTAGGTATGACCCCTCAACAAAGATACTTGTCTTCACAGCAAATGCAATTACCACAGAAAAATACCAAGTGAGCACAATGTATATATCAAGTGATCATGGGAAACCTAGCCCAAAAAATAGATACATCTACATCACTGCTCAGCAAACATCATGGAAGAGGGGGTACAAAGCCTGTAATAATCAGAATACCAGGAAGTGTGCTGTGAAACAATCTTTCCTACAAAAGGCTACAGAAACAAGATATGAATAAAATCAATATCAATGGGCATGTTGCTGTGGAAGAGGGAAAATTGTGTGGGTTCCTACCCCTAGATGAAGATCTATGGGTAGCTAATGACTACTGGGAGGAGGAGAACTAGCCTCTCTCAGGGATGAGCTTCCTTTATGCTTGGCCAAAGCAGAATTGCCGTCCTTGAAGCCATACACACACAAACAAAAAACAAACAAGCAAAGCACCTCAACAGGTTGTATTTATTTATATTTGTGCATACACACACACACACACACACACACACACACACACACACGCACAAATAAAATAAATGAAAAAGTGGCTATTAGCTTGAAAGATGGGGCACGGGAAGGGTATGGGGAAAGGTATTTGGGGAGGCTCTAGAGAGAAAAGAGGGGGAAAACTGTAATTCTCTTCCAATTAAAAAGGGCAATTTAACAGAATCTTGTAATCAAATAAAAAATTCTCATTTTCTCTCTATTTAAATTTCTCTGGATGAGGTATTTGCCAGTGAGCTTCTAAGTACATGGACTTGTGGAGTTTAAAGGTCAATTTTGCTTTTCTTCTTTTATTATTCAACACCTTGTTAATATTTTGTTGAGACCACATCTCACATTAAATTTGGAGCTTCATGCTTTAACTAGGATCCATGGGCACTCTTATGTGTCTGGCTTTCCAGTGCTGAGGTTATAGATGTGGTTAAAATCTATATGATTTTAGGGATCTCTAAGGCCTTCATGGATAACAACTCCTTCAGTTGGTGTCCCATATCAAATAGTGGGAGTTTCTTTTAGTAATTCATGCATTCTGTGATAGGGATTATCCACTCATACATGGTATTTTCAATCAATGTCTTTAAAAAGGTATTTTTAAATTAGCTCATACATGTGACTTCATACATCTTTAGTTTGGTTAAATGTCCTCTGCATCCCTTCTTATGCCCATATCCCCTCCTATCCCAGCATTTCCTGTCACTGTTTTCTGTAGTAGATGTGTTCTGCTATCCCCAAACTCTTATTCTCTTGCTATAGTCCCTTTAGTGCTCCTAGGTTTTGTTGCACATTTTAAGTTAAATAAATCTAAACACCCGAAGCTATAGTCTATATACCAGAAAAAACATTTGGCATTGATTTTGGAGTCTGCTTACTATACTCCATATAGTATTTCCAGAACTGATTTTTTTAAACATAGGTAACAGAAACAAGAAATAAAATAAGGCTTCAAATCTTCCTAGAATATTTCAAGCACACATTTATGCAAAGCACAGTGGTCCACTATAAAGCATTTGTTCTTCTGATTAGCAGTGGAGAAGATTTGCTAACCTGGGCAGTTCTACAAAATTCACATTTCTGTGCTTCCACTGATCTCTTGTGCTATTTTCTTTACGAGTGTAAAACAAGAATATATTAGTGTAAAATAACACTATATTAGTGCAACTTTGCAATGGAAAGGTCATTCCAGGATGATAAATATGATGCCACCTCATTTTCTTCTCAGTGTGACACGACCATCTTAAGTCTCTCTGATGCAAATTTTACAAAGATTTCTACTATTGCTATTTCCCAATCTACATACTACTTCATATTGAGCTCAGGCATCTGGTTTTTGCTTCCATTACCCTTATGAAATCCATTTTGGTTTTTAGTGTTGGCTAGTTTATGGATAATTATGGCTATTTATTTTTAAAACTATTATCTGAACATGGAATATTTTAGTATATTTTATGGATAATTTTACTCCTTTTAATCGTAAAGTCATTACAGATTTTCTTTGAATTGTTTTTAGCTCTACCACATGTGGTCCCGTTTCTAAGTGATACTTGCTACATTTGCAAATGCCTTTTCTCTTTATATTGTCAGTGCATGGGGTGCAAACCCATTATCAGAGCAAATGGAAGTGATAACTGCAATGCGTAGCCTCTTATAGACCTATAAGGTGACTTATTTTATGCTAGGTTCTTTGCCAACTCCTCTTTTACATATATATATATGTATATGTATATACATGTATATATATATATATATATACATGTATATACATATACATATATATATGGAGAGAGAGCTAAGTTATGTGACAGATAGATAATAGATGCATAAACAAATATACAGATAGATGGATAAATTAAGTAGATTGACACAAAAGTTTCATGACCTGTGCATTTCCTTAGATAAAAATATGAGTTTAAATTTATAATTTTGGTTGCTGGATTTCGTTTTTCTTTCTTTCTTTTTTTTTGGATCAACACATTATTAGTAGAAGTTTTCCTACAGACTGTACTTATAATGTGCCAAACTATGGACTAGAATATGAAAGATAATCTTGCATTATACTGTTGATTCTGTGTAAATCAAATACAAGAACTAATGTTACAGTTAAATAATTTAAATTATTTTTTTTTTAATTTTTCAAAGCACAAAGCACCCATGTTTGCTCCTCCTTACTTAAGGAATTGTTGATTTTAAATGAATTTGTTTATTTCTGGTTTAACCTTTCTTCATTCTAAATGAGAAATTATCATTTTTCAACAATTGAAATAAACCTACTCTCCCACATGATCTAAGGTGAGCTAAACCTTGCTTCACTAATCTAATCTCTCTTCCCAACCTCCTACCAGAGTGAGCTCCCATAGTGCTTATAACATCCCCTGCAAATCTCAACAGTATGTGTTCCTCCTCAGTACAACAATATCAAATTCAGGCTTTAAAACTAAAAGGGAGTTTCTGGTTCCCTTTGGCTTGAGAATATTTATCTCAGGTATCCCAAAAGTTGTTTATGCCTGACAAGGTAGATCCACAGATAAAGGTGCTTTCCAGGAACTCTAAGGTCATGGGTTGGTTCCCAGGACCCACATGATGAAAGGTGTGAATCAACTTCTGAGGGTTGTCCTCTAACCCTTAAATGTAAACTATTGGCAAGTATGCATGTAACACACACACACACACTCACACACACACACACACACACACACACAGGAAGAAAGAGAGAAAGACTAAATAAATATAACAAAATATATAAATCTGACTAACAGAAAACAGCTCTGTGTTGGAATCTTACAGATGTGAAGTTTATCATTTCACATTTATTTATAATTTTCCAGATTAATTTACACAATGCAGACTGTTTTACACACCGAAAAAAAAAATACTTACATTCAATTTTTGTTGCTTCAAAAGTTGTAATGACTTAATTGTTATTTAGAAAATATGTCTTGAAAGCTAATGCCAGTGAAAATACAAATATACCGGATGAAGAAAGGAATAAACACTTCACATGGTTTGCTCATCTGATAAACGTACTTATTTTCTCTACCATTCTACATATCTAATCAGATGCAAATATTCAGCTTCCATTATCTGCCAGTTGATGTTGGTGGAATGGATTATTTTATAACAAACTGGGAAAATGAAAGCACTAAATGGCAAATAAAATGCAATGTCTTTACAAAGCTGCTTTGCAGGCATTATCTAATATATGCACACGCTCATGTTAATTCATTTTAGTTCTTCTACACAAACAGTTTTTATAGGATTTATGTGCATTATGCTATTTATGAAGCTTAATGCAATTCAATGTAATAAAGTATTTGCATTTCAACAGGGTCATTAGGAGGTTTTATGCCAAGAAGTCCACATAGCTATGCAAATCATGGGTTTCTTTGCAGTCTCTGGACAAGATACTTCATGACCTGGCCAGGGAACTGGATGGCACTTAACTCTCTCAGATATGACACATTTGCAAAATAAAAGCCTGAGTGTCTTTGTGAAAGATAATATCTCTACATTTCTTACTCTCTTATGTTGAATTATCATATAAATTTCCTTTACACCATTTTATCACATAATGAACACAAACTTAATCCTTCCTAATAATCACAACCTGTCAGGTCATTGTCCAAGCTGCCTCCTAACTCTGTTTCGTAGATAAAAGTCCCTTAGATTAGTCCTTTAAATGTAAATTCTTCGCTTATTTTTACATTAGCTGCACACTAGGTAAGTTGAATTTTGCTTTCCAAAGCCCCTGGTGACACTATTGGCTTTCTGTCTTATACAATCTGTCTACACATATTTATTTATGTTATCGACAGTCATCCTTATCACTCTGAGTCCTTTTCTCACAGAGCTTGTAAGCAACTTGTTGCTGCCATGTTCTCTGTGCAGGTGTTCTTTATAATTCTTTAGTTCGTATAATCCCTGTTCATTGTGTCAGTAATAACAGAATTCATCAGTATCTGTAATAATCACTCTTTTTCTCTTCTCATTCTCCAATGATCGACACTCGCCATTTTGTACTTTTTTTCTTTTTCCACGTATATACAATTTGTGTGTGTGTGTGTGTGTGTGTGTGTGTGTGTGTGTGTGTGTGTTTTCATGTGTTTGAGTGAAGAGATGCACTTGCCACAGCTTGTATGTAGAGGTCAGAGGACAAATACAGGTGTCATTTCTTGCTTCCTCCCTTGCTATTAGGCAGGACCCCATTGTTTTATACTGGCTGTTCCAAGTCAGTGGACCTGTAAGCTCCTAGGGAGTTCACTGTTTCTGCCTTCAGTCTCACCCTAGGAGCCCTGGGATTACAGATGTGTCTTGTTCCCATGTGGGGGTTAATTTGGGGGATTTAAATTCAGATCTCCATGATTTCATATCAAACATTTTTACACAGTGAGGCTTTTGCCCTTCTGTGGCAGTAATGATGTTTAATGACCTCTGAATATCCCTGTTACCTACACAGGCCTTGAAATTTCAGGCTTAACTATTCAGCTATTCATTACTACTGTTCTGTGTGAAAAACATTTCTCATCTAACATTCTAATTGCAAACTCTTGAGTTCTTCCTCCTGAAATACATTCACTCTACTTATCACCATCTTTATACAAGGAACCACATTTGTGACTTTCCTCTGTGTTTTTTCACAATACCTATTAAAGCATCAAGTCCTGCTGATCTTGCATCTAACATATATCACAGCTAGAGCTTTGTTTCTGATTGCCTTGGCTGCAATGCCAAAAAAATGTGAATGCACATTGTATTTTGACTGCTACAGCAACTTCTTAAATACTCATCCCACTTTTATATTGCTCCTTCACAAACATTAGCGCACAATTTGCTTTCAGTATTAAAATACATTTTTCTCTTTCTTCTTCTTAAGATCTCAAGACGTACACTGATAGTGTGTTTAATGATAAGGGAATTTCAAAAATGTAGTACATTTGACTTCTCGAGACCCAAGAAATGCATACACTTTCAGGATACACTTCCTTGTAAAATACTTTTTTAATAATATGTTCATTGATTATTCGGAATGATACATCATGAACCCTGAGCAGACTCACTTCCCAGACCCTCCTACTTCCCCTGGGAACTCCTTCCTCCCACCAAAACAAGAAGAAGGAAAAACTGTAGAATTTGTGTTGCCCAAATACTCACTGGAATATGGTCAAACTCCCAGTGTCCAGTCTCTTAAAGAAAAGTGAGTCCTTCCCTACTTGCATCCCCACCAGAAGCCTTCAGTTGTCGAGAGCTATATTTCACCATCATTATCACAAATTTCAAGATATCTCTTTCATGGCGGTCTGGGCTGTTACTTTTGGGGGCGAGGTTAGTGGGGGTAGAGGTTGTCACAGAAGCCATCTGTGTCTCTCTTTCTCAATTGTTCATCTGCAGTCATCAATACCATGGCAAAAAGAGCTTCCTCGCCCTTTTCAATCAGTGCAATCACTAAAGAATATTCATCTTGCTTCTTCAGCAAACATTAACTGCCAATAGATCCTTGAGTAGATGTTAAATCCCCTCGATGGACCAAGTTTTGTGCATATTTGTGTAAGTAACAACTTCACAAGTGTAATGGTTGTGTTATGTCCAGAAGACACTGGCTTACCAACACCTTACCCAAACTCTGGCTTTTACATTCTTTCTAACCTTCCTTCCATGATTTTTCTCAAGCCTTGTCACAGAAGGAAATGATATCAATGTTCTGTGTTAAGTTGATTACTGTGCAGTCATATATTCTCTATACTTTGACTAAATTATGTTTTCTGTGTTAACTATCATCCGTGGCAAAATAAAATACAAAATAATAAAAAAATTCACCAAATTGAAAGCAGCACTAATTTCTGTGAATAAGAGCCAATTCAGCTTTATTAGGCATTTTGACCACATGTCAGATTAGCAAAACAACAGTAGTAGATTGCCTCCCCTCAAGACCTATGATTCCCCTGAACGTTGCCTTTAACCCAGGTTTGGAATAGCAGGCATAAATTCCCTCTTGTAAAGAGGGCCTCAAACTCTATCAGAAAGTAGTAAATTTCCCCATAATAATCATGCCAGTACTGCAGCAGTGGACATATCTTGCCTAGTGGTCAGTATCAAATCCACAGTCTCCATAGTTGGGCAAGACTGGTGACTGACAAATATTCCTCCCCAACAGCCTGTACAGCACTGCTAGTGCTATGAAATCCAGCCACCATGGAGGGAGAGTCCAACTCACTTCCACCTTGATTTCTCTGTTTGCTGACACAATATTTTGTCCTGTCTTAAACAGTATAGTCTTAGCATTTAGATATGATGGCTGATTACGATCAATGGAAATGGAGCCTGTGTTGTTCTGGGGGGCAGTATTCTGAGGCTTCTCTCACTCACAACATAAAAGCAGGTATTCCAAAGGTAGGTCTAAGGTTCTCATTTAATAATGTATGTCTTCTGGGAGCAACAAATATACACCCATGCAGGAATGCAGTCCTTCGTGTGTGTGTGTGTGTGTGTGTGTGTGTGTGTGTGTGTGTGTGTGTGTATGCATGTGTAGGTACATACTTACACATAAATTTTTAGTTTTCTTTCAGAATATCAGGTTTCCATATGGCTTTTGTTTATAGCTCTTTAGTTTTGGTTAAGTGTTTGCTTTTTCTTTTACATTTCCCTTCTACCACCTGACCTCCACAGGCCCTAATTTTCCTCCTATTAGTGCTGGAATAAAACAAAATGACTAAAAGCAGATTGGGGAGGAAAGGGTTTATTTCACTGAACAAATTAGATTCCTTCATTGAGGAAAGTCAGGACAGGAACTCAAGGATTGAGCCTGAAGGCAGGAACTGAAGCAGAATCCAAGGAGGAATGATGCTTAACTGGCAGTTCCCGTGATTTGCTCAGTTTCCTTTCCTATAACACCCGGGGACCACTTACTTACAGTGAGTTCGCTCAGCTGTAGTGCAAATTCTAGTTGGTCTTAATGGTAAAAGCCCAGAGTCAGATATCAGGGAAAATGCTGAAAGATCAGAGAAGTAAAGTCACCTCCTACCTCCAAGACTCCTCAGCCGAAAAAGGGCTGAGATCCTGTCTCCCTCCCACCTTATACTCCTCTCTCCACCCAGCCTTATTGCTTCTTGTCTGTATGTACAGACCTCCAGACCTCTATGGCTAACTAATGGCTAGCTTCACCTCTGATCTTCAGGCAAGCTTTATTTGTTAGAACACAAATAAAATATCACCACACTCGGCCCTCTTGTGTCAATCATTAATCAAGAAAATTCTCCAAAGACTTACAAAGCCTATCTGATAGAAGCATTTTCTCAACTGGGGTTCTCTGTTCTCTACTGACTAGAGATTTTGTCAAGTTGACAAAAACCTAATCAGAACACAACATAAACCTTCTGTCCTCTCTATATTGTCCCGTGATTGGTTAATCTTGGTTGCAAATTTGATTCAACATTGAATCAACTCACCTAACATACATGCCTCTTTATGGGTGTAAAAGAATATTTCTTGGAACAATTAGCAGAGAGATAAAAGCTTTCATCTTCTACTGTGAATGGTACTTTCCATTAGTAGCTCAAATACAAGAACAGAAAAGAAGCTATTGCTCTTGTTCTGCCTGCCTTTTCGCATTACTGATAGGTATAAATACTCTGCTACTGTTGATGTCATTTTCCACTAACATGAGAAACCAGCTTCTAAGGTTTCACTCTATGGATGTTAGGACAAAATATGTGGAAGCCGAATAACCTTTCTGTCTGGAGCAATGGCATGGGAGTGAAAGAGCACATCACTAACAAAATGATTCCAGGGAAGTATCACTAATGAGAAAGATGTTATAACCACCTACAACATTAAAATATTTCTGTCCATTAAAGTGAAGTAGATATTTTATCCAAGTGAAAACAGAACTTCAGGAACTCAGACTCCATATAGGAACATTGTAATACTGAAGATGTATTTTTTAAGTGATATGAGGAAGATTTTCGAAATAGGAACTTTTTAGTTTGGTGTCAGTAAGTTGAAAATAGAGAAATACTTAATAGCGGACAAAGCATAATCATTCTTTCCTGATTGGCTAAGAGCATAGTTGTAAGATGCTTATCTAGAAAAAATGCATTGAGATTAATGATAATCTTATGTAAACATAATTCTAGGGACATTTTCTTATAGTGTATTTTATCATTAAAGAAAAAGGAGCAGTGCCATATAAGATGTTATGAGATGCCAAAATAGATAGAAAGCTTATAAAAAGAACACATCCCCTGTATAGAGGGAAACCAACCAGCTTGACTCTGAATCACCACAATCAGAATTCTAATAATCACACCTGACATTCACCATAGAAAGGCAGGGATTTGACTTGGGTTAAGGGATCAAATCATAAAAGTATTGAAAATATCTTGGACATATTTTATGAATGTAAAAGTCTGGTCTAAATTAATCAAACACTTGAGAAAAACAGGCAAAAAGTGAGAAAGGTGTGAAATTAATAATAATAAATCCTCAATAAAAAAGTAGATGGAGAGAATCACTAAGAATACTAAAGCTGCATACAGAGGCATAAACATCCAATTTCATAAAAAACAATGAAAAATATTGCATTTAAAGAGACAGACAAGTCTGCTATACTAAATAAGTAGGAAATAGTAATTTTAGTATACATAAGAAAGGATTATTAAAATGTGGTGCTAGTTGCTGTGTCCATGACCTTGGGCCATAAGGTCCAAAGAAGGCAATGCTTTTGCCTTCATACATGACCTCTTAAAAAGAAGGAAGAAGGAAGGATGTGACCCTTCTCCTTTTCCTTTTAACATAAAGAGGTAACAATGAGTCCTAGTGCTTTATTAACCTAGAGTTTTCACAATGCTGATGAGAAAGGAACAGCTGTGGAGAGATATTGGATAACAGAAAAGACTCCTGAGCTAAACCAACATGTTTACTTCATTGATGTGTTGACCTCGGAATGGAAACCAGGATACTTGCTACTTTGGGGAAGGGGTTTTGCTTTTGTTTCTGCAGGAGGTGAAAAGCTATGGATATCAAAAAAATCATAAAAATGTTATTTGAACAGGAGAAACCCCTTGATGAGGAGATGTGATAATTCATCCACCAATGTGACAATTTCACAAGTTGTAAGGAAAACTCACCAAACAAGGGTCGGTGCAGGGTTCTATTTTTGTCTTCACAGGATAATAGGAATACTCACTTTCCAGAAACCAAAAGGCCTTGAACAGAAAAAATTTTGAAGCAAAGAATATCAGACCTATTGGCACCAATATTCTCCAAAGAGTAATATCTCACTGCCTAACATCAATATCTCTTTACCTCCAGAAAAGTTATGGTCCCAACTTAATTATAAATCAAGCTGGCTTTAGAGTTGGAATGTGGCTAAAAGAAAAAATTAAGAGATTTCTTCTCATATCAGAAGAACCAACCAGTGTAGGACAGAAAAAAGCAAGTAATCTAGAGACTACTGTCAAAATTCTATTTCTCTCCATACTTATTCTTGATTCCTTAGTACCATTCTTTACATGTCATATCATCTTAAAATTTAAACTTTCCATTTTCATATTAGTAATGTTCAAATATTCCACATTGAAGAAATAAATCTTTCCAAAAGCAATCTCTGAAGTCTCCAGAAGGAAGATTGTGCATCACAACAACCCTACCCGACCCATCATGATGCAATTGAGCCAATAAACATCACTCAGTGATCAGCTTTGGGTGCAAACTCTTCAGGACAGTTTTAAGAAGAGTTGGTCCACCATATTACACCTCTAGCCAGAACTTCAGGCAAATCTTACCCATTGCTCTGAGACTCACTACCAATGTTACAAGTCCTCATGAGACTTAACCATTGTTTTAGCTTTCTTACAGGCTCCCACAGATACCATCACTCTCTAGACAGCAGGGAGCAATTTTAAGAAAACAATAACACTTCTCCCAAAATGTTTTATTTCTCATGGTTATGGAATATTGTCATCTGTCAGGGCTTGGTAATAAGTTGTAATAAGGTCGGGGGTGTAACAATAAAGTTTAGACTCAAGATTTTCTTTTGGAATCGAAAAATGGGAAATAGGATAGGATATTAAGGTGGATTATTGTATCTACTTGTAAACTAATTTAGCAAATTATCAGCCTTAGGTAATTTGCACTGGTATGGAATCTTATATATTGATACAAATGTAAACTATTTTTCTATTCCTATTTAAGATAATTTGTATATTGATATAAATTCAAAACTATAATTGTCATATTGTAATATGTTCTTACTCCTGTTTGAATTTTTTTGTATATTGGTACAAATGTTATATTTATCATACTGTATGTATTTCTACCTTTGTTTAGGATATTTTGTATGTTGATACACATTAAGGATATTGTTGTTTATATTGCACTATGCATTTCTACCCCTGATTAAGATATTTTGTTTATTGTCACAATTCTGAGGTCATTGTCCTTATATGGTACATTTGTTTACAGATTGTTTACTTTTATAATGTGAAGCCTTATTTCTTAAGTTTTTTAGGTTGTTAAGAACCATAGGTTTATAGTCATGCATGTTCATAATGATCATAGTCATAGAGTCAAGTTTTCCATATATAATGTCAGATGGATAGGTAGTCTTCAAATACTTCATAGACCTAGACAACATGCATTTACATGTTTTGATAACTTAGAATTCTGTTTACTTGAGACAGATTGCTCCTGATGGGAACCAATCTACTTCTGTTGGGCTTCAAAGACTCTCTGTATAGAACGTTGTCTTCTTCTTTGCAAAAAAAAATGGCCTTTTGTGCAAAGAACTGCTCTTGCCTTGGCTGCTGACACTATGCATGTTGTCCTTTCTGGATGAGCAGGACACACAAGGAAAAGTGACTGCTGAGCCTTACCAAGACAGGGTAAGAGGGTCTTTCGAAATTGCTGATTCTGAAAATGGTCTGTCATATATTCTAGGCCTGTAGCCAGAAATGGATGCCTCAATAGTGCTGAGAAACATTAGGTGACTGTCCAGGCTGCCAGCTGTCTCTTTCAATCCTTGCAAATTTCAGAAGTTGCTCGCTTGCATTTCCTGTTTACTCAGGTAATATTATTTTCCTTCTCAGGTCTTTGATGAGGCTAAAGACTAGATAGTCATAGTCTGTGGTGGTATTGTGTTCTCCAAAATATTGTGCACCCTAATAAACTTATCTGGGGTCAGAGACAAAACAGCCACTAGATACAAAGACCAGAAAATGGTGGCACTCACACCTTTAATCCTAGCATTCCAGAGGCAGAAATCCCTCTGGATCTCTATTAGTTCAAGGCCACATTGGAAATGGCCAGGCATGGTGACACACACCTTTAATCCCAAGAAGTGAGCCTTTAATCCCAGGGAGTGATGGCAAAAACAGAAAGATATATAAGGCATGGAGACCAGAAACTAGAATCATTTGGCTGGTTAAGCTTTCAGGCTTTAGTGCAGCACAGTTCAGCTGAGATCCATTCAGATGAGGACTCAGAGGCTTCCAGTCTGAGGAAACAGGATCAGCTGAGGAACTGGCAAGGTGAGGTAGCTGTGGCTTGTTCTGCTTCTCTGATCTTCCAGCATTCACTCCAAGAATTGGCTTCAGGTTTGATTTTATTAATAAGAACTTTTTAAGATTCCTGCTACAATAGTCACAATCCTCTCATATCTTAGGTAAGAGCACATTAGGTAATAAAGTAAACTGCAATTTGCCATTTACCTATAATCTAGGCATTTGGTATGTGTTTTAATTGGTGTTGCTCTTGTTGGTTGTAGTTCCTTTTTTATTTATGATATTTCCCTTTGTTTCTCCTGGACAATACTTGATAATCATTCTTATTGTATATAGCTTGCATTAGGTTTAGAACTTTCTTATTTAGACAAAAAGGGGAAATGTAGTGGTATTTGTTCCACCCATGATCTTGGGCTATCAGGCCTGAAGGAGGCAATGCTTCTTGCCTTCCTATGTGACCACTTAATTAAAATGTAAAACGAGTTGACCATGGTGACACATAATAAGTCAGTTTGATTAAACCAACAAACACTTGAGAAAAACAGCCAAGATGTGAGATAGGTATGAAATTGAAAAGCAAGCAAACAAACACAAAAAAGCCCCAAACAAACAAAAAGAACAACCACAACAAACAAGGAATTATTTAATCATAATTTTTCCTTTTATGTTTATAAACAGTTCTTAAATTTTATTTCATATTTACATTATGTATTTTAATGGGGTTGTTTCTAGCTGTGTTGTTTACATTCAGTTCACTATAATTAAACAAATGCACTTTATGTTACTTGATATCAATAACTGGTACCTGTTTTAATGAAAGGGTTGTAGCTGGCCAACCTGCCATCTGTCCTAGGCAGCATAGGGAGGGTTGGGTTTAGTGATTAATACCACGCCAGTTACTTCTACTTTACCTGCTGTTTCTCACGTGTTTGGTGTGTTGGCTTCTCATTCACTTGCTCATTCATTGTGGTTCCCAAAATGGCTTCTGTAATTGGACACAAATCTTATCATAAGAGTACAGTCTAACTAACAGGCATAGCAGAATTATTCTTTAAGAAGTATCCTTTTAGTGAGTTATTTTATTTTAATTGAAGGCCAAAATTCGCTTGTACACTCACGTCATTTACTCCATATAGTGAAAGGTACCTTTATAAGAAGTGTCTCCCTTTACAGATAATGTAATCTTTTCCCTATAAATTATACATTATTAAGAAGCACATATTAAGATTTCTGATGCTTCAATTTGTTCCCACTATGCCAGGGTGGGAAAATGTAAAAGGGAAATACTAATATAAACATCCATTTCAAACTATTCTTTCACTTTCTGTCTTCCACTGTCTCTAAACTCTAACACTGGTTTGACATAGTACTGGTTTCAGGTTTCATCACACAGGTCTTTGTGTGTTTGTTTCTTCTGTAGTTTAGGTCTGCCATTTATTCTGCCTATAGTCTGAAGAATTCTTCAATGCGTACTGTTAGTTCCCAAGTGAAACCTTCTCTTGAACATCTCTGAGGGTGTGGGATGTGTCACTCACCTGTGTTTTTCCAATATACATCTTTGTATGTGACATTGAAGGTACCAATTTTCAAACATTAGAAGAAAATACATTGTGCATAGTTGTACATATTTTCTCCAACCTTGCTGAATTCCCATTATGTTTAGCTTTCTGTATAAAGAAGATTTATATTGAATTGGAAACTTTAAAATTTTATTTAGACTAAAAATCTTGGCATTTAATGAAACGAATGCATATATATATACATACATACATACATACATATATATATATAAATTCAGGGGTTTTTGATAATACAGTTAATGATTTAGAATTTTTTCTTAAAATTGACATACTTTAAAAATGTAATGTTATCCACCATAGGTGTTGTTTAGAGAATAAATCCTGTTATTTACAGATGGATTTTCCTTATAAAAGATGGTTGATCTTTTTTGTATAATTAATGAAAATTAACAATCACACTTGTATAGAAAGCTCATCTGTAAATACTCTGACATTATATATATATCTACACATACACACACACACACACACACACACATATATATATACAATTTAATAATCTGAAGAATAAATTTCTGAAGTATTTTAGAAGAGTATTGCATAAAGTTTGGAGAGAGATGTGCTTATAGAGAAATCCTGAATTCTCAGTCACATATTCAGTTATGAACACATAGACCGTTATAAATCACCCATGTACATAGGAAAAAGTAAAATAAGCTGATTCACTTTAAGATCTTATTCTATTATCATTAATGAAAGGTGAACATACCCTAATTGATTTGATTTCTATGTGTTTTATATAACACTTTATTTTAATACCAATCATTTGAGATTGTTATAATATAAATGAGAGTAGCTTTCTTGACACCGAAGGAGTATATCTGAAGCAAAACCACATATATAAATGAAGCAAAAAAAGAATAAAAATCAAAAGGAAGGAACCAGCATTCAACAGTCAAATCTGTCAGCAATTCTCTGTAACAATTCCAAATAACTGAAGTCCCCAAATAGTTCCATTAAGATATACTTTGCTATTACAAAACCATCACATATAATAAGAAATGGAATTCCAAATACAGTTCATGACAGTTTTTATTCATGATAATCCTTTCATTTTCTTCCTGGTATTTCACTGTCATTACCATAATCCCTTAAATGTTTTTGCTTTTAGCTTCTTATAATATCTTGGTACAACAAGTGAAGAACATTTTAAACAAAGGATATCTCCACTTTATGATTAGATGAGAAATTGAGTTTCAAATAGTTTCTCCTGATGTATTCATATATTTTTCTATTTTAAAAATTTATGGAATATTAAATTTTCTCCCATTTTAAAATGTACTTTGAATGGTGATGCTTTCTTTTTTACGTATCTCAACACAGATTCTCTTTTAACCTGGCTGACATCATTATTCCTGCATTTCAAGCTTTGATTTATCACGTTTATTTGCTAAAAGGCCCTCAAAATGCTTTAATCATTATGCCTGTTATATGAAGAATTTAGTCTTTTAATTTATTACCTTCACCCTAGTCTTCCACTTTATTATTTTTCCATTTTCTCTAATCTTTTCATCTCAAAATAAGCTTTGTTTTTTCTTTAATATTTTTATAATGGCACAGAACCAATCATTCTGTGACAATTTACAGAAATGTTTGACTAATAAAAATTGTTAGAACATTATCATCACAAATAGTCAACAGCAAGCCTAGTGGCATCTATATTAATGCACTACAGCAAAGTATAATATACCAATTTATGATTTTCTTAGAAGATTTCTGCTGATGCAGATAGATTTGTCTATAAAAACAGTTGAAACGGTTTTTCACTACTATATAATATATATTATATATATATATATATAACACACACATATATATATAATATATAAGCACACAGAGTACAAGATAGGTGCTTAATATATATATATAATCATAATATCTCTAATGTGTCTATAAAAGCAGAGTAATTTGAAATTTGAAATTTATTAGCTCATTTCATAATTAAAATAGTTTAATCAAATTCCTAAAGGTCAACAACTTTAAGAGGACCCTAAGAAAGAAAGACACAGGGATCACAGCAGAGAAATGGATGAGACCTACAAGAACAAACTGGGGGTTTGGGAGAAAAAGAGGGCAAGGTGGGGGGGGGAAGAGACCTTAGGGGAGCGGGAGGTCCCAGCTGGATCAGAAGCAGAGTGGGAGAATGGGGAGGGAGATACCATGATGAATGAAGACCCCAGGGGAACAGGAAGAAGCAGAGTGCTAGAGAGGCCCCAGAAATCCACAAAGATACCTCCACTGTAGACTACTGGCAAGGGTCGGGAGAGTGCCTGGGCTGACCTGCTCTGGTGAAGGGATGGCCAAACACCCTGGCTGTCATGATGGAACTCTCATCCAGTGTCTGATGAAGGTGGATGAAGAGATCCACGCCTGGGGTGGAGCTCTGGGAGTCTGGCCGGTGCATGAACTGTGAACCAATAGCCGAGGACCAGGACCCCCTGGAACTGGACCAGGCCCACTGGATAAGTGAGACAGTTGATTAGCTTGAACTGTTTGGGAGGCCCCCAGGCAGTGGACCTGGGACCTGTCCTTGGCATGGACTGGCTTTTTGGAGCCTGGGGTCTATGCTGGGACACTTTGCTCAGCCTTGGTGTAGGGAGGAGGAGACTGGATCTGCCTCTGCTGGGTCTGCCTGGCTGGACTGACTCCCCAGGGGAGACCTTGCCTTGGGGGAGGGTGGATTGGGGGGAAGGGCTGGGAAATGGGAGGAGCAAACTTTTCTATGAGTAAGCTTCATAAATAGAAGACTCTGGAAGAAAAAATGTAAAGCAATTCAGGCACGTCACAGCAAGTTGCTAAATGGAAAGACATTTCATACATCAAGTTCTTGTAATCACTGAAGTGAGTCAATTATTAAGGTTTTGAATGAAACAAGTTATTGTGCTTTTCATAAAAAAAGGAGGAGGGAGGACGGGAAATCCATGGCTGATGTGTGAAATTAAGTTAATTATAAAATAAAAATATTAAAAAAATAACTTTAATGTTGAAGACCCTATATTCTAATTTATTTGCAAAATATGTTTTAAATTTTCCATAAGTAATTTATTTTTTATGAATTTTCCTTGTAAAATTCACATGATAATTACAATAATTACATTTTCTAATATATTTATTACTGGTATAAGAAATTGATCAAAAAAAGGAAATATAAAAATATTCAAATTGATCATAAAACTAAAAATATGCCTTCAAAATATAAGTAATATGATAAAACTTGTTACATTAGGTAGTAATGTAAATACGAAATGTCCAAACTAGTCCATGCATAATTTTCTAAATGTATAAACTAACTAGATTTTATGTATCTATGCATATACATGCTCAGTACAATATTTTGAAATACAACCTCAAAAAACATGTAATTATTTAAAACTGATTTAAGAAGCAACAAATTCTAAATTGTTCAAAATGTCATTAGAGGAAATAAAATATTTTAGAGTATGTTAATTTTAAAAGTTAGTGCCTCCATTGGTAATCATAAATATGATAAATGATAGGATGGAAAAGACTTTTCAAATATTAATTTAGGGCTGGGTAGATGTTTCAGTTAATAAAATGCCCACAGTGCAAGCATCAGGATGTGAGTTCAGATCCTCAGGATTCACATAAAATCTAGAAGCAGTGATATGCATCTATAACTGTGTAGCTTAAAGAGAGAGATGGGTAGATCGCTGGAACTTATTGACCAGCCAGCTTAGCCTAATGGATGAGCTCCAGTTTCAATGTCTCAAAAAAAAAATCAACTTAGGAAAATCAACCTGTGACCTCTACATGAACAAGCATCATCAAATACATGCACAGGCACACACACACTAAGAAAAGGAACATGCTCCACATATACACTGGTGCACAAACACACACAGTGACCATTATGAGTAAAATCCAAGGGCACACTTGTCATCATTGACCACTCTTTATGCATATAAATGGAAAAGTCTATATAATCTGGCAGAAAATCATATCCGGCTCAGTTCTTAGTTTGTTATAACTATTCATTTTTCAGCTCTATGTATTATTCTCAATAGATGATAAAACCGTTGATTAAATTTCACAGTCTGTTCTTGAATAAAGACTTAGGAAGCTAAAAATAGAAGAAACACTTCATAGATTTGTATTCCCAGGAATAGAATAAATCCACAGAAGCATTATGGAGATAAAGTGTTCCATTACTGTCAAAAAGATGAACAAGTATGGTTCACTATGCCTGATACTTAACATTTTTCTATGAGTCTTAGACTATGCTGTAAGTGAAAAATAAATAAAAGGCTGAATTTAAAGGAGCAAATCATTCCATTCTTTCAAAAATATTGTTAACACTGCTTAAACATAGAAGAAAAAAGATTGCAAATTACTGCATGTAGCATCAGAGTTTAGTGTTTTGCATTAATAATTATTCAGTATTAGAGCAAACTTTTCTATGAAAAAGGTTCATAAATAGAATACTCTGGAAGAAAAAAATATAAAGCAATTCAGGCACATCACAGCAAGTTGCTAAATGGAAAGACATTTATTTCATACATCAAGTTCTTGTTATCACTGAAGTGAGTCAATTATTAAGGTTTTGAATAAAACAAGTTATTGTGCTTTTCATAAAAAAGGAAATAATTGAACATTTATTACATAGGTAAATAACGGATAGAATTAAATGCAATAGAAATGGAAATCAACATCTACCACTGTTCAATTTCTTCCTCCGTGTGACTGATTATTTCCCATTATCAGTAGACTACTAATAACTCTAAAAATATTATGTGAAACTCATTGGATAGTATATCACAGAGGAATTTTAGCTTTTAAGATGTTTACTTCTAAAAATTTTAAAATATCAGAGAATATACATTTGATGTGCAATCTACTATTCTCCAACCCTAGGCTAGTTCTGTCCCCCAGTTGGGTAGATGAACAGATATATGGACAGAGACATTTTCTTTCTTATTCTTTCACTTTTTGTTGTCCCCCAAAAGAAATATAGTGAGAAAATCCAGATTATAGGAGATACTCATTTCATATCCAGTTTACATGTACTTAATTAACTCTCTATAAGGAAATGATGTTCAAAGTCATGAGATTCCCATCAAAATTTTGTGGTTGCTGGGGATAGTATAAGTACAGTCAGTAGTACTGAGTTATAGGCATGATTGTGTAAGAATCTTTTGGTTTGTGGAAGCTAATATGAATATTATTTCATTATCCAAGATATCCATCCCCTGTGAAAATGTAATTACCATATACATACAGTTTATACTTTTAATGTTTCATATCTAAATACTTTATTTCTTAGATTTTCCATGACCCAGGAATGAAAGTAACTAAATATCCTTTCTGTCCTGTATGTGCTTTAATATTACTTTTTAAACATTCAAAGCTATTTACAACATCCAGGTAAGGTTTATGAAAAACATAGATGTTGTTCATCAATGCCAGATTTTTTTTAGTTTATCCAAACCCCCAGGAATTTATTGTATATTAAGCAAGCACAAGGCAATGGATTCACCTATGTCTGAGAACTCTTATACTTCCAATCAAATGCTTTAACTTTTTAGTTGAAAGGAACACTCGGGAAGGAAACAACATCTACCCACACTGAGGCTTAAAAGAGACAGATGTGCAGGCTAGAATCCAATGAGATGATTAGAAAGGTCATGTGTAAGAATTTGTGTATTTATTGGGACAGGTGGTACATCTGTAATCCCAGCAATCTGGATTGAGAGTTCAAGGCCATACTGGAGTACACTAGCCTGCCCTGGACTGTGCAGTGAGAACTCATTTCAAACAAACGGAAACACAAATAAAATCTTCAAAGAACTAAGATGAAGAAGGAACTTTGTCCAAGCAACTGGGGAATGTGATGAATAATTTGTTGAAATATTACTGTGCTGAATGCTTTAATTATTATTAGATAATGACAATGTCTGATTTTGTATATATTTGCCATCACTGGATTCTCAGTGTTTAACCCTCTAGTGTTTAGTACATGGTGATTTTTAAAATATTTTCATTTGGATATTGGAATTAGAGATTATTGATTCTGAAATGTCTTCTACTTAAGGAGATAAGACTTGCTTGTTTAGCTTTTATATGTGGAATACAATCTGTTTACTTTTATGTTTTATTATTATTATCTTTTTTTGTTTGTTATTTAAAATTAACTTCAGGGCCTCATACATTCTAGAAAAGTACCAAACCTTTTCCCTTTTGGTTGATTTACATATAAAATTTGCACGTATTTGTTGAGAGAGAGGAGCAATAATGCATGTGTACAGCCTTATCTGGCACCAGATATTCTGAAAATAGAATTTTCTTCAGAGCAATTTCTGTCTGAGATTAGTATTAGAGTTATTATGGCTATAAAAATGTTGTGTTAGCACTAAAATGTACATTTGCCTCTAGATTTTATCACTAAGTAGTAACCCATAGCCCATGTGATTTTGATCTGTATCTATCCTTTTGTGTTTTTTCAGGTGTATCAATATTTTCAATGACCCTTATTGTCTTTTTCTATGCTTTAGGTACGTTATGTGCTATGTTTCTCTGTCTCTGTCTCTCTTTCTCCCACCCTCCCTCCCTTTCTCCCTGCTTCCTTTCTTCACTGGGTTCCTCCCTCTCCCTCTCTCCTTAAATAACCCATGTCTCCCCCCCCCATTTTGATTGGTTTTAATTTAGCAAAATGATTGTCTTCTGGACTGGAGTGTGCTGTAGATGGTGCAATGCTTGCTTAGCAGGCTGGAACCCCTTGAACCAGATATGGTGATGGATGCCTGTCATCTCAGTGTGTGCTAGGAGGAAGCAAGGGCATCACATGTTCAAGTTTATTCTCAGCTACATGCTGAGTTTCATGATAGTTTTCAAAAGTGATTAGAAAAACAACAAATCTGAATGGAAAGACCTAATTAAAATCTCAAGAAATGCAGTTTGGATACAACAGCAGCTGATTCTTCTTAAAGAGTCACTCTCTCCATATTGGGAAACCTACTCCAAAGTATAATTTCCTTTTCGTTTTTGAAATATGCTTAGAAATCTTACCATGTTCTCTTCTCTGTAACATTACTCTCTTCTGAGAAAAGCTTTCAGCATAAATGTTCATGCACTTTACACTTTTTATTTTACTGTCAAAGACATAATGTGTGTGTGTGTGTGTGTGTGTGTGTGTACTGTGAGAATTTTGTGAAATGGGTTTTGTTCATATTCACCCTCTCTGAATTCTTCCCAGATCCTCCAGATCCACTCCTTTTCTCTTTCCGCCCAATTCTGTGTCCTTTTTATAAAATAAGAAACAAAAATAAAAACAAAACAAAAAAACATCAAGACAAATGCTAACTCCTCAACCATTCTTGGAGGTGTGGCCCTCCACGGGACATTGGTCAGTTTACAAGGGGTAACACTGAGAAAAACTGACTTCACCATTTCCCAGGTGTCAGTTACTCTTCAGCTAAGGGTGGGTCTTGTGCCCAACTCTCTTCTCCATGCTAGGTTTCTGTCTAGCTTGGGCTTTCACAGACCTTGTGCAGGCTGTCACACCCACTGTGAGTTCATAGATGAGTTCATAGATGGAGAGTCCCTGCTGTGACCTTGGAGTTATCCACCATCAGTTTCCTTGCAGTTTTCCAAACCTCTATCTCTTACATTCTTTCTCCCTTTTCTTTTTCAATAATGTTTGACCCTTTGGAGGAGATGGTGAAGTATATGCATATTTTCTCTTTATGGCTAAACATTTTTTCCATTATTTAAAGCAAAAATTCTATTATTTTTGTAGCATCAATCAAAATTACAGCATATTTGGGATTTGTTTGACAAAATAATTTAATTAGTATTTAGAATGAATTATATATGTAAACAATAATAATTATAATAATAATGACAACTATGACTTTTTCAGGAAAATATTCATATAATGTAATTCAGTCATTTATTCATCAAAACTGACATTAAGTATTTCAATCAAAAGTTGAAAATGCTATTAGGTAGTTGGTAAAATTGGTAGGTGGTGAAACTAGAAAACAAACCTGGTTTATGTGTTTGGTCAGTGTTTTACTGTTTTTTTAATATCTAGAGCTGAATGCTCTGCAAATCTCTTAATTTCTGAACCAGGGACAGTTATGGGTCAGTGTGCTAATCATCATCTTTTTCAAATAGATGTCTCTGGTGAGGATTAAGAGATGTATTGCTTTATGAGTGTAATAATAAGTCAGCAGGCGTTGGTTTGCTACAATGCCCATTTACCAAAATACTAAGGACTTGTTCTCTTCTATGTCTAGTGACTATAATCTGTTAAGACATAGGATGCTGACCTCATAATGGTGCCAGTTATAGGTTTGATCTTAAAAGGCAGGTATTCATTGTAATCAGAAAATGACTAGTTGCACCCATGAAATAGCAGGAGGAAATTGAATTTTGTTTGTGTCAGATTCAGGTAGATTACTAGGAATAATAACAAAAATATTTAGAAAACATCATACAGAAACCTACTACTGCAGACGCTTGTTTATATATATTATGATGGTGTTATTCTATAAAAGCAAAATGTCCCCTATTCGATAGCATACAATAACAAATAAGTTCAATACCAGAAATTGTTTACTACTTTCAGAGTTCTTTTTTTTTTTTTTTTGTCAGTGGGATGCAAATGACCCCCAAACATTACAATCTGTTCCTGATGCTCTTGGTTACACTGCATAACTTAAAGGTAAGATGCTCAAATGGAAGATAGTTTATACTTAAGTTATAGAGCATGGAGAACTCAAGCTGTTAGTGATCTGGAAACTGCATTCCTACTGGCTAGCTTGCTCAGTGCCTGGTGGTTCTAGACATAGTAGTTGAGGAGAAAAGTAATTATCAATCTTACCCAGCTGTGAAACCAGTAAGCTACAATATTGACTGGCCTGGCAAGACATGCCCATTGATGTAATAGTGGCATGAACATCAGAGGAGCAGGACTTTTCATTTAAAGGTTTATGCAAGAATCAGTAAATGAAGCCTTTCTACTAATAAAATAATCACCAAAGTATAAGTCAACACAAATGTGTAAATGTAACAATGATTTCACAGTGTACAATTAAAAGAGTAGTTACAGGGATGCATGTCCAGTTACCATTGGGGAAACCATAGATATGATGTTATATTAGAAAAAAAATGAAGCAAATAATTCTTTAAAAGTGAGAGAAGAATGTGCTAAACATGAAGGTTGGCAAATTCAGCAGAAAACCAGAAATTATAAAGAACAAAAAATAGACAGAAAATTATGTACCTTAAAAATACAATTTATAACAATTCATTAACTGACTGAACAGAAAAATTGCAAATTTAAGAAAAAGGATCTAAATAACATTACTAAAAATTTCCAAGGTGAAATAGAAAATATTGAAGCAAAAACTTAGACTGTAAATATAAGCAGGATTCAGAATATCTGTATTGCAAAGTGGTTAAAAGTGACATGTATATGTTTACAAATATTGAAAAGAAAATAAATGAAATTGGATTATGAAACTGTTGTGTAGCAGTTTCATACAAGATTGAAACATTCCATATTACAGAGAAACTCTCTAAGCAGAGAGGTAAACAACTCAAGGTAGCTTCAGGAAGTCCCTGAAACTAATCAGATTCACTAGGATTCTCCCTGTCAGAGTAAGCCATACAGTGGGAAAGAATACTCACAAGGCAGACTGTAAAGAAGACTCTAAGGCCAGAACAGTTACCTATAAAAAACAGAGACCAGCTGAACTGCCTGGAAGAGCTTTAAGACCAAAATCATTAAAATATACTCTCTAGCCTGTTGAGTTGCTGCAGTCTATGCAGTATTTCCCAGGTTCCCAGCTTTTGTGGGTTGTCCCTCATGCTGTGTGGGCTTTGGTGATGCAGCTGTGTAGCTAGGGTTTTCCTGTGTCCTACCTGGACCGTGGTCAGGACAAATCTCTCTCACCTGCCCTTCAGCCACTTGGAGCCAAGTAAACACATAGAGGCTTATATTAATTAAAACTGTATGGCCTAATGGCTCAGGCTTCTTGCTAGCTAGATCTTATATCTTAAATTAACCCATTTATATAAATCTATACCTTCGCACATGGCTCGTATCTTACCCGTATCTTTACATCTTACTTTTCGTGGCGTCGGCAGCTGGCAGCATCTCCTGACTCGGCCTTCCACTTCCCAGAATTTTCCTGTTTCTCTTTCCTATACTATACTTCCTGCCTGGCTACTAGCCAATTAGCATTTTATTTATCAATCAATCAGAACAACACATTCACAGCATACAGAAAGACATTCCCAGAACAGCTGTCTTTGATTCATTTCTGCTCTTGTAAGTAACCCCTGACCTGACCCATACTTCTAAGTAATCCCAATAAAACTCATCGTTTCAACAAGTGGTATCTGTTCTTTGGTCTGTTGTGGAGTTCTTATCTGGAAGGAGTAGACATGTGTTATGTCTCCTCCAAACAAGTTTTGTCATACAGCAATAACAAACACACTTATTTAATTTGGTAAACAGAATTGACTAAAAATCAAATAAATTAGTAATAATTACAATTGATACAAATTAGCCACATAGTGTTATGTCAGTGCCACCATATTAAAAAGTGAAATAATATTGAAAAAGTGTCCACGGGATTGGGATTGGGGAAGAACTAAAATTCAGACACAGAAAGAGGTTGGTATGATGAACTGCTGATTTTTTTCTTTAAAATAATATACTATGAATACTTTGTTACACTTCTGTACCTTTAATTTCATTAGTACTATCTTTTCACTATAATCTAGCAAATAGTTTATTAAGATTATCTGTCTATAGGCTCCTGGGTGGTAATGGGGAAAATTAAAACATACAGAATATCAAAACATTATCTAGGTCTTCTCATGTTTATAAGATTACCACAAAATGCCAAAAACTACCATAAAGTAATGTCTGCTTTTGCAAAAAAAAAAAAATCATACAAAACCTTTCCTTTGGAGGAGTGTAATATATAAAGCCAGTATAACCAATAGAATGAGTTCTTTATTGTATTACTTCCAGTATCTTACCTTAACAAAATAAGTAGAATAATGTATATTTCTTAAGAACTAAAATGAAAAAAAATCTGTCAGAAGAACTCAATAAAACTTTGAATTGGCAGAAGAAATGATAACAAAAATAAATTTATTTACAAGGAATAAAAATAGAAAAGAGATAAAAATAATTGAATAGAGCTTTAAAAGTTGAAGACCCTACAAAATCACTAGCATATGAATAATGGTGGTTAAGCTCAAGAAAAAAGAAACATGAAACACTATACAAAGAAATAAAGACTAAAATGTCTATACTTTGTTACAAAACATCATACATTCAAAAATTCAACAAGCTCCAATTATTTTAAATTAAAATATTTCTACAAATGGGCATGATACAAAAACACTTAAATACTTGGGTAAAATTTAAACAAATAAAAAACATCATCATTTGCAAGTGAGCAATGTGTGCAGATTTTGAGATACATTGATTATATGAGGAAAGTTCACAATAACAAGGGGTAGGCAGAAACATTCTAGAAGACTAAGAAGCTTTCAGATTTCTTTATTTTCAAGTTCCCTGGAGTGACCAGGAGTCTGTTGACGATGACCCTTAAGGTGATTGTGTGATTGTGAAGTAATCCTGAGGGAAAGTCATTTGAGGTCCAATACCCATTTGAGAACTGTTTCTAAATCTGAAATGGCCTCATCCAAGTAAGCTGGGCTCGGTCAGAAGAAAGCAGCGAGGGTATTCTCCAAATCTCTAGGCCTTCGAGAAAGTTCTGGGATGCAGACTGAAAAGTCAACTTTCAAATGAAAAGTGACAAGTAACTTGAATCAGCGGGGATGACTCCCCAAGTCTTCGAGGTGGGCCACGGCTCAGGATATTTGTCCCAGCAAGTGTGTCAGTGAGTCTGCAGGTGCCAAGGCTGGAGGAGACTAGCTGTAACTTTCGGCCACCATGCACTTCAAGTTTCAAATGATATGTGGTTCCTGGATAAGAACCTAACGGAGAACTAAACTATACAACATAAAAACAGCAAGTTTGGGGGTAGAGAGATGGTTCGGCAGTTGGGAGCACTGACTGCTTTTCCAGAGGACACAGGTTCAATTTTCAGCACCCAGATGGCACCTCACAGCTGTCTGTAGCTCCAGTTCCAGGGGATCTGATACCTTTACACCAATGCACATGAAATAAATTTAAATAAATTATTAAAAATAAAAACAGGACGTTCTTTACTGTGTGTGACACAGGCATGCAAAACTAACATTGCTCTTTCAGAGTGGCAAAGTGAACAAGAAGTAGAGATACCAGGAAACACCACTTAAAAAGTCTGCTAACACCGAAGGTATAATGAATTGTGAGTGGACAGAAATAGTCATCTTCTCCTTTTCCCATCATTTAGGAAATTATGAAAATCTGGATGTTATCTTTACCTAATCTTAATAAAAACAAATGTATTTACAATCCCACTATTCATGTATATGCTGAAGGTAGTATAAGTTAAAAAAAAATGTAGAGATAAACAACACTTAAAAAGAAAATTCTACCTGTGACAATGGTCCTAAAGCTTTAGGTTAATCTGATTGTAAATTAGAGCCATAAAATTAGTTGGTCCAAGAGATTGCTGATTTATGTTTCTTGTCTGGTCTTAATTATTGATAACATAAATTTAGTATTAATATGTTCCAGACTACTGAATTTCTATGAATATATTGTCATAACAGAAATAAATAAGTCATAAAAACTACCAAGACTATTAATATAGAGTTGAAAGCTGTCTGGAAGAAATTCCTTGCATCAACAGTGAAAAAAAAAACTTGAGGACCCAATTGATTAAAATATTTTTAAATTGATTTGTTTGTTTTTTTGGTATTGTTTTTATGCATAAATTGATAAATTTAAATTTTCATGAGTTTTCAATACCTAAAAATGATAGGGCTGAGACTGATCATGAATGGATTCTATCATTACAACAAAAATCAATTGAATACTGTTGTCTTTTGATAAAATGAATAATTATAAATTACTCTTTCTAGAAGGGAGGGGTAAGAAGGGGAAACAAGAAACAGAGTGATTGATATCACCTAAGAGAGCACTGAGGTTTGCGTTTGTTCCCAGAGTTTACAATATGGAAACATAAGGCAACAATGTTATGAGACGAAATGTTTAAGGCCAAACCTGAGTGTTAAGGCCAAACCTTCTGGGGATTGAACAACCCTTTCATAGAGATCACTTAAGACCTTTGGAAAAGACGGATATTTACATTACAATTCATAACAGTAGCAAAATTACAGTTATGAAGTAGCAATGAAAATAATTATATGATTGGGGGTCACAACATTAAGAATTGTATTGAAGGGTCATAGTATTCAGAAAGTTGAGAAGCACTTGTTTAATGGATTAGGTCATAGGTACACAAGTGTGTCTTGTTCTTCTAGCTAATGTTACAAAGAAAGATTTTCCATAGGACACTGCTAGGTAGATCTTTGACTCATTGTCCTAACACTTGAGGAATTTATCAAGCTTTTTTTGTGATCTCAGCCAGTGTATGCCACATTAAATTTCACTGAATAAGTCTCAGTTTCTTAAGGCAGAGGGGAAGACTGAATTAGGAAAGTAGCATCTCTACTTTAAAATTTAATTTTTCTTGGTGATAAGTACATATGAAGATAAGCAATGATATAATTAGGCAAGATTTTCAGTAAAAATTTTCACCATAAATGTGTGTTTGAGTTATATGAAATAAAAAAATGAATTGAAGAATGTACCAGTAAGTAGATGATGAACAGAGGATTGTTAATTAGCCAAGAAGAAAGTGGTAACTCAATGAGATAGCATGTAGACAAGTATTAGACAATTTCCTGCATAAATTTGACCAAACTGTATTTTGAGTAAAGAATAATTTAAAATGACAAGATCACCATGTACTTAAATCATTTTCGACAATAACATAAAAATTTACATTTAAAGGGATTGGCTATATGCTTTCTTCTAGAAATTATATATTCTGTTTAATTAGGAACATGACTTAATTTTAAGTACATGGTCAGCAGAAATGTGATTGTGTTATGATTTCTTTTAAATTAGGTATTGTTTTAGTTAATGTTTTTTAATCACTGTGAGGAGACACCATGACCATTATAACTCCTACAAAGAAAACATTTAATGAGAGGACTGGCCTACAGTTTCAGAGGTTCAGTCTGTTATTATCATGGCGGGGAATAGAGCGGCATGTAGGCAGACGTGGTGCTGGAGCTGAGAGTGCTACATCTTGCAGGCAACAGGAAGTCAACTGACAGGCACACTGAGGGAAGCTTGAGCAAAAGAGACCTCAAAGCCCGCCCCTACAGTGACACACTTCCTCCAACAAGACCACACCTCCTAATAGTGCCTCTCCTTTTGGGGGCCATTTTCTTCCAAAACACCACACATATTATTATGCAGTATTCGGAAATAAGTTTCAAGCTTCAGCATAAAACATGTTAGCATAAATACTAAAAGACTGTATTCGTATGTTTCCACTGATTTACAGTGTAGTGTCTTTACATGAGAAAGTTTGTTAAAAGTCATCTCTTTCTTTTCTTAAATTCTTTAGTGAGACAAAAATTAAAATTACTCTGGTAATCATTTGTCAAAAGTTTGAGAAGTTGTTAAGTTCTATAAAATTATTTAGTATTCAAAACCCTAATTCTTTCTTTGATTAATTCAATTTACCTAAATAAAAAGAATTGTATTTTTCTTGTAATATTTCAGTTTTCTCTGTTTTACTTTAATTAAGAATTGATTTTTTTTCATACAATATATTCTGATTACAGTTTCCCCTCCCCCAACTCCAACCAGGTCCTCTTCCCCTGCGTTCCCCATCTAAATTCTCACCCCCCCTTTTTTTAAATCTCCCCTTAGAAATCAAACTGGCATCTAAATAATGAAACAAAACAAAAACAAACAATCCTGGAATAGAGCAAAACAAACAAATAGAAGAAAAAAACTCAAAGAAAAGGCACAAGAAACACACAGACACAGAGACACACACGTTTGCAAACACAGACATTGCGAGGAAAACACAAAACATGAAGAAATCGATACACAGAGGACAAATAATGAGAAAGAAAACAAACAACAAAACCTTTACAAAACATCCTGAGACAACCTCCAAAGATGCCCTTGAATTTGTTTTGGCCATTGTTTGTTTTTGTTTTTGATTTTTCAAGACAGGGTTTCTCTGTGTTGTTTTAGTGTCTGTCCTGGATCTCACTCTGTAGACCAGGTTGGCCTGGAACTCACTGAGATCGGCCTGGCTCTGCCTCCTGAGTGCTGGGATTGAAGGCTTGTGCCACAGCTGCCCAGCTTGTTTTGGCCATCTTCTGTTGAGCATGAGGTCTGCTCTTGATAGTGGTTTGTATACCCAGTGTTCTCTTGGAGAAAATTTATTTTTCATTCGTAAGCTATTATTAGTCACATAATCAATCGCAGACAACCTTTGGTCAGGGTAGGTTATGTGCTCATTACCTCTCTCAGCTCTGGGACTTCATATTGTGTAGAAAGGTGTAACTGCCATTCATGCTTCCATACTTACTGTGAGTTCATAAGTGCATTGGTCCTGCAATGTTTAGGTTTGTTTCCTGGTGTCCTTTATTCCCTCTGGCTCTAACAATCTATCAGCCTCCTCTTGCCCAGGGTTTTCTGAGCCCTGACTGGGAAGATTTGTTGGAGATATCTCATTACGACTGGGTATTCCAAGATCTCTGACTTTCTGCCCATTGTCTGGCTGTGGATCTTTATTTTTCTTCCCATATACTACAGGAGAAAGCTTCTTTGATGAGGGTTGAGCGAGACACTGATCTATAAGAATAGTAGAATGTCCTTGTCATTATATTGCCACATACCTTTATTAAAACAATAGTATTTTTTCCATAGGCCTCTAGCCTAACTAGTCTCCTGTTCTAGGCAACCCAAAACAGTGTCAGGCATGGGTTCTGTCTCATGTAGTGTGACTTAAATCTAATCAACCATTGATGGTTGCTCACAAAATAGTTGTGCCACTATTGCATTAGTGTACCTTTCAGGCAGGTTGTCATTACAGATCTAAGGGATTGTAGCTGGGTTGATTGACCATGGGGGAAAATATTTTTGATGTGTTCTTGGATTTTGGATTTATTCAGAATATTTGCATTTATGTTCATAAAGGAAATTGGTCTGTTTTTATATGTTATAGGTATTAGGGTAATGGTGACTTTGTAAAAAGAATTGTGCAACGTTCCTTGGGTCTTATTTTGAGGAAAAAAATTAGAGAGTGTTGGTGAAATCTGGTAGAATTAAAATTCTGTGGGAACACATCTGGCCCTAGGCTTTTCTCTTTGGGCTTCTTTTTTCTTTTTTTAAAAATCAAACTTGGCAGCAAATTTTTAATTCCTTAGTCAATTATGTGGCCCTCAATATTGTTTTAATATATTTCCTTGTGAATGAAAATACATATAATTTACAATTCATTTTTAATGCAACATCTGTACTTTAAGCATATTTTATGTTCATTTTTTATTCTTATCCCCAAAGTATCTTGTATGTGAAATGTTGGCAAATATCCTTAATAATATTACTTTACTTAAGAATGGTGATTTAAAAATAAATCATTTTCTCTCACCGAATTGTCTAATTCCTCTTTCTTCAAGTCCCAACATTCAATTTTTTTTTTTTTTTTTTTTTTTTTCGAGACAGGGTTTCTCTTGTGTAGCTTTGTGCCTTTCCTGGAACTCACTTGGTAGCCCAGGCTGGCCTCGAACTCACAGAGATCCACCTGCCTCTGCCTCCCGAGTGCTGGGATTAAAGGTGTGTGCCACCACCGCCCGGCACCATTCAATTTTTTACTTCATTTATTCTACTTTAAGTTTTTCTAAATGTGTTATTAAAATTCTCAATTACAAGTTTATCTCAGCATGAGTTTTCTTAAGTATTTCTTTTTACTGAATTCAGTCTTCAAGCCGAATTATTTTGATGATTTCATAGAGCCAAATGTTTATACCTATTTACTTTAAGCTAATTCAAGTGATTGCTTGTGTTGTCTTTAAACTACTTTCAATCTCTGATCATGCCTATAATCATTCTTTTAAATTCTATGTCCTGGTATTCACCTAGAAGATTCTCATTTGAAAACATTTTTTATAGGATGATACATAATTATTGAGTCTTGCCAGCCAGCTCCCAAATAATCACATAGAGTCTTATTATTAATCATAAGTGTTCAGCTGACAGCTTAGGCTTGTTACTAACTGGCTCTTACAACATACTTCCTACCTACATTCTAACTTTCTTTAGCATGGCACGTTCATCTTGCTTTTCCCCATGTCTCCCTGCAATTCACACACACACACACACACACACACACACACACACACACACACTAAATAAAAGTAAAAATCTGATAAAATATGTATCAGAATGTGCAATATGAAGAACAGACCTAAACTTAGCCATGAAATACCACACATATTTCAAATTATTTATGTAAAATATTTTACTCTACATGATAACTTGAAAATTAGCTTTAATAGATATAAAATTCTGGGGTTCATTTATAATTAAGTTTAAAAAATTCTTATGTAAATGTACAAATAATAAAATATCAATAAGATGGACACATTGGGTTAAACTAGCCTATTTTGTCCAAAGAAGGCAAAACTTAAAAGTGAAAACAAGTGCAGGTTTTCCTAGTGGCTCTTCCTGTTTGAAAATAGCACAACTTTTAATTTTTTTTAATTTTTGTTTTTTTTTTTTAAAGTTCAACACACATTTATTTACTTTTTACATAGTGTGAGACCAAAACGAGCCACCTTAGAAATAAGACCAAAATGCTTTCACCCTAAAACTAAGGTCTAAGATTTCTCCTTTTGGGGATAGGCCATTAATTACTGAAACCAGTCAGTCCAGATTCCAGAAACCAGGAAGTGTAAAAGTACAGAGTCACAAGGTAGTCAAGAGGTAATGACTGGGAGACTATGGAATGTTCTCTCCCTGGTTTCCAGGGTAACTGACCACAGAAATGCCCCCACCTGAGGGCAGCCAATGAGAAATGGTGGAGGGTAACCACTCCCTTAGAAGTAAGATTAAGCCATGATTTCTAGAAAGCCCCTAGAAGCGAGCTGATCAGAATTATACCCGTACTAGCACCCCTAAATGATGTAACCTTGTGGTTTTTGCCATTAAAAACTGAGCTTGCAAGAGGTGGGCACTTCCTCCAGCCTCCACTGTGTTGGATCTGTTGGACAAAGTCCCTGCCTAGGCTTGTATATCCTGAATTAAACCTTGCTTTTGCATTCTGGCACACTTGTTTTTGGTGGTCTCCCTAGGGGGGTCTCGATCTGGGCACAGCAATAGTTCCTTCCTTTTAAATGTTTCCTTACATTTTTGGGATTATAATCGAATTAAATTTTTGATTTCCATACAGTTCTCCTTGCTTTTTATCATATTCATGGTCATTTTTTCATAAATTGTGGTTGCATTTGTATATGATGTGTTTATACACATAGAGAGACACATAGACAGACAGGTAGACACACACACACACATACACACAAACATATTCCTATATCTACTAGTACAACTTGCTCAGGCTGTATAATGTTACCTGTATTTATGTTTTCATCTGGTATTGGATAACCAGTTGGTGTGTTCTTTCCTGGCGAACAACATTTCTCCATCTCTCAGCATTTCTTAGTTACTGGTAAAGCTTTGTGTAGGACTGGGGCCTCCTGGGCTTCCCCTTAGCCACATTGTCATGTATATTGTCCTTGTTCAGCTTTGTGTAGGCAGTCTTTTTGGTGAGACTTTAGGAGTGAAGCCTTTGACATTGCTAGGTGACTCAATGTCATAGCATAGTTGCTGTTTCTCTGCATCTTACAATATTTGTGCCTAACTTCTACAATGATCCCTGAGATTTATGTGAAGGAGTTGTACATGTGCCCATTGTGATTGATGTCTATCCTTTAGCAGGCTGAGGCAAGTTCAGACATCAACAGTTCTGCGACTCAGCACTCTTGCTCACCATAACCATTGCAGGATTATTGTCTCAAAGACAAATTTAATTCCAAACTTAGGCACATGGAGGGAACTTGTAATGAGATATATAACAGACATAATCCCTTAAGCTTTCCTTCTATGTTTTTTGGCACTTGAACTTTAATCTTTGTTTATTTTTCTTTCTTTCCTTTTTTCTTTTTCAAACAGGGTTTCACTGTGTAGCTCTGGCTGTCTTGGAACTCACTCTATAGACTGGGCTGGCCTCAAAACCATGGAGATCTGCCTGTTACTGCCTCCCAAGTGCCAGGTTTAAGGACATGGGCCACCACTGCCCAGTTATCCTTAATCTAATTATTGTTCACTTTTATGTGTCTACTTTTCTCTCTTCTTTTCTTTATTAATGAGGGGTGAAGGAACAACTTTATAGTTGAGAGTCTGGACTACATTTTTCCTTCTAGCAGCACAGGAAAATATCAAAATCCGACTCCCAAAGAGAGTATGCCTGACTGTACTTTAATGCTTATTGTATTACTGTTTCATCTATCTTGGATAAATTTTCTGCTTAAAAATAGAGACAGAAGTTCCATACAATGTTATTATTGGGGCTGAGAATACATATGTAAATGTTGAGAATCAGCCCTAAAAATAGACATTGATGTAATCTTCTGTAATGCTCAGTGAACATTGGGAGGACAAGATGGAAAGAATGTACTATCTGTAAGATAGGAAGCAGGTCTATGAAACATCACTTCCCAGCAATGTATAACCATTGCAATCATGAATGCATAGCAGCTGCGGAAGCATTCATTGGATTTGCAAAATAATGAGCCCATTGAGAGTCAGTCATGGATGGACTGGAGACTCCATTAAGCCCTACCCTTCACTGTTAAGCCATTTGCTGCTTGCCATTGTAGGGAAATCATTGAATTCAGTTCTGTATCCACAAATGATCCCAGCAGTCTGCAATGGATACATCCGATTGAATGGTTCCATGATGATCTTGGTTAAATGAAATGGTTCACAAAACAAAACAAAAATCATGACCTTGGGGGAGGAATTGATTGGGATGATAGGAGTGTGTTGATAGTGAAAGGAAGGAGATAAGAGAGGGTGTGAGGGAGATGGTAATCAAAATGGAGAGTATATGTATGTATGAAATTATCGAACATAAAATTAATTAAAAAAAGATTAGGATTGATCTGAGTAGATTCTTGCATGCATAAATTCATTGACTCATTTGTCACTTGATCTTTGCATTGGGAAAAAAAAACGCAAAAAAACAAAAACAATGCTTTTTAGCTGAAAGTGCTAATAAAGGCTTAACTTCCCTGTAGAAGTATCCATTTAGCACACACAAACTAGATGGAGATATGACCCCAGGAATTTATGCCACTTGTCTAATATAGAAAAACTACAGTTTAAAAGTTATACAAAGAATAGCTTTAAGAAGAATACAATATAAAATAGCTTTATAAAGAAATCAAGAGCACTTGCTATGTAAGCATGAAGGCCGAAGCTTGAAATCTCAACCCTCATTAAAAAAAAAAAAAGCCATGCATTTCTGTATGTGCCTATAATTTCAACATTGAGAAGCAGAAATGTCCAGATCCTCAGATACCATGACCAAATTGGAGTCCAGTTAAGTGAAAGACCCTGTCCCAAGTAAAAATGTATACAGCAATAGAGAAGGATGCTTTACTCTTTCCCTGGCCTCCATGTGTGTGCACATGGCCATCTCCTAAACCAACACACAATTGTGGGCCTGTACCACACACAATATATAAAGCTATTTATGTTTGGGCAGCTCAGTGATCGAGAGAGGATAGACTATCCACATTTAGCAGTATCTGGATGTCACCAGAAGCAAAAACAAGAGCTCAGTTATGTGTGCACACGTATGTTGTATGCCAAGGCAATATGAAAGCAGCCTGTAGGCATACCCAGATTCCAGGATGTTTGATTTTATGGAGATCTAGCACTTTACTATGAATATGACCTGAATTATGTGTGCTTGCCAGGAAAGAATATGATATCAAAAGACAGGAAGAATGAAGGACAGTATCCACATTATATATGTACATAGGTATCTCATGGTGAAAGATCAGTCAACCACTAATTACTAATTCTGCAAACAGTTTTGATAAGACAGCTAGATTTAAACCAAAGGACATGTTCATGTAATAATAGTTAGACAATATCTTTTTCAATAAGCTAATAGACCAATAAATTTCAAGATTATTTTTAAGAAACTTTATTCAGAATATAAGATTATACATGCATAGATACATAGTTAAAATTATGAATTGCTCTTTCTTTAGTTCAAATCTAATTGATTATATCTTCACAGTCAATAGTGCATTTGAAATTAAAGTATTAAAAATTAACTTTCCATAATTACTCCATTGCCATGAATTATTTAAGACTAATGTGTAATGATTCTGAAACTAATTTTTTATTTTTGTTCTTTGGTAACTTATTTAATCTCTTTAAATAGTCATAAAGTTCTACATAGGAAGTAATCATCATTGGAAAAAGGAATGGGCTGGGTCAATCAATGGAGAATTAATAAAGAAAGACCTCAGAATGGTGACATTACAGATGTGTGTAAGCACAAAGGTTAGCTGTTTTCTGCAATGATTTTTCATTTTGCTTTACACTTAACAATATTTAAATATAAACCATGGAAAAATAATTGGAATATTGACAGTTAATATGTTTTCAGCCCTTACTTGAAGAAAATATTGTGCTTTGTAGTATATAAAAGATACGTTTCCAATGAGATATTGCTCTTTTTGTTTCAAATAACAGTGTTCTGAAACTTCAGCCCAGAAGTCTGCCTTTCAGTAAACAGATTTCCCTCTAAATTATAGAGTGACAGCTACCACATGCAGCTAAGTGAGGGAAAATTGGAGTTCAGTAAGTAGCACTTGCTTCATTTTCTCTATGAAGAGCAAATCATGCTTGTGCATATTTTAGGTTTTAATACAGCAAATTTCCTACCTGTCTATTCCAGTGATTATAAGAGTCTCATGTTTAAGTGGGGAAAAAAATGCCTTTCTGGCAGATCTATAGTCTCTAATTCATTTTGTTGGTCATTTTCCCTTTTGCAAACACTGATGATGCTTTGATGAAAGTTTTTGGAAATTTAAAGCCAATAGCTAAATATTAACATTTCAACATGTATGTAATATGATAAAATTAAAATTTAATCATTATTAATGTTTAATAAAAATTAATGAAATACAATATTCATGAGCTATTTTTGAGAAGGAAATTATTTAATTAATCAAAACTTTTAAAACTATCATTTTAGAGCCGGGCGTTGGTGGCTCACGCCTTTAATCCCAGCACTCGGGAGGCAGAGCCAGGCGGATCTCTGTGAGTTCGAGGCCAGCCTGGGCTACCAAGTGAGCTCCAGGAAAGGCGCAAAGCTACACAGAGAAACCCTGTCTCGAAAAACCAAAAAAAAAAAAAACTATCATTTTAGGTAGAGAAAAAAAACTTTCAAGGAACAATTTTATTTGGTAATCATACTAAAATTATTTATATCCTTGTAATCCTTCATAAAAGCTATATTTCTCAAAATAGCATAGTATATACTGTAGCACATTGTAGAAAGTGTACCATTGTGGATACTTATCACTATAGATAATAGAATTTTATTAACATAATACAGGTAGTATTAAAAAGTCATTTTCAATTTTTAAGAGAAATGAAACTAGAAATGTGGCTTTTCTCTTTGAATGTTCTCATCTCAGTTTATCAGTTCATTGTGGTTAATAATGGGTCATAGAGAAATGAGCATCCTTCACTATACTTTGCTCAGTACTAACACAAATTGGCAATTAAACTGTCATTCATAACTTAATATGATAGGAAAAAAAACTATACATTGGTGCCTTAAATTCTATTTAAACAATGCATGTATCATCTATAAGGGGGGGAAAGGTGGAAACAACATTAAGTTTCTGAAAAATATTATTTTATTTATAAGTGTTTCACAGTTTGGGGTATATTAAATATTTCAGAGAAATAAGATGAGAAACTAAAGTCACAATAAGTGCTTCCTGACTTTACAGACACATGTCTGGTTAAATCAGCAAGCCTACATAGATCCTATCCAAGAATAGTCTATCTGTTTAGGCTTTCATTTCTGTGTGCACAGGATATGCACTTCCCTTGACTTGTTCAAACATTTCCAGCTGTGCTGTGTGAAATATAATTTATGTGCTTTGTGATTCCCACAGTGAGAGTCTAGACATCTTTTCCTGCTGTTCTGATTTTAAGTACTCTGTATTGGATGAAAAGCTATACTTACAAGGTGGTTAACTGAGACAATTGTCCAGATGTTAGGGTAAATATTGATGTCAGCCAAGACTGGTGGCAACCTTATCTCTGATTAAGATTGAGGAGGGAGTTTCTCAGTAGAATCCAATCTGTAAGGCTTTTTTTTGCTGACTACCTGACAGCATGAAGACTCTCAACTCTTTAACACACAAAGCATAAAGGATCTCTGGTTTCAATCTAGTTTGTAACCAAAACCAAGACCTGGAAACCAGGCTGTTGAGAATCCAGGAAAGAACCTCATTTCCCCAGAGAACATTTGCCCATTCTACTTCATCATTTGTATTTCTGATACACTCTGTCCAAACGCAGCTTTATTTCAAACGTTTACAATTTGAAGACATTGTTTTGTTTTCTGATTTTGTCCAGTGTTGCCCCAACAAGACAAAACACAAAGCAAAATGCCTTAGCTCTTCTTTGTCATTTTTCTATAAGTCACCATATTTGTCCCTGAAAAATGTGAATAAAACATGCCCCAAATTCTCAAAGTTCCAACTCAAGTAGAAAAAAGTGCTTCAAAGGGGCGTTTTGTATAATGATGAAAATAAACAAGAGCACCAAAACAACACTAATAATTTCATCACCTTAAACTTTACTATCTTGTGACATTCTCTCTGGATCAGAATCACTTTGGTTAATTTGGGGAAAGCCAAATTGTGTCCTTTTTTCCCCATGAAATTATGTTACTTTTCTTCTCCCAAATCAGCCCTCTTGATTAATAAATAAAATTACATTTCTTCCTTAAGAAAATCTTGTAGACTCATGACTTCATCATGGAGAACTGAGCCAGTACTCAACTAGAAGCTTCACCCTTACTGGCTGGCATTCACAGTGCTAGAAGGAGATAAACACACTACTGCATAAGAAACTTTGTCATTAAGCTCACCCAGCTATGAAACCTGTGAGCTATGAGATATGCCCATTGGAATAACAGTGGCACAAATATTACTGGTACAACCAGCCACCTTTTGATTGGGTTCAAGACCAACCCATGAGATGAAATTCATAAGTGATATTGTTAAGAAGGCCAGTAATGTGAGACTAATGAGATTAGATTGACTATGGGCCCAGAGGGGAAAACTGCTTCTATTATTACTATTATTCTGCTTAAAGAATGTGGAAATAAAATGCCTCATGATGACATATTGCTGTATCCATATATCGAGTACATTACTCATCCCTCAGAAGAGAAGCTTCTTCTTGAAGTTCATGATAATTAACACACAGATCAACATCTTGGAAACATGCAGAGTGTGAGAGACTTTGGAGTGCTTAGACCCTGAATGGAATATCTTTCTCATATCCTTTCCCCCACAGTTCAGGAACCAATTCAGAAGAAGGGGCAGGGAAAAATTTAAGAGCCAAAGGTGGTGGAATATTTTTAAATAAACAGAAATTTACAGAGACATATTCACACATGCTGATGCATGTGTTAACCCATAGAAACCGTCACAATATGCACATGACCTGTGCAAGTTCAAGTCACACAAAATTCCCAGCATGAAGAAAGGGACATGGGAACAATGTTTCATGTTTAACCAAGAAGCTGTTCACAAATGATAGATTCTGGGAAAGGAAAATCAATTTTTTCCAGTAGAATGTCACTGTGGATATCAACCACACTCCAGGTTAGGCGCCCCACTCAGGAGTGGTTGCCCAACACAAATGAGAACCCATGTATTTTGTGGCTTTTTACGTTCTAACTTGCTTTTATATTAAGATAGAAAAATATGAAATTTGGTATGTAAGGAGGGGGACTATCTGGAAGGACTTGGGGGAATAGGGAAGTTTATAATAAAAATATACTGTAAGAAATTCTCCAAGAATAAATTTAAAATAGATACACAAGGCGCTAGATTTTCTTGATTAAATAGGACAGATCTCTGAAGGTTTCCTTTTAGTGTAATTGACACAATATTCTGTTTCAAATTTAATGAAGATTCATAGATTAACATTGCATCTGATGGGTAATTTTTAATAGAAAATTGATATTCTGGGCATATGACAAGTTCTGTAAGTAGTCACATGGTAACAGGAAAACTCAGTTTCTATTCCCCTCAATACAGTATTCAATAGATTTACTTGGCTCTACCCATCTCTAACAATTTGGCCTTTGGAAATTCCAATAACAGTTGGATTCACTGAGTGATGGGAGAGCATCTAGTTTAATATAAATAAATGTTCAATAAATATTTTTTTCTCATTCAAAGATTATTTTCAGTTGGCTGTAATTATGAATAGAATATTGTAGGATATATTCAGGAGAATACTGAAATTGAATAGCTAAAACTGAATTCCAGTTTTCACAGTTTCTCAAAAAACTTTAGATGCATTCGCTGCTATTAGAAACTTTAGAAAATTTGAAAAAAATTAAATGGTATTGAAAATTTTAACTGTTATTTGCTGCAAAGAGAAGCTTATTTAAGGACTTCACTAGTAATTTTAGTTAGGTTTCTATCGATGTGATAAAGATAATGGTCAAAAGGAACTCGTGGAGGAGACATTATTTCCTGTTACACTTCCAGATAATAATCTGTCACTCAGGGGAATCAAAGCAGAAGCTGGAGGAAGGAAGATGGAGGTAGGTCCTGAAGTAGAAGCCAAGAAGGAGTGCTGCTAATTCACTAACTCCTCCTGGTCTGAATCACTCAGTTTGCTTTCTTATCTCTTCCAGGACCAGATGCCCAAGGGTGGCACCACTCACAATGAACATGGCCTTCCCATATCAGTCATTCAGCAAAGAAATACCTGTAGACACTCTGATCAAGGTGTTTTCTCAATGGAGGGTCCTACTCCTGGCAAACTCTAGTTTATTTCAATTGGACAAACAAACAATAAGATCAATACAAATCAGAACACTTCTATAGTACAAGCATAAACATTTATGAGGCAGCTTGACATTATGTCCACTTAGAAAAACAAAGTATTAGGTTCATTTCTCTGTTTTTGGCCTGCTCAGACACAGGCCTTCAAAGACTAGATCTACCATATGGTTCAAGAGCTCCCTTCTATATAGAAGGCCTCAGATCCCATCAGAAGTCAGTTGATTACTTCTATAAATATTATAACCCTATTGCATCAGTGAGCAGCATCTTTCAAATGACAAGTTAGAATTATAACAAGAATGGTCTAAAAGCAGGGAATGACTGTTGCTAACTTTTCTTCCCTAGCAATTTCTATCACTGTGATGATCTACCATATGGTTCAAGAGCTCCCTTCTATATAGAAGGCCTCAGATCCCATCAGAAGTCAGTTGATTACTTCTATAAATATTATAACCCTATTGCATCAGTGAGCAGCATCTTTCAAATGACAAGTTAGAATTATAACAAGAATGGTCTAAAAGCAGGGAATGACTGTTGCTAACTTTTCTTCCCTAGCAATTTCTATCACTGTGATGTCTAGACAGTAGAGCAGAAGCTTCAGGTTCAGTATCACCCACATTTGTATGTTGTAGCAGGAATCTTAGAAGGCCTTATTAATAAAAACAAACCTGGAGACAGGTGTTGGGGTGAATGCTGCAAGATCAGAGAAGCCAGAGCTTTCTTACCTCTTACCTTGCCAATTCCTCAGCTGATCCTGTTTCCTCAGACTGGAAGCCTCTGTGTCCTCATCCGAATGAAGCTCAGCTGAAATGTGCTGCTCAAAAGCTTAAAAGCTAAACCAGGCTAGTTCCTGGTTTTCACGCCTTATATACCTTTCTGCTTTCTGCCTTCACTTGCTGAGTTTAAAGGTTCACTTTCTGGGATGAAAGGCATGTGTCACCATGCCTGTCTTGTTTCTGATGTGGCCTTGAACTCACAGAGACCCAGATGGATTTCTACCTATGGAATGCTAGTATTAAAGGCGTGAGTGCCACCAATTTCTAGCCTCTGTATCTAGTGGCTGTTTTGTTCTCTGACCCCAGATAAGTTTATTAGGGTGCACAATATTTTGAGGAACACAATACCACCACAGTATGTATCCTGAAAACAAGATGTATAGTATCTTATCACATCTTATCATCTAGTTTTGGCCAGCAATAAAGAGCGATGTGCTTGCCAGTGTTGTTTTTGAAAGTCTCTGGGGCATTCCTGGCCAACAATTCCTACGGACATACTTGAAACCTGGCACTGTGATTTTCATTAAATAACCCATGGCTTCTGGAATCAGAATTATTCATGTGCAGTACCTCTGTTCAAAGTCTTACCTTTTAATTGTTAATTATGTTTTTTAAAGCTAACTTATAAAGTAGTAAGTGTCCATGCAAGTACTTCAAATATACTACTTCTGGTTAACCGTGCTTTTGAACTCCATATTTTCATTGAACCCATTGCCATTCCTATTTAAACTTTGCCATCCCCACTATTTCCTCCCTCTTTACAGAGCATTCATTCTTTCATTCTCTCTAGCATCCCCACGCCATTAAAGTCTCCTCTTTTGCCAGACCCCACCTTGACCATTTTCTTCCTTCCCTCCCTCCCTCCCCCCCTCTCTCTCACACACACACATACACACACACTCTCACATATACATATTGTCTCTCTTTTTCTCTTTCTGTCTCTCTCTCAGTGTTAGTTTGGCTCTTTCCACATTTAAGATTTTAAGTTTACATAGCTATGATTTTTACATACATACATACATTAAAAATTTAAAACCTTAAGCTGTGTTAAACGTTAAGCGAATGAGTGCAACACATTTACTATATATATATATATATATATATATATATATATATATTTCGTCTCTGTATATAATTCAGATCTTGTAGAATGCAAGTTTAAGTAAAAGTCCCATATGAACTTTTATTGTTTGTTCAAAGGAAAACAAGTAAGACTGATTTTTTAAAGTAATACCTTTTGAGTATTTATGCTATGCTTGCTTGCTTGTTTCTGTATGTAACATTTGAGAGCATTGTGAATATGCAGGTTAATGGAGGCGAAATTATGTGATCAAATGTAGCTCTTACAGCATAAAATGCTTCTGATTGAAAAGATAACTGTAGGTCAATGAAGTACTTAACTTGTGAACTTTTAGAAATTTACAGTAATTTTGACAATAAGACAAGGAAGTTATTTTGAAAGGGGTAATCAAGAGGTCAAATGCAGGTCTTCCAAAGATACTTGGTGTACTAATAATACCAGATAGCCAATCTACAAAATATGGATTTGTTTTAAATCCAACAGTCATGACATTTTTAGACATTTATTAAAACCTTTCAGGTGTTACACTGCTCACTGCATTTGTAACTATGAAAAGTATAAGCCTCTATGATATTTTCTTTGGTTTGAATGACAGTTCTCTTAAATTCAATCATTGCCAAAGTGGTATCATTAAAAAAAATAGCTGCTAGCATTTGTTTAGGTCATATGGAGTCCACCTTGTGTAATGGAGTTAGGGTTTTGATAAAAGACAGTTCACCTGACATTTGGTTACCCTTTGCTTCCACTTTTTGACATGTTGGTGTGAAGCAAGAGGAGCATCAGAAAAAAATCCAGAACATGTATCTTGGACCTCTCTACTTTCTCTCTGTGATGCATAGAATTTCTGCTTTACAAATTACCCACTAAACGCCATGTTGTTAAAATGGTCCAACACAGAATAAGTATGTTTCACACACTCAAAATTTTCAGCAGCATTTGTCATTAAATTTACAAAATGATGTTGTAATTTTGAAGATAAAAATGAATAATATGTGTTTATTTACAATTTTGTTTTACTTCTATGAATCTATGAATAAAATTCAGACAAATAGCTAAACTGAGCTTCAAAACATTTCAATTAACTTGAAAATTTTAACACTTATGGTAGTTTATTTTGCTTAGCAGAAAGTTAATTTTGTAGTAAAGAGAATTTTCTATGATTTTTGAGTTCCCGCTAATGAAGTAAAGAAGAAAATGATTTTAAGAATGATTCCATAGTTGAGGCTTCTATTTGGCTTGAAGAAACACCTATGAGTTTATTACTTACAGTTTAGTTTATGGAAAATTGTTTAGGAAACCTGTAGGTCAGGAACTGCCTCATGCCCAGAGGCTAAAATAAATGAAATCCTAGTACCTAGTTAACTACTCATCATTAAATATAGGCAGATCACAAGTAAACTGGGTAATGTGCAACAGAAATGTCTTTTGAGACATTCAGCTGCATCACAGGAAATGTATGTAGACAGAATAGCTACTTATCAAAGTATTGCTGCTTGTTAGCTCATAAGTTTTAGAACTCAAAGAGGCTTGTCAATTAATTTTATTATGCACCTGTTCTAAAGAAGCCCCTTCCTGTGACTAACACATCCTGGCATCATGTGGGCCACTATGATTCATTTATGAATACAGCTAGTGAATTTTATGTTCTAAAAGTTCTGCCAGCTGTGTGAGATAAAGGGATGGAAGAGGGAATTCAGTGGAGCCATACCAAGATCTCCTATACAGGTAGAGACACAGGATCTTCTAAAGGAAGAGACACCCAAGGTTAGAAATACTTGGATATAAAGAACACAGCAAATAATACTTTTCTGTGATGTTATAGTACTTAGTTGCACTAATACTCTTCATGAACAATACTTACAAAACAAATCAAGTTAAAACAATTATGATGTCCTATTTATACATCTTACAGATGACTTGTAAATGAAACACTGAGATTTTTTTACTCCTCTACAAATTGTAAAAAGGTATGTTTATGAATAACAAAAGCCTTGCATTTAATTTTAAATTCAATATGTCCAGTCAAAATGTCTTAATGTGTTTCTCTCCTTGATAATTTTATTAGCATATCCAGACAGCATATTGAAGTTTGGTACAATTGTATAAGGTAGAAAGGATGTATGTACAATGATTTTATTAATACCTAAGTATGAATAGTACATGTTGGCCTATTTTAATACTGAATGAAAATTAGTTTTACTGATAAACTATATAAGTTTCAGTCAGTCTTTATATTTTTTAAATTAGATGAATTTAAATTAGTTTTAAATTAGATGAATGCAATAAATTGAACAAATGACAAAGGAAAATGTATGTATGTCTATATTACTTTGGCCTATATCTTTTGTCCCAGACAGGGTTTTTCTGTGTGACCTTGGCTATCCTGGAACTCACTCTGTAGACCAGGCTGTCCTCAACGTCACAGAGATCTACCTGTCTCTGTCTCCTGAGTGCTAGATTAAAGCTGTGCACCAGCACCACCTGGCCTATATCCTATGACTTAATATATTTAGAAAAATTGTCATATATCCATCTCTCTATACACTATTCTATCTTCAATTTCTCAAACTTCTTCAAAGATATTTTTTACCTATACTGAACATTAAACATAAAATTATAAAACAAATATTTTGGAAAAATGATAAAATTACATAAGAATTTTATGCACCTAATATATTTCTTCTTTAAATATTGGCTTTAAAGAAAAATATTATAATACTTGAAATTTGTAAAATTAAATGAATACAACACAACAAATTATAAAAATATTCTCTTGATAAAGATTTCTTTTTCATTCTGGAATCCCTTGTCAAAAGGATATTAAAATGTGTGAATCCTTTTATTACAATGACCACAAGAAAATGGTACTGAATAAGGGCCATAAACAATGAGTGACACTCGTATGCCAGGCTGTATCTCAAAGAAATTCATAATTTTTTCATGACTAATTGTCTTTTAAATTAAAAATTACCTTTAATTCTGGCAAATAATCATTTTAATGTTTTAAATTTTATTTTCACTTATTGTATATGTGTGAATTCGAGTGTGTGGAGATAAGCACTTGTCATAGTGCTTTCATGAAAGTTAGAGGAGAACATACATGACTTAGTTCGTTCCTTTTCACCATGCAAGTCCTAGGGCACAGACAAAGGTTGGCAGCTTTGGCAGCAGACACCTTGGCTAGTTGAGCCATCTCTCAGGACAAGGGAAACAGGTACTTTCTGTTAAAAACACAAGGGTTACTTCAGTGGATAATTCACACTTATATGAGCTGCAGTATTGGATTCAATGGGTTAAAATAAATAAATAAACAAACAAACAAATAAAGAGTATGTGAAGCGGGAGGCAAGTGTGTTTGGAGCTCCGGAGAGAGTACACCGAAGGGAATAAGAAATGGATATGATTTGTATACATCATGTACTCATACAAAATTTTCAAGGATAAGTTTAATTTATTGAATGACAAACTGGTTTTAGACTTATCCTTAATATTTTACTTTTTTGTGATTTTCTCTTCATAACACTTTTACAATGCTTTGTTCTTTTCAACTTTCGAATTTTATCCTTCTTTTTGAGAGATTTTAGTATGTTACAAGGCTTTTCTTCAATTCGTAATCTTCCTCTAACAGCTCCAACAAGTAATGAGATTATAGACATGTTTCCTTGTGTTTCTGTTTGAGTCTTTATTCATTATTCATGTAACTAGATTGTGTTATTACAGACTTCCAAGTATCCCTTACATATTTTTGATGACATCTTATCAATTATCTTCCAGAGTCACTTAACTCTTATTTTATCAAAGGTGATTTTTAAAACTGTGTGTATGAATTTAATAAAATTTTCAAATAAAAATATTTTTCTGAAAATTATCTTCTCTAAAATATATTAATCTAGTCCTAGGGGAAAATACATGAATATATGTCTTCAATGTGTTTTCTTTTCAATATGCATGTATTACATATTCATAATATATATTTAACATACATATTTCATCATGAACAAGACTATGATTTAATCACTACATAAAAGGTTAAAATATTTTAAAGAGTTTAATATAAAGAATACAATTGATAAACATTGCAGAAACTATGAACAAGTGAGAACTCAGAAGTGTGAGCTATACTCTGTGACCATAGGCTGAAATCATCATGCCCATTTAAAGAGTTTCAAATCTCTGTGTCAAACACATTGTGAAGAATAAAGAACACTATGGTTAGCGTGCACACACACACACACACACACACACACACACAGATGATAAATTAAAGATACTGAAGATCTGAAGAGGAAAAAAAATGGCAGACTTGACAATTACTTAATGGAGAACAGTCTGGCAGGGCATGTATGTGTGAGCTAATATATAGCGTTTATTTCACTTGCCCATCTTACAAGAATTTTCTCTTGCACTCTACTTTGATCAGAAATACTAAGGGAAAGAAATTCTAAGAAATGCAGTATAGCCTTGTAAGCATGCATGTGTCTTGTTGGGAATTTGGCAACTGTGTACATACATCAAGAGAGATGAAAATAATGTCATGTCCTCCTCTAACATGCTTTAAATTTTCCAATAGTACCAAATGGACTTTTCTCAATACCTTCAAAAGGTTACTTACTTTTTTTAATTTTCATTTTTCCTAGATTCTGATTCTGATTCAGACTTTTCTATACTCTATTAAAAAATATAAACTTAAAGAGCAAGATCAGAATTAAACTGGCAACACATGTTACAGGATATAATAATGTGTCAAGGAAAGCCACATTCAACTCAAAATAAAAAATAGGTAAATCATAGTTTTCTTCATTTTGATTCCAAAATAGGTTAAATTTTGTACATACATTTGTGTATGTATGTATATTTGTATGTATGTATTCTATGTATTCAATCTTACACTATTTATTCCATTATGTCTGAAGTGGTTGTGCTTCTTTGCTATTCTGTGAGATAGAATTGAGTATGACCCATTATTATAATTAAGAGGCCAATTCCACTTTGATGTTTCTTCAATGGTATCTTTAAGAGTCCAATCATGCTAATGTCGGAGGAGGAAACAACAAAAGACCTGCACATATGTCTATTTCTTTTGCAGACTCTCCCATATCAAGTCAAAACCATATCCACTAGTAAAACTTAGGAACATTACTCTCCATCCCACTATCCACCTCTTCCTCCTGTTTTTAACAAACTTACATGAGCTTCTTACCTTCAGGGTTCCTTCAGTTTGTTGGGAATTCAACACACTACACTTTAAAAATTTTTAAAAATTTTATGTGTATGGATACTTTGCCTGCATGTATGTCTGTGCATCATTTGCATGTAGTGTGCAGGAAGGCTAGAAAAGGGTATTGAATCCTATGGAATGGGAATTATGTATGGTAGTGAGGCATCATCTGAGTCCTAGATAACAAACCCAGGTCCTCCGGAAGAGCATCCTGTGCTCTTAAACACTAGGCTATCTCTCCAGCCCCACGAACACATTGCATTTAAGGAGAGATTTGAATCATCTGACTTTGAAATAAGTTCTCAGAAAGGCGGCTATGTTTGCCTTTTATGTAGAAGGGAAATCTTCCTTTTCCTTAATGCCATTTTAGAGTAACAACATTATTCTCTATTATATTAAATCCCCAGAATTAAAACTGAATTAATCTTTTTTTTATTAAGAGATTTTTCTATTCATTTTACATATCAACCACAGATTCCCCTGATTCCCCTTTCCTCCCTCCTCCCACCCCACACCCTTCCCCTCCAATCCACCCCCCATTCCCACCTCCTCCAAGGCAAGGTCTCCCATTGGGGAGTCAGCAGAGTCTGGTACATTTAGTTGAGGCAGGTCCAAGCCCCTCCTCCCTGGACCAAGGCTGTAAAAAGTGTGAACCCTAGGAAGGATGCATGGATTGCCCAGCAATGGAGAAATGGATGAGATCTAAATGAGCAAACTGGGGATGAGGCGAGGGTAATGGAGGGCAAGGGATGTGGGATGAGAGCTTAGGGGAGCGGGAGGTTGGAGCTGGAATGGGAACAGAGTGGGGACAAGGAAAGAGATGCCGTGGTAAATGAAGACACCATGGGAATAGGGAGAAACAGAGTGCTGGGGGGAGGGGTGTCCGAGGAATCCACCAGGATGACTCCACTATTGACTACTGGCAATGGTCGAGAGGGTGCCTGAGCTGGCCTACTATGGTGATCAAATGGCTGAATATCCTGACTGTCATCATGGAGCCCTCATGCAGTGACTGATGGAGACAGATGCAGCGATCCACAGCCCGGTCCCAGGCAGAGCTCCAGGAGTCCAGTTGGTGGAAAAGAGGAGGGATTCGGTGAGAAAGGGATATTAAGACCATGACTGGAAAAAATACCGAGAACTAGTCAAACTAGTGGAAATGCATGAACTGTCAACCAATAGCTGAGGAGCCCCCATGGTACTGGACTGGGCCCTCTGGATAGGCAAGGCAGCTGTTTGACTTGAACAGTATAGGAGGCCTCCAGGCCGTGGGATCAGGACCTCTAGTGTATCAACTGGCTTTTTGGAACCTAGTGCCTATGGTGGGACACTTTGTGCAACTTTGCATCTTGCTGATAGTTATCTTAATTTCCACTCTGCGTATACCTTGATTATTCTTCCAGATTAAAGTTACCTCACTTCAAAACTCGTACCCATGGAGCAAAGTTATGAGGAGATGAAACAGAATTTCCTGCTAGATCTTCAGGTCATAAAGTAGAGGATACATTCCTATTATCTCACACATCTTAATTTCCAGATCCATAAAGGCAAACCTTGGGAAAACAAGAATAATATACTAGGTGCTAAGATGGGTCATATCCTGCATATTGCCCAACTTCATACCTGCCCAAAGGGGTGTCACCATCTGGTAGGCACAGATATTAAATGTTCAAGACTATTCCACAATTCTATTAAGCTAACTGTTTCTGCATGATAAGGAATATAAGAATCCCCGTGGATTTCAATGCCTCATTTACTGTAGGCAATGCAATGATAGCGGGTATGGTATCTGTAGTTCTGCAGAAGTACTATGTGCAGTAAATGTGAATACACATGCATCTAGTGTATCAGTTTCCATAAAATGCTGTTCCTTCTACAGTATGAAGGTTTAGTATAATTAACCAGCCTTCACAATCACAAATTCAGTGCTGTAATGTGGTGTAGCATTAGACATTATTGGATACTCAGTAGTTGCTTTAACCAGATGGTGAGAACATGTCCAAGTATATGTCTTTTCCCGAGCTGATGCACCACTGCTATTGTTGCCAACAGGACCATGTATTTATCAGTCTACTTGACAAAGAAAAAGGAAGGGAAAGGGTTATAAAATTACCCACCTTATTTATTTGATTATTGCAATTCTTATTTGTTACATTCCTTTTGTTAAGCCTCTTTGTTACAAAGTAAGTCATTTCACTTTATGTTCCTTTGCAGTGGTCTGTCTTTGTGTACCTTACCCACATCTTATTGTTACCATGTTTTCAAACATATCCTTTCAAAAATATCCAGAGTTGCAGAAACCATTAACTGTAAGTCATGAATGAAACTTCAGCAAAGTCTCTTAGCCAAAGTAAGAAAACTTCAGCAAAATCTGCTCACAATTCTGGTTTTCAGTCATGCATCTGAAGGAAAACTTCCCATAATCTTGTGAGACCACCATCTGCACAGCCCCTTCTGCTGATGACAGGATTTGACCTCACTGTTGCTTCTATTTCAATCTGTCTTCTCACCAAGTGATCTTTTTTGAGGCTGCCCAGTTTTCAATCTTTCTGAATTTTTTGATTCAAACAAGCCCAGTGCTATTGAAATTGCTTGTCTCCTGGCTAATGTTAATGTAATATTTTAAAACAGCATGGAATTGTTATGTAAACTTACAAAGGAGAATGTGTGAGAAAAAAGTGGTACATACAGTTCTGTGCATTTATAATCATGATTCTCAACCATGTGAACAACATATAGTGGAGAAAGGATAACTTCTTCAGTAAGAAGTGAGAGAAAACTGCATGTTCACATGTCAAAGAGACTTCTCTTTTATACTATGTCATAAATAAAAATCAATCCAAAGTGGACATAAGGCCTAAATAAAACTATGAAACAAAATGTTTGCATCACTGACACTTGACCTGGCCAAGAAATGCAATCTGTTTAAGTTAATTTCTTTTAGGTATGACTCACTCCCCATTTGAAAAGTTAGAGATTTAACACATAACTGAATTCTCGTCTTCCCTCAAAAGAACATTTACCCACCTGTAAATTGACTTTAATGATGTCTTAATAACGTATTTTAAAACAACGTATAAACATAAATATTTTCAAGGACTATCTCATGTTCTGGAATAATAAGATTTTTATTCAATATTAGCAATTTTGGAAACATTTTTTAACAAGGCTAATTACACTGTGATTACAAAAGAGTGCACAGTGATTAGAGACTTCAAAAGTACTTGAGAATAATGAGGAAATTTTGTATTGGTGGAGAAATTGTCTCATTTATTAGTTCATTCTCTGATCCACTCTAATCATGTGGATATACTCATTTAAAGTATAATGAAAAGAATTTATAAGATAAAATTCAGTGCTTCTGTATTTTAACACAAGTAAACAGTCCATCATAATGAATCTGCTCTCCCATTACAATGGTAAGTTGTGTTTCCAATTGTGGTTGATTGCACATCATAACTGTTATGTTGAGTTATTAGCCAACAATTGAAATATGCACACATAGCAGGTTTATTAAACTCATGAATGTGGGAGGTTAATAAATGTTGCTGCATATTCACTGTGATTAGATATAATTGGCTCTGGGCTTCTCATTTTGAGATTTTAATATAAAAATCAAAGAAAATAAAATACCATGTAAAACTAAGTAATGCACTGTTATCTCTCTCAGAAAAAATGATTTCTTTCAAAGTAACTCACCTTCAGCCAATTCGATCTCCATCAACTTAAACATATTACAATTCCATCATTACTTTGTAGACCAGTTACTTTTTAGCTAGTTATATTTTCAAACATAAGAGAAATCTTGTTACTAGACCCCGAACATCATCTAGAGTACTTTAAGTACATCACAAAATTAAAAGCAACAACTTAAAATAATTCCCAATGCCCTACATGATTGAAAGAGCCTTTATCCAACATTTTCACTACTGAAGAACATATTCTATTATTTTTGCTGATTCTGTCCTCACATATTAAGTCCTGCTTGTCTTATATTTCCTTGTATTTCCTGGTAATAAGTCAGTGTCTGAGAGCTGTTAATACTTCAATTTAGAGAAAATTGTAAAAACAATTTTGTACATTTTATTTTTCTAATTTTCTCAAATTTGTAGTAAAAACACACTATCTGACATTCTTTATGCTCATTTGTTTCTTTTTATTATCTGTCTCAATTCCTGAAATAAGGAGGTCAGGACTCTCCAGCAACAGAACTGACAGAGAGTGCAGATTTGATGTGAAAATGAGTATTTGATATGACAGCCATCAATGAGTATTTAAGAATGGAGAAAGATTCAGCTATGCTATAAAACTACATACTACTTTCAACTTCTAGTTTTAAAATGTTTAAAATGGGATTCATAATGCAGAAGAGGAAGTATTAAAAAAGTCAATAATGCCTGGAGTCAAGGTGGATATTAAAACTTCTCATATATTCACAGTGAAATTCAAATTAATCTATATTGTAGAATTTACTTTAGAATAAAGATCAAAACTTTAAAAAATGCTTCTTAACATTTTCAACTTTGTAAAACTTTCATTCTTACAGCATATTACAGAATTAAAAGAACTATATAAATATACATAAATGTAATGAATGCAAGAGGAAAAATGCTGTACTAATTACCTATATTAAACACTGACAAAATATTAATGTTAATAAATTTTAAACAAAGTAGACTTTAGTCATGAATCTTAGTTAAAAATAAACTGTAATAATTTCTCTAAACTTGCATTTGTTAAATTTAGTGTAAGTATATATCTAAGTGAAGTTACTTATTTTAATATGACTTAAATAACATTACAGTATATTTATTTATGTAATTAATATTAATGACATACATGTATGTATATAACATCATCTATGTATGTATCCATTAATCCATCCATCATCTATCATTTTGTATTTTTACAAATATACATCTTGGTATACATATATGATAAAAAATATATGAATCATCTTTGGTCTTTGTGGTGTGGCATAAGTGATTAATTCAAAAACATACTTTTATTAAATAGATACTACTTTTTTAGTCAAAGTATGTTTGCAGATGTTTTCATGACATTTTGATGAATTTATCATCATAGATTTTTTTCCTAAGATTTGAATTCTTGTATTTCTCTAAAATTTTGCATACTGGAACTTATCTTCCACATTATATTATTCAAAGATAGGATCTTTGGGAGGTGATTAGCTCATAGTTCATAGACTTTCTAAATATTATTAAGCACTTTATGGCAGAGGATATATGGAGCTTTGTCCCTATGAAGATATAATGAAATTTGGTTACTGCTACTTAGAAAGAAGCTACCATTAGAAGATGATCATACCAGCATGGTGATCTTGGAGTCTGCAGTCATCAGGGCTGGGGAGTGTATGCTACTATGTTTTACAGTACTTTTGATGATGCTATTGAGTGAAATAATTTAACTAAGATGCTCTCTAAAATGAGTAGCAGTTTTCCTTGTGAGACACACAGAAGAATATAGGCATACAAATAAATGGGGAATGTGACAATGAAGGCAAGTTTTTAGAAAAAAGAAAAGAAGAAACGGATTTTATCCTATAGTGTACAGCCCTCCTCCATGCCATTTCAGGCAAAACTAAGAAAAATAAATAAATCTGTGTTGGTTGACAATAACCAAGTCCAGGAAAATTTTAAAACCTTATCAGAAAAGTAATAGAATATCATTTTAGTTTTGATGTTGAAGTGGATAAATAGGAAGTGAGAACTGATATATGCTAGAGTTGTAAAGAATGATGCCTAGTGTACTCCAAAATAAAGAAGCTCAGAATAAATGATAAATTGAACAAAGACATTTAAGAAGACATACCTCGAACACTCTGAGGAGCTGCAAAAGAGAAAAACTGCTATTTCAGCATCCATTTAAAAATAGATGTCCTTACCATAGATGTGTCAATGTTGACTAATTCAATTAGTTCAGGAGAGAAGCATATGGGAGTTGACATTTACATTTCATGAATCGAAGTCATTGATAGTCTGTAAATAAATGTTCAGTTTTCTGTGGTAGGAACAGGCTGATTTGGCAGTTAAGTTAGAGTAACACGAGCATAAGTGAACACACTCTGTCAAGATAGCACTTCCATAGAATATTTTGTTTAATGGGAAAAGAAAGTCAAACTTGGGCAGAGTAATGTAATTATACTGTGTATTTCCATGCCTGTTGGTGTGTGCTCATATGTGAGTGTGTGTATTTGCATATGCACACATAGGTGGGTATGTGTGTTCACAATCATCATTGCATGTGTGTGCACACATGCGTGTATGCGAACATGTTCATGGGCTATGTGAGTGTGCTTTGGTTTGTACCAGAACCAGTGCTTTTAAACCTTACTAGTATGATGTTATCATCACACATGAACTTATAAACTGTGAAGCCATAGACGCGAAATAATTAAAGCTTACCTACAAAGCATTTTGAAAAGTGATTTATTAAAATTTAGAGAAAAAAGTATCTCTTATTAGAATGAATTTGTAAGCAAGTGATCATAAAATGCAGGCTTCTGGCGGGTCTCTGACTCACTGTACTTTAATTCAATTCCTCTTTCTCAGAAGAGTGAATAAATTTACTACTTTAATTTTGTAATTGGACAAGCTAAGAGTTATTTGGTTTTATCTTCTTCTTCAAATACCCAGTTTGGCTGATTATAGAGAATAAAACAAGGGCAGGCACTTTTTAGATTAGCTGTGGGTTATTGATGAGTAAATGAAGTTCCAGCAGCGGCTTGTACGTCTGCTTCACTTTTGGAATGAAAAACTTTTGAAACCAATCCTTAGATTTTCTTCCTTTTTATTTATTTATTTACTTTCTTACTTTTTCATTGATCTGGCTAGACATTTGTTTTCTTTTTACCTTATTTTCCTATTGATTTTAGGATGTTTCATAGAACGTGGCCTGCATTTTTTTTTCTAGCTCTCTCTTGCTCATTTTTAAATAAACTAGGCATCATGAAAATGTTAGGTCAAGAAGAGAGACATTGGTAAGACATTCCTGCACTTTCTCTTTTCTTTATTTCCTTAACTGAAAATAGATTTTTTTCATATAGTTATGATTATGGTTTCTGCTCCTCCAACCCCTCCCAGATCCTCTTCATTTTCCCTCCTGTCAGACTCTACAGCCTTTCTGTCTCTAATTAGAAACAAGCATCCTAAGAATAATAAAATACAATAAGATGAAACAAAACAAGCAAATTGGGATAGGAACAAAAAAACAAACAAACAAGAAATGGAGCCAAAGGAAAAGCCTGAGATACATATATTCCCACAGTGCTGAAATTATTTGCATTTATGTTTGACCTGCTAGTTTTTATGCTATCTAGTTTTGAGATATTTTTAATTCCCTTTTCTCTCCTATTCATTTCCTTCTCCTCCTCTTCCCTCTTTCTCCTTCTTTATGTTCTCTCTTCTCTTTATATGTTATATTAACAGTTTGGGATAAAATAGAGAACATTAGAAATGAATATTTTCTTGAAACGAGATATGTTAGAGAAAATCAGAATGTATTTATTTGGTTCAAATTAATTTCTAAGTATTCTGAACAAATTACTTCCTTTAATACCCATTTTGTAAATGATCATGATTGACAATGTCAATATTCAAGTTGCTTAAGACTGAAAACCAAGAGGAAAATTTATACTTTTATTGTACCATGGAGCTTGGAATTGTTTTAGAAAAAAAAATATTTTAAAATAATAAGTACTCTTTTCCCTGTTCCACATGAAGCTACTGCTGCTGGTGACGGATGGGCAGTCTTAGAGTTCTAAGCCACAGAAGCACAAGTGACAGTTTGTCAATCCCAACAAAGAAAGCCTTGACAAATAGCCAATACGTAGAGAGCTCTTTGGCCTGAAATCTAGACCTTTCAAGTATTTCCCAGAATACATTTATTGTACTGTAAATGTCTTAGCTTGGACCAAAAGCTAGCTAACAATTCCGTGGGTGGTAATGGCCTCTAATTGGTAGATGTTTTAACTGTCTTTATTCTGAGAAACAGCAAGGTTCTGGGATATAAATAAAAATCCCTTAGTGCCTGAACCATTGTTTGCAGCAGGGAGAAAGAAGAGAGTCATTTCTTTTTTAATAGTTTAGAAAATGGACACATTGGTAGTTGTTGGAAAGATAGTAGAAGGGAAACAACCTCTATTATTGTGGTTGGAGACAAAGTGATTTTAACATATTCCACAGGAAGAGTAGAAGGAAAACAAACAAACAAACAAACAAACAAAACCTCATCTTCCCTTTGCAGCCTCCACCTCGGCCCTGCACCTTGGCCCTGCTGCCGCAGTGCTGTTGATGCCTAAGAAGAACCTGAATGCTTTTGATGAACTCCCTTGTAAGGAATGAGGGATAGTTGCCAAGAAACATGTCCATATGCTCAAACACTCAGAGCTGTCAGTCAAGACAATTCCCATGTAGCGAAGGCCATACAATCCCTCAAATCTTGTTGGCTATGTGAAGGAACAGTTTTCCTGGAGACATTTCTACGGGTACCTTATGAATGGGAGCCTCCAGCACCTCTGACATTAATTCTGCCTTCTTCTGGAGCTTGTGATTACCTCCCTTGTGCCACAGATGTCCTAAGACTGGCAGACAGCGCAAAGTTCCAGAGGGTGAGTGGTCTGCAAGATTCAAACGATGAGAGGTAGAGAGAGATACCTACAGGAGTGCTATGATCTCTGGTGCTGACAAGAAAGCCTAGGCTGGGACTGGTTCCACAACTGAATTCTAAATTATAGGCTGTTTTGGTCATAAACATGGTCAGCAACCTCAATTAAATCAGGGATTGTGTTGTGTTGAATAAACTTAAACAAAACAAAACAAACAAACAAACAAAAAAGTAAATAAACACCAAAAACCCAAACCGAAAGCCTGTCTTTGTCCTTGTAGGTTTTTGTTTGTTTGTTTTGTATAAGTGTGTATTTTGATTTATGTGAATGGGCTTTTGCTATATCTTTCCTTATTTAAATTACAAATGGTATTAACATACTAAATCTATTTCTTAAATACCCAGACAAAGTCACTGGGGAGTGTAGGATTCTTGGCTACAAAGTGATGGTGAAATCTCCAAGGTTTGGCATTTCGGCCCAACACAGACAGTTGAAGACAAATTATGGAATCCATAGGATCAAACTATTCCTATAATCTAGTACAACCACACACATCTAACTTGAGCATAACTATAACAAACCTGGTGGTATGCTGCTCCAAGCAGATTAATTAATCAAGAAGATTGCCATATTTGCAAAATTTGCACTAGAAATGAATATCTTGCTATCTAGAAATCTCAGACTATAGATATAGTTCATACATGACAAGCATCAAAATGAACAAGAATTTCTTGGTAACAAATGCATATAACCAAACTGAAAATTTAAAATATCTCTTTGAGTATGAATCAAAATGCTGCTTCATATGAATTCTTCATATAATATTGCATATTCTTAAATGTGGAATCATTGGCTAAGAATAACTTTATATTATCCTAAACTTTTCTAATTTATGGCTGTTATGAATTATGGAGCTCGAGAGTGAAACTGTGGTATGGCTGGATGTTACAGTAAATCATGTTTCAACTTTTTGAGAAAGCTCTATAATGATTTCCATTGTGGCTATACCTGTTTGCTTACCTACATATGTGTTCTCCTTTCCTTGTATCCTTTGTTGTTGTTAATTTAGGTCATTCTGACTGAGGAAAGATGAAATCTCCAAGTATTTTCAGTTTTCATTTTCCTGTTGGTTGAGGATTATGAACATTTTTAAGTTTTTCTCAGTCACTTGTATACATAGACTATACAGGACTTTTTATCATGAAGAGATGTTTGATTTTGCTTATAAATATATTTAAAATACTTGGAAGCATTGCATTTTATCCAACCAACCTTATAATATGCTCTTCTCTATTGCTTCTTTCAATTTTTTTAGTTAAAAATAAATTTCTCTAGTTTGGCTAGTTGTCTCGGTACTTTTTCCAATCATGGTCTCGATATTTCCAGTTCATACAGTCCTTCCTCACTCTCTTCAATTGGACTCCTGGAGCTCTGCATGGGACCCAGCTGTGGATCTCTGCATCTGCTTCCATCAGTCACAGAATGAGGGTTCTATGATGACAGTTAGGGTATTCAGCCATCCAACCACCAGAGTAGGTCAGCTCAGGCACCCTTTCAACCATTTCCATTAGTCTATGGTGGAGTCATCTCTGTGGGTCCCTGGCAACCTTTCTAGCACTCTGTTTCTCCATATTCCCATGGTGCCTTCATTTATCATGGTACCTCTTTCCTTGTTCTCCCAACATGAACTGTGGACCAATAGCTGAAGAGCCCCCAAGGTACTAGATTAGGCCCTCTGGATACATGAGACAGTTGTTTAGCTTGAACTGTTTAGAGGGCCCCCAGGCAGTGGGAATGGGAACAATCCCTAGTGCATAACCCTGCTTTTTAGAGCCTAGTGCCTATAGTGAGACACTTTGTGCAGCCTTGGTGCAGGGAGGAGGGGCTTGGACCTGCCTCAGCTGAATGTACCAGGCTCTGCTGACTCCCCACGCGAGACCTTCCTTGCCTTGGAGGAAGTGGGAATAGGGGGTAGATTGGGGGGGAAAGCTGGGGGTTGGGAGGAGGGAGGACAACGGAATCTGTGGTTGGTATGTAAAATGAATAGAAAAACCTCTTAATTAAAAAAAAAAGGAAAAATTTCTCTTTACAGAGAGAAATTTGATTGATACTGTCATAAATTAAAAACTATACACATACATGTCAAATTTAAAAAATTGCCTGTAGGTCATACTTACACTGATTTTAAGGCAAATTTCTTTCATATGTGTGTGTGTGTGTGTGTGTGTGTGTGTATGTATGTATGTATTCTTTCATATATATACATATATATGTGTGTATATATGCATGTGCATATATATATTTAGAAATATATATGACATAACAAAATTCTAAGCAATGACTGTACAAGCTTATTTTTATCTTTATTTGTTTAACTACCTTCTGTCACTTTTGTCTTTAAGCTAATTTACAGACGAATATTAAAACTTAGAACTTTGAAAGAGCAGACAATGAAAATATAAATAAGTAAAAATGTTATTAAAAAATTTGGGTCAAGAGTTAGAAATGCCCTAAATATCATTAGGTATAAGAGAAAGAGCAGGACAGCAGTACACCTTTTTAAAGGATAGTCAAATGGTCACAGAGACAATACATGTCCTAAATCTTTTCAAATTAATGCTACATATGATACAAAGTAAAACACTACAGAACAAATCCTTTCACTCACATCAAATTTCATAATGTAAAAGCAAATTGAACATAAAAAAAGAAAAAAGAAACATAAATGCCCCAGGAGGAATATCAGAAGGTTAAAATAGGCTGTATGTAGAACACTGTAGGCTAACAGAGATATTGAACAGGTACCTTTATCTTCTGTGTCGATTACATATATTTAAATTTCTAAATAGATATTCCCCATAATCCATCCAGAAATACATTTCTTGCTGTTTTTACCTCCCATAGATACTATTTTAAACTGAAAATGGTCCTTAGGAGGGTATGAATAATTGAAAAGAAAAGATAAGGCATGCAGTCAAATAGAAAGGCCAATGTTCAGAAGTATTTTTTACAATGCTGAATAAGAAGCACTTGAATGGACTTGTAATGGTCTATTTGCGATATTACCTTAGAGAAAGGGTTCTTCATATTTTTGTAATCTTGAAAAGAACTCTTCAATCACAGCACTACCCAGAAGCCTAAACAAGTGAAATATATCAAAAGCAGGAGCATACTGATCAAAAGACACATTGTAGGACTTCACGTGGGCCATCTCCTCACTTAAAAACATAGACAGCCTTTGGGGAGTAGAAAGAGGCATTGCTTGTTAATCATTGTCATTATATTTTATCAGACTATTCATGTTAATGCTGTCCTTCATTTTGGTACTTACATTAAAGGAAAAAATATTAACACTTGTGGTTTTATTATAAAAGCAATAGTGAAAATAGAAAATGAAACTGTTGTTTCATGTATGTAAACATAGTTTACAAACTAGAGGCAGATGCTAACTGTTACATTAAATGTTCTTGCCCTTCCCAGCATTCATATGTTAATATCTACTATCCAGCATCTTTTATTTGGAGATAATTAGATTATGAGTGTGTAGCATTATAAATGGGATTTAAAATCTGTTTGAAAGGCAAGAGAGTTAACATACTCTTTGCCAGCATGACAGGATATAAAATATTAAAATCAAAATAAGAAGAGCTGCTTCTTTAGGCCAGGCTATATCCTAATTTTAATTCCTCAGTCTACAGTGCTGTGAGAATTAAAATTCTGTGATGCACAAGCTAGCTGGTCTCTGCTACTTTATTATAGAAGCCTGAAAAGAGGAGGCAATTCTTTCACAGGATCAATTGGTTACAAATATATACTGTATACCATTAAGTCATGTGCTTTGTAAACACATTCATAGGAGATTATAAAGAACTCTGAAAAATGGAACCAAATCCTGTGTTGGTCTTTTCTAAGGCTAGTTGTCCTTATATAACATTGTAAGTATAGATTCTGTGGATGGATTCCAAAATTTATATTTAGTACATGTGTCACTTGTCTCGGCTAATCTAGTATTTAAAATCTCTATGTAAATTCTTGCTCCCTTTCTGTGCAAACGATGCAAAAGAAGACTGAGATTGCCTTTATATCACCAATTGTTCAGCAAGTACTCAAAGAAATAGCACAGCTACTTCCTGGGCCATTTGCAAGCATTTTACCAAGTATCATCTAGGAAGTAGATTAGTACTTGTTTAAGAGACTGTGAGTAACTCATAATATGAAAATTCTTGCACAAATTATAGGGTATTGTGTACCAAAAAAGAGTTGACATCATCAAAAAGTTTCAGGTGATTTGTTTTTGTAAGTAATTTTAAACATCTTAAATGATATTATAATGCTCAAATGAACAATTTATTTTGAGAGTCTCACATTCATATATATATATATATGTATATGTGTATATATGTATGCATATATATACATATATATTCATTTTTAACTTCTAGAAAAGGCATTGCAACTACAAATTAGTTCACCAAAGACAATATCAAAGAACACAAGAAACGCAATTATATTTCCAGAAGCACTATTTCCCTAAATTGAAGTCATCTGAAGAACCAGCTGCAATGATCCTCCTTAGATTTTGGCTGCAGGCAAATAAAGTGTTAGAAGTACTTTTGGGAAAGGGATGTAGGAAAATGAAATGAAGTAACTAATTATTGAATTAAGTTCTTGTAGCTTAGGGGGGGGAAACATTGTTTGGGGAGAGGGTATCTCCCACTAAAAGCCTGGGCTATGTAAGTTTAAAAGACATCATATCTATAAATCTACTGTGTCCTTTCCTGGTATATTTAATAAACTTGTTTGCTAACTTCATTATGTCATCCTCTGTTTATTGATTGAGACTGCAGTATCTATTATCATTTCTCTGTGTCTCCTGTATTGACAATTTTCCAGTTTAAGTTTGGCTAGGGTCTGAACTTGTGTTATTCTCCAAAGTTTCTAAAAAAAAGTTTGTAAAAATCTAGTCCCAAGCTTCGACTAACAGGATCTAATTAAGCAATTCTGTATTTAGCCAGCCCCAGGAAAGATATTTAAAAAGATACAACTGCAACACAAAACAACCCCCAAATGATTTTGATAGACAATGAATTTTTCTGTCTTTGAAGTCTCAGTTCTGGAATTCCAGGGGATAATTTTCACCTTTTCAAAAGCAACATGTGTAATGAGGTTCAAAGATGTCATCTAGAAAATAAGGGACAATACAATTAACTGTTTTCCATCTCCTCATTTCGGCATCTGCATTCCATTCTCCCCCTCGCACACCCCTCACACACACACCCCAAATAATAATTCTGTGGTTCTCTCTTTTCTCAGATTTCTTTTTTGTTTGGTGTCTTCTAAAAAACAATGTGTCCATGCTGTACTTTAACCATACTTTGTAAGCATGATTTACATAAATCCTCACATAAATTAAAAACCTTAGTTTACACAGGCACCTATACTCTTGGTTTCAATAAAAACAAATATTAGGACTTAAAAAAAGTTTAGTCCTCAATGTCATAATATTAAAGCAACAGAATTAGGATCTGTGCTAGAGACACATATGCAGTTTTAGATTTATTTTCACCTATTGACTCTTCTTTGACTTTTTGGTAAAGATACTTGAAAAATTATCTTTGTGCTCTTTGTTTTTTAGGATTTGAGGGATGATATGATATTATTAGCAAAGACTGTGAGCACTGAATGGGTATGCTTGGCAAAGGCACATGGAGGAACTTTTCCAAGTGTTCCTCTTCTCAGAAGTACCATAGATGTTTGTAAGACTGCATAAAGGATTCATTATTAAAGTTTGGATGAAGTGGAATAGGCTTGATACTTTATAGATATCACATTCTCCCATTTATCTGTGTTAACTGGCTGAATCTTTTGTGCCCTGCTAGTGCATAATTAACATGTCACTATAAAACTGCTCAGCATTTGGAAGAATAAATTCACATTCCATTAAATAAGGATCATCACCACTTTAATGGTCTGCATGTTGCATTTTAATAGCCGTATAAGTAACCAGAAAATTAAATAGGTCTTTTATCTAATATGCATTTTCACATTTGAGAGTACTCCTTGCAAAAGATAACTGGGATGTGGTAACTGATCAGGATCCATTAACATGAGATTGCTTGTGAAGTAGTACATTTTCTAATACCCGGTGTGTGGAAATATTATGCAAATTATTTGTAAATGTGAAATCCTCAAGAGCAAAGCCGCATTAACTGTTCCTATTGCGAAGGTAAGCTCAATAATTCACAACCATCAATGGCCGAGCTAGAAATAAATTGTTTCTCTGCAGCTGCAAACTACTGTAGAAATGGCAACAGCACCATCTTCTGGGTTTCAGGAGCTCATCACAGTTCCAAAGCTGCTGCACTGTTGGTTTACAGAGTTCCAAATAATAGTCAATGTTGCACATGGACACTGTGTCAAATGCTTTGCTGACTTTTTAAAATTCTAAAACACGAAGATATATATAGTTTCTAACTCAGCTGTGCATGAATTAAAATCTAAGCTTTTTTTTATGTTCCCGCATTTGATATATTATTCCAAGTAACATTTTCCGGGACAACCTGACTTATCTTAGTTCTCCATGGCCATTACAAATTTATAAAAGGATCACAATGGTAAAATACTTAAAAAATAGAATGATCAGTTTGGGCAGGAAGTAAAACAAAAATATATTTAACATCCATAAATACACCCACTGTGCTTCTATTGAAAGGCAGGCATAAGTAATTAGCTAGACTCTCATAGTTAAGAATGTAATTTAATTGTCTCCTTATCTCACCAATTATTAACTTCAAGTTGACAAAATATTTCAATGTCAGTTTCATGTACTATCATTATGATCTTAGCTGAAATATGATCCTAATGATTGTTACTTGCCAATTCAAATAATATATTTGAGATACTTTTTTTTCTGATCTGAGAAACTATGGAAACTTGGGGACAATGGAAGAGGGAAACAGGCTAGAATGTCTAGGAGGCAAGATAGAATCAGAATGTTGAAGGAGGTCTATCTGTTATACACTGTGTTCTTCATAAATCCTCCCTCATCTTCTTCTTCACTCCATGGCTTGACCTTCTATTTTTCTACTCTTCTTCTCGTGTCCTCAATTTATTTTCACCTTACTCTTGACAGTCTCTCTTTTAAGTGTTACTTGGTACTTTTGATGATATATGAGTCTCCACAGCTATTCAATTTCAATAGTAAACTTGAGGACAGTCTAACCTTTGGCTTCTGCTGTTTGTGGGCTGAACAGTCAAGTTCAGTTATTGACCCATCAACAAATCCTAAGTTCATGAAAGCCCCTAAATGTGGCTCTTAATCTCCCTCTCATCTACTAATGTTTAGTTTCTGTCAAGCTTTTAGCTGTGAACAACTCAAAACCACTCCATCAGATCAAAAGTTGGTTTTGGCTTTCACTTTCTCTTCCCTTTCATCAAGAAATTTATTTTAGCTGAAGGTGTAAAAATAGGATTGAGAGTAGTCTCAAGGGTTAAGAGCTTGTATTGTTCAACAGAGGACCTAAATCCCGATCCCAGTAGCCTCATAATGATGCTGACAACCATCAGGAACTCGAAATCTAGAGGGATCCAGCACTTCTGGCTTCTGTGGGCATCTGCCCTCATATGCACAAACCCAAACACAGACACACACACACACACTCACAAACATGACTAAAATAAAATAAAGTTTAAAAAAAGAAAAATAATAATAACTATAAAAATGTGAGCTGTAAATTCCCCCAATATAAGGCAGTGTCATTAAAAAGTTTTTGCAAGCATGCTAATTATTTCACTTCTTCCTACTTGTCATTATAGAAGAATTTTTTCTACATCTCTCAGCAAAGGACTTAATTTTACTAGGAGTTTGATTTTTTTATTTGTCAATGTATTCTCTTTGATGGTGTCTTCTCTGCATCCTTCCTTCACCTTCATCCCTCTTTATCTGTTCCCTTCATCACTTCTTTCCTGTGTGTGCATACATTTCTAATGAGTATGTAACAGTTTGTATTGCTTCCAATAAACTGATTCAACAAAATCATAGCTACTTTGCACTGTAACTTACCAGTACCGTCAACTTTATAAAAAAAATAAAGTAAATTGGGGATCATGAGCTACTTTCTGTTCTGTAAAGTTTTAACATTTGAAACTGTGGTTCTGATGTGAATGCTGCTTGGCCCCTTCATGAACATTAATGAGTGAAACAAAAGTGTGATGTGTAGATGTATAGGGAACATTCATGTACTTGTCAACCATGCAAATAATGGCTATTAAATCTTAACAATGTTAAGCACAATAATACTAACTTTCATAGTTTCACATTGCTTATAATGCATTCTCTACAGACATAACACATTTTTAAATTTAATGAATATTATCACTTTTTTCTCATTCATACCTATGGCAATTTAAGAAAAGAGTAAGTCAAGTCCTGATTTGTACTAGTTTGCTGTTCCACATTTATGTACATTGTGTATGGTCACTGCTGTGATTTATCTATGGTGTGTCTCTACCAAAGTGCAGGTTCAGGCTTGTTCGAACATACATTGTTCTTGACAGGCTTTAAGAAGTTTTTAACAGTCATTGGAAATTTTAAAGATTAACATATTTTCAGTGACTGGATTTTACTTTAGTAGGAGTAAATTAATTCTTATGAGACTGCCCTAACAGGACAAATAGATAGCTCACATCAATCTCTTGTCTTCCACGTGGTCTTATTGTCCTTACACTATGAATGCTAAGCAGAACCTGAGTCCATGCTGGTACCATGCTCTTGTATCACTAAATCTGCGAGTTAAATATACATTTTTTTGTTTATAACTTGCCCAGCCTCAAGTATACTGGCATAGCAACAACTTAGGGACTAAACCCTTTACTGTGATCAATTTCAACCTACATTATATCATTACCAAAGGTGCTTGCAAAATTAGGAATTTTCAGTAGTGTCATGAATTGCTTCTACCACATAGATATGATGGAAGTAAATAATTTAAGAAAGAATATAATAAGTCAATGCAAGACAGCATTAGGCAATTATAAGTTTATGTAACATTTAATGGTTAAGTTCATATGATATAGCTGTAGTATTTTCTGTCTCTACTTATCAACTTCCTAAGCTCCTAACGTAGGGACTGTCTCTGGCAAGCTGACACAAATAGGGTTTCTCCTACCCTGTCATTATCCCAACAGCACTACAAACGATGTTGTTTTCAATATTAGATACTTTGAAAAAGCCGGAAAATATCAAGTATCTTCCTATATAGGAAATGCTTGCATAGAAGAAAAAGTCACTTTTTGTGATGATAATAAGCAAAGCAAAAATGTTTATGTTTATAAATAGAACCATTTACTCACTTTTATTTTGGCGTTTTTATTAGCACGCAAATTAATTACTTTCCTTTTGATGCTTTTGAACACTTTTTTGTATTCATTAATACGTCTTCCCAATTCCTTTTCCAAGTTTTGTTTCCTCCATGCACTTCTACCCCATCAATCTTCTTTCAACTTTCATGTCATATTTATTATAATATTCAGTCCTATTGCTTAAAACCTCATTTCCCCTTTCATGGGACTGTAAATGCCCATAAATAAAAAAATCAGAAGCTAGGATATGCATATGAGAGAGAACATGTGGCATTTGTATTTCTATCTCTGGATATCTCACTTAGTATAATAACTTCTGCATTCATATATTTTCTTCCAAATTTCATAAGTTCATTTAAATGGCAGAATAAAATCCCATTATACATAGCTACCATATTTTCATTATCCATTCTTTTGTTGATGGACATTTGGCCTGATATTTCTCCCTTGCTATTATAGAGAATATGTTCTCTTTTCGTATTTGACAGTGCAAGAAAAATGTTCTCTCTTTGATCAAGCGTCTCCTGGACACATTTGTTGATTACTCAGTGAAGCATTTTAAAATGGTCTCTCAGTTTACTACCAGATATATCCCAGCATAATTATTTTTAGGAAGTAATTTTTAAAAGTTAATTTATTTATTCTTTGATAATTTTACATGTGTGGAATACATCGTAATAACATCTACCATTATTTCTCTTTTCCAAGTCCTTTGCAAGCCTCACCCAATGTATTGCACTATGACATTCCTGTCTTTTCATATTAAATCTCACTTCATCCAATTAATGCTTCTGATATTCTCATCGATAAGGAACCATCCACTGGAACATGTACAACCTACTAGTGACCAAAACCTCAATGATAAATTACTGCCAATGCTCTCTCATCACCTGTCAGCTATAAATGAAGTTTAAGTAGCCACCCACACTAGAATTTTGGCTAGTTTAATCTTATACAGGTCTTCTACAGGTAAAATGAGTTGTAGTGAGCGCAACAGTCATATCGTGTTCCAAAGATAGCATTTGATAGCACTGTGCCCTCTCTTCTCATGCTTCCATTCTACCTTCCCTTGGATAACGGCCAAAGTGTCTTGGGTAGGGGGAAATATAGTAGTCTTATTTTTGGCAAAGCACTTGCAATCACTTAACTCTCATCACTCTACAAATATTCCCTTTTCCAGGTTAAGAGCAGCCCAGATCCATGTGTACATATAAAATAACTGTGTGGTAACTTAATAATATGACCATTAGCAAAATAAATAAGGTAGGTTTGCCACTAGAGCCTATCGCCTTCCCAGGCATGGGATTTTGACCAGGTTTTCATCACCAGGCATGGATTCTATCTTATGGACCAGGCCTCAAGTCAAACCTGAAAGACCTTGGATATCACACAACATTCAAGCCACTATTGCTCATCCAGCCTGGTGATTCACCATGAATCTGGTCTTCTGGAAGGCATTTCTCTATAGATCTCATATTAGGCAATTTTTGTCTGCTATGAAAAAAACATCCTATCCAGGCGTGGTGGCACCTGCCTTTAATCCCAGCAGAGCCAGGTGGATCTTTGTGAATTCAAGGCCAGCCTGGCTTACAGAGTGAGTTACAGGAAAGGCCCAAAAGCTACACAGAGAAACCCTGTCTCAAACAACACCACCACCACCAACAACAAAAACCCAAAACATCCTAACAGAAGGAACTGAAGAAATAAGGGTTTTTTGAACATAGAGTTTGAAGGGAAGATTAGGACAGCTGGGAAGGATGGCGACAGGAAATTGAGGCTATTGGCCACATTATATCTGTAGTCAGGAATAAGAGAGCAATGGGTCTAGGTGTTCAGTTAGCTTTCTCAGTTTAATGGAGTACAGGACTCTATCCAATTCAACCCCAGCAACCGCAGTTAGGGAGGCTCTTCTCACCCCAGTTATCTCAAGGGCATTCTTCACAGTTATGAGAGGCTTGATTCTTAGGTGACTCCAGAGTGCATCAAGTTGATGACGTGAACCCTGAGAAATGCTCCGTGTCTATAATATGCCCTCACATTATCTCATCTTTTCACTGCACTGACTTACTAAAATAATCAACAGCAATTAACAAATAACACCAAAAGTTGATATTTCTTTGAAGACTTCACAACCAAGTTTGATGTTTACTTGTTAATTTTCTTTTTTTAACCTGCAACTCATAGTCTAAACTCAGTGTTTTCAGTACAATATTGCTCAGAAAAAGTTATCCATATCTCATTTTATGATACTGTCATATATGTACTCAGTGCCAATACTTGAAGATCATAATTTTCTCTTAGCCACCAAGCCCTCAATATTGATGTGTGGTGATTTGGACGATAAAAGCCGCTCAGAGGTACAGATATGGTAACACTTGGTCTATAGTTGGTGACCGTGTTTGGAAATGATGTGGAGAAATGCAGCCTTGCTGGAGGAAGTATGTCACTGGTGCTGAATTTTGACAATGTATAAAGTTTCCTGCCACTTCCAGTTCACTTTCTCTACTTGATACTGTGATTGAGATGTGTTCTGTTGGTGTCCTGATCCCCATGCCATGCCTGCTGCTTTCTGGCATGCCTCTCTGTCATAATTAGCTCCTACATCTGGAATCACAAGTTCAAAGAAACTCTTTCTTCTATAAGCCACTGTTGGCTATAAAGTTTTTTCACAGCCACAGGAAGTAACTAATACACTAAGAATATTCAATATCTCCCCAAGTGTTTGGCCCTAATGCCATTTACTACATTCCTCTATCCCAATATTCAATATAATAAAGCATAGGGTTTCTGAAAACATGTATACATCACTTGAGGTCATTAAATCTCTTAAAGAGATAGAGTCTCTCATATATATATATAATTTACAAATATCCTTTAGGTAATTTATTGCTATTCAGATATAATTTTGTCACATGAAAATATAAAAAAATAAGTTGAAAACACCAAAACTTGTCAGTTTTCAACCACTGTTACAAAATACCAGCCACATGATCTTCTAAGATGATCTATTATGATCACTTTCAGAGGTTTCACTCAATGCTTGCTTTGTCCCATTTTCTGGGTCTTGTAGTAACTTGTAATAGAACTGTCTGGCAGTGGAGCTGTTAATCCACTGGTCACGTGGGCAGAAAGGAGGGAAGAGGAGAGTGAGAGTCACAATAGAACTTGAAGGTTACATCTTCAGTTATATAACTTTCTTCCACTTCTGCCTACCTCCTGAAAGTGCTGCACACTGCCATAGCATAATAGACCTTTAATAAGCAGGCTTTAGTGGAAATAAAATATACAAACTGTGTTCTCCGTTTTAAAATTAAACCAATCAAGCACAATATATGTTGCCCATATATTTGTAGATGGGTGACCTTCCACTGAAGCTTTGTCCACCCACCAGGCAGGGGTCACACCGTATAAGAAACTGACTCTCCTTCCAGCAATTATCAGTTACCAATAGCTTCTCAGTATGGGTGGGATTTTGTTCTTAACTCTCTTTCCCATGCTGTGATTCTTTTGACTTGATCTGGTGCAGATCTTGTCCATGCTGTCATAAGCACTATGAGTTCATATTCAAGCTGCCCTGCTGTATCAGAAACAGTTTCTTTGAAGTCATCCACTACCTCTGGCTTGTTTGTTTTTTCTGACCCCTTTTCCACAATGATCCTTCAGATTTGGTAGTAAGGAATAGGTCTTCATTGGGGCTTCTATTGCTTTGAAGAGAAACCATGACCACAGCAACTATTATAAAGAAACAGATTTATTTGGTTTCTTACAGTGTGTGAGTTTTAGTCCATTATCATTATGCTGGGAAACATAGTGGCATACAGCATGGCATAGTGCTGGAGAAAGAGCTGAGAGTCCTACATCTTTGATCCACAAGCAACAGGAAGTGAATCAAGACACTTGGTGTAGCTTGAGCATATATGAGACAACAAGGCTGCCTCCACAGTGACACACTTCCTCCTAAATGCCATGCCTACACCAATAAAGCCACAATTCCTAATAGTGCCCATACTCCATTTGGGGACCTATTTCTTTCAAACCACCACAGGATGTGATACCACCGATGCCCCAGTTAAGGCTGAGTATCCCACTGTCTCTTACTCTCTATGTTTTTACCAGTTCCAGGACTCTGTGTCTCACCATCTTCTGCATAAGACATAATTTCTGATGAGGGTTGGAAGATGTATCAATTTGGCAATAATGATAAGTAATTAGGACATGGTTTAATATTGTCCATTTAACATAATAAGAATAGAAGGTCCTCCTTAGAGCCTATGACCTACAAGCTTATGACCTTGTCCCCTGATCACAGTGTCTGGTATGGGTTACATCTTTTAGAACAAGTCAAAAACACAAGCAGAAAGTGGTTGGTTATTGCCATGTCATTTACTCTAGGATTGTATCAGTGGGCATGACTTGTCAAAGTGGTCATTATTAAAGCTCTCAGGGTTCCAAAATGGGAATACTTACTAATTGCTTTTCTCCTCCAACAGTGTATATAGGCAGGGTACCTTCCAGTCCTATGTTAACTACCCAGTAGGGACACAATGTTTAGGTGAATATAAAATTTATTTCTCCATGTTTTATGACTCAAGTATATGGTGTCTTCATAAACAAAGTCTTACTGTGAAGTTCTTTAAGATGATAAAGTACTGGCAATAACATGTAGTGTTTGTAGGTTTATGGGACCTCACTGGCCAACAACTCTAAAAGAGGTCCTTTCTGGCATTGGACTTTCATTTGTTTGCCTGTGGTATTTGATATGGACATTACTTTCTTATTATAGGCTTAACTCCATTTAAACTCTTTCTATGTACATTTCTGTATATATTTTAAGAAGGTTCTACAGTAATAGGTTTTCACATGAATTGAAATGTCTTAAGTGATATTTATTCCTCCCCATATTCTTTACCATTCAATCTCATCCCTAACCTACCTTAGCCCTTCCTGTTTCATTATTCCACTTTAAAACCTTTATACCACTATATTTTATCTTCCCTCTAGTTAACTCTCCTGCTTATCCTTAGTAATTTCCTAACATTTAGGGGCATTCCAAATAAAATACATACATATCAAGAATAATAAGCAGGATATCACTAAAATAAACAAATGAGAATATTTTTATTTCTTTCCTTTTAATTATTTCTTTTATTTATTGAGATTGTAATATAATTACATCAATGCTCTCTTCATTTTTTCCCTCCAAGTATTTCTAATATATATCTCCTTGCTCTCTTTCACATTCATAGTCTTGTTTTTTTAATTAATTGTTGTTTCATACATATACATATGCATTCCTAAGTACATAAATGCAAACTGTGTAGTCTGTATAATGTTATTTGCAGCTTCATTTTTAGGAATGAACATTTGACATTGAATTATCTATTGGTGTGACCTCTTAGGGGTGGACTATTTCCCCTGCTGTTAACATTTCTTAGTTGTCTATAGTTCTTTGTGGAAGGTTAATGCCTAATAGACATTCTCTTGTTCATGTTAGCATGTCTATTGTTCTTGTCCAGCTTATCTTTAAACATTCTAAAAATACTTGTTCTGACACATTTTATCTTTCAACTTAAATGACAATATCTCTTCTAATATATAGAAAATTGTTATTAAATTTTTTTATTTACTGTTGCATTTTAACATACTAATTTTGACTCCAGTACATTTTCGAATAGTAATACTGAATTTTGTCTCAAAGAATAGAGTTATAATAGTTAATATACATTTCTACCTGCAGATAGCAGCAAAATACTATAAACCGAGGCCAATTATTTTCTTTGCTATTTCAGGTTTTTATATTAAAACACATGCAGAGTTCTATATTTTTACAACTCAAATACTGTTGCCTGCTACTTTTCCAAGCTTGGGCAAATTAATAAAGAATTCTAAACAATGGCCTTAAATGGTGGTTCTGAGTAGAATGACATCACCCTATCTCAAGAACCATCTGTCTTCTTCTACAATGCCTTAATTGTTTGTTCCACTGTGTAAGTAACTGAAGTGCTGTTTTAAAAAACCCTGCAAGCCAGGTATAGTTGACATGCTTATAACTGATGCGTCAGACACAGATCATTTCACATTCTGGGCTACTTTGTACCTCCTACAGAATCCCACGTCAAACTTGGACTCTGTCTGAAAACATATAAATTTAAAAATTTCATATGAAGTTATTTGCATAAATCAGAGACATATAGCAATTCTTTGCGATATTGGAATGCTCTGTATCTACTTCAAAAATGCAGTAATCACTGGCTGCCTACTGAGTTGCTGGAATTCAGCTATTTCAACTGACTGCCTGGATTTTTATATATTGTCATGCCAGTTCAGTTTAAAGTTAAAAAGACATATTAAACAAGTGGAAATGATTTAGGGCTGCACAATTCTAAGATAATGCAAAATTTCATTAGATTAATAATCCCAGAGGATTTAACTAAAATAATTAAAAGCTTGTTATAATGTTCAACTACTATGAGAATCTTCAAAGCTAGAATTTGTGATAAGAATTAGGATTTGGAACTAGACAGAGTAACTACGATAATTAAGTGATAATTAAGTGTATAGCTTTGGCAAATTTAACACTTTTTTAATACCTAAAGATACCATGCTTTTGTGTAGAGCTTATTATAAAATGAAAAAAGGAATCACCTGAAAATACAATATGTCTTACCTGCAACACTTGAGACTATAAAACTTCTAGAAGTAAAGCAAGATCATTTTTTTTGCAGTGGTTTCTTATATGCAATATCAAAAGGATGCACAAAATATAACACATAAATTTGACAAGTTGGACTGTTGCTGGAGGGCTTCTCTCCAGGCTCCACCAAGCCCCGCAGTCCCATAATCCACGTATAAAATAATCACTCAGACGCTTATATTTTTTATGAACTGTATGGCCGTGGCAGGCTTCTTGCTAACTGTTCTTTTATCTTAAATTAACCCATTTCTATAAATCTATACCTTGCCACGTGGCTGGTGGCTTACTGGCGTCTTTACATGCTGCTTGTCCTGGCCGTGGCTGCAGTGTCTCCCTCCTTCCTGTTTCCCCAATTATCTCTCCTTGTCCCGCCTATACTTCCTGCCTGGTCACTGGCCATCAGTGTTTTATTTATATAGAGTGATATCCACAGCATTGGACCCCTTCAAAGTAAAATCTTGTGAACAACAAACAAAACTGACTGAAAAGGCATCCTACAGACTTGTAGAAAATACTTTCAAGTTGTGTAGATGATAGAGGATTAATATCTACAATAGGAAAGAACTACTAAATTCAACAACAAAGAAGTAAAAAAACTAAGACAAATACAAATGTTCACTTAAAACATTGACAAATTACTTAATATTTCTTTGAAAAACCCAAATAACTAACCATTAACTATATGAAACAATGTTAAATGTAAAGGAAGTCACTGGACTCAGTTGGATTCTCATAGTAATTTTGTATTAAATGAAGGTCAATTTAAACTGACTTCTAAATATTGCTGTTAACAACTTTTGTCAGAGAAAAGCTTCTTTTTCAATGGCTGTTAATTAGTATAGAAACTCTGAACTGGTCAAAGTGTGATGAATAAGTGAATGTTTGGTACTCAGCCTTAAGTAGTAAATCCAAATTAGTCTCCCCAGAGTCCAGGAAATGCTGCTAAATAAGGAGCAAAATTCTAAGAGGTTGAGAATGAGAAGGAGTTTTATGAAACACTATCCTCTTGCTATTTCATGGCCACTGCAATCATAAACACACATTAGTTGTGGCTACTTTAGAGACCTTTGCCTAAAAAGACATAAAAATAGGAATGCATGGGTTACATAGGAGAGTAATGAAATTTTCATCAGACTGCTTTAGGACTTCACTAGTATCTTCACACTGGCAGGCCTCTGTCTCTCAGACTACTGACCAGAATTGCACGTTGGCTTTGAAATTTGTGCCTATCAGCTAATCTGTAGAGTTGAGTTTATTAGTCTCCATAATCTTATGAGCTCTTTTTATTTTGCTTGTCTGTTTTGTTTTCTATGAATATCTTAGTAATCAAATGGAAAGGAAAACATGGCTTAAGATTATTCCATTTCCAACCAAAAGAACAAAATTTACACATTTTTTTACTTCAATATCAAAGCATCATCACAGTACTGTTTCAGTTACCATGATACAACAAATAAACCAAGCCCAAAGGATGAGATCCAAGAGGAGAGGATCACATTAAAAACATTTGCCAGGAGCTCTTTTTTAAGTGTAGCTCAGAAAGTAGAACTCAAATGCAAAGCAGCCGTCCTTCTGATAAATGAGCAGAAAACCACTTGAGTTTGGGGCAGTCTTACAGTTTAAGAGAGGGTGAAGCAGAGGAGGTATAAGACAGCACATCATAAAGCTGCTTTTGAGTAGGTGGTGGTGGTGTATGCCTTTAATCCCAGCACTTGGGAGGCAGAGGCAGGCAGATCTCTGCGAGTTCAAGGCCAGCCTGAACAACAGAGTGATGTTCCAGGAAAGGTACAAAGCTATACAGAGAAACCCTGTCTCAAAAAAAATTGCTTTGTTATTTTGTATACCTGCATTAAACCATAAAAAACAAAGGATGGCATTTTTCAAGGGCCAGCAAAACAAACAAACAAACAAACAACCCAAAACAAACAAACAAAACAAACAAACAAACAATAGTGAATATTTGAGTAAATTAGAACCATGAAAATCATGGAGTTTATTAGTAGAACTATTGGAAATGTGATCATATAATATGGAGGTACTTTGGTGAAAATACGTATTTAAAAACATGCATTAAACATTAGCAAAGATGGCATGACACTTGGAACATAATAGAATAAGTCTGTAAATTTGTTAGGACACATTTAAGGTTGCAATTTTTTTTTTCTAAATTCATTGGTTCACTAGAAAAATTACTAATGCTTCAAGCAAAATATTTATCCAAACTGTTAATTTTATGAACATTAAAAAGGCAATCACTGGAAAAAAATCAAATAATTTTATTGCTAAAATAAGTAGATAAATACCACAGAAGTAAGTTGGCATAAGAAGAATTAGAAAACTATAGAATTGCTATGTATCTATGAAATGAATTGCTCTCCTAATGAAAATAAAATATTTTTTTCAAATGTGAAGAAAATTTATATTTGAATGTATACTTTAAGTAATATTTTTAGAATATATTTTAAGTAATGTCTTGCGCTGTTTATAAAATATAGTCAATATAACACAAAAGAACAAGTAATAGAGCAAAAGGCACACAGTCATGTAATTAAGTAGGGCTAGCAAGTTCAAATGGATGCATAGTAGCTAAGAAGAAGGTAGTTGGTAGATATTTGACATGTTTGAACTAAAATCAATCACTTTTCAATGTCTATTCTTTTTAACTTGTTCTATATAGTCCAAGAAATACAATATGGAATTTAAAAATTTCTTATGAACAGTTATATTGAGTAGGGAAAATATGCATTAAATATTTTCATAATAGTTAAAGATTCAGGAAAATCAGTTAAAATGCGCATGCCTTGTCTTAGAATAGACAATGATATTAAATATATCACTCCTCTTGAAAATGTGAGACATAGGAGTTAAAAGCCTTTCCTAGTGAAATACAGAACAAAATTTCCAGCTATTTGTGAGGTTTATTTAGAAAGATCAAACATTAAAGCCTTTCCTGGTTATGCAGTGAATCAATGAGAGAACTTATTTCAAAATAAAAGTGACAAGAGAGGATGCATTCTAGCACAGACTTCTAGCACAGAAGTAGAATGTTTAGCTAAAAAGCATTAGTCCCTGGGCTCAATTCCTAGTACGGAAATAATAAAATAAATAAGTATGCAATAGGAGAGATGACTGAAGGGAGATTTTCAAGCAATCCAATGAAGTAAATAATCTAATAATAATCAGACTCAAAGTTCAGGTCTTTGAGTCTGGAGCCTCAGCTTTGTCGTGAGTCATTGCTGTTAAGAAGGACTGACAGAGTTCCCAGTATTCCGTGTGTGTTCAGTGTGGCGTGGTGCACTCAATGAACAATGTTATAATTATTGATACCAGTGCTGAACACGAGGAGGGCTCCAAAATTCAGAAAACGTGTCAACTGATGCTATGTGATGAGGTGGAATCCATCATTTAATGATCCTACCTGATGGTCGATGTTGCCATTTCAGTGCTGTGTTCCCTGAGTTCAGATCTTGTTTTAGGTTATTTTTCTTGCCACAAAAACAAAACAAACAAACAAACAACAACCCTCCCCGCAAAAAAAAAAAAAAAAAAAAAAAAAAAAAAAAAACAGGAAACACAAGGAGAATCATTTTGCTTTCATTCAGGTCTATGTTGAAGTAAATATTTCAGGCATATATTTTTCTTGTCCGTTGTCACGATTCTCACAATACATAAAGAGAAATTTATTTGAAGTTCTCTGGCACAAACAGATCAGTTCTGACACAGAAGGCTTTCTGCTTAATTTTATGTATATTATCCAATGTGATGATGCATACTTGAGGAAATATCGTATTCACTTGTTCACATTCTATACTTAAAAACTAATAATTAGCTTATTTGGTCCAGAGAAGATAAAGTAAATAAAAAGTTTCTTGCATAAAGAAACCTTTTATCTTCCATAGCTCAGTGCTTGCCTATTGGAAGAAACCCCAAATGTCCTTACATCTTTCAGTAAAGCATTAATACCTGTTGTGAAAAACCTTTACTAGTGCTAACTGTTCAAGCAAGCAGTGAATGGGGAACAGCAGGCCTAGGGATTGTCTATGACTATCTACAATAAAATGAAGTTCTATACTTCATGGCTCTCTAAGCATGCCACTAACCCTTCAGATTACAAAAGGCGCAAAGTGCCATTAAAATCATCAAGATTTCCTGAAGACAATTATAAAGGCATATAACATCTGTTCTCAATCATGGGCAACAGGGGAGAAAATGTGCACCACATGACATGTTACATGCACAAAGAAGGCAAGCTGAGAGAAGAAAAGCAAATGAAAAGGCCCTGTCCAAGAAAGAACAGTGCAAAGTTGACATTTTGTAATGATAAGGACCCACGGAGATCTCTTTGAGGGACTCTGTAGTGGTAAGATCAGTTTGTCCTTCTACAGTCAGGGCCACCTGGGCCATCCTCAATTATTGGTACTATTCAAAAATGCCACTACTTAGAGGAAAATTTGGTTGTAAAATTTCAAATAGACACCTGAAGATGCCACATGGAAAAAAACTTTATCTCAGTGCCTTGTTTTATAGTTCAGGTTCAAAAGTACGTTTATCCCATTATACATAAATCCATGTTTTTTTTCCAATAAGCTTTCATAAATTTAAAACATAAGCATACTGTTCTGATAATAAATATCAACATAAATAAGTATTCTTGAAAATAATGATCAGGTCATACTATTTGAACATTTTTATGTCTGGCTCCATTATTTTTCTTACCTATTCAAACTGGGATCCAATCACACTGCCTTTTAATTGTCACAGGCATAACATGCCCTCCAGTTCCATATTTGCATATAATAATCGACCCTTTGACTTCTCTCCACTCATTTTCTAGAAAGGTTGCTTCCTCAGCAATTGCATGTGTCAGTGACACACTACTAACAGCATAAGGGCTTTTCAATCAAGGTGAATTAAAATCGGAACCAATATAGACCTTTCCAGCTTCTGAACTGTTTACCCATATAATACTACTTAGCAGCTAACAGCGCATTTTCAAAGTGTTTGCATTTCTATATCTACTATATTTTTTTAGAAGACAGTACAACAGGATATTTGCATTAAATATTTTGTTCCCTACCTTTGTAACTATATATGCCATGTACTAAAACTTCAAATTTATTTTTAAATAATATGATTGTCTCAGGATCCCTGCAATGCTATTCATTTTAATTGCATAGGACAAGGTTAAAACTTTAGGACTATTAGTACACAAACCTTGGCTATTTTAAACAAAGAACTGGTCCTTGAACAAATAACATCACTGAGAGTTTGGACATGCCATATGCTCTTGATCTTTGTTTGGAAAGAATCACTTAGGGTTTATGTTACATATGTGGATGGTCCAGGTCTACAAAACTGACCTTTAACATTTCCCTGAAGGGCAGCACTTCACTGTGACAGTATATATCACTCTCTGGATAGCCGAATTTTGTGTCCTCCATTTGATCTATTAGAAGGTTTTGACTGTTTACTTGCACCTAGCTTTTCAGGGATTCTCTTTTTCATAACGTTTGGAAACTATGTTTTTAATTGAAATAGAGTCACATTACATTCCCCACTTCCTGGCCTCTCTCTAGCCCCTCTCTGGTACCTTCCCTCCATCCCTTCCTTTGTATCCTCAACTCTCAAGTTGATAGTTCCTTTTCTTGATTATTGTTGTTGCACTCATATGTATGTGCATACATTTATACAAATATGTAAATCCAACCCACCCAGTTCATATTTTTTCATTGGACAACCTTTCCTTGAAGATGCTCATTCACCTTCTCCTAGTTGCATGTAGTTCTTTGTCTAGGGTGCGGGACTCCTCAAAAATTCCCCCTTTCCACTTTACCACATCTACTGATATTGCCATTGTTTTAGTCTTATTTATGCAGCTGTTTCTAGGAAAGACTGTGTTACAACATCATTCCTGGTGTTCTGAAACTTACAACTTTTCTTTTTTCTACTATATTTTGTGACCTACAGACACGGTAGTTGCTATGTAGTTATCCATTGGGGGCTAGGTTCTCCTCATTCCAATGATACCTGCATTGTGTACAGTGTGGACACAACAGAATTCCTGGTGTTCTGAATCTTACAATTTTTCTTTCTTCTGCTGTATTTTGTGACCTACATACACAGTAGTTTCTATGTAGTTATCCACTGGGGCTAGGTTCTCTTCATTCCAATGATACCTGCATTGTGTACAGTGTGGACTGTTTCTCTCTCTCTCTCTCTCTGTTTGTGTGTGTGTGTGTGTGTGTGTGTGTGTGTGTGTGTGTGTGTGTGTGTGTGAGAGAGAGAGAGAGAGAGAGAGAGAGAGAGAGAGAGAGAGAGAGAGTTTCCATTTGATATATTAAAGAGGCTTCACTGATTTTAATTTGGAACCCTTCATTCCAGAAAAACTGTAACTGACAAGATAATAACTTATGACTTTTAAACAACAATTAAGTCCATTTTGAAAAAAAAAAAACTTAGCAAATTATCAGTTTTAGTACTCAATTTTTAATTGCAAAATTCAGAATAAATACACACTAAATTAAACTTATAATTTGGATTCATTTATGTTCATCTTATTTGAGGTAAGTAAATCCTTGAGTCATTTATAAAATGGACACTGTTATAACAGTATGTTAATTATATTTTCTACCAAAATATGTATATTCATCTTGTATCTAAATTTTGCCATATGATAAACTCTACAGAACAGCTCTTACCACTCTTTTCAAGATTATTTTCAGAACCAAAGTTCAATCACATGTCAAATATAAACTTCAAACTTCAAATTAAAAATATAATTGCACATAATGTACATAGCATTTAGTGTATTTATTTATTTAACAATTTTGATATTTACACACATACATATGTACTTTTTCCTGCTACTTCATTTATCTTGTTCATAATATTAATGCTGATAAGACAATGACTGCATAACACAAGCTCCAGGCAGTAAATGAAAAATGTTCCTTATCTTACCTAATAGTAGAAAGTACTGGAGGCTGGAGACATCTGGCCTGTGTACCTATTATATGCGAAAAACAAAACTGATAAGTGATTGCTAGAGGGAGGAGGGGGAGGAATGAATAGAGAATCATGGGTAAATATTCAGAGAACAGAGTTCCAGTGTAATTATGTATAGATGAAATAAAAAAAAAACCCACAAAATGTATGGAGGACATTGCGACCTGTCATAGTTAAAAATCTACATTTTAAATAATGCCCCATTATTTCAACAGTTATGCAAGATGATAATAGAAGCAGACATTGGCAGCTCAGGGAAGAAGATACTTGGCAACTCTATACTTTGATCTTCATTTTATAAACATCAAGCTATTCAAAAAAATCACACTTTAATTAAATTATAAAATTGATATACATGCAAAGCATAGTATCACAGCTTTTCAAATTACGTATTTTCTTACTAAGCAAATTTAATTGTCTCTAGTCTCTCGTTTTGTTCTGAATGTTCAGTACCTTCAGTTTGACTTCTAAGCCCATGGTGTCTCATGAAAATAGCTCTTTGTATGGATAGCAGTAGCATTATTTTTTTATTCTTTGAAAAGTTGATTTATCACTTCATAGAAGGTTTAAGTAATAATGTCCTTGCCCCCACCTTGAACACTTTTGCTGACTAGTGACTACAAAGGGCCTTTTTTTCCCAACAGTGTTGTCAAATATTTAGAAGTCTGTTATATGATTGCTTTTCTACTTATTTTATGTGGATTTATGTAGTTCTGTGTTGCATTGTCAAATCTCTCTTTGTGTCTGTTTTACAGGAAAATAAAGAGTTTCACTTATTTATATTGTCAATAATTCCTATCTTCTCAGGTCTTGTCAATGACATGGATGACAGATTCATATGTGTTACTAAGTTGCTTTGAATCATAAAGCTTGGTGTCGATTTATGTCCCTTTTTAATTAGAATATCCAATTAGAAAATTCTATCTTATTTATTCCTTTGGAAAAATAAAAGTATGCCAACAATGACTAAATATTATTTTAATTATATCTTTCCATCCATTTAAAAGCTTCAGTTTCAAGTTATAGTAATCTTGCTTATTTAACTAAAGGTCAATATATTTAAGAAAAACAAACAAACCCAAACCAAACAAACAAACAAAAAAATGAGATTTTAATTATTGACAGGTTGGGTAGCTTCCAGAAATAGCTCTTCTAAAATGAAAATCAGTTTTCTCCAAAGACAAGCCTCCTGATTGGTCATCTAATCCCAGTTATAAGCCATTTATAAGTCTTGGTGTATTTATTGGCTTTGTTCTTATCTAAATTTGAACTTCTTATGTTTCAAAACATTGACAGCCAGCCAAGTGAGGATATGTTCATTATGAATACCTAAAGCAACGAAGAAATATCCCATAGAGAAAGATTGACTCAGACAGATATAGGCCATATTTTCCCTATAGAATGTAGAGTTAATACATGTTCATAAAAAATACAAATATTTAAAGTGTAATGGAGTTTTTGGAAGGAGAAGGGTTTAAGGAGTGGAGGAGGGCAATAGGTGCTGAATATTAGAAAAGTATAATTGTATACATTATGAGAATGTCATAAAGAAACCAGTTATTCTGTATGCTAAAGCAATAATAATAGTAATAATCTTCACTTTTTTCTGATTTAAACATTTTAGGCCAATTGAATAATACTGAGAATCAGAAACTTCCTCAAAATGTAGTAGGGAAGTCTGATCAAACAAACTGCCAGTAGTCAGATTAACAGGACCACAAGAATATAATCTTACGAACATTTAAATATGCAGAGATCCATCCTGAAAGAGAGGAGGATCTTAGGGTAGAACAAATATTTCAGGGAGAGTTTCTTGGTTACTTTCACATTGGGGTGAAGGATCAATATAATTATCCAGGCAACTTGCAAAAAAAAGCATTTAACCGGGGGATTGCTTACAGTTTCAGATGCTATTTCCATGACTTCCATGGGGAGCTAGGCAGCAGGCAGGCAGGTATGGTGCTAGAGCAATAGCTTAGAGCCTACATCTGTTTCACAAGTAAGAGATAGAGATAGAGATAGATAGATAGATAGATAGAGAGAGAGAGAGAGAGAGAGAGAGAGAGAGAGAGAGAGAGAGAGAGAGACTAGGCATATTCTTGGCTTTAAACTCAAAGCCCATTCCAAGTGACACATCTCTAACAAGGATATGCCTCCTATCTTTCCCCAAAATACTTTCACCTGCAAGTGAACAAATTTTCAAATCTATGAGCCTAAAAGAGCATCTTCATTCAAACCATCATAAAAGTATGTGACATTTCACATTGCAGATATGTGGGACTAATTGCTAGGATATCGACCTCTCATACACATATTTATAATAATAAAGGACTGAATATGTACAGTTCACCAACAAATTAGTCTTACCATTTAAATTAGTCACCGAGAGATGTTATGATGTTCTGTGCGACAAGTTAATTGATAAGAATTGGGCTTGATGGTTTTACAAAGTAGTAATGATGATAAAAGATAAGGTTTACACAGAAAGACTTCTACATAACCAAACAGAAAGAATAATTTGATGGCCAAAATTATTTTCAAGTAGACACTTAGTTATATAAATTTTATATTTAAGAAATCTACTCTTCTAGTGTAAAAAAAGAATAAGGACAATTACACAAGCACAATGAAACCTAATGTTAAGCGATGAGATTTGTCCAAGAATATATAGAAAACTAACAGTGCAGAGAGCAGGCAATGAAAGAAGAAAAACACCAATGCTTTTGTTATACTTCTGGGTTCTTTTTTTTTTTTAACTTAAGTATCACCCTTGATATTTGAAGTGAATCATTTATTTCCATTTTGAATTTTTGTTTTTCTAAAGACCTTGCAAAACGACATAGGAAGGACACATTCCTTCTCACTATCATGATAAACTCTCATAAAGTTGGTGTTTTTTATATTAGTGATTTTGAACTGGAATTTTTACTGTGTATGAATATATGGTATCGAGACCAAAGATTCTGCAGGTAAGAGTATTGTTATTTTCACAAAAGACCCAGACATGCACAGAGGGAAAACTCTCATACACAAATTACAATAAGTAAATCAAAAAAACTGAACACACAAGATTATGAATTCACATAGTTAGGATCACATAAATTATTAGTCATACTTCTAGGTTAGAATTCTTAAAAATTAAAATATGAAATGCCTTTTTATCTTACTTCTTTTAAATTTTTTCATTAGTGAGCAAATAATGGGTTTCATATTTTTTATTATCAAACACACATATGATTGACCTATGTTATTTCCCCTTCAATTATTTTTAATTCTTCATAATCCAACACACTAAACCCCTAACTCCTAAACAATACCTCTTCAGCATTTATGTCATGTATAAATGCTGCACGTGAATCTAAATATGTATACATATATATTTCACAATAGGAAGAAAGCATGGTTTGTGTTTCTTTCTACACAAATGACCCTCCTTTTTCACTGCCTCCTGATCATAGACTGTTCTTTCTTTTATATTGTCTCTGTACTACTTGTGTGTAATACATACATATAAACAGATTTTAGAGTCTGCATATAATACAAAACATACAAATTAGGTCCCCCTGAGTTTAGTGTATTTAATTTAATATTATGACATCAATTTCCACAACTTTTCCTGCAATGACATAATTTTATTCTTTTCTATGCCTGAATAAAACTCCAGTATATATAAGGACATATATCATAACACACACACACACACACACACACACACACACACACACACACACAAATACATTATTTGTCACATTATCTTTACTTATTTACCTATTGGTAAATCCGTGAATTGGTACTATATGTTTGGTATTGAAAATAGAGCTATAGAGAACACGCATTTGTAGCAATATTTTATTTGTGCCTCCCAAGAAAGCTTATCTGAAGATCAATGGAAAAAGCCAACCACTATATTGTAGCAGGCTTTCTCAGTTGGCCAGTCCCCAAATCATGACATGGAGACTTATTATTATTTATGAATGCTTGGCCTTAGTTTAGGCTTGTCCCACTAGTTCTTATAACTTATATTAACCTATTTCTCTTCAACTATGTTTTATATGGGCCTTTTACCTTTCTTTCATTCTGTATGTCCTACTTTCCTGCTCCCTCCATGTCCGGCATGCTGGTAGCTGCCCTCTCTTTTACCCTTATTCTCTTCTTAGCCTAGATTCCTCCTAGTTATTCTCTCTACCTGCCAGCCCAGTCTATCCCTCTACTGCCTAGCTATTGGTTGCTCAGCTTTTTATTAGACCAATTAGGTACCTTAAGCAGGCAAGGTGAAATGGCAACACATCTTTACATAGTTAAGCAATTATTCTGAAACACAAAGAAATGTGACAAATCTTTACCTAGTTAAACGTATCTATTCCACAACACTATATTAAACATAGAAGTCAGGCAGTGGTAGCACACGCCTTTAATCCTAGCATTCGGGAGGCAAAGATCCATCTCCATTCTCTGTGAGTTCAAGGCCACAGTGGAAACAGAGCCAGGCATGGTGGCACATGCCTTTAATCCCAGCACTAACCATGGATATCTGGAGGTCTGTATAGACAGACAGGAAGTGATGTAGCTGGGTGGAGAGAGAAAGTGAGATGGCAGGAACAAAAAGGATATAGGTGTGAGTATATAGGAAGTAGGTCTTGTAGTGGGTAGCTGTTCCAGCTTTGACCTGGAAGTACTACCCCTAGTGAAGCTTCTGGTAACTGTTGCACCTACCTATGACATGCCTTTGAGGCGGGGTCAAGACAGGAGCCCTTAAGACCTGAGATCTGCCTGTGCTGTCACTCTTGGTTCCTGGTGATCCTGGGTGCTGGATGTTAGACTGAGCAGAGTTCTCCAGAGAACACTGCTGGACTGCACCTCAGCTCTCCCAGATTCTGTAACCAACCCCATTACTGTCTATAAGTTACACCAAATAAACTTCCTTTATGATTATGTGAAGTTGCCTTAATTCCCCCAATAAGGTCTCTCTTGGGCTGAGGATTTCCTAGGGTAAGAACTTGTGGCTGTGACTTATTCTGTTCCACTGATCTCTTGGCTTTCATCTCTAGGTTTTTTTTTTTTTTTTTATTAAATAAGACTGTTTAGCAATTTGTCTTACATGGATATAATGGCATCTCTATGGCATGCTGACTTAGATTTCATCTGATAAATATCCAGGCAATCTGAGATACCTCAGACTGTCCTAAAATACTCATCTATTTGTGTTTCTGTTAATTGGTCATTCTTACATCTTGTCCAATGTGGCTAGCAAATCCTCTCAGAATGATTTTGGTCTTTGAAATACATGCATATTTTCTTTATGTTTTATAATTATTTCAATATTTAATGCTTATAAGTTTTAAAATAATTTTTTGGAATCTGTCCTTTGATATAATATTTTATATATATGTGATCTTTATATATTTTGTTAGTCATTTTAATTATTGTTGCATATAGCAAATTTTATCAGACCTTTTTCAGCTTTAGAGAATGTTACATTAAAATATCAAATTAAGACTCACTTTGTATCTTCAACTTTAATCATGATTAGTTATTGCATCATCTGTTTTAAACTCGTAATAGCAGGAATTAAAATGTATATCTATAGCTTTTTCCATTGACATTATTTTAATAATTAATTCCTTTAATCATAATTATACATTATTGTAAACAGTCATGCTATTCTTTTTGTTAAGTTTATGTTTTATATTATAACATCAGTTTAAATGCTCAGTAACGCTTCAAAGGCAATTGACATTTATAATATCGGACAAATATCTTGGCTTTTTTCCCTCAAAATCAGTCTGACAATTTTGGGTTTCAATTTTTGTTTCCTTGGCTCAACAAACTAGCCATAGTATTTCATTCCTACATGGTCAATATGACCTTTCCCTGAATGGTGGTGGTGGGAAGTCTGGGGTACACACCATGATGCCATTGCTTCCTCTAATTGGTCTTGAAACTTTTATTTTTTGCTCATTCAATTATTCTGTCAAGCAACTTATTACTTTATTATGCCTAATAATAATTGATTTTATTTGTTGGAGTTACTAACTTTGACTGGGTTGTAAGCCATTGGTATATCTTTCTATATAATTTAAATAACAATTTGTAGAAAGATCACTCTGCCATTGGAAAATCCATCTTAGATTACACTGCATTTTTATGATTTTCATAGATCAGATTAAAACCTGACTCAAAAATCAAGATATTTTTGTACATCTACCATTACATAAATAACGAATGAAACTCCACTGCTTTAAGTTTCCCTCAACACCCTTTCTTGCTTCTCCAAGGACAAAGAGTCCAAAGTGTTACTTTTCCTTTTATGTACTTTGGTATTTGGTTATTACTCAGTCTGTTGAAATGCATGTACTAAATTATGCCTACAACTTAAGCAGATCCCATTGACTTTTACTGGATTAAAGAGATTATATAAAGACAACATGTACACATATGCATAAGAGGAATTCCTTCTTAATGAATGTTGGAAGTAAACCCAGATCTCCAATTCTCCATTTAGAAGGTTAAATTTAATTGCATATATTGTTGACCTTATCTTTCTTTCTATTTCCCCAACAGACAAGGAGCATGTAATTATTTTTGAAACAGAGTAATATGCTGTAAATGTGTGACCTTTCCACAGTTTAAGCAACAAGCTCACTCCAGGGGTTTCTGGTGAATCATAATATTAATATACCTAAGCCAGATTGACTTTTAATCAAATATGCTAACATATTACCAGAAAAAATATCCCTGAAGTATTTAAATTGTCACTGAGTACAAGATATGAAAGGAATACTTAATATTTGAGAAAATTTATTTTCTATAATCTCACTTTTTTTCTATAGGAAAACTTACAAAGACATATTTACATTTAAGTGATCAATTTAGTGTATGAAATTTTATCATGAAATATAGTCTTATTTGTACACAAATGGAAAATTACATTTTCCTGTTCTAATGGAAAGCTCTTGCTAATTTGATTAGGCAAAAAGGATAAAGAAGAATTTATACAAAAAGACTGAAATATTTCAGATTTTGTGATTGGAGAGTTTTAACAGTATATATTGTGACACGGAAATCCTTTGAAACTAGACATTATGTTAATTGGCTACTTCCAAATTTTTTATGCTTCACAAGTAAGCATGATTTAGTGTTTAAGATATTCTTGCTAAGTTCACGCTTCACACTGAACAGAATTGCTATTCTTTTCTTACTTAATTATTTGAAAATCACTAATGGTTATTTACAAAGTGTTTTATTTAATTAAAAAAAAATCAAAGGGATAATTAAATACTTTGAAGAATAAAATATTACAAAAACACAACTGCCACATCATCCTGGATCTATTCACTTATGAAATTCATGTGGGATTTAAAGCAAACCTCTACTGCCTAGGGAAACTGAAGCAGGAATTAAAGATTACCGGCTGAAACAACAAAAATCACATGATCAGATGACTTTAGAGCACAGTCCTACCAGACTTTCAAAGAAGAGGTAATGCTAATACTCCTCTAATTATTCCACAAAAATAGAAAGAAATGCCACAACTCCCAACTTGTTTTATGAGACCAGGTTAATATTAGTACCTAAAACATGTAACAATGCAACAAATTATGGGGATTATAGACCAATACCACTTACAAACATACATGCAAAAACTGTTCAAAAAATACTTGTAAGCCTAGTCCAAGAGCACATGAAGAATATTCACCACCAATCTTGTAAATGAAGCACTCATGAACTTTAGACCAACAGCTGTGGAACTTCCATGGGACTGGACTAGGCCCTCTCTATAAGTGAGACAGCTGTACAGCTTGATCTGTTGAAGGGCCCCCTGGCAGTAGGATCATGATCCATCCCTGGTGCATGAGCTGGCTTTTTGGAGCTCATTATCTATGGTTGGACACCTTGTACAGCCTTGATGCGGGGGTGGGGGGTGGGGTTTAGACCTGCCTCAACTCCATGTACCAGGCTTTGCTGACTCCCCATGGGTGGCCTTACCTTTTCAGAGGAAGTAATGCAGAGTGGGTTTAGAGAGGGTAGGCTGGGAGGGAGCCAGAGGAGGGAAAAGAGGGGGACCTGTTGTTGGTGTGTAAAATGATTAAAAAAAAATTCTTAATAAAGAAAAATAAATAAATAATAAAAATAAAGCGTTCATATTCTAAAATATCCACTAACATGAAGACTTCATCCCAGAGATGTAGGATAGTTCAACATATGTAAATCAATAAATGTATCCACCATATTACAAACAGAAAAACAGAGCCACAAACATCACACAAACATTCCATTGACCAATGGAACTGAGTTGAGACACAGACATAAATCCATACACTTATGGATATCTGACTTTTGATAATGAAGTCCAAAATGCACACTGGAAAAAGAACAGCTTCTTCAGCAAATGGTGCTGCTCAAACTGGATGGCTGAATGTAGTACACAAATAGATCCGTACTTACCACCCTGCACAAAACTCAAGTCTAAAGGGATTAAAGACCTCAACATGAAGCCAGATACACTGAACCTGAGAGAAGAGAAAGTATGGAAAGGCTTGAACTTATTGGCACAGGAGAAGCCTTTCTGAACAGAATAGTAACACATGCACAAAAATCAACAGTTAATAAATGAGACCTCATAAAACAGAAAAGGCTTCTATAAGACAAAGGACATAGTCATGTGGACAAAGCAATAGGCTACAGAACCGGAAAAGATTTTTTGATTTTTTTTTTAACCAACTACACATCTGATAGAGGGCTAATATCTAAAATACATAAAGATCTAAAAACAAAAACACTACATATGAAGCGAATTAATGACCCAAATAAAAAATGTGGTACATTTCTGAACAGAGAATTATCAAAAAAGAAATCTCAAATGGCTAAGAAATGCTAAAGGAAATGCTTAACATTCTTTTGTTTGTTTGTTTGTTTGTTTTTCGAGACAGGGTTTCTCTTTGTAGCTTTGTGCCTTTCCTAGATCTCGCTCTGGAGACCAGGCTGGCCTCGAACTCACAGAGATCCACCTGTCTCTGCCTCCCGAGTGCTGGGATTAAAGGCATGTGCCACCACTGCCTGGCCGCTTAACATTCTCTCACTTTTTTTTTTCTTTATTAAGAAATTTTCTACTTACTTCTCATGCTATCCACAGCCCCCCTCTTCCCTCTTCCCACCCCCAGCCCTCTTTCCCAAGAAACCCTGAATCCCCACATTCCTCTAATCAATGTCTTCCATGGGGAGTCAGCAGAGCCCATCACACTGAGCCTAGGCAGGTCCAAGCCCCTTCCCACTGCACCAAGGCTGTGCGAGGTGTCACACCACAGGCACCCGGTTCCCAGAAGCCTGCCCATGCACCAGGGACAGATCCCAATCCCCCTGCTTGGGTGCCCCCCCAAAAGTTTGAGCCAAACAACCATCTTCCATGTCCAGAGGGCCTAGTCCAGTCCCATGGGGGCTCCACAGCCACCAGTCTCCACTTAACATTCTTAACCATCAGAAAAATATAAATCAAAACTACTTTGAGATTCTAACTTACACTTGTCAGAATTGCTAAGTCAATAACACAGGTAACAGCTCACACTGGTAAGGGTGTGGAGCAAGGGAGAAACTCATTCATTGCTTGTGTGAGTGGAAACTTGTAAAACATTTATAGAAATCAGTGTGGTGGTTCCTTGAGAAGATGGGAATCCATATACCTTAAGGTTGAACAATAAAAGTCTTGGGCATATACCCAAAGGATGGTTTGTCTTATCTCAGAGACACATGTTCAACCATGTTCATAGCTGCTGTATTCATAATAGGAAGAAATTGCAAACAATGTAGACATTCCTCTGTAGATGAATGGATAAAGAAAATGTGGCATGTTTCCACAATGGAATATTACCCAGCCAATAAAAAATGAAATTTGCAAGAAAATGGATGGAACTAGAAAATAATTATCTTGAGTTGGGTAACCAAGATACAGAAAGACACATACGGTATATAATTTGATTATATGTGGATGTTAGCTCTCAAGTCTATGACAATCATACTACAATCCATAGAACCACAGAGGTTAAGTATAAGTAAGAGAGTAGGGTAACAGATAGTTTTCCATAGGAAGGGAAAATAAATTGTTATGGAATGATGGGGGAAGGAGAAGGCAGAGAGGGATGTGGGAGGAAATACAGGGACAGACAATCAAAAAAATAGGACCATTTGAATGAGAGTATGTAAACCTAATACAATAGAAACTTCCCAACATATGTGCATAAACGAAGATTAATCTAAATGAAATCACCAAACAATGGAGGTGAGAGAGACCCACTGGACTTCTCTCACCAACAAATGAAGCTTCCAGTATAGGAATTGGGTTACATCTAATTAATTTGTTGGAAAAAGGAGTCCTACAGGAACCCTCAAACAACCCCAGCTATTGCCAGTTTATACATTGCTCTCCACAGTTCTTGGTAAGGTTTTCTTGCTGAAGAAAGCACCCACACATCTCATTGAATACAGAGCAGTGGAAATGGTAAAGTATTACCTTCACAAGTATGGACTAGTGTTCTTGGTACAGGAAAGAACTCTGCAAGCTACCAAAGGAAAACCATTAGCACCAACCCAGCTACAAAACATCTGCTCTACAATGGTGTCATGTTTGCAACATATGCTTGTACATTGGTAGTACAAAGCTTGAATGAGTAACCAGCCAATAATTTGGTTTAAAACAGAACTCATACCCAGAAATCTTGGGGGGGCGGGGAATGAGAACCCAAGACTAAGGGTAAAAACAAAAATACTACCATTCTACCAAAAAAGTATAAATAAAGACTTAGAACAACATTCTGCTACTTTCATATGTCAGTGCCTTGTTCGGATATAATCAGAGAAGCTTTGTCCCTGCAGCAGATGGTAGGAACAAATACAGAGAACTATAGTTAAATAATATGCAGAGTGAGGAAAGATTTTGAAACAATCAGCGAGAACTGGGGTGGTTGTCTCAAATCCCTCTTGTTAGGGCTCCTGACAGCAGAAGAGGAGGTGGAGTGGGTGTAAGAGCCAGAGAGGATGGACGACATAAAGGAAATGAAACAAGCTTTCCTGAACACAACAAGACCGAGGCACAAATGAACTCACAGAGACTGAGGCAGTATATACACCGCATGCATGGGTCTGCACCACATGGGGTCTGGGAGCTGAAAGAAGTGTACATAAGTTCCCATCCTTAACCCAGAAGGGATCTACAGTGGATAACCACTTGCATATGAAGAGTAATTTCGTCAAGGGACCCTCAGTGGGGAAACAAACTACTCATACTTGTAGGCTGCATGTCCAGCAATAGTCAACAAAAACCAAACTTAATGACATCTTTGGGGTTTCTTCCTCTCATAATGCATGTCGGGACTTTTCCTTTAAAAATGTTATTATGTTTAATATATATATATATACACACACACACATATATATACATATACATACATACATATATATATATATATATATATATATATATATATATATATATACTTTCCCTCTTCTCTTCTTTTACCTTGCAGGTTCCTGGAATACACATTATGGCTTCCAATTTAGTTTTTTTTTTTTTTTAAATGGGATTCATGAGTGTTAGCAAGTAGGTCTGAGTCTATATTAGTTACTTATGCCTTTTCTTTGGCTCTTTTCCTGCTGTATGTTTCGCCCAATTCTGATTTATTCATTGTACTAGCTTTTTATATTTTATTATTATCTCTTAGATGCCTGTCTAAAGAAAGACAGCAAAGGGATGAATCTGAATGGGAGTCAAGGTAGGAAGGAGTTCCTCTGATTAGGGGGTATAGCTGGAGCGTTTCTCTCCAGGTCCCGCTGAGGCCCGACAGTCTGACAGCCCACTTATAAAATAAACACACAGACACTTGTATTATTTAAACTGTTTGGCCTAATGGCTCAGGCTTCTAGTTATCTAGTTCTTACATCTTAAATTAATCCATTTCTATAAATCTATACCTTGCCACGTGGCTTGTGGCTTACCAGCATCTTCACATGCTGCTTGTCATGGTTGCAGCTGGCAGTGTCTCCCTCTGCCTTCCTGTTATCTCAATTCTCCTCTCTGTTAGTTCCACCTATACTTCCTGCCAGGCTACTGGCCAGTCAGTGTTTTATTTATTGACCAATCAGAGCAACACATTTGACATACAGACCATGCCACAGCAAGGGTGAGTAGTGGGAGGGTAAGCAGTAATCAAGATATATTGTATAAAATATTTTCAATAAAATAAAATAATAAAAACTTAAACACAGCTTTAGTCTGTCATTTTTTAAATGATTTTTTTCATTTTTGAGATTATGACGTAATTATGCCACTTTCCTCAGCCATTTCTCCCTCAAAATTCTCCCGTGTATCCTCTTGTTATCATTTTTTAATTAAAATATAATTACATAATTTTTCTCCTTCCCTTCTTCCATCCAGCTCTTTGCATATTCCCTGCCTCCAAACCCTCCATGCCCTGGATATCAAACAGGTAGCACTTTTTCTTTCTTATTGTTACACACACACACACACACACACACACACACACACACACACAAATACATAATACAATATGGTAAGCCCATCTTTGCTGTTCATGTGTATATGAATTATTAATTTTAACCTTCAACTTGAATGGTCTAGAATCACCTGAGGTTGAGATTTGAATAGCTGAGGAAGGAAGATCCTCCCTAAATTTGCATTTGTATGGGCTAGGGAAAATTTGAGGTGGGCACTCTTTCATTTCTGTTTCCTAACTGTGACTGTAAAGTAACCAATCACCACACACTCATCACGCCTTAGCTGCTATGGTATGTTACAACCCATTTAACTGTGAGCCCAATATAAACCCCTTCGTCTTCTTTTTTCTTTCTTTAAGTAGATATATAGCTGTATTGCAAAGGGTCATACAATATTTCCAGAATAAAATTTTCAATACAAAAAGTTCATTAACCCCAGAGATTTCACACAACAGAAAAGGCAGAGACAGAGAATTGTCACAATGGACATAGATATTTCAAAAATGCTTAGGTTACATACATGAGCTACTCTGGTGATTGGATGGCCAAACACTCTAACTGCTGTAGTAGAACTCTCATCCAATGACTGATGAAAGCAGATGCAGAGATCCATGGCCTGGCCCCAGGTGGAGCTCCAGGAGTCCAATCGGCAAGAGAGAGGAGGGATTATATGAGCAAGAGATGTTGAGACCATGATTGGAAAAAGCACAGGGACAAATAGCCAAACTACTGGAAACATATGAACTATGAACCAATAGCTGAGGAGCCCCCAACTGAATCAGGCCCTCTGGAAAAGTGAGACAGTTGATTAGCTTGAACTGTTTGAGAGGCCCCCAGGCAATGGGACCGGGACCTGTCCTTAGTACATGAGCTGGCTTTTTGGAGCCTGGGGCCTATTCTGAGACACTTTGCTCAGCCTGGGTGTAGGGAGGAGGGGACTGGACCTGCTTTGACTGAATCTACCAGGCTGAGCTGAATCCCCAGGGGAGTCCTTGCCATGGAGGAGATGGGAATGGGGGTAGATTGGGGGGAGAAGGTGGGGTGGGGGAGGAGGGAGGACAGGGGAATCCGTGGCTGATATGTAAAATTAAATTAAATTATAAAATTAAAAAAGCCCTTTGTCTTTAAACTGACTTTTGTCAAATACTTTATAATAACACAGAAAGTTACCTAATAGCAATTCATCATACAGAAGTGAAGAGATGCCAGTATTTGTTTACTGTGGCATTATTAATAAGACTAGTACCCATCAACAAATGGAGGCATAAGAAATTATTGTACCCGTATCTATATATGCATATATATGCATGAAACATGTATATTTCTCAAATACAGAGATGAGTGAAATCATGTTTTTTTAAATATTAATGGAACTAGCAATTATGTTAAGTCTCAGAAATAAATACTACATTTTTTTCTCACTTGTGGAATCTAAACACATAGACATGTAGTATGTGAAAGAAAAGAAGAATATTTGGGAAGAGAAAAGGAACCAGGAGGAGGTTGGAGAAGAGAAGGTAATGAGTAGTAAATATAGTAAAAGTGAGTAATTATGAGTTTCTGTAACATGTAACGCACACTAAGCAGCGGCTACCTAGCCCAACATAACGAAGGTTCCTATTCATGTGGACTCTGAGTGACTCAAATCAGTTTTTGGAGGTCCAGTCTCATCACAATCTTCACACTTCCCTATAGTATTGCTAGTAAATATACTATAGAATCAATATCCAGTCAGTCAATGAGTAATAGCAGACAATTCCCCTGAAGAAACAGATGATGATCCAGATTTTATTAATAGTTTAACTGCCACAATACAATGCCTCAGAAATGGGAAACATTATTATATTCAGTATAGAGACTATTAACCTATGTGATACAGAGACTGTCACCAATTAGTACCTGCCAATTTACCTTTTTCTTTACAAATATCAATCTTAACATTTTCCACATGCCTGTTCCTTTTATGATGCCCCAATTTGTTTCCAACATGCTCCTCATCTCATTTAAATGTTGCACCTCTTTAAGTGCTTCCCATCAGGTGGTCCTGTGTGTGACTCTTGGTCTGCAGCTTGAGAACTTGAGGTTTCCTTAAAACTGTATATCATCCTACATCATAGATCTTAGGTCTTATTACAAATCGATTGTTTCCTTTGATTTACATTCCCTCAAAAGAATAGTGTGACTTCAGAGAGTATTATGTTTCTAGCCATTAGCCATATGCATATCCATTAAAAGTTCTAAAATACAATAAATATCTTTGTTTGTGATTTCTCTTCAGAAATATCAGATAGGTTGAAACAACCAAATGTGTGGAAGAACAAAAAAGATCAAATCATCTTTATTTATATATTGTCTCCAGGGGTGAGTCTTAGTGTTGAGCATCAAACCTTGCTCCATCCTAAGTTTCCTCTCAAAGTTAGGGAAGAGGGAGTCTGAGTCTCCCAGCCAGCTGTACATCATTTGTACCCTTCCATTTCAAAACGTTAGCTATTTCAGTTACAGATACCAAAACCAAGGTTCATTTTTTTTTCAGTTTACTCAATAATCCACAACTGGAGATTTGTAGGTGAATTTTAAGCACACCCACTTTCCCAAAGATGGCATGCCATGGTACACTTCCCTCAAATCATTCATCTTTTGCCCATCATCTCTCCCAACCATGGCTCAAATATTTCAATTTCTCCTTTGTCACTATTATCTAACCTTAGCATTGGCCTTGTCAGATCTAGTCTGTGAATAGTTTAGTGAGAATTAGAAGTGTGTGAGTAATAGACACACATTATATGACTTTTTTGTAACAAATTAAGTTTGAGAGGAAAAATATTTCAAGCGAAATTCAGTAATAAATGTAGTATTGATTTTTCTCAAAATGCCATCTTTAATCACCAGGACCTGGATGAGCCCTGCCTTGGCAATGTGTTAATCCTCTGAAATGTTTAAAATGGATATACAATGAGTCACCACTGAAGCTCCTATTACAGTGTGTCTGGAAAGATCCTTTTCCCTTTGTAAAATCTCTTCCATTTCTTTTGATTCTCGTGGTGCAAATGATGTTCCATAAGCTGTCCATATAAGATAATATAATTGTCCCCAAAATGTCACCTTTCTAGCTCTTAGAATATGCACATCCTTACTTGTCAAAAGGGCTTTTATAATTTTAATTAAGGTTCAATAAACCAGGAGATGTAGAGAACAAAGTATAATATATTTCTAATTTATATATTTAGTTATGTTAAGACATTACATCATCCTATTTGTTTTATCTTTAAAGATACTATAATACCGGAAACTATTATTTTAAAATAATCACTGGAGAAAATTTGACTTTTGGATAAATGATAATAAGATCTTTCTGTTGCCTCCAAACTGGCAAGTAAGATGCAATGCAGAAGATGTATGTTCTATCTATATTTCATCTTTAAGCAAGACTCAGATTACAGGACCCTGACATCACCATGATTTGTTAAACTACATCTTACCTTATTAAGTGATCCAAACCTATCAACCTATTCCTCTCTTCTGCCTGTATAAGCAGAAACCTCAGGAAGACTATGAGATAAAATCATCATTCTTAGAGTTAGTGATTTGACACAGTTGCATGCAGTAACTACTGGCGGCTATGAAACGTAGCAGCATTAGAAACCAAGGTTTCCTATGAGTGAGGATTGGAGGGCCTCTCTCTACAGCCTGATGTACAATCAGCTAGGGAATAAACAATGTCAGGTTTGGAATAGCAATTTGTAGGTTAATTATTCAGACATGGCATGGGTCTCCTTAAGCCTTAAGGGTTGGTGAGCAAAGCTGATGAGATCTACTTTTTACCAGGTCATCCCTGGTGGTAGGAAAATTACTGAGTTGCCCCAGTGAGCCAGGGGGGAAATGAGTGTAAAACAAACAAACAAAAAAAAAAAACCTTCAAGGATTTCCATGCAAGAATAAAATTACCTTAGTACCTGACATAGAAGTATACATTGTAAGGAACAATGGCAGAAAACACTTTCTCCATTTTATGTAGATCCTTATTGCTTGGCTTGCTGTAGCTCCCTATGAAGATGAAGAGATAACCCATGGCTAAAAGTAATAATTGCACAATCATTAGAAACAAAGTTTGTGTCCTGGCCACAACTGTAACCCCAGCTCCAAGGCAGAAAGAATCAGAAGTGTTATTATGTCCTGTGTGCCCTCAGTGTAGGCAACAAATCTCAGTCCCCCAGGCTCATAGAAACACCTGTTTCAATGAATAAATTCAGAAAAATATAAGACATCCAATGCCTTCTTCTAGTCTTTGCATAAGCATAAGGGAACATTTCACATATGCAGATGTGTATAACCACACAAACATACATATAAATAAATATGTATTTTTGAAAAAATAAAATCATTGATAAATATGTTATAAATCAACCTTTTATAATATGAAACTCTAGATGAAATCATCTGACAATACTCATTAACTAAATATAGGAATGGAAAACATGCTTTTTATTCACAATAGGCTACAGAATTTTAACCAGCTTAATGGAAATTTTAATTTAAACTAAAAGAAAAAGAAAAGAGAGTCTGTAACTTATGTGCCAGTAAACATAATGTGAATTGTCTGAAAAGCAAAGAAGGTCATATTCAGAACTATTAATAATGCAGACATGTCTGAATTAACTGATAATGAGAATGGGATAGCCATGGACTTTATTACTACTTGATAAATGCTCTAAAATGGATTTTGTTTTACCACAGTCTCTCGGCAAAATGTCATATTCATACTCAGTGACCTTTCCTAGAATACTAAATACCTGCAATTAGAGAAGAAATAATTTGTTAAACAGTTTCATGCTTGAGCAACTTTTATCTGCTTAAAATCCATTACTTTATACACTTAAATGGCAAAATATGAGCTATCTAAACAGTAGCAGTCTTAAATATTCTTTGTTCACTAATCTATATAATATTTACAAGACTACTAAGATGAAATAAAATATGCTGAGGACTTCAGAGTTAAGCTATTTCTATATGCTCAGGAAGGAAATGATGACATTGCAAAATAATATACTATTAATAATGAATTACGACTGTATAAAAGAATGAAGTGGTATTGTGCTTAAATATATCATGCCAATTAATTTTAAATATGTTAATCCCCTAGATAGTTACAAAGAGAAACACACTGCTGTGGTGGTAATCTAATTGTACTGAATTATTATTTTGATTGTATGTTAATAAATAAAGTTGTCCGGGGGTCAGAGCTATTAGAGCCATAGCAAGAGTGTGGCGGTGGTGGCACATGCCTTTAATCCCATAAGATATCTGTGTGTTCAGGGATATAGCCAGCATTGGAGACATATGCCTTTAAGACTTAGGGGGCTGTACATTCAGACAGTGACGAGGCAGTCATGTGTTTGGGTTTACAACCAATGAGAAGGCAGAACAACATACTATAAAAAAACGAACCGACAGGAAGTAGGTCTCTTTCGCGAAGCTGGGACAGCAGGAGGAAGGGTGAGATTTTAGCTCTGAGCTCTGACCTCTCGGCTTTCTCTTTTACATTGTTTCTGTGTTTCTTATTTAATAAGATGGTTGGATACATCAATACACTGCAAACATGATTATTTCAAATTTTTATTTAAAAATAGAAGTTAAGAAATCATAATCTTATTTCACAGGAATGAGTGAAAGGCATGAAGAATTCCCTAATAGCCTCTCTCTCCACAGTGTATAGCTATTACCAACATCACCTCTGAATGATGGTGTACCTGTAGCAGCTGATGAATCATTACGGTCTAATCATTGTCTTCTAAAGTCCAGGGCTTACTTTAGACTTCTTTCCTGTATTTTATAACTTTCTAAAATGGATACTGAAATATATCCAACCAAGAAATATACTTGTAGTTTCACTGTTCTAAGTTCATGTGTACTGGCCAGACACTGATATGCTCTTCCCTCTCTCTTTAGGATTCAATTATTTTCTTAATGTCTTTGTAGTCCTTCCTTTTACATAATCACTTGTAGTTGAATTTTGTCAGGGTATATTTTTACTAAGTTAATAATGACAATAGGAAAAACTGCTGTTTAATTTTAATTGTAGAATATGCATAAAATGATAAAATATACAATTAAAGGGAAAATGATGGTTGACAGGAACTAAAAGGATAGAGATATGCCATTGCTATCCAAGCCACACAGTTTCTACTAAAGTGAATAATTATAATCATGTGCTGTATGATACTATGTTTATAACAACAGAAGATGGAACATTGATTAAAAAAAGAGTATAGAAATATGAAGAATTTGTAGAAAAATAAAATTTTACTAGAGTGTATTAGTTGTACAATTTAAGGAGTTTCTGTGTGGCATTTGTCGATTGTGTACGTATTGTGTACTTGTGTCTGTTCACCCTCTCCATGACTATTTTATCCTCTCCCTTAGTCTTTCCTCATCACATCCACAATCACACTTGCCTTTTCATTTCATATGAAATCAGTATTCTTTCATATTCCATATATGAATTACATAAGGTATAACCCTTTTCTCCCTATGGTACCATATAACTTGACTTACATGTCTTTTGATTTTCAGAAAATACTGTTTGAATTTTATTTATAGTGCAGTAAAACTGCACACGTGTACTGCATTTTTACATGTACTATTTTGCTGATATACGTTTAAGTTGATTCAATGTTGTAACTATTTTGAACTGTACATGATAGTATGAGTACACAGGTATACTTTATTAAGCTGCCTGTGATAGGTTAGATGTTTATCCAGAAATTATGTGGGTAAACAACACTTGGAAGCTGTTGTTTTTTTTTTAATTTAATGTGGAAACAACATGATTATTTTCATAGTGGCTAGACAATTTTAAATACTTCCACACAGTAAAAATTCTTCTACAATATCACTAGAATCTGTTATTTGTGTCCCTGATGATAACCATTTTTACCAGAGTAATTTCTATTTTCTACTGGTTAGTAAAGTTGAACTTTCTTATAATATTTGATTATCTATATGCCTTATATATTCATAGGTCATAAATTTTTAATTTACTTTGATATTTGAAATAAAATAAATATTGCAATTTGTTGCCACTCAGACCATTGTTTTCATTTTTTACTGGCATCTGTGTTTCCTCATTTGAAAAAATGAGTTCAGTTTTATTGTGATTTATGTGTTATTAAGTAGACTTGTTGTTTAAGTTTGGAGTCCTTTATGTATACTAGATATTAGTCCACTGTTGAATGGGTCTGGCAGTGATATGTCCCATTCTGAATGATGTCATCTCATTCTGCTGATTGTTTCTTTCATTGTGTAGAAATTTTCAGTTTGAGGTAAATCGATGGGTCAGTTATTTCAAATGTAATGGTATTGCTGTCCTTTTCATAAATTCACTAACTAGGTTAAAATTTTGAACTGTTTCTTTTATGTTGTGTTCCAATAGTTTCAAAATGTCAGATTTTACATTATGGTCTTTAGGGATTTGTTGTTTTGAGAAGGTTAAGAGAGAGAGAGATGTAATTTTCTTCTGATTCATCTTGTATTAGTCAGGGTTATGTAGAATAACAGGGCATATAGAACAAATCTCTCTCTCTCTGTAACATTATTAATCATGTTATTTCATATATATATACATATATATATATATGTGTGTGTGTGTGTGTGTGTGTGTGTGTGTGTGTGTGTAAAGAAGAGGAAATTAATGGAATGGCTTGCAGGATGTGGTCCAGCTAACCCAACAACAACTGACAATAAACAGGAAGTCCAAAATTCCAGTAGTTTCTAATTCTAAGACTTTAGATGTCTCAGCTGGTTCTCTCTCTCTCTCTCTCTCTCTCTCTCTCTCTCTCAAGATTTTATTTATTTATGTATACAGTAGTCTGTCTGCATTTGTTCCTGGAGGCCAGAAGAGGGCACTAGATCTCATTACAGATGGTCTGTGAGCCACCATGTGGTTCCTGGGAATTGAACTCAGTACCTCTGGAAGGACAAACAGCCAGTGCTCTTAACCTCTGAGCAAACTCTCCAGCCCCCTCAGCTGGTTCTCAATATAGCTGGTATCCCAGTCAAGTTGGCTTTAATACCAGTAAAGGGCTTGATTTACCAACAAGGTGAGAATCAGCAGGCAAAAAGAAAAAGCTTCCTTCTTCCATGTCCTAATATAGGTTACCTGCAGAAGGCATGATCCAAATTAGATCTAGATTAAAGCTGTGTCTTCCTACCTCAATGATCTGGACTGGAAGTAGACCTTCCCACTTCAAATTAAGCAGTGATCCCTCACAAGAGTCTTATGTACTTTTGGGTTTTAGGTTATTCCAGAAGGAATCAAGTTTACAACTGAGAATATCCATCACTCATGTATATACCTCTTTTGCTCTTTTCACTCAGGACTGATTTGTTTATTTTGAGAAAAAGTTTTCATCACATTTCTATAGAAACAATTGAACATTGTTAATGTAAAATCAGTTGAAAATTAATTTAGAGCTCTGCTGATGTGTTATTCATCCTCTGAAGATAGAAGCTAGTAAGTACAGTCCCATTATTATATGCTACAAATGAAAATTCTTTCAATCACCATCTTGTAAATTCTCTTGTAACTATACATTATTGTTGGCTTGGAAAGCAAAATATATCTCTCCATATAGCTGATAATCTATATTATATTATATATTATACAATAGACTATAACATATACATAATAAGTGATATATGAAGAAATAATAACATATAGCTATAAGATAACTTGCATATGTATTTTTCAAATGCACATATATTTGTGTGTGTGAGTGTGTATGCAAGCATGTGTGTATATACACAGATACAATCAGACAAACCAGGTGATGCATCTTCCAAATTGCAGTGTGTATGAATATTTGTGTGTATCTGTGTGAAGGTGTGTATGTTAGTCTATAATATTTACTTATCTATTACTATAATCATAAGGCAAACATTTTTAATCTACTATTATAATTGAAATTAAATAAATATTGCAATTTGTTGCCACTCAGACCACTGTACAGAGAATAATCAAAATTGTTATTTTATGAATGTTCTTTTGTTTCTTACAAAACCTAGTTTAATCCCTCCTTTTGAATTTTACAGTCTTCTATATATAATTTATTCCCATTCTTACAAAACTTGTTTCATTCTCTCAATCAAATATCTGCTAAAGTAAGGTTTATTTCTGCCAAATGAAAAGTCTGTGCATACTTTAGTGACTTTGTATAGATTTAATATATGTCTTTTTTCTAAGAGATGAAAATAGCATTTAGATGTTTTGAAGAACAGTTACTAGTTTTTATTCTTATACAATTTATTTTCTTTACTTTTTGAACATACAAAGTCATCTCACATGATAAATATGATAGTTTGAATGAGAAATATCCCCCCATAAACTCTTATGTTTGAATAAAGTCCCCAGTTTTCAGTGCTGTTGGGAGAGGTCATCCACGGTGCAGCCTTGAGGGGAAAAGTACATTACTGGAGGAGGCTTTTGTAAGTTTGCTGCCTTGCCCCTCTGCTAGATTGATTTCTACTTCATGTTTGTCCTTGAATGTGATTTCTCAGCTTCTTGCTCTAGCTGCCTACTCCAACGATTCACCTGCAATGATGGACTCTCCCTCTGGTTATCATAAATTATTGTCCTATAAATTGCTTTTTGTCACTGTGTTTTATCATCACAATAGAAAAGTACCTGATACAATGACAAATGGTGGGGTTTATATACTTCATTTGCCATGAGGTAGAAGTTTCAGATGTTCCTCCATTTGTGTAAGATGCATACCAGCATCTATTACAAACTCGAAGTCCATAGATTATGCAGTTCTTTTACAAAGTGGTGCTGTTATTAACAAATATGGTTTTCCAACTACTTACTATCATCTCTGGATTGTGTAGAATTACTATACAATACCTACATATTACTTTATTAAAGTAGATTCTGTGCAGTAATCAGAACACAGGTTGTTGAAGTTTTGCATGTTGGAAATGGTTGCAATTTTATGAGCCTGTATAGTCCAAGCTTGATTGCATCTGTACGTATAGGAAAAAAAAATGGGATGGGCTGGCAATGTAACTGTTTTAATGTCCACATTAGGATAATTTGACCCCATAATATTTTTCTTTTCATAGTTTTGTGAACTTGACGTATTTTACAGTACGCTTTGATCTTATTTATCCCATCAACTTTCCTCAATCTCCCATTTCCCTACTCACACTACTACATGTCCTTTCTTTTTCACTGTCAAGACTGATTTGTGCTGCCTACCATCTGTGGATTTGGGGATCTAATGCGATAAATCCACAGGAGTCTGATTAAGGAGTATTAGGGAAATTTATTAGGGTAAATTGAGGAAATACACTCACCAATACAGAATGGAATAGACAGCTGAAGTCATCCTTTGATCTGACCAGGAGCAAATCTACCTAGCACTTTGATCAAACCAGGACGCAGTCAACAGGGAGAAATGGCTCCTGACCCTTTCATTTTAATAGGTGACAGCTACAATAGAAAGAAGTACCACCTCTTTCGGGCCCTATTGCCCAAGGTTGTGGGCAGAGCAAATACCACTACAGTGGTCTTTCATTAGAGAATGGTCAACCTACCAAAGTTGACACTCTCACAGAACATTGACTTTTCATTACTTAGTAGCTAACAATTGCCAATCATTCAATGGCTAGTTGTAGGATTATTGGTTGTAGTATTAGGGCAACTCTATGTAGTTTAAAGGGAGGTTTATTTTGTGGGGTAATTTACAAGTAAAGGGATAGGTTATAGGGTCTGGGAAAGGTGTAGCATAGTCCAGTGGTGTTCTCTGGAAAACTCTGCGTCCAGAATCCAGGAACCAAGAGAGCAGGCACATCAGGAACTCGGGTCTTAAGGGCTCCTGTCTCGGCCCCGTTTTGTAGGCGTGACAGTTACCAAAGCCTCAATGGGGATAGTACTTCTAGGTTAAAGCTGGAACAACTATCCACTACATAGGATGGTGTTTCCAACCTCTCCTCTCCATATTTGAATTTATTCTGTCTTGGACTTTGACGGGTTTTGTGCATGCTGTCATAACCTCTGTGAGTTCATATGTGCATGTTTTTGTTCTGTTTTGACTATCTTTTAGTTTTGAAAGCTATTAAAGATATTTTGAATTAGAGACAACTGCTGAGATGAAACAATATACTTAAGTGTATGCTCTGAATAATCTATAAAATAAGCATCAGCAGCCTTAAGCATATACTGTTAAGTGAGTTGAGACCTAAGAAAAATTCACAAGAGACTGGAAATGGAGAGATTGTTTATTGACTATTCTGTGAATAATTTTGCATACTTTCATTTTATATTTCTTTGATGATTCCTTTAAGAGGAAAAATCCCAATGTTTATATATTATAATTCTAACTGAAATGATATCAGAAAATTGAACCTGTAAACACAGAATATTTAAATGAACATGTTAAACAAAACATGTAAGAGCATGTTATCACTATTAAATTGAAGGGAATGATAACAACATAAACAATGTTTCATATAGTTGTTCTTTGGTAACATATAACTGTTCCTATGCTAGCAGCCTGTTCTTGGGTTTGGTTGGTATGCCCAGTATTAATCCATACAGGAAAATGATGTCCTTTCTCCCAGACACTATCAACTGAAAATACCTTCTTGGTTAGGGGTAGGTTTTGTACTTATTCCCCCTTCTTCATGCTGTGGCTTTTTTCCAGCATGTATGTTTGTGCTATTACAGTCTCTTTTCCCCTGGGCCTATCTCCTATCAGATTCTTGACTCATTAGCAACATCAGGTCTGGATTCCATTTCACAGAGTGAAAACAAAGTGGTTGGTTTCTCTGTTAACATTCATGCCTATCGTGTATCAGTGGCATATCTTGCCAGCAAATTGTAATTGTTTTGATTGGGGTTCTCCCCCCTGATAGTACACACACCCTTTTCTCTCAGCTCTTCTGTCCTGAATCTAGCTTTTCTGTGTATTTTGGATACCGAATAAACACTTTTTCGGTTATGGTTTTCTAAGAACTTGTGGAAGGTATATTTCAACCAATGATTTTTGTATTATTTTTATTTTATTTGTGTTAGTTTGCTTTACTTTCTTTTGAGGGATTGCAGCACAATCCAGAGTTATTATTAATTACAATGTTTAAATGAAAATATATTTATGTCATTTTCCCCTTCCCTTAATCTTTCTTCAATTCCTCGGTGCTTCATTACTATTCTCTCACTGTCAGCATTAGTTCCCTGAAGGACTTTATCTATGGGTGGGACTTTTGGAGATTTACCCCTACCATGGTAGCTTGTCACTGGTGGTGTACTTATTTAGGCCTTCTTTAGGCAGTCATATTGTTGAGGTATCATGGGTGAAGAGTCTCTAATTTCTGGGGGGGTGGGGGCACGGTCTCTCAACAAATCTCCTGCTTTAGAGCAAGTTCCTTATATTTGGATGCATGTTAAAACATGTAAGATGTCATATTTACCATTATTATGGCTATATCGACTGTTCCAATTCTCTCATAATTACTTCCACTAACTTTAAATTAGATAGTGGCTACTGAAAGTATGATCAACATTTTATCTAATTCAGATAATTTAGTTTGATAGCCAATTTTGACATCAAATTATGCCTTCAGTAGTTTTCTTTTTCTATTTTTATTTTTTTTTAGCAGGAAACATTTTTTATTTAAAAACATTATTAAATTTACATACCAACCACAGATCCCCCTCTCATCTCTACTCTTACTGCCCCCTCAGCCCCGCCCCCTCCTCCAAGAGGGTAAGTCCTTCCTGGGAGAACAGCTAAGCCTGGTACATTCAGTTGAGGCAGGATGAAGCCTCCCCCTTGTATCAAGGTTGAGTAAGGTGTCCCACCATAGGTAATGGACTCCAGAAAGCCAGCACATGCACCAGCGATAGATCCTGATCCCACTACCAGGGGTCCCTCCAACAGACGCAGCTACACAACAGTCTCCCTTATGCAGAGGTTCTAGTGCAGTTCCATGAAGGTTCCACCACTGTTGGTCTAAAGTTCATGATTTCCTATGAACTTGCTTCAGTTGTTTCTGAAGATTTCCCCATCGTGATCTTGACTCCCTTTGGTCACATAGTCCCTCTTTCCTCTCAGCTGGACTCCTGGGGCTTGGACTGGTGCTTGGTTATGGTTCTCTGCATCTGTTTTCATCAGTTATTGGATGAAGGCTCTATAATGACAGTTAGGGTATTCACTAATCTGAACACTGGGGTAAGCCAGGTCAGGCACCCTCTTAACTATTGTTAGTAGTTTAATCTGGGTTTGTCCTTGTGAGTTCCTGAGAGTTTCCTTAGCACCAGGTTTCTCCCTCATCCCATAATGTCTCCCTCTATCAAGATCTCTCTTTCATTGCTCTCCCACTTCATCCCTGCTAGATTCCTCTCAACTGAAGAATAAAGAAAATGTGGCACATATACACAATGGAGTATTACTCATCTGTAAAAAATGACATCATGAAATCTGCAGGCAAATGGATGGAACCAGAAAATATCATCCTGAGTAAAGTAACCCAAACTCAGAAAGAAAACATGGTAAGTAGTCACTCATAAGTGGAAACTAGATGTAAAGCAAAGGATAATCAAACTACAACCTATATCTCCTGAGAAGCTAGGAAACAAAGAGGACCCTAAGAGGGACACATGGATCACCTTGGGAAGAGAAGACAGAGGAGATCTCCATGAGTAAATTTGGGAGGAGGAAGGGCAATAAAGGGGAGGAGATGGGGATGAGAACATGAGGGAACAGGATGATCCTTCCTTCCTTCCTTCCTTCCTTCCTTCCTTCCTTCCTCCTTCCTTCCTCCCTCCCTCCCTCCCTTCCTTCCTCGCTTTCTTTCTTTCTTTTTTTAAAGGAAGCCCTTTTAAATTATTTTGTATTAAGGTATGTTTAAATTCACAAAAAAAATATTTCTGAGTGCTTTTAGAATTCAAGGCAATATCCAATTCTCTCTCCAGTAAAGTTCTAAAGGTAAATATGAATATAAGTTATCAAAGTAAATATGAATATAAGTAATATTGTATAGATTAAGCAAATTGTATTTATATATTTAGGAAAATATATGTACATATGTACATGTAGTCATAATTAAACTGAAAAGAGACAATGAATTTGAAAAAGAGCAAGGAGTGGTCTATAGGAGGATTTGGAAGGAGAAAAAGGAAAAGGGTAATGATGCAATTATATTATAATCTCAAAAAATAAATTATAGAATTTTAAAAGTAAGTTTTTAATGCAGCTGGACATTAAAATGGTTCATTTAAATTGTCTAATAAAGTTTATATATTAAGTAAACACTTTTATATTGCATTAGAGGACACACATTTGTTATTTTTAATACTCTCTAAACTTGTATTTATAATTACAAATGTAGCTTTTCTTATCCTGATGTCAGTAACAGTCCTTTATAATATTTTTGAACTAATGTGTGGTATGATATTGATGACTATCATATATAGTAAAATAAATAAATGGATCTCAAAACTATGGAAAATACATTGTAAACCATATAATTCTACTTATAGGAATATACAGATTAATATAGATCTATAAAAAATAAAACCACTATTTATAACCACAGGAAGAACATATTCAAATAAAATTGATAGGATAATTTTAGTTGAAAATATTTGTTGCATTTAATTTTATGTTACCATTCTACTAAAACAGACAGAGATCTTGTCTATTTTAATATTTTAAAATTTCTTTTAAAAATATCTTACAAAGTATTAATGTCAAACTTCTTACAACACCAAAATTGGGATTACTTAAACCCCACCTAAGGACTGACGAATCTGGATGCAGACATCCACGGCTAGGCCCCTGGTAGAGTGCTGGGAGTCTAATTAGTGAAAAAGAGGAGGGTTTATATGAGCGAGAATTGTTGAAACTAAGGTTGGATAAAGCACAGGGACAAATAGCCAAACGAATGGAAACACATGAACTATGAACCAATGGCTGAAGGGCCCCCAACTGGATCAGGACCTCTGAATAGGTGAGACAGTTGATTGGCTTGATCTGTTTGGGAGGCATCTAGGCAGTGGTACCAGGTCCTGGGCATATTGCATGAATTAGCTGTTTGAAACCTGGGACTTATGCAGGGACGCTTGGCTCAATCTGGGAGGAGGGGACTGGACCTGCCTGGACTGAGTCTATCAGGTTGATCCCAGTCCTCGGGGGAGACCTTGATCTGGAGGAGGTAGGAATGGGGAGTGGGCTGGGGGGAAGGGAAGGGGGGCAGGAAGGGAGAGAACAAGGGAATCTGTGGCTTTTATGTAAAACTGAATAGTATTGTAAAATAAAAGAATTCAGATTCCAAAAAAAGAAGGCTTTAATAATTATATGATATACTTAAAACTGTTTTTCAGACTGTCTATATTACAGATAGTCAACACAGCTTTACCATTACTTTAATAGCATGTTATTTAAAAAGGTATGCTATTCAATAGCTCATAGTGAGCAATAGCATAATTAAAGTGTAGCTAATTATAAGTGGAACGCCTGAATTAAAATTTTTCTTCAAATTCCAAAGTCAATGAATGCATTCACACGAAAAATTAAGAGATTACTCTAGAGTATATTGTAATTAGCAATTACAGCTATACCTCCAGTTATAATTCATAGATTTTGATGGAGCAGCTACTAACCCACATTGAGTTGATTCAAAGTGATTCAGAGAACAATTTTTTATAATTGGCCATAGTTCAAATTAAATACATTTGTTTAGGTCACAATATGCAATTATATATGTATATATTATATATTTTTAATTAGTTAAACAAAATGTACAGTTATGAATTAAAATAATTTTTCAAAACAAATAAATTTAAAATTAACAAAATATCTTGTGTGAAATAATATTCTACAGAATATAACTGATAGGTAAAATTATGTGTCAGATCTTTTTATTGGGATAAAAATTGTAGAAGCAATATATACATTGAATAATTGTACATTTTAGGTGTGGTCATATTACTAATTTGTATTTTAAGACTCTACCATGGCTTTGCTAATTTTCAGATATGAGCTCTTAGCTTTTGGATAAACAATAAATTCTGCTGAAAACATTTTACTTTTAATATTAGTATGTCATTCTTCAAAATATACAACTAGATTAACTTCTGGTAGAGAACACTCGACAAAGCACAAAACATTAGAATCTGTACAAAGAAATCAAATATCATTAACATAGAGAGGTGCTGATGAAACGTTTTCTAGAATAAAGGAGTTGCCACTAACATGAACATGCTCATCAATCAACCAGGTATGGAAGGAAGTGCACTCATGTAACCCCAGCACACAAGAAGTGGAGGCATTGGATAATGAATTTAATGCTGGCATTGATTACATAGAAAGTTTGAGAACATCTAATATTACATGGACTATGCTAGACAATCAAAGCAAAAACAAAAGCAAATATTTTGGAATCTTTTCTTTTAATTTTTTTTTGTTTTTTTGTTTTTGTTTTTGTTTTTTCGAGACAGGGTTTCTCTGTGTAGCTTTGCGCCTTTCCTAGAACACAGTCTGCAGCCCAGGCTGGCCTCGAACTCACAGAGATTCCTGGGACTCTGCCTTCTGAGTGCTGGGATTAAAGGTGTGAGCCACCACTGCCCGGCCTCAAAAGCAAATAGTTTATATGAAAAATTTACATAGAAAATCCATTTACTCTTAATTTTATGATGAGCAAGGAGAGTGTGTAGATAAAAATCATGGCTTCCTCTTCAAGAAAATTGGTTTGTGGAAAATGAATAATCAGTGAGAAATGTAGAATAACTTGAGTTCGTCTGACTTGTGTCTTTTGTCAGTGGAGAATAAATTGTCTATTATTCAAGGAGACTGAGCTTTTAAACACTATTTGTAAGGTGGATATTTAATAGGATGACTATTAAGTTTCCTGGTGAGGAGTTTCATTGATTGCAAATAGATTTCCATTGACTATAATCATACAGTAGAGAGGAGGAGGGTGAGAGTGTGAGTGTACCCAAGAGCATGTCTGAGACTGAGGGTGAGAATCTTCTTAGCCCTGGAACTAATTATACCTGCAGGATCCCACCCCCACAACTGTTCAGTTCTATACCATAGTGGTTACAAGCACCACCACTTTCTGCATTAGACAGGCACTGGATGAATTTGAGATGGAGCAAGTAATCGGCCTGTAGAATTGTCTGATGTCATTTAGACTGCCTCAGATGAGTAGGCCCAGATAAGAGCCCACGCTATGGAAACATAGTCTTAGGTTCCTTGTTCAGCAGCCAAAAAAGCCATTGGTTCTAGGCAAACTTTTTGGAGCAGGGAAAAAATACTTGTTTGGAAATCTAGCATCCCAAGGGAAATAGAGAAAACCAAAAGGCTTAGGTTTTGAGGGCATAATAATTCATAAAGGTGTACTGGCAAATTCATCAGACAGTTGGGAACCAAGGTATTTACACGTTTCAGGGTGGTTATAAGGTTGGAGCAGTCCGATTTTCTGACACCTTGGTAGGCTTTACTTGTAGGTCATTGGGTCTTCTGCATTTTGTGTTAAGAATAATTACTGACTAGAAAGTTGTTTTACTCGTTGCTTTAGTTAATTTTTGAACCAGAAAGGCCTCTTCTTATAAGCAGAGAGGAAGGTAATCAAAATCTGTTTTATCCAGGATGATATAAAAAAATAGTAATGCCTTCTCTGAGGGGTGTGATTTACATCAAGCCTAATGGGAACTTAATGCTGTAATTCCTCAATGTAAGACTTCCAAAAACTTTTTAACAATCGACATTTTTTTTAACAGTAAGTTTCTTTTGTTTTTCTTTAGAAACAGTTATAAATCATTACCATATATCATCTATGTGGAATCTCTTTTTGCCTCTCAATACCAATAAATTCAAGTTATGTAACTATAAAAATAACAAAACATCGTCAGCTGCTGAGAGTTCAAGGAACTCAATTGTTCATCCAGTAATGTGAATTTGGTAGAAGCTTTAAGTTTTCTTCTGAGAGGAATTTGTGTGAAATGTTTTAAAATGATATATGGTACTTCACATATAAATATATGCAGAATTGACATATATTTTCATAATAATTTCTCCTAAAAACAGATGCATTGGAAAATATCCTTAACAGAAAACATGCTGAATATTTCACAAAATATTTCATTTTCCCTAGCTGCAAATGGAATTCAAGAAGCAATAACCACACTAATGATTAAATCAATAAGCACATTTGGAGAGTTAATTAAACTTTCCACAAATAACCTTCCAGTTTTCACATTACCTAGTATCACTCCAATTCAGAGTCTTTGGAGGAAAGACTAACTAGAATTCACCTTGTATCATAATGGCTGAAGGTGATGCGATGTCACTTTCAGCAAAGCTTATGGAGCAGCCAGCTAATCAGACTGATAAAGGTGAAGACCTTTTTTTTTCAGGATCATTGAAACCTGCTTTCTGAGTATTGACTTCCTTTTCCCCAACCTTATGAAAATAATTTCATTTACTATTTCTAGATTTTATGAAAAATATTTCATATACTTTCTGATGAGTAAGACCTAACTTTTAAAGCTGGTATTGTGTTAAAATAGAATTTAACTTACAATGGATGACATTCACTATCTACTACTAACTTTACTTAAAGAAGAAATTTAAGCTGGGTGTTGGCGGCACACGCCTTTAATCCCAGCACTTGGGAGGCAGAGTCCAAGGGATCTCTGTGAGTTCGAGGCCAGCCGCTTCTCCAAATTGAGTTCCAGGAAAGGCACAAAACTACACAGTGAAACCATGTCTCAAAAAAACATAATACTATCTATTATTAGTATGTAATATGTACTAAAAATAGTAAAAGATATTCATACAGTAAATAGAACAAAAATCTTAATAGCATCTGAATTGAAATGGTAAACATTTATTGACAACCTGGGTTTAGTATTATATTCATAAGTAAATATTGTATACAGATAATATGTACTACTTCAGATATATATTATATATAATGATTATATATAATGTGAAAAACTCACAAAAGATTTCAAAATATGATTAAATAGAAGGAAGCAAATTTTTTAATTGAAACCAAAGCAAATATACTGGAAAAAATTAATAAGTGATTCAATTCTAAGAAAATATCATACAATGTCACTGCTGTTTAATGCCAGGTGAAACCTTAGTTCATACTGTCACCCGAATCTGTACTCATCAGTATGTACTTTCAGCAACGATAGCTCTCCTTTGGGAAATATGCTGCACATCAGAAGTGCTGCTGAATTACACTAAACTCATTTTTTTCTGTTTTTAAAAATGTTTTTACTGAAAAGTTTTATACAGTATATTCTTATTGTGCATTCTCACATATTCTCCCAGATCCACGCGTCCTACCTACTCACTCAACTCTACACCCTTTCATTCTCTCAATCTTTAAATCACGACAAAATAAGAAATTCTTTCTTTCCCTAGGAACTCCTCTCTCTCACTCTCTCCCATCTTTTCAACACCCACACCCACACCACACCCACACCCACACCCACACACACACACACACACACACACACACAGACAGAGAGAGAGAGAGAGAGAGAGAGAGAGAGAGAGAGAGAGAGAAACGAAATATAAAAGCAAAAGACCTATTTAAAAAAAAAATAAAAAGCTATATGAGTTAATTTTGTATTGGCCATTTACTCTTGGGCATAGTGCCTACCTTGAAGAGCAGTTAATATACCCAGCAAGACTCCGTTGGAGAAGACTAATTTTTATTCCTTTGTAGGTAACTAATTTTATTCCTTTGTAAGTAAGCTGTCAACTATAGACAGCTTCTTCATTATGGGTGGAAATCTGTCTTCATTCCCTCCTCTCTGTACTGGTACCCAATCTGTCTTTTGAATCTGTGCAGGCCTTATGCATGCAGGCACAATCTCTGTGAGTTCATATGTGCATCAATTCTGCTGTGTCTGGAAGATATTGTTCCTCATCACCTGTTGTAATTTTTTTATTATTATTTGTAGTGGCTGTCCCTTAAGCAATGGCTGTTCTAATCAGAGACTGAAACTCCACCACTACCAGCAGCAGTTGAACCACAAGGGCCGCAGCCTGCGGGGATTCTATTATCTCGGGCACTGACTCTTACAAAGCTACTAAGGAAAATTTTATCTAGATCTTTATTCCTCTAAAGAACTCACTATTCAAAGGGTGAGGTGGAATTCTGCTCTCTCAGAGAGGATGAATAGCAAGTAGGTAATCTTCTCCCTTTGCTGATGTCTTCCAAAAAAGCCCAGCATCCTTCTCTCAGCCCTTACTTAAAATACCCTTGCTACCCATGGTTCCTCTCTATCGCTTCCTGTCAGCTACTTGTTGACACAGCCTCCTGCTCACAGGCTAATTTTATTTAATCAAACACATCTTTGAATTGTTAACAAAAACAGTAGAAACATGGATGGAGTGGGAGAGCAATGAAGAGATACCATGATAGAGGGAGACATCATGGGGATAGGTAGAAACCAGGTGCTAGGGAAGTTCCCAGGAATCCACAAGGATGACCCCACTACTAGCAATAGTGGGGAGGCTGCCAGAACTGTCTGACCCCAGTAATCAGATCAATGAATATATTACTTGTCATTGTAGAGCTTTTCTCCAGTAACTGATGGAAACAGATGCAGAAATCCACAGCCAAACACCAGGTCAAGCTCCAGGAGTCTAGTCAAAGAGAGAAAAGAGAGATTCTATGAGCAAGAGGCATCATGATGGAGAAACCTACAGAGACAACCAAACCAAAATAGTAAGAACTCATGAAATTTACACCAACACTTGTGGAGCCTCCACAGGACTGGACTAGGCCATCTGCATAAGAGAGACAGTTGTATAGCTCGATCTGCTCAATGATCCCTCTGGCAGTAGGATCAGGATCCAGCCCTGGTGCATGAGCTGGCTTTTTGGGGCCAACTACCTATGGTGGGACACATTGCTTAGCTTTGAGGCATAGGGGAGGGGCTTTGACTTGCCTCTGACTCCCCATGGGAGGCCTTACCTTCTTCTAGGATGGAATGTGGGGTAGTCGGGAGGAAAGCAGGAGGAGTGGGAGAAGGGAAGAGGGGGATCTGTGATTGTTAGGTAAAATGAATAAAAAATTTCTTATTAAAAAAAGCAGAAAAAATGCAACACACTTTAAAATAATATTCCACAGCAATCACCTCTGGCTCTTACGGTCTTTTCTTCTCTTCTGCATACATACATAGGTGCCTATTAGAAGTTCAAAGACTGAAGAGCAAAAGTATTTGCTCTGTGTTGTAATTTATCTTTTTTCCTTCCTTTCTCCGCAGTTGGTTACTTCCCTTTCTTCCTACACTATTGTAAAAGAATGATGTTAGATCATGACTCAAAGTCATCAAAACTGTCTTTGTGTTCAGTCTACTGATTAGAGAAGATCTTATAGGAGTTTCTGTTAGGCAGTTTTGCTCAGGAAACTTGTAAAACACAGTGTTACCTATACTCAAAAGAGGAAAGTAAAATATCACAGAACACAAACAAATCAAAATTAATAATTCCTGGTTCATCTACAACAATTATTACAGACTGTTACAGACTTTTCAATAGTTCTTATTTTGTGCTTAGAAATAGAGGATTAAATAATGTCATCAATTTATTCTCATTTTTAAACACTATCTTTTTGCCACAGCTTTGTTAACAAATTCATTTTATATATATATATATGTGTGTGTGTGTGTGTGTGTGTGTGTGTGTGTGTGTGTGTGTAATATTGCTTTCAAATATAATTCTTAATTTTTGCCACCTCAGTTACTAGATAAATATCCACTTACTCTCAGGGTTTCTTTGATCATTTTAGTTACCAATAATTGTGATAATTCATTTGTAGTACACATCATTTTTTTTAATTTTAGGTTTGTTTAATATATGATAAATGGATACAAGCAAATCAGAAGAAACTATCCAATTCGGCATTCTCCTAAAATAATCCCTTTTGACTCTAACAATATTTTATGTATGTTATAGTCTTGATATTGAATACCCTTGCCTCACTTATTATTGAAAATGTTTTTATTCTTGAGTGTTGTCAAAAACATAATCAAGCCATGGAACTTAATGATGAGTACTTAAGAGAACACATGCTAGTAAGATACTAAGATCAGATCAATTTATGTTATATTCTAGAACAATTGTTTATAGAAAAGCGTAAATTTCTTACCTAGTCATGATTAAGAAGGTGTCCACTCTCTTTGTTGCCAGAGCAATAGGAGTGACATCCAGAAAGAAACTGATAGGCTTCTGTTAATTTTAATATTTTATGTTCCTGTTGTCACCCTTTTCAGCCATTCAATGGCTAGACATTCAGCTGTTACACCAGGCTGAAATTCAGGAACTCTGAGTTCATCGACACTTTGGTAATGCTGTAAATAATTTTCATATCAAATCAGATTATAATGTACTTTGGCAGTGAGGTATATTTTGCCAAATTTTTGTACCCAGTTACAGATAAGGCTTAAGCCTCTTGTTTCTATTTCTTACATCACTGATCCATGACATTAGATATAGCAAACATTTTTGGATGAAAAAAGAATGAAGAAAGCTAAAGGGTTGTTAAGTTTTGGCAGTGAATATATGTGATTCTTAATGTTGAGATCTGTAGTGCTATGAATTATAATGTCCCATCACAGAAGTTCAGATATTTAGACACTTGGTCTCCTTGTGATGAGTCTGCTTGGGGATACTGAGGAGGTACGGCTTTGAAGAAGGAGGTATATCATGGTGGGTTGGGAGGGAGTGGGCTTTGAAAGTTGAAAGCCTCATATCACTCTAGCTGTGGTGTCTCCTTCATGCTCCCAGTCGAGGCTGTAAGGTCTCAGCTTCCTCCTTCAGCTGTCATGTCTGTCACGTGAGCCACCACTCCCTGCTGTGATGGACTTCTATCCCTCTGAAACCATAAGCCAAACTACACTCTTCCCTGTGCAAGTTGCTGCTGTAGGTCATGGGACTTTATCACCACAATGGAATAGTAGCTAATAGAGTAATTAAATTTTGGGGGTATAAAAATATGGCCATTAGAAAAAAAAAAAACACTTCTGGTTGTGTCTATAAAATCTCTTGTTTCCAGAGATTATATGAGTTGGAAGCTACCTCCCTGAACACGGGCAACAACATGCAATGTGTTTTGAACGTTAATAGAACAAAAGAACTATGACTAACACATCCATTCTATATATGTCTCCCTGCTGTCAAGGGTTGAGAAACTCAGCTCTTTCACACCCTGCGTTCATGATGTTGTACTTGACAATGTTCCACAAATAATTGAGTCTGTTGAACTTGCACAAGAGTCAGGCACCAAAGTAAATATTTCCTACCATAAGTTTTTTTTTTTCAGCTATTTTATCAGAAACAAAATGTTACTAACACAAAATGTATCTAATAATTTTACCAATGAAACTGCATTTCTATTTCAAACAATCACAAATAAATATTACAGTTATTTCTTTGCAAAAGTTTTGAGCTTTTATGTGTGCTCAACATTATTAAAAATGATCAAAGACAATTGATTTTTCAGAATTCTCCTTCCCTGAAAAGGATCAAATAACACTGAACTTCATAGCTATTGGCTGCTATTCATTTGCAGATGTTATATCAATATTCTCATTTATAAGCACATAATTAAATTCATGACCCAGTGGATATGTAACTGAATAAACATAGTTTGGGGAAATTACCTTCTTTTATTTTGTGATGATTCATTCACTTACATATTTTCCTACATTTTTTACTACTATAAACTCGCTGAGATTTGGAAAAGCAATTGAAGATATAAAATATATCTGTAAAATGATTGAATAAGCTGCCTCAGAGCTGTTCCTTCTTGAGTATGATTGGTAGGCTTTATGAAATGTCAGCTGTTGTCTATAGTAAATATAATTTACACTGCTGAAAAGAGTGATTAGAATCAGATCAGTGAGGGGTTAATGATAAAAAGCCATAGGCAAAGATGTGTGTTGTTCATTCTGCAATGGATCAGAATGATGACAAGTTTTGACACTGTTTTACATACCCAGAAACCCTACAGGCATGTTCAATCACATTCTGAGATACAGAGCGGTCTAATCATTTTTATATTAAACAATTCAAATTCTAGTACTGTGCTTGACTTACATTTTGAAAGACATTAAGTTGAGCCATTTATTGCTTCCAAGTTAAAAAGCATGTTTCATAAATTGGGTTGTAAGAAACATTAACAAAAAAGAGCTCTAATGAAACATAACAGTGTAGAGAGATGGGGTTTAGCAGAGACGATAAACCAGAGATCAAATTGCAAAACTAAATTGCAAAAGCAAAATAAATAGATTTGGTATGCTGTTGAAAATAACAGCATACATATTTGTTTTTGAAAATAGTGGCATCTAATAACTATTAAAGGAGTTATCTGAAAAAAATGTGTTTCTTTTTCTTGCAGTTAATGAGATTGCAGAACTTAAAACCTTGCCAATGGCTAAGGGAGAAAGAAGAGGAAAAAATTACACTTCTTTAGCATCTTTTGGAGAATGCTTTCTATTGCTTAATCAAATAAAATTGGATCATAAAGAAAATCAGAGGGAAACAGGATCATCCCTGAGAACTCTAAGGAAATTTGAAATGTGAGACAGAATTGAGGTCAAAAATAAAGTTCTTCTTTGTTGAATGTAAGTTTATACATTTTATTATCATATAATACTAGTTAATAAAGAAAAAAGTAATAAAAAACTGAATACTATCCTTCTCATTTTAGTATTATTAATGTTTAATTAACAACCTGGGAAATTAAGTTAAGAATATTTTAAGTGTCATTTTCAGTCTCAAATTAATTTTTTATTTACTTATTTTCATTTATTTTATATGCATGTTGATTATGTGCATGCCATTCTGCTAGTGGGGCAGTCTATTGAGAACCTGCCTGTCTTGGTTCTGTCCTTCCATCATGTAGAGACTGGGGATTGAACACATGTCATCATACTTGGGTACAGATGAAATTAATCAGTAAGACAGCCCCAGAAAATTTTAACATTAAATATAATAGAATATTCAAAAATGCTTTATTAACGTAGATATATGTACAATATTATTTGATTAAATTATATATACATATATAAAGACCTAAAAAAGACCTAAAGATGTCAGAGATGATAAGCACTCTAATTGGCCTTAATTCACTCCTGATACTGAAATGCTAACAAACTACATGGGTTTAGTGAAGTTGTGGATCTTAGAGGAAAATGTACTAATGTGAGGATACTAATTGGTCATAATTGTGGGTTGCAACCTAAATGTTTATATTTACATGCCAAGACTAGTGGATCTACTGGTCCTTACAAAATTGGCTTCTCTTTGCAACAAACAGAGACCATTACAGAAAACCAAAACTGGTAGAAATCCAGAGAATTGATTATGGCAGGCCCAAATCAAGTGTTTTTATCTATTTCTTCTGCATCTATGGATCAAGAAACTTAACAGAAGACGGGGTAGGAAGACTATGGCAGTGAGAGGACAAGGAATATGTGATAACATGTTTCATAAAAGTAATAGGGAATCTTCACGCATGACACCTCAAAAGTATGACTGCCCAAACAAGATCTAAACAATGACAATAGCAGTAGGCATGCTATTATGGAAGTGAGAAATCTCACAGGGTCCTACTCCTGGACCAAGAACCAGAGACATCTAAGAGATGCTGAGAGTCAGAGTATTTTTCCTCCAGAGAGAAAGGAGCCCTCTACTTGGTTCAGTGGGAAGCTGATATAATTTTAGATGTGCACATTTATACGTAAGTGCAGAAGGGGGCCAAGAAGTTTAGGAGTGAGGTAAGCTGTGAGGAGATGCAGGAAGAAATATACCCTAAAGGAAATGATGCAATCATATTTTAATAAAACAGAAGGAAATATAACAAACAATCCAGGTTTCAAGAATTGAAAGATTTCCAGGTAAAAGTCTCCCTCTGTAACCAGGTTTCTTTCTCAGTGACAATAGCTATTTGTGTCTACATTGTGTGCCCCCCCCCATTTTCTTACAGAAGTACTTAGATTAGGAATCCTTAATCAATGGTTTCCTGAAGGTATTTCTATAAAGTGCTTTCCACATAATCAAGGATGTCTTTCTAACCAGCTAAAGAGAATTTTAGGATTCAATCAATACTTCTCTGTAAATCCTACAGGTTATAGGTTCTTCTAGGAGTTTCAAATTTAATGTTACTCATCTCCAGCTCTGTCTTCTTAACTTCCTATTGCCCATCTTTATCATTTACTTTCCTGCTTATGTAATAAAATATCATGACCAGAAAGCAACTTCTTGAAAGAAGAGCTTGTTTAGGCTTACAGTTTCTTATGGAGAAACCATAATGCTCTAAAAGATATGGCAAAAGACAGCTGAGAAGAAAGCTGGGGGATCACATCTTTAACTGCATACAGTTAAACAGAGCCCGTGGCAGGTGAGGCAAAGCTATCTGCTATCAAAGCCCACTCTCAGAGCTATCGGTGACACAATGGTTGGGATAGTTTTCTTCCATGCTCTATCCCAGTGACACACTTCCTCTAGCAAGGTCAACCCATCTTCTAAAACACCACCACCACAAATGGGAACCGAGGGTTCAAATATGCAAGCCTATAGCAGACATTTCTTATTCAAACCGCTGCACGGTCTTTGAATAATATCTATAAATAAGTCAAGAATCATGGTAGTTCACTCGGCTATACAACAATACTTTCAAATATGAGCCAAAGTCATGTATATGTTCTGCTCCTTTGTGTGTTGATGTTTTTGTTTTGCTGGTGTTAGATCTCTCTAGTCTTTATAATCCACGTTCTTAGTGTAATTTTGCTTACATATAGTCTTAACTACCACAGCACACAATCACTCTTTCTTTGTTTTATTGCTGTTTATGAAGATATTTAAACATGCCCACATTAACATAGCAATAGTTTAGGTGTATACAGTTATACAATTACTCTCACAGGTTATGTTTTGTACATTTGAATTCACAAGAAAGCTCCTCTAGGTCAATTGTAGGCAGTGTCTCTTACTATTTTTCATTCTCTAAATTTATCATAGACATAAACCACGTGTACTATAAGATATTATATTTTGTGTCTAAATTCCTTTACTTTGGCATCATTTATTTGAGATTCAAACATATTGTTTCAAGTCACTCTTGCTTTTTGTTCCTGAGTATTACTTCAGTGCAAACCAAGCCTCATTTATTCTTCCAAAGAAATTTAAATTTATCAGTTAACTTGTACTCAAAATCACAAAATGGTACATTAAAATATGGCAGTGTGATTTTCAATACATGAATACATTATGTAAATGTTGTGATTAGATTAAACCTGCTTGCATACTCAAATACATAAGTCTTTCACAAGCAAAAAAAAGGTTTGTAAATGTTTTTCAGTCATTGAAATACAATGTAGATTTTTTTTAAAAAAATGTCTTTTAGATTACAATAGAATCACATAACTTTACCCCTTCTCTTTCTGCCCTCTAGCCCCTACAAATACTCTCCTCAAAACCCTCCCATGTCCGTCAATGGGTATATTCTTTTATCTGATAGTGAATATTACAGCTATCTGTCTGTTTGTCATCTATCTATTTATCTATCTATATCTATCTATCTATCATCTAATTATTTATCTATCTATCTACATATGTATGTGTGAATATGTGTCTATGTAAGTATGTGCAAATATAATTATATCACAATCTGAGCCTAATTTTTGCTGTTGGGTATATATAGTTTCAGAGCTGTATTATTGAATAACCAATAAGGGGAGTTACCCCTGTGGTACACTAATTCTCCCTCTCCCAGCAACCATTAGTTGCTTTTGGTTCTTCCACTAGGGGTGGGACTCCATGAAGTTTCTCCCTTTCCACGTTAACATGTCTGCTGATAGTGCCGTTGTTCTAGTCTTTTTATTCAGCAACTACTAAGAGAAATTTTTTTCCAGAATACTTCTGGTTATTCTGACTTTTACAATCCTTCTGCTCCCTCATCCACAATGTTTCCTGAACCAAACATGCAGTATCTGTTAAGTAGCCCACTATCCACTGGTACACTAGAGCTTGGATCACCAAACCCAATTAAACTCTACAGTGTGTGTGTGTGTGTGTGTGTGTGTGTGTGTGTGTGTGTGTGATTAACAGTGAAGAAAAGCTTTTTGATGAAGGGTGATAACTGTCCTTATCTGTGGCTATAAGGATAAGATTTAAAATGTAAGGAGCTTATGCTGGTCTAGCAGAGTGGCCACAGTTAATTCTTCCCTAAAGTCTATGAACTCAGTAGTACCCGTATGTTGACTAAGTTTCAAGTACCAATCATGGTTCCTGTCCTGTTAAGTGGGACTTAAGTTAAACAGACAACTGTTAGCCACCATGGACATGTGAGTGCCTCTTTTGCACCCTTATCTTGTCATGTTGGTCATTTTTGTGGTTCAGAGGCACTACAGCTAGAGAGAACTATGAATTCCTTCCCACCTTTGGCAACTTACATTTATTTTCTCGAACAACAAAAATCAGACAACAGAAAGGAGGCATTTATGTCAGATTCACTTAGAATTATCTGATACCTATGTCCTCAGTGTGTTCTGTCATTCAACAATAGGGGCTTAACATCAGCATCTGAGAGGTCATTAACAGCTCCATCAGTAGTCTATATAGTTTTGGGAGTTGTTTGGACTACCTTGACTTATGGTATGAAAGGATATTTCTCATGCCTAGCATTAGGGGTTTTGTTAGTCTACAGTTCTTGTGAGGAGAAACATATATATATATATATATATATATATATATATATATATATGTGTGTGTGTGTGGGTGTGTGTGTGTGTGGGTGTGGGTGTGTATGTGTGTGTGAGAGAGAGAGAGAGATAAAACACACACACATATATATGATATGGTAGATATATATGATGCATACCACACACACACACACACACACACACACACATATATATTGATTTATTTGTGTGTGTGTATTGAAGTAACTCAAAAAGTGTTAATTATTCTTTTCATTTTAAGAAATAAAAATTGAAAGAACTTTGAGATTTCATCTAACTACAATAAAAAAATCAACAAAACATGTCAACAAATGCTGGTGACATTGTTGAAAAACAAGAGAGAAACCTCATTTATTGTTGGTAGAAACACAGATTTGTGTAGCTAGTCTGGAAATCAGTATACAGAATGCTCAAAAATCTGAAAAATATATCTAAACCTTGACCCAGCTATATTACTCCTTGGCATATGTCCACTGGACTCAACATCCTACTCTATATGTACTTAGTCACACCCATTGCTGACCTATTCACAATAGTCAGGAAACGGAAACAAACTAAATGCCCTTCAACTCATGAATGGATAGTAAAAATGAGGTACATATATACTTCAGAATTCTATCCAGGTGTAAAGAAAAGTGAAATTTGCAGGCTAATAGATGTACCTAAGAAAACTTGTATTGAGTGGGGTAACCCTGACTCAGAAGGATAAAAATTTCATACTCTCTCACATTTGCAGTTCTTATATTTTTTAGAAGTTAATATTATTAGCAATTTAACAAAATTGGCTATATGGTATGCAGTTGTTTGGTTTGCATTTTCTAAAAGGCTAACAATAATTAAGCATCATTTTATATGCTTATGTTCTTGGGTAAAGTATGTATTCAAATCACCCTCAGTTCCCTATTGGCTTTTCACAATTTTTTTTGCACTATGAATATAAACATTCTTTTTACCAGATTGAGTATCTGAAAATTTTCTTTTCAATTATGTCTTGAATTTTATTTGTTTCCATTTTCTTTCTTTCTTTCTTTTTTTTTTTTTTGAGGAAAAGTTTCTCTGTGTAGTTTTTGTGCCTCTCTGGATGTCGCTCTGTAGACTAGGCTGGCCTTGAACACACAGAGATCCCCCTGGCTCTGCTTCCTGAGTGCTGGGATTAAAGGTGTGCACCAGTACTGCCCAGCCTCATTTTCATTTTCTTAATCATGTCTTTTTCAGAACATTTTTGTTTTAGTTTTATAAAGGTCACTCAATAACTTTTCTTTTGCAATCATGCATAAGATCTAACCAAATTTAGTGGAAGTTTATGAGGATTTTTCAACTTTGTTTTTTGTCTAGGATATATAGCTTCATGTTAAGAATTAATTCTGTGATTTATTTGAACAGTTTTATTGTAGTAATTGGTAGGTAGTGAGATTAAGCTTTTATTTACTCGTTTGTGTGTTTATTTTACTTTGGTGTATTTAAGTTTCTGTGCTGTGTCTGAGTGAATATATACTATATATGTGTGATGTTCATGGAAGGGTGCATGGGATTACTAGAGCAGGAGTTACAGATCTGGGGACCAGACCACTGAATTCTAGTTCTCTAGATTAGGAATACTCTTAAATACTCACCCATTGCTCTTGCCCTCAGTGCTGGTGACAAGAACCAAAGAACTCTTGTCCTCTGCAAGTTCAAGGAATACTCTTACATACTGATCCATCACTTTAGTCCTCAGTGCTGGGGACCAGACCACAGAATTCCAGTCCTCTGCAAGATCAAGGAGTACTATAAATACTGACCAATCTATTCAGCCCTTAGTGATGTTGACCAGAACTAAAGAACTTCAGCCTTCTGGAAGGTCAAAGGGCACTCTTGATCACTGACTCATCTCTCCAGACCACTAAGTTCATTGTGTTTATGTATATAAGTGTTATCTGAGAACTAGTTGCTATAAAGACATGTATGTGACTGAATTTATTTTTGCATAGTTTGTATGGCAATTTCTGAACTATTTTGCTGTTGTTTGTTTTCTAAAAGTATGTGAGTTTCTTTACCCAACATCATTGTTTATTTTGGCTTTTAATAAGTTTAGAAATCAGTTAGTACAAATCTCATTTCTAATTTTAGTATTGAATTGTTTTATTATTCTATTTTAAACTCAATGAGCATGTGAGATACTTTTATTTATTTAATAGGTGTATATACATGTATAAATATAGGTATTATCATCCTTGAAACTATGACACAATCATTTAGTGGAATAACATATCTGTCTATTATTAGAGCAAAGGTAGTTTAACACAAAATAATTGCTAAGTGTATATTATGGCATCTTTCATCCTAAAAGATGTAAATTGAAATAACAATAAAATGTCAGTATACCACTTGGAAAGTCTGAGGCAAAATTAAAATACTGTGGAGAGTGTAGAAAACTAAATCTCTCAATTACTGATGTTGAGGCATAAAGTATTTCATTCATAAAGTAATTTGGTAGTTTTAAGAAAACTAGGCACATGCCTGCCATATGGTATAGCAATTGCACTTTCAGTAATTTCTGTTAAAAATGAAAATCTATGTTCACATACAATCCTGTCCATGACTGTTCAGTACATTTCAATTCTTAAAAGTAGATAAAAAAATGGGTACCATCTCAGCATCTCAGATATCTTTCAACAGACAATGATTTAGTCAATGATTTAGTTCTAGTTCTTAAAGACTGTGGACAACTTCTCTGAGAGTTAATAGTGTCAACTTGACAGAATTTAAAATTAATCTGGGAAACAAACTTCTAGCCTTTTCTGTGAGGAAGTTGTGAGAATGGGGTACTTCAGGTGGGAAGACTCACCTTAACTCTGGGCAGAATTATTCCATGAGCTGGGATCTCAACCAGAATAAAAAAAGGAGAAAATGAGCTGAGTACTGCCTTCATCTCTTCATTCTCTCATTGCTCATTCTGTGACCAACTGCAGGGAGGTCCTGCTGCCTTGTTCTGGCTTATGTGATAAACTGCTCCATTAAACTCTGTGCAGAAAGAAAACCTTCTTCCATTAAGTTGCTTTGGCCAGGTATTTTGTCCCAGAAATAAGAAAACTAACACATGTAATTTCTTGAAAACAAACAAACATTATATATATATATATATATACAATTTTTAAATGATGACATCCATTGTTTATAAACAAATCCATATATAGGTCAACTAGGTGACAATATCATTCCTATTTTTGAAATAGGCAGGTAAGAGCATGGGAACTGAGAAAATTAGCTTCAGAGAAATGAAAAATGAAAGAGCCAGTGTTTACTTTTGAATATCTGTGTTCTCAGTGTTAACTGTCTCTATAATAGTTGTTACCTCAGGGTTACCAAATATAATATAGTGTCACGGAGAACAGAGAGAAAGAAAAAGAACACATGGCTTGAAAATCTAAAAAAGCTTATATGCTACTTTAGCAAATTTGTGTTCAGAACAAAAGAGAATGACCAGGCTGCAACAATGTAATGCAGCTTGAGATAGAATGTTGCTGAAGAATCATTAAAAATGGGACAATTTCAACTTGGCGGAATGTAAGAAGCTGTTTAAGAGCAGAAAGATATGGAAAAACTAGCTTGCTTAAGATAACTATTTTTAAGAAAGAGAACATTGAGGCCACATAGGAAGTAAGGGAATTAGACATTTTTGAACAGAAAAAGAGGGCAAAGCTGGTAATAACCATGATTAAAAAATGACTTATGATGGACATAAGATATCCTGACACTAGCATTTTAAGGTACAGGAGAGTAAGAAGTGCCTTTGAGGGCCATTATCATGAAGCTGTTTCCTTTCTAGAATTCAGTTCATCCCATGGTGTGTGGGAACACTGGCAAGTGAGACCTCCCACCTGCCAGTTATCGTTGAGATGGGTGTTGACACAGGAGGTCTCTGAAGTACTAAATTGATACAAGGAATGTAAACTCTTAGGAGCTGTCCCTGGTTTAGATATCTGTCTATGACACTGAGGCCTTTACTCAGGCCACATCACTGTCCAGACCACTCCCTATGTTTGCTTTTCTACAATCCCAGCAATTCCCTTTGGGAATTTTTGCATGCATTCCATTTGTTTCTGTGGGAAACCAGCCTGTAATAGCATTTCTGTAACGTATGTAACTGACTAATGTTTATTCTTTTCTGGTAGAAATGGATTATTTTAAATATGGAGGTCACATTTGCATTGAAGCTAGTAGCTCATTATCAGTGTTACTTTAACTTTAAATGTCCTAACAGCATCATCACACAAGAAATCATGTCTGACATCTGGGATCCATGCTATGACTTCTTCCTAGGTTCTCTCCAATGCTGGACAATATCTTATGAACTAAACTTTACACTTTTCAGTAATGAGCCTATGACTCCTCTACCCTCTGTCTTTCACTTGAGGCTCTCTTTCCTAATTTGGTAATTTAACTTTATTTACTGATCTGTTCCTCTATACTCTACATATTAGAGTTGACTTTGTAATATTTATTCTTCATTTTGGCACTTCTAAACTCAGAATACTTTCATGGCTCTCAATTACTTACAGAAAAGAGTAATTACAGAGCTATATAATAAGAATGTTCTTTTATATCTTCTCATTATTTTTGGTATTGCATTCAGCATGCATTTTTGTCCAAAAGCACATCACTATATAATCTATCTCACTTTGTTTACCATAAGAACTATATCCAATATTTACTTTATTAATTCTTTTCCTAGATGTTTCACAATCTTAGTATCTTCATAAACTACTCCATAAACTATATAATGATAATTCCTGCTTTCCTTCAATGTTGCTTCTTCAACCTGCAATTATTTTATTTTCCTTAACCTCCCTTGAGAATATTAACTATAAGAGGTGAATAATTCACAACCTCCAATATCTTCCTTACTAAAAATTCTTAAAACCGCTTACTTTAGAGTGACCTTTCTGCAATATGGAGAAAAAAATGTGCAATATTTACAGTTCTGGAATTCCAGATCTTTAATGACTAAGGAACAAATTTATAGATAATTCACATCACTACTTCACTCTTTCAAGGAAGCAAGTCATAAAAGCAGTTTTCTTAAATATATGTAGTTAATGACAGAACTTGGCTAAAGGATTTTGTGTTCCATCAGTAGATATGCTAATAAGACCAGTTGGACCTATGTTTGAATCCTGACTTTTGTCTATTACAATACATGAAATCATCTCAAACTTCAAAATATAATAATTTTCTTTTGTAGTATGACTGCAATGATTTAAAGTATATCTTTCAACTAATCTTTTTCCACTGTGCTTTTTCATGGTGCACATGGTTTCTAGGAACACCACAGGTAACAAAGATGTGTCGAACCTTAGAAGTGAGTTTTAAGCCTGCTTTCTACCACTTCATGTTGAGTTAAAGAAGACTCTGGCTGTGCCTGAGGATGTACATCAGGACACTGGGTGCCAGGCACATTCCTGTGGGTGATGCCTGCCGCCCAGGTTCTTACTACCTGCCAGTGTTCATCATTGCTTCTTTTCACAGAATAGTCCCATAGCCTAATGTTGTGTAGACATCAGGAATACTTTCTTGGGCTGTTAGTTCGCAGTAAAACTTCTAGTAATGGTGAAAATAGGTGCATTATAAGAAAATAGAAAAATGTGACACTGGGTGGCAGACATTAAATCACCCTGTCACATATCCCCCTTTTCCCATTGTGACATAATTCTCTCCATTCCCCTTTTGGTTTCTGCTTACTGTTTCTTCTCATATCCCACTCAGGTACATGCTGCCATTTTTTAAAACACTGTTCTATCTCATATGCAAAAATAAATAGAGAAGTTCTTTAGAGCACTTGCATAATTAATCTCCTTTTCCAAAGGATAAAAATTACATACCTGAAATTAATACTTATTTAAGTCAGCTATGAAACTAAAGCTGACAATCCTAATGAGTCTGAATATCACTAAAGTTAAAGGGGCATTTCTTATTTTAACTCACCAAAGGTGGATGTATTTGCATTAAAATTATAAATATTCCTTTCATTCAACATAAGTTAACAATAGTATCTATTAAAATATTTAATCCAAGACAGTATTTCAACTACAATTATGTTTGTCTTTTCCTCATTTTTACTAGAAATCCATGACATCTAAAGATACCTGAACAGCAAAGAATAACTTATTTTTGCTGCATTTTTGAATGTTCCAAGGCAGAATTATAATGTGTTTCCATAAAATATTGAGCTGATTGCAAAAAAAGTCATTCTGTTTTTTTTTTTTTTTTTAATACTCTTGGCCTGAGGGGAAAAATAGCTTGATAAGTTTTTTTTTTTTTGTAAAGTTTATTTAATGCTTTCTATAAAATACGAAACTCCAAATTGCTAAAGCCTCACTGGGCTTCTTTGCCCCTACTGTTAGGTTATGTCAGGCTGTCCTGCACAGTTTGCTGTGGTGCATAACCTTGGAGAGTCTCTTAAAGGACTGTGCTGTGGCATGTTAACATCTTTCAGAAAGCAGCCAGGACTCAGTAACTGTTGTGACACTAGGTGGCATTCCTGCGCAATCAGAGGAGGAAATGGCGATGGCAGTAGCTGTTTTTTCCTTCTCAGATCTGTTATGAAATCAGACATAGACGCATCACAGCTGGGGATAGTTAAATATAGAAGTTCACTGAAGAGATCATGATAGAAAGCTTGTTCTTTTATTAGTATTTACATTTTTCTCTTGTAAAAGTTGTAAAGATGATCATACTGCCCTCTCAAAAGGAGAAGTGTGGATGCTTGCTACAGAAACTTCTTTTTCACACTTTTATCTATGATGCTTTAAAGCAAGTATTTATTTCTGTTTGCACTAAGACAGAATTCACATTTACTTAACTTTTATGTGAAGCAGGGACACACATGTCTTTCCAGAAGAAAATAGTTCCAATATTTAAGAAAGTTAATTATAGCAAAAAGCATTAATAAAGAGAAGAAATCACTTAGAATTTCAAACATCCCATTCTATCTACAGAAAATCTACCTCTGTGAATGCCAAAAATGTCACAGGCTCATGTATTTTATTAAATGGTATACTTCCTCCATACATTTTTCTAATATTTACTGTGATTTTAGGTGTCAAAGTTAACATAATTACTATGTAAATACTATTCTGTATTATTTAGAGTCCATTGATGAAGTGGGAGTGGGTGTATCTATGACTCTTTTGCCTGCTCTTGGGATTTTTTCCTTCTATTGGCTTGCCTTGTCCAGCCTCGATATGAGGGCTTTTAACTTGCTTTATTGTATATTGTTTTGTCTTCTCTGGCTGTAATTGCTTGGAGGCTTCCTCTTTTATGAAGAGGAAAGGAGGGGGAGTGGATCTGAGAGAGAGGGGAGGTAGGGAGAGCTAGGAGAGTCGGGGAGGAAATGGTGGAGATGTATAAGAATCTATTTTCAATTAAAAATGAACTTAACTTGTAATAAAGTGAGGTTTTATAGATGGTTTTATAGTATCAAACATGTATGGTATGAGTTACTATAAGTTCATATTTAATGCATAAGATAAATACTTGCTTGATTACAGAGTTTCTACAAAATATATTGGTTATACATAACATAATATGTAATTTTCCCATAACAAATTTACAGGGTTTCCTGAGACAGGCAGGGAAGAGAGGCAGAGAATTTGTTATTACTGATGCATGTTGTTAGCTTGAGTAGTTATAGATTCCTTTTTAGTATTTTAAAATATTGGACCATCAATCACTTAAAGACTTTGAAAAAACAAGTGTAACTTAGTATGAGTCTAAATGACAGAAAACTCATTTAACGACTGAAAGTTGTATTCTCTGTCACATCAGGACTGTGCTGCTCAAAGTCCATTATGAGCCTCGCATGACCTGACATAAAATCCAATACAGTACATGCCCTGCGGTATTTAGTTACAAGGTGCAAGGAATTTTTTTTTTCTTGGTCAAATGACAAGGAAGGAAGATTGGCAGGTAATTTGCTTCTGATGACCTCTAAATTTTTCCAATTACTCATTCTGTTTTAGAGTTTCAAGAGAACAGAGAGTAAGCCACAATATGGTAAATAAATGAGTATTTTTAAGGTCTTTATACATGTATTTACTTTAGGGAAAAAGAACATTTTTTTAATACAACATAGTATAAAGGAAACCAGAAGGCGGTGAAAGATCAATAGTGCTTGCTTAGTTTACTTCAACTAAAATAAGCTTCATAGGTGTGTATAATATCGGATGCTGGAGTAATTGATTTGATTTAGTTTTATTCTATGGAAAGTAATGATGTCTTAGAAAATATAATTTCTTGGTAAGGTTATTTCTGAATGTTTAAACATCCTTGCAGAAACACTTTCATGTGAATAGTGATCACTTTTTGATATTTGTAGTAGGGAAAATGTGAGAAGTTTGCATTTCTTCCACATGTGCTATACTGACTCCATCACACAGATTCTAGGTGATTCTAATGCTTAAATTCTTTTTAGGAAGACATCATTTGATAATAAGTAACATGACATTAAACCCAGAGGTCCAGACAAACCCACTGTTTATTCTACTAACAGGTCTCCTTTGCACCTGAAAAAGGCTAATTGCTTTTCTAGTTAATGAGAGAGGAAGGCTTATACTAATAAAACTAAGTCTATCTGCATGGAGGCTTTTAAACAAGTATTCACATTTCTTTTAAAAATTCATTTTCATATATATATATATACATGCATATGTATATGTACAAATCTCCTAAAGCTCATATTGTTCTAGTCACGACTATGTACAAACAAATTCTATTAATTTTCAGAAAGTTACTGCTAGTGAAATAAAATTGCCATTTGATTGTAACAAGGAAAACCCCCAACAGGACATATAAATCAGTATTATTGGCAGCTGGAAAAGACACATTACCTAGATTACTGGTAGTGACTAGGGGAATAAATGACCATTTTAGTAGTTTTCACAGCAACTGGAAGAGTAAATGAGGATGTTTTTGAAAATTGCTGATGGAAAAGTCATCATAATGGAAGTCAATGTTATATAAACAGCATTTACTTCCCTGATTTCATCATTTTGAAATGGAATAAAACTCAGGTGAAAAGTGCTATCTTTCTGGCAGAAAAGTGCTGAAATGGAATAAAAGAAGAATCAGAAAGAGTTTTCAGATGGTACTAACAGGTAGCAGAAAAAGTTTAGTTAGTGTTATTCTGAATTTGAAGATCTAAAATGGAGAGTCCCAGCAAGAATTAGTGTGGCTCTTTCAGGATCCACTGTGTTGGGTTCAGAGTCACATGTGAAAAGCAGAAGCCTTTCCTTTACACTAAATAAAACAGCACAGAAATACTGACAATGTGTGCCAAACTACACACTTTATATCTGAAATGTGAACATATCTGAATCTCATGGATTTGTTGGAATATCTACAGATTCCAAAAAAATGGTATTTTAATCAGACAAAAACCATGAAAAAGAAAATACTATGTGATAAATACATCAAAATATATTAGGATTCCTCTTTTAGACAAGTAAATTGCATGTTGTAACCAAAGACATATTAGCTTAGGGAGATAAATGCCCACATTTAAACAGTATTAAATGTCAGGGAGATAAATGTTGAAGTGAGAAATCATTTGAAATTTTAAGTAGAAGATCAATCAAAATATGTTTATTCCTCTAGAAGCTGAATTCATAATGAAGGAAATGTTAAAGAATCTTGAGTCAAAGAAAGCACGAAAGAGATGATTTAACCTTGGCTTTCAGCTTGCCCTTTCAAAGTTTATGCAAAGTTAAAAGTCTGGGTATGAAGGAAAGTGTGATCAATTGTATTAAATGAAAAGTAACGAGGAGGTGATATCATCACTGAATCTATAACTGGTAATTTTTGTTTATAATACATATATGGACACACACAACAGAGAGAGACACACACGAGAGGAAGAGAGAGAGGGAGGGAGAGACAGAGACACAGAGACAGAGGCAGAGGCAGAAACAGAGCAGTTTGCAAAAGTCTTTGAGCAAAGGGTGGAGGTCGAAGAGAGGGGATAGGAAAGGGAACAAGAGGGATCAAGATGGCTGAGCTGGGGGAGAGACAGAGAGGGAGAGCAATTAAACAGATATCTTCACAGAGGAGGCCATTATGGGGTTAGGGAGAAACCTGGTGCTAGGGAAATCCCCAGAATCCTACAAGGATGACCCCACCTAAGAATCCTACCAATAGTAGAAAGGGTACCTGAACTAGACTTCCTCTGTAATCAGATTGATTATTACCTTAATTGTCATCATAGAACTTACAACCAGTAACTGATGGAAGCAGATGCAAAGACCCACAGCCAAGCAATGGGCCGAGCTCCTGTAGTTCAGTTGAAGAGATGGAGGAGGGATTATAGAAGCAAGGAGGGGGATCAAGATCACAATGTGGAAATCCATACAGACAGCTGACCTGAGCTATTGGGAGCCCATGGACTCTTGACTGACAGCTGGAGAACCTGCATGGGACTGAACTACGCCCTCTGAATGTGGGTGACAGTTCTGTGGCTTTATCTGTTTGAGGGGGCCCTAGCAATGGAAAAAGATGCATGAACTGTCATTTTAGAGTCCATTCCCTATGGTGGGATACCTTGCTCAGTCTTGATGCAGGGGAGGAGGGGCTTGGTCCTGCCCCAACTTGGTATGCCAGCCTGTGTTGACACCTCATGGGAGAGGACTTACCCACTATGAGGGGTGGATGGGTGTTGGGGAGGGGAGGTGGGGAGAGGAGCCAGAGAAGAGAAAAAAGGGGGAACTGGTTGGTGTGAACATGAAAAATAAATAAATAAATAAATAAATAAATAAATAAATAAATAAATAAATAAGAGGGTGAGTGATGTCTCAGCTGATAAAGGCCCCTGTAGCCAAGCCTGACAACCTGAGTCCCTGGGATCTATATGATAGAAGGAAAGGAAAGAACCAACTTCTATATTTCTTTTAACTTGGACCCTTTTAACATATTTTTAAATGTGTTTTGATCATCCTCTTTCCTCAGGAGATTAAAATGATTAGAACACACAGGATGTTAGGGGATTATACAGAACTTAGTAAACATGCACTTCCTCTGAGCTACATAATTATATAGCTACTGTGTCTCTCTGAGATGTTTCAGTTTCCTCACTCTCTTCTAGAATTGCGGGCCAATTTTCATTGAATAGAAAGCACGTCAACTTGTAGCGTGCTCTGCAAATGATGCTGCAGGCTCATTGTAACCTCCTAGCTAAATGCTTAAGAATGAAGGTTCACATTCAGACACAGTGCTTTACTAGCTATAATCACATGAAAATAGAACAAAGCATGGTTGTTTTGAGATTCCAAGTGTATGGCTTCTAAGACCACCTCTATTTTACAAAATCCATCATATTTATTTTTATTTTATAATTTAATTTTACATATCAGCCACGGATTCCCTTGTTCTCCCCCTCCCGCCCCCCTACCTTCCCCCCAGCCCATCCCTCATTCCCATCTCCTCCAGGGCAAAGACTCCCCTAGGTCTGAGTTCAACCTGGTAGATTCAGTCTAGGAAGGTCCAGTCCCCTCCTCCTAGGCTGAGCCAAGTATCCCTATATAAGCCCCAGGTTACAAACAGCCAGCTCATGCACTGAGGACAGTTCCCTGTCCCAGTGCCTGGATGCCTCCCAAACAGATCAAGTTAATCAACTGTCTCAATTATCCAGAGGGCTTGATCTGGTTGGGGGCCCCTCAGCTATTGGTTCATAGTTCATGTGTTTCCATTAGTTTGGCTAATTGTCCCTGTGCTTTTTCCAATCTTGGTTTCAACAATTCTCACTCATACAAACCCTCCTCTTTCTCACCAATTGGACTCCTGAAGCTCCACCTGAGGCCTGGCCATGGATCTCTGCATCGGGTTCCCTCAGTCATTGGATGGGGTTTCTAGCATGACATTTAGGGTGTTTGGCCATCCTATCACCAGAGTAGGTCAGTTCAGGCTTTCTCTCGACCATTGCCAGTAGTCTATTGTGGAGGTATCTTTGAGGATTTCTGTGGACCTCTCTAGCACTTTGCCTCTTCCTATTCTCATGTGGTCTTAATTTACCATGGTCTCCTATTCCTTGTTCTCCCTCTTTGTTCTTGATCCAGCTGGGAACTCCTGCTCCCCTAAGCTCTGCTTCACTTTGAGAATTTTATACAAAATACATTGAACAATTTTACTCTCTACCCCATGTTCCCTCAGATCTATGTCCCCTTCCCTATATACTCAATTTTATGACTTCTTGTTCTTTTAGTTTTCAGTTTCACTTAAACATTTTTATGTATAGTTGATATACAAGACACTGAAGTCATTTAATGTATATAGTTTTAAATTGCCTCATGCTTAGACTGTGGAACCTGAATGGTACTAGACTAAGTCCTCTGCATACAGGAGACAGTTGTATAGCTTGGTCTGTTTGAGGGGCCCCTGGCAGTGGGATCAGGGTCTATCCATGATGCATGAGCTGGATTTCTGAAGCCCATTATCTATGATGGGACATCTCGCACAGCCTTGATGCAGCAGGAGGGGCTTGGACCTGCATCAACTGAATGTACCAGGCTCTGCTGACTCCCCATGGGAGACCTTACCCTTTTAGAGAAGGGGATGGGAGTGGATTGGGTGGGGAGGTTCGGGGGAGGGGAGCAGGAGAAGGGATGACATGGGGATCTCTGTTTGGCATGTAAAATGAATAATTTTTTAAATAAGAAAGCAAAAGGGAAAAATAAATAAATTGCCTCATACTACTATCCATAGACCATCAGTATTCTATAGAAGACACAGAGAAAGGTAAATATAGAACAAGGAATGAGAGGTGTCAAATAACAGTAAGGATGTCTAAAAAATAATAAGGCATCATATTATAAACCACTTGTCCAAAAACCCTATAATACACCTGAATACCTAAATCTGTATCAATACACACACACACACACACACACACACACACACACAGAGAGAGAGAGAGAGAGAGAGGGAGAGAGAGAGAGAGAGAGAGAGAGAGAGAGAGAACTAAATCAAAATAAAACCCTCTTAAACAAAACACCAATAGGTTTGGTTTGTGCCGCTCTTATACTCCTGGATATTGGGCCATCCACTGAAGCATGGTTGGCGTAGCAGGAGCCACTCTCTTAAATAACACTGACTCTCCCTTTTACAACAGCTACGGGTTGCTAATACCCATCAACTCCCCAGCTAGACATGGGATTGCATACTCCCAGCACTCCTCCTTGTTGGGATTCCTTCTGGTTTGAGCTTGTGCAGGTCTCCAACTGTTGTTATAACCACTAAGATTTCAGTGAGCAACTCCTTGAAATGACCAGAAAAACTCTGTTTTCTTTTAGCTGTCTACCACCCGTGTCTCTTCCTTTTAGCCAAACAAATAATCATAAGTTCTCCTCCTTTCCACTTCCTTGCTACTGTTCTTTGCCACTTTTTCATTTAAGTTGTGATCAAAAGAATGTCAATTATCTAAGTGGAAGGAAAGATAGCAAAGCCACTTACAGTCTCATCTAATAATAAGATGCATTGTTCTCCAAATGTCTTACCTTCTCTCAATATCCTAGACAGGTTGAGGAGATCTGGGGCATCTGAGAGTGTATAAGAACACAGAACACAATGCCAAGCATTTCAGTCACTGAATGACCAAGTCTATGAAATAAAAAGTCACACAAATATCTATATTTGGAATGAAGAAAGGAATAAAGATATTCCTAAGATCATGGGAACACACAAGAGGATGAAGAATACAAACGAAAAAAAGAACAAAATGTTAGCATTCAACTCATACCTTTCAATAATAAGTTAAATATTAATGGCCTCAACTACCTAGTAAAAAGGCACAGGTTAGTTAAATTAAGAAACAAAATCTGTCTTTTAGTTGTATGCCATGAACTCATTTTACCTTTGGAGATATGAGCCACCTTACAGTACAAGGATGGCAAAAAAATATTTCAGCAAATGAGAGATACAAGAAGCAGGTGCCAGTCAATGATAGGCAAAATAGATTTCAAATAAAATTAATCAGATTAGATGAAGGACACTTCATTCTAATCAAAGGAACAACTAATCAAGGAGACATTTGTGGTGGTATTGTGTTCCCCGAAATATTATGCACCCTAATAAACTTATCTGGAGTCAGAGACAGAACAGCCACAATATTAAACATAGAGGATAGGCAGTGGTAGCACACACCTTTAATCCCAGCACTTGGGAGGTAGAGCTAGGCAGAAATCAATGTGTTCAAGGATACGGCCAAGCATAGTGACTCACGCCTTTAATCCCAGAGAGTGATGGTAGAAGGCAGAAAGATACATAAGGCGTGAGGACCAGGAACAAGAAGCATTTGGTCTGGTTAAGCATTTGGCTGGTTAAGCTTTCAGACTTTCAAGCAGCAGTTCAGCTGAGACCCATTCTGGATGAGGACTCAGAGACTTCCATTCTGAGGAAACAGGATCAGCTGAGAAGTTGACCAGGTGAGGTTAGCTGTGACTTGTTCTGTCTCTCTGATCTTCCAGTGTTCACCCCAATAATTGGCCTCAGGTTTGATTTTATTAATAAAGACTTTTTAAGATTCATGCTACAGACATTACAATCTTAAATATGTGTGCATCAATCTGGCTTACCCATCTTCATACTATTGGACTTAAACACACAGCTTCACTCTATCTCAGGATTCCTGGGTGATTTTAATAGCCTACTTTCTCCAAAAGAGAGGTCATCTGGAGAAGAAGGAAAGGAAAAGAAACAATGCAAACTGCTGATATTTTGTATTTACTGTTGTTGTGGTAGACTATACACACATCAGTGTTCAGTAACAGGTTGACAATAAGAAATGGAATTTGCTACATAGTCTAATACTCTCTTAGAAATCTTAGTATACAAAATAAGAAGAAACATATTAACCATTTCTTGAAGAGTAAGTTTTTGCTGTTGTTGCTTAAGGATGTCTTAGCTTGGGGTAGGGAAGATGGGTCAGTAGTACAAGCAAGAAGACCAGAGTTCATATCCCAGCAATCACATATAGAGCTGGGTGTGGGCAGAGACACTGGAGTTGTTGGAGCTTGCTGTGTACTGGCTGAAGCCTGTCTGGAACTTTCAGAGAGAGACCCTTTGCCAACAGATTGAAGTAGAGAGTGATAGAACAGAGCTGTTCTGGCCTCTGCACACATGCACATAGATGAACACCCGCAACACTTACTGCATATAAACTCAAATACGTTTGAATTAGCCATCTTTGTATTTCACATTATTAAAAAAAAATGATACAGTGGGACAAAGAGTCTCATGTTCACTGGACTTCTGTTAAATTACTTTTTTCCCAATCACTAAACTAAATCAGTAGTTTTCAAAAGGGAAACTTGCACAAAACTGTGATGTCTATATTTTGAATTGATTTTTATGTTATATTTAAAATCATCAAATTTTGTACAAGTGTATTTAATAATGTCCTACATTATACAATGTAAAGTGTGAATAGGAATTGAGAAAAATACAAAAAAAATGCTGACTAGTTCTCTTTCTTTTGCAAAGGGCAGCAGAAGAAATAGGAAGAGGAATTTCAGCATGAAGGATTTGGAATTACTTCCTGTCAACACAGGCACTAAAATATATGTTTTTTTGATTGAACAATAAACTTCAGTAATAAAGCAGTGAAAAATCCAATAGCACCTGATTACAGAAATATTTTATGTCCCATAAGTAAGTCAATACCCAATTTAAAGCAAAAACAAAACCCCAAAGTTTACTGTACCTTGGGTTAAATATTTTGACCATTACACTCACCATGAATTTCATATCAGTAATTGTTAGTCACTGTGTAATACAGCCTTTTACAGGACTTTAAACGGTTTTATTTACTTTGGGGGCACAAAATACTCAGCAGAAGTTAATTTTTTGTGTAATTCTTCTACAAACTTTTCATTAAAATTGATGTCAGATCTATATCTGAGATAAAGCAGTTAGCAATATACTTTCATTTACACAATCATTCTTTCAATTAGAAGGCTGAAAAATGTCTGTAATTATCTGATTGTTTGAGTTGTATTTGAACATGACTTATACTAACTAAAAAAAACACATGACCCTCTGTTTTCTGTGGCTCTCCAGGGAATAACTAATATAATGAAATTGAAGTGGGTGAGAAAATATGTTCAATTGTAATTTTTGTGCTAACATGCTTTGAGAAGAAGAAAGTGATTTAATTAATATGGTAAATCATCTTCAAAGATATACACTTGGTGATAGGTTTCAAAATGCAATTAAAGCCTCGTGTTTTTGTTATGGTAATATGCTCCTTGAGGAGGCTTTTTTGGTTAAACTATTGAATGAAACAGGCTATAAAGGTTCAAGTAAGGATCTTCATGCCATTAATTGTGTGTTTATATTTAATTAAATATTTGACAATAGTATCTCAAGCTAAATATTTATGACTCAAGTATTTTACACAAACACACAAATAATTTGAACTTTTTTTTTTCAAGGAGATTACTTTGAAATTTCTCATTTTTCTGTATTATTTTTAAACTTGTTAGACATCATTCATTTTGTTTAATAAATATGTGCATTGACATTTCTGTACCTACTAAAGAATTAAAGATATTGGACAAATTGACCACTTAATCCTCAAAAGCTGTAGCAAAGGCAAAGTGTCCTTAGTGGATCGCCCGGGGGTAAATTTGCAGACTCGGGGGTAGGGTTTGGGGGTTTTGGGGCGGGTGGGGGGGGGGGTGACCACCGGTGGAAAAAAATAAAAGGGGGGGGGCAAAAACTTTGGCGGGTTTTTAGACGTTGGATCGGCGGTGGGTGGGGGTACTGTGCCAGCGGGGCATTGGCTTGTGGGCCCGGGGCGTAAGCAGGCCCCCCCCGCGCCCCCCCCCCCCCCGCCCAAAAAAAATCCCGCGCGCGTGCCGGATCAGTCCGCCTTTTCGGTCGGGGGGGGCAAATAAAAAAAAACCATTATGAATGGAGGCCTGTTTTTGGGTTCTCGTGGCTTTTACCCAAGGTCAAATAGAGGATGATACAGGACATGGGCTGAGTGAGTGTTGAGATGGTTCAAATGCACTGGTTGTGTAAGGGAGAAAATGTTCTTTGCACCATATGCTAATTCAAATGGTTCTGTTAAGAGTTTGCTTTGAGTTGTAAGATTGAGAGAATTGTGACTATGTATAGCAATATTTATGTTAACCTGTTAATGGTAATGATGAAGCTAAGGGATTCTTTAAGTTTGTAGTTGCCTTAAGAGTTTTTGGTTTAGAAAGGGCTTGAGGTAGCTAAGACTGCTGTGGTCACCTTGGACCTAATTCAAAAGAGAAATGCCATCTATATCATCCTCTACTCCCATACTGGGAGGTGTAACAGCTATGGAGATTGCTGTAAGCCATTAATAGTTATTTTTTATATATTAAGAAGGGGGGGGGACCTGTGGGAGCCCGTTCTCGGGTTCCTCGTGGCTTTACCCAGCAGGTCCAAATAGAGGATGATCAGGACCATGGGCCTGAGTGCAGGTGTCTGAGATGGTCTGCACTTGGCTGTGCTGGGGGAGGAGGTCTTTTGCTCCACCCAGTGGCGTCTCCGTAAAAACCCTGGGCCAGAGACAGTCGGGGCCCGTTGGAATAGGTTCCAGGCCCTCTCGAGGCTATCCTTTATTTTCTATCTGTTTATCTCCGCGATATTCGCCGCTATAAATCCTTCTATCTAATATTTCCTGCTGATTGCACTCAAGAAAACTCTGGGGAACTGTGGGGGTGGTGGGTAAACGCGCCCACAATGCAAGTCTGTGATAGCTACAAATAATGTGTCAAAATGAGGTAGCCTAGCGCATACGCTAAAAAGAGCAGAATACCTTACTAGGCAATGTGAACCAGAACAGAGATTCAGGCTGCATGCCTACTGAAAATGAACAGCTACTCAGAGCACAACAAAATTGGGCAGTGTCCAATACAAATGAAGAGTGAGTTGTGCCTATGATCTCAAGCAACTGCTAGTTCACTTCAGCCACAATTGGATTCTAGCAGGGCTCCTATGCAATGGCATATAAACTTCACCCTAAAAGAGATACCTTGATATGCCCTACATAGTCAGACTTCTTATTAACTGAGTAAAAGGCCTGTGAATTTTAAATAATTTTGTTATGTATCCTCTGATACACTGAAGTCTTGTGAAGAAAAACGATGCTCAAGTTCTTTATGAGAGAAATTACAGCAAGGCTCAGACACCCACAGTCTCTAGAAGAGATGGATGGCATATTACCAGATTTGACATCTGTAACTACTGCTTCTGTTAACTTTACTAACAACTATTGATGGGGGAAGAGCCAAATTAGTTGCTTCATACATTGTCCAGTTTATGAGTAAGATGTTTTCAATGAAACAAGTCTGGAAGAGATAATTTAAGATCTATAGGGGTTTTTTTTATGACAAAATTTGATCATTGGTAAGGAGTGTGTGTGTGTGTGTGTGTGTGTGTGTGTGTGTGTTTGTGTTTACCTCTTTCCTTTATGTATCACCTGCTGGAGGACGTGTAGTTTATTTTTATAACTGGGCTGTTGTGAATACTGAAATTAGTAGGTAAGTGAATAACTTTTATGGCCTTTACATATAAACCCATAAGTCAAATTGCTGTATGGTGTGTTAACTACATAACTATTGTGATAAGTCAGATTGCTGTATCATGTTTTTTTTTTTGAGGGGGGAGAGTATCTAATCATAAAAATATTGTTGGAAATAATTTTGTAAAGGAAATAAGAATCTTTCTATTGGAAATCAGTAGACAGGGAATACTTTACGACAGACTCAGAAAACATTATTGGATTGAGTTTCAAAGTATGTATAAAGCAGAAATTTGAATCAATAAAGATGAGAGGTTTTATGAAATTTCTCAGAGAAGTGCTGAAAGATGTTATGTATTTTCTTAGTATCACTTATTAAAAATTCAAAAGGAAATGAATGTACTAATGGGACAATTATAAACACGAATGAACCATGCAAGGCTAAACTGTGTTTCTTTGGTACAGGGCTTGCCTACTACATTCCAAGTTTTAATTTTGAGCCTCTTCACAGAATAAAAAGTAGACATTACTTGGTGGTTTGAAAAAATACATAATTTTATTGGAGTTCATACATTTTTACTTTGTACTTATGTTTATCAGAAAACATAAATAATACAGACTTAGCCTTTCCTATCAAACTAGACTATCGCATTATGTGTTTTAATGTAAAAAAATACGTTTCTCACAGTTACTTAAGATAGATTTTCACAAACAAAGTGCCAGCAGGGTCTATTGAATGCCACATTGTTCTTTGGTTTTTGTGTGGATCTCTGCTTGTCAAATCTCTGTGTATGCCTAGACCTGCTGTCTTTATATTGGTCCTTAACTTTTTCATAAGTATGGAGTCATACTGAACTACATCCACTCTAACATTACTTTTGACTTGGTTGTATCTAATGAATTCCTTGTCTCTGAGTGTAGTAATATTATGACCTACACAATTGAAAGATTTCAAAATATTAATATTTGAGGAGTCGTTCAAAACAAACCATGCCATATGTGCTTAAGTAATAACATTTATCTTACAAATTACATGTGAAAAAACTACCATTACTGTGATCATTCTTTCTGAGTTTCTATAATAGTTAACTCTTGTATTTTAATTGGTAAATCATTGAATATGTAAAAATGTTATGAAATTATATACCTTGGCAATGTCATTCTGTTTAAACTCCTCAAAATTTTAAAGCAAAATACGAAGGAATAAACCAAGTATGTTGAGTGTAAAATGAACATACAAAACTATGTATTGGCACTGGAGAAATAGAGCAGTATTTATGAGCACTGATTGCTCTTCCAGAGGACATGGGTTCAATTCTCAGCACTTTGCTGTGGATCACAGCTATCTGTAACTCCAGTTCTAGGTATCTAATACCCTTTTCTGACATTTGACATTTGTGGGTTCCTTGTACATATAGTGTATGCAGACATACATGAAGGTCAAACCCTCATACACATTAAAAATAGTATATATTTTAAGATTTACATATTCTTCCTATATTTTGAGTTACCATATTTATGGTATTCACCGATTATAAATATGGAAACATTAACCTAAAATAGGTCTTGATATAGTTTTCAATATTTTAGTGTCTTTCCATGATACACATCCATATCTGTTCATTATTTCTTTCTAATAAGATTTCACAAGTATTTTTCCACTAAAAACACTATATTTAAGTTGTAAATGTATGTTGTACATTGTTCATTACATAATTATATTTGTAGAACATATACACATGTTTTTATTATACATTAAAATTTATTTTATAGAAAATAATTTTTTTTTTTTTGGTTTTTCGAGACAGGGTTTCTCTGTGTAGCTTTGCGCCTTTCCTGGAGCTCACTTGGTAGCCCAGGCTGGCCTTGAACTCACAGAGATCCGCCTGGCTCCGCCTCCCGAGTGCTGGGATTAAAGGCATGTGCCACCACCGCCGCCGGGCGAGAAAATAATTCTTTAAGAGCCCAGAACCTATGTTTAAGTTGTAGTGAATATCATCTTTAGAGGCAAGTTACTTCTAAAGAAGCTATGAGAGATCATGGTCACAGCATGTGGATGAGTCAACTAAAACTAACAATGTATTAAAAAGCCATATACCAAGCTATTATATTATAAGCTATCTCAAAAGCAAAGGTTTTTTAAAAAGAAGCTCGAATGGAAGTGATCTGTACATGTGGTTAATAGTTTGCCAGAAAGCAAAGTTTTTAAATAGAAATCCAAGTGCTAAGTAAGGGACAGTTCCCCATGAATGTTGGCTAGAAATATTCAGGATGTTGATTGGTTTGGGATGCTTACCACAACTAGATAGTAAGTCCACATTGCTGAAGAAAACCTACATTGTGAGATATGTTACCAAGAAATCAATGTTGTGCATTTTCTGGCTTGGATAGTGGGGCTTGAGTGTAATCATAATAAATTATGTTCAAGTGTGGTAGTCTCAAATTAAAAAAAAAAAATAACTGGTTGGGCAGTGGTGGAACACGCCTTTAATCCCAGCACTCAGGAGGCAGAGCCAGATGGATCTCTGTGAGTTCGAGACCAGCCTGGTCTACAGAGTGAGATCCAGGAAAGGCACAAAGTTACACAGAGAAACCCTGTCCCGAAAAACCAAAAAAAAAAAAAAAAAAAAAAAAAAAAAAAAAAAAAAAAAAAAAAAAAAAAAAATCGACTGAATAAACAGATAGCCAACCAATCAACATTTCATCTAGTACCAAAGATAGTAAAATTTATATTTTTCAGATTTTTAAATAGAATATATGTATACCAATAGCCACATTTGTATATTTTCTAGTATTAAAACATGGATTCCTTATTGGCTTGTGTAGTAGAAATTAACTGCTTTCCAATATGCAGCCCCTTTCATTTTTTTTTTTTTTTTTAGTAATAATTTTTCTCCCCTTTTCATCATTTTGCAGAAACAGTTCAGTTTACCTACACTTGCTCTTTACTCTTTGGGTTACAGGTTTTAATTCTTACTGCTGTATAAATAAAAGAGATATTTCTAACTTGTTTGTCATGGTTCTGTTTGCTTTTTATAAAGCATTTTTTCCTAACAAGCAATTTATATGAAACTTATACATATTTCATATAACTTTAACCAATACTAACTGGACATAAGATAAAAGCACCTCCTAATGATCTGTAAAGTGGGACTACCTACCCATCAGCTACTTGTGTTCTTTCTCTTTTTTTTCAATCTTCTTTAATGTATTGTCTACCCATGGTGTGATTTTTTTTCCAATCATATATTCTTGAACATACTCTAACTTAGTCATTATAGGATGTCATAGCAGAATTGCACAAATGTAGAAAGCTCATACCTTTAGTTCTCACAGTTTCCAAGTCTGGGTTATGCAAGGTTCTCACAGATAACATAGTGAAAGCCTTCCCAATGGGACACAAACACTCATTGTCTCCCCACATCCCACATTTTACAAGAGGTTAAGAAACACTTTGTAACCTGCTGTGGATATCACTCTATATAAATAAAACACTGATGGCCAGTGACCAGATAGGAAGTATAGGCGGGACAAGGAGAGAGGATAATTGGGGAAACAGGAAGAAGGAGGGAGAGACCCTGCAGCCACCGCCAGGGCAAGCAGCATGTAAAGATGCCGGTAAGCCACCAGCCACGTGGCAAGGTATAGATTTATAGAAATAGGTTAATTTAAGATATAAGAACAGTTAGCAAGAAGCCTGCCATGGCCATACAGTTTGTAAGCAATATAAGTCTCTGTGTTTACTTGGTTGGGTCTGAGAGGCTGTGGGACTGGCGGGTGACAAAGATTTGTCCTGACTGTGGGCCAGGCAGAAAAACTACAGCCACAGTAACCTGTCTTATGAGGATACTAATCTCAATCTTTAGTCTCTGGACTCATCTTCTAGGCACCTTCTGGAAGACCTACCTCTTAATACCACTATTTTTGTGGTTTCTAATTTAATATATACAATTTTAAGGAAAATACAAGGCTCTATGCTTGATGTGTTTCTTTATTTTCACCAAATACAATTCCTTACATTCTCAACTAACCTTGGCATTACAGCTTTGTGATGTGTCTCTTCCTATTGGGTTTGTTTTGGGCCATACCAACATACATAAAATGGATTATCATATTAAAAGGAAAATATAAGATTTTTCCTGGATAGAATAAGGAAACATTATCAATGATTAGGAATGGAAAGAATTTTATTTTACTTCTAGGGTAGAGACTAAATAAGAAAAGAGATGTGTTTTATTGCTAGTGATGTGTCTCACACATTACCAAATAAAGCATTAAGAGCATTGTAAATATGGATAAATTATGATAAAATTTAGTCAGGATAGTTTTAAATAAATGTAAAGATAATGCCTCTCCTCTGTGGTGCAAGAGCTTCAACTTTTGTGCATTCCAGGCATGCATTATCCAAAGAGCTACATCAGCAGTATGATGCCTCAATTTTTACAAAAATAACAAATTCAGTAGAAAACTACTGCAGCATCTTACTAGGAGGCTTGAAAAATAGACACATATAAGGACCATGCCAGGAGATGCAAGAATATTTTCACCCTTTTATGACTAAAAATCACACAATAAAAGTTCTACTGAAGTTTGCTAGAGGTCATGAAGGATTTTCTGGCAACCTAAGCATTTCTACCTTTGTCCTGAGGCCATGGATATTTCAAGTATGAAAATGCAAAGCTCGATTGGAATTTCAATGTCATAACCATATAAATATAGCAAATAGATTTGCCTCAATATATACCGAGTAATAAAAGAAAAATGGGGAAGCTATAACAATTTCCAGGACAATAATATTAGAAGAGGGTGTGTAGAAAGGATGTAGCAATAAGGATATACTAATGGAATTTTATTGAACAAAATAGAGAATAAAGAACTACACTAATATAATCATTAAGCATTTGCTGTGGTATTATCATATTATAATTTTCATAAAATACATATATCATAATATTTATTTTTAGGTCATTTCCAATTTAATAAGCGATCGTATTAGGAACTGTAGCTAGATCCTTTACTGTAGAATTGAAATGCAACAATCATGTGGAGCCTCTTTACAGACACAGCTGTGTAAAATACTGTAAGAACTGAAGCCACAAAAACCTGCATATTATCAGAAATGATTTGTAAAAATTGCACCCCATAGCACTTTAGGGCAAATGCACAGTAAAACCATGCATTCTTTCCTTTTTTGTTTTAAATTGGAGCTATGATGCAAGCAGAGTTGTATTCCTAGATTTCTTTATAGGAATCAGAGCGGCTAAGACTTGAAAAGGCTAATATTTATACAATGCTACTTTATAGCTATTTTTTCTTTGTAGAAGCAAAGTAACTTTATTTGCTTCCTATTCAAATTGGTGTTTTTGAGGACCATGGGGAAGGATGTTCTGAACTGCTTATGAAATATGTTCAAGGTGCATATTGACCAACTTGACTGAATCTAATGAGAAGACTTTCACACATGTGGCTGGTTCATGAATTTGGGTTACACTTTATGAAGAAGGAGCAAGCACAGAGCCTTATTGATTGGGAGCCAGTACAAAGGGAAAGAGGTCTTGGCTGTGTGCTGTTTCATCTACATGTCATGCAGTTGAACTCTGGATGATATTCCCCGTAAATCAGCCTGTCCTGTGCTTATACCACTGCTTTATAGGAATCTCCTGATTAATACAAAGAGGGACATTTTGTTAGGAGTAGCCCACACCAAAGCCCAGGCTGTACTGGCCAATATCCTCTGACAGCAGCTTTCTGCATTCCTTATACTTTATACAGTCATTATTTAGCATTACAAGATTTAAAAGAAGTGTGTGTGTGTGTGTGTGTGTGTGTGTGTGTGTGTGTGTGTGTGTGTGTGGTGGGGTAACTGGTTGGTCCAAAGCCATATGAAAAATTCTTCTGCACTTCTCTATTGGAGACTGTCAATTCTACTTCCGATGCCATCAATAAGAGAGACTGCACCTAGACCCACCCTAGAAATTCAAGAATGTACTACACAGGGACAGATGTCTAAAAATACTAATGAATGATATAAACCCTTTTCATAAGCCAAGTACACTTAAGGTCATGCCAGGATATAATTTACAAGATTTCTATGGTGTCTATTTTCCATGTGTTGTCACCTTTATAAAACACAATTCTACTGTTCAGAAATTAAAAAAAAAAAAGGTATTCTATCTGAATCCAGAATGCTGTAGGCTATAAACTGAAGCACACACAGGTGACTGGAAAACTAGAAATTAGCCTCAGTCTTTTGATATTTATGTATAATGAAAAAAAGCAGTGATCGATTTTCTATTGTCTGCATTATCTACACCAAACACATTCTACCTAGGCTTTCCCATTCTTCTTTCCTGATACCGCACAATCTCTTGTGCTTTTGGATGGGAATTCTTCCTACCACAAAATTACTCAAAGTAGTAGATAGGGCTATGGATGTAGATGTTGTCTTGCTTGCAACATGTTCAACCTAATATTCTCCCATTCTCTTGGCACAGACTTCCAAAGTGTCATGGAAATTTTGATTCCATTGATAAAGGAGGTAGAATGAGAATGTTTTCAATGCACACGTTTCTTTTTCTTATTTTTCCCATTTGGGCTACCAGCCTATCTACATTACTCATTTTACATATTGATATCTGACATTAACACCTCCTTTAGTCAATTACTTCTGGAGAAACCCCCTTCACTAATCCTATAGATATTTCTCAATGAAATCAAATTGTCCGTAAATATTGAGCACCATAGTAACTCAAAAGAGTTAGCCAGGCGGGGCGGTGGTGGCACATGCCTTTAATCCCAGCACTTGGGAGGCAGAGCCAGGCAGATCTCTGTTAGTTCGAGGCCAGCCTGGGCTACCAAGTGAATTCCAGGAAAGGCGCAAAGCTACACAGAAAAACCCTGTCTCGAAAAGCCAAAAAAAAAAAAAAAAAAGAGTTAGCCAGAAATACTAGAGAAATGCAGATTATAACAACCACTGTAAAAAGAGAAATGTCTGAGTCAACCTCTAACATTTGATAAAGGAGTGATATTCAACCTGTGGGTTGTAACCCCTCTGGGAGGTCGAACGACCTTTTCACAGGGGTCACCTAAGACCATCGGAAAACACAAGCGTTGCTGACTTTGTCACCAGCACGGCATATAAATAATAATGATAATAATAATAAAGACCTACACCACAACAGGAAGCACCTAATATCATCATTCATAGTGCCCTCATCATTCCAAAATCAGATCTTCCAGTAACTGCAAAGCTACAAACGGGGTGCTTTATGTTCAGCACCCCATGAGAAGGAAGGAAGGAAGCAGATCTGCAGGTTTGTGATCTCCTGAGCAAGGGTTCAAATGACCAGAGCTCACCTACATGAACGTAGGGTAATAAATATGTATTGATTTAAGCCACAAAATTGGGGTAACATCTTTGGTGATAGACAGTTAATAGAAGAAAGACATCAAAAGTAACCCTGAGGTTCTGGACTCATTGTCTTGCTCACGTATTAACTGGACTAAACTGACTTATCTCAAAGTACATATGAAAGCCCTTTCAGCCTCAGTTCATGCTCAGACATGTTTGGTCAAGCCAAGGCTATAAAATGTACAGGACCAGTGTGCCAGCTGAGTGAGGCTTGGCCATAACATTAAAGGTCAGAGAAAATCTGAAGTTCATCATTTGTGTAACAGGATCCTCTCTCATCCTTACTTCTGTATGGAAATGATATTATTACTAGGATAATTCAAATACTACCTTAATGTCACTGGCATTACATTCATATCATCAACCCAGATAGTGTTCATAAAAATGCCTGAAGTGATATTTGGTGGTGATTTAATATGAGATCTTGGACATCCAGACTCAGTTTGAATCTAAGGTATCCTTTTTACAAAGTGAAGAAGTTGGATTAACTCTTCCAAAATCACCGGAAGTATCAATAATCTTATTTATGGCCTATAGTTCTGATAATAATTCAGGAAAATAAATGCAAAAAACATATACAAAAGCAGATTTTGTGACTAGAGAGAATGAGCAGATGGTCTCAGTTGTCACCCAATGTCAGGCAACATGAGAAATAAAAGGATCATGCTGTTTACACTTATCCTTAGTCAACTGAGAACTGAGATTATCATCAACAAAATGATGCATACATTTGTCTGAGTGTTATACACACACTTTGCAATAGACGTTTCCTTTAATTCAGGCATTATTTCCTGTTTAGACACAACCAGTTCAAGAGCCTCATTGCACCAGGCAATATTCACATGACTACTGATAAAAGCAACTTTAAATTGAGAAGTCTATTCTGGGTGAAGTGAGACATTAGATTCCAATAATCATGGGAACAATTTAGTTATAATTTTCATAGTTTATAAATGATTCATTTGATTTTGATTAGTTATTTTAAAAATTAAATATTGTGATAGGAATTAGATATGTATATTTCTATAGATTTTCAATTTTCTAAGAAAATTGAACTTTTAAAATTACTTTTAGTAAAAAATTTCTTTTATAAAACTCATGACTCTTTTAAAGTAATCTGCTTATTAACTGTGTAAGGGGAATAAGCTAATGCAAAATGATTAGAAACTAAAAATTTAAACTGCACACATCACAATATAAGGTAAAATGAAATTAGCAATTCAATTTCTATTATCAAAAAGAGCTGAATGTTCTTGTGATTATTAGATTTAATCTGAATGGAGATATTTTGTTCCCCATGTGATCCAAGTATATGCTAATTCAATTTTAAAATAGATGCCTTACTTCACAAACAGAAGTAAGGCATAAAATAAAATATTTTTATAAATAAAATTATCTTCATTTATGTCAAAGAGATTGATTGACACAATTTAATTTTATTATTATTGTTGTTGTTGTTATTATTGTTATTGTTATATGTCTGTGAACCTCCTTACATGGATGCTGGAACTAGACTCATATCCTCAGGAAGAACGGCAAGTGATTGTAACAGGTAAGCCATCTTTATCATCCTTATATTTATTATATAAATACGTAATAATGACAGAAACTCAAAGTAAGGAAATCAATTTCATTTCTCTACATCTTTTTGAAACAAGTAATTATGTATCTTCATGTGAGGAAGCTAGCTATTCTCTCTCTCTCTCTCTCTCTCTCTCTCTCTCTCTCTCTCTCTCCCTCTGAGTTTTCATTATACAGTATTTAATTATTCACAAAAAGTTATGTAACAACTCCTTCATCCATTGACGTGTTCATTAAATTTAGAGGGCACTTTGTGGTGCTTCTAAAAAAATGTATTCATTGTTGCTATATTTTTGTTTTTTCCTTTTTAGTGAAAATATTCTTTTCTCATACAATACACCCCGATTACAGTTTCCCCTCCCTCTACTAATCTCAGTTACTCCCCATCTTCCCCACCCCTCAGATTCACTCCCCCCCCCCTTTTTTTAAGTTTTCGAGACAGGGTTTCTCTGTGTAACTTTGTGCCTTTCCTGGATCTCGCTCTGTAGACCAGGCTGGCCTTGAACTTACAAAGATCTGCCTGCCTCTGCCTCCCAAGTGCTGGGATTAAAGGCGTGTGCCACCACTGCCCTGCTTCACTCCCTTTTTGTCTCTAATTAGAAAAGAGCAGGCTTCTAAGATCTAGCAACCAAACATGGCAAAATAATATATAAGATGAATGAAAATTTGTTCCCCATTCGATCGAAGTAAATGCTAGCTCAATTATAAAACAGATGTCTTGTTTCACAAACAAAAGCAATACACAAAATAATATATTTTTATATTTATGGCAAAGATAAGGTTTTGATTATGATACATTTAAAATAAATACATTCAAGCCATTCAGTATGTGGTAACCAGTGACTATAATTGTGAGAGTCAGGAATCAGTGGTAGAAGAATATCTTAAGTTCAAATTAAACCTGGGCAACAAGATAAGATGCTGTCAAACAAGCAATTGAAACAGAAAATAAAGAAAATCAGATTGGCAAATTAGGTTTGATAATATATTAAATCATTGTATGTGAATCCATCTAAGGTTTTTTAACATTCAAATCAATTATGTGGTGCATAATATTTGGAACATATTGATGCCATTTGAATAGGGAGATTAACAAAGACAGTTTTGTGTGAAAGTTTAGAATTATGAGTCAAAATATTTTCTCATTACTTAAATTTATAAATGCAGAAATAAACCAACATGAAATAAGACAAACTGATAAATTAACTTAACCTGTCTGTTGAAAATATTTTTACACATGAGGGGCAAACCTCTACTACAAGTTAGTCACAAGCTTGGTGAAGCTTATACATTAATGTTTTTATCTAGTTGTTTGGGCACATTTTGTAGAGATCCTCAGTGGCAATATGCAGATTACAAGGCATATGACATTCTAATATTTACCTAAAACACAAAGGGATTTTTCTATGTCGATTAATGGTCTGAAACTTGCTGTGAGAATTTTATTCACCCTTGTCCATAAAAAGTGGAACTACTGCAATGCCATCAGAACTCTTCAGCTGTGCTGAAGAATCAGGGTGCAGAGGCAGACTCCACTTCTTTAAGGTTGTTTGGGAAGAAAATTCTTTTAATTAGAGACCATAACTTAAGCAATGAACTCCATTCATCCTTCAATTGTTAAAAAGTAAAGGCATACCACAGCCTTTCACTGTCCTTAATTTATTGAGAACTTAAATCTGAGAGTTCTCCCTAGGTTCTATTTCTGATCTCCTACAAGAAAGAGAAAAGCTTGTTTGCTCTTCTGTACACTTCAACCACATTATATTTTTAGGAGTTGGATTATATTTATCTATGTCCCTTTGGTACTAGGCTTAATTTATACTACTACAGAAGTTCTCTCTTTATGCCATATTTCATACAGAACTCCTAAGCTATTATTTCATCTTCATGTGCTTTCTGCCAATTGCTTCCTCTGTTTTATTTCCTAGTAACGTTTTTAGGATCAGTGCCATTGTGATTTCTGAAGAAATAACTTTCAGAACTGTATATCAATAGTGCAGCTTCTTTAGTTTAGTTTTTATAGTCAGAAATCATAGATTTCAGACCTGGTTTCTACTTTGCAAAACTGAAAAAAGTAAAAAAGTTATGAACTGATTGTTAAATTTTCTAATTATTATGGCAAAATACTACTGGTAGTACTCCTTAGAATCAGACTTTTCTGTGACAAATTTGGCAAAGCAATACCTCATACTTTTTTTCTCCAGGGTACTGAGAATTTTTTTTCAGATCCCTAAGTATAATTTACACAGCATCTGCATTTTCAATTTTATTTTTGTGTTGACAGGCTTTGTTCTTCCCTTCTTAAAAGTTAATTTTCATTAGAAATAGAACCGCATCATTCCCCCATTATCCTTACTTGAGACCCTCCCTAGACCTTGCCTTGGCCCCCCGAAAGCTGATAGTGACTTCTTTGACTATTATTGGTGTGTGTGTGTGTGTGTGTGTGTGTGTGTGTGTGTGTGTGTGTGTGTTTGTATTGGACATACCTACCAAGTCTGTATTTGTTGAAGATGTGTCTAGGGATTCAAAGCTGACCACTCCACATTAGACGACCGACAAGGGGGCTCATTCTTGGAATACGCTAATTCTCCTCCCAGCACTCATCAGTTGGCTCTCTGTCCAGGGGTGGGACGCTGTGACATTTTTCTCTCTTTGATGTTAACACATCCATTGATAGTGTCATTGTTCTGGTTTTGCTCATGTAGCCATTTCCACAAGAGATGATTTCATAACAGAATCCTGGTATTCTGCCTCTTATAATATTTCTTCCCCAACTTCTGTGATGTCCCCTGAGCCATAAATGTAGGCACTGTAATGTAAATATGTCCAGTGGAGCTAGGCTCCCCACAATTGCTTCGTCTCTGCATGGTGTCCAGTTTTCTATAATGGTCCCTGTTTGCTATAAAGGAATGTCTTTGATTTGAGATTGAAACTAAACTTATCTGTGTGTATAACAATAAGATTTGGAATGTAGTCAGAATTATGCTGGCCTAGCAAAGTGGCAGTAGCAGATTCTTTTCTAAGGTGCATGACCTCACTAGACCTGGAAAGGTTGCTAAATTTCCAGTACCAGGCATGATTTCTCGAATGTCTAAATTTACTTAGACGTTGTTAGATGGTTGTTCCTGACATGTGAGTGCTGCTTCCTACTCCATCGCCATGCTTCTTTGTTCTGTGACCCACCAATGTTGCAAATGGGCAGGACTGTTTAATTGCTTCTCTCCTCTGTGGCTTGTGTAGTATTTTCTGGAGTCATGGAAGCTAGACCATAGGAATGGGACCTGCAAGTGAGACTAAGAACAAACGAATCACCTACGTCTTCAGTCCTAAGTGTGTGGTATCTTCAGCAGTGGAAGTCCACCCTCATACCCTGAGAAGCAACCAAGGGCTACATCGAAATTCTATGTTATTTGGGGAGACACTTGGACTACTCTCCTTGGCGATACAAAAAAAGATTTGTCATGCCTGTGATTTTCATTAGTCCATGGTCCTTGTGGGGAGCATTGTCAGCCCAAGTGGCTTAGTTTTTTGTATTTATGCATGAGAGAGAGAGAGGGAGAGGGAGAGGGAGAGGGAGAGGGAGAGGGAGAGGAGAGGGAGAGGGAGAGAGAGAGAGAGAGAGAGAGAGAGAGAGAGAGAGAGAGAGAGGAGGGGGAGGGGGAGGGGAGCGGGAGGGAGAGGAGGGGGTGTGTGATTTTACATATATACAAAATAATATGGTTCCTTGAGGTTTTATCAAACAACTTTGATGTTATCTATCCTTTATTCTTCCTTTTCCATCTATATTGACCTCTTTCCCTCTTCCTTAATTGGAGATCCCTACCTATATTTTCATTTCTCACTTCATATCACTTGTGCTCTCCTATTCTATTCTCAAGCCTGTCCCATCCTGTTGGCTTTTCATACTTCCTGGTTCAAATATTAGCAGCTATTGTGAAGACTTCTCCTTCAGATAGCTACACAACCTATTTTTATTATAGCTGCTAACATAGCCAGCATCTTTAATTCTACTAATAAAGTTGAATTCTGCTTAATATAACTCACTCTCTTAATCCTGTTATTTTTGTTCTATTTTCTGTTTCCACTACAAAATACTATACTAAGAAATTAAGCATTTAAATCTTAATTTTTGTAGCTTCATTAGCAGACCACTAGATTTTTTTCTAGGCTCTGTTGAAATCCTGATGGAAATACCATCACAGTAATATTTCAGAAGATAACTCTTAGCAAAGAGTGGTGGCAGGTGCCAGTCATGAACTTCTGAAATAATTCATTCCCTTCTTAACCTCATTCTTACGCCATGCACATATTGCTCAAACATTTCCTTCATGACAGCTTTCCCATATTCAGGTTTCTATATGTAGATTATGGATTATGCCTTAGCCTGGAATTTCTCATTTCTAAAATTCAAACATCTTTTTTTTTTATTAAGGAATTTTTTTTATTTATTATACATACCAATCACGGATCCCCTTCTCCCTCTTCCGGTGCCTCCTGCCCCCCCATCCTTATTCCCTCCTCCAACAAGGTAAGGTCTCCCATGGGAAGTCCACAGAGCCTGGTACATTTAGTGGAAGCAGGTAGGTCCAAGCTTCTCTCCCTTCATCAAGGCTGTACAAGGTGTCCCACTATAGGTAGTGGGCTCCTCAAAGCCAGCTCATGCACCAGGGATGGATCCTAATCCTACTACCAGGGGCCCCTTAAGCAGATCAGGCTATACAACTAGAGAGCCTAGTGGAGTCTTGTGGAGGCTCCACTTTGGTCTAGTTCATGAGTTCCCACAAGTTTGGTTTGGTTGTCTCCATAGGTTTCCCTATCATGATCTTGATGCCCCTTGATCATAGAATCCCTCTTCTTTCTCTAAGACTGGACTCCTGGAGCTCAGTCTGGTGCTTACCTAGGGATCTCTGCATCTGCTTTCATCAGTTACTAGATGGAGGCTCTATGATGACAGGGTACTCACTGATCTGATTACCTTTTTCAAATTCAATGTTCTACTATTGTGGTTATTACATACTTGTTGTCATTCATTTTGGTCATTTGTCATAGTAAATTCAAGTCCTTTCTTTTTTTTTTTGAAATTTATCTTTGTTTTTAGGTTATTTTCACTCATGTTTTTTATTCATTCTCCAGAATTTTACCTGATATTCAAAAGCATATTTATCTAATCACTGATTCTGTGACTCTGGAGAAAATTCTGTATTTCTATAGCCATCAAAATTATGTTTATATCTCATAAATTTCATTATCTAATTAACATTTAACTGTTCTCTTGACTCTTCTCAGCTAAAGACTCTTTATCACTTTATCAACACACACACACACACACACACACACACACACACACACACAAAATGAATGAGTATCTGTTGATCATCTATAGCTGCCCTTCTTTCATTGAGTTGTGGTAGTGTTCTTCTACCAACTTATTTCTATTTATATAGTAGTAGAGATTCAAATGTATGTTCAAAGAGAAATTAAAAGTAATCATTCTAGGATCTTAAAATCTGATTTGGATAGACAGACATTAAAGGAAAAATAATTACATTGAATGCTATATTTAAATTAATGAAAATAAAGTAAAAATATAATGTGTCAAAGTAGAGAATGGGAATACACACACACATATACATCATACACCCATCAGTTGCTGGGTGAAGCCTCTCTTATAACAATTGTGGGAAACAAAAATCTATGAGTATAGCCAAATATCATTAGAAATCATCCCACTGACTTTTTTTTTCTTTTTACCAATCATGTTTAGTTCTCTCCTAGGTCTCTGGGCTGTCCAGCCTTTGGGTCCTGACCCTCCAGGCATTAGATTTATTTTTTTAATGAACATGAACAGCATACTTTATTATGCATATAGAGAAAAACAATTTGAGTTAGATTCCATTCCATTTGTCTTTTTCTAACAAAATGAAATATGATAAGATGAAGGAAAAGCCATCACGTTGAAGTTGGACAAGGCAAACCAACAGAAGAAAATAATCCCTAAAAGAAGGTACAAGAATCAGAGAGTGTCTTGTTCACACACTCAGTATTTCCATTAAAATCCTAAGCTGAAAGCTATAACATATATGGATAGGATTCAGTGCAGACCCCTGTCATCCACGAGCTGGCTGCTTCTGTCCCTGTAAGTTAGGGTGTGCTTTGCTCTCTTTGTCAAGGAGGTCTTGTTCTGTTGCCCTCCATCCCCTCTGGCTCATACTCTTTTTCTGACGCTTTTCCTTTAGGGTCCTTTAGCTCTCTAGGGAGGGATTTGATGGAGGCATCCCATTTAAAGCTGTGTGTTCAAAGACCTCTTTCTTTGTGTAATGTCTAGCTGGTCTCTGTATCTGTTCCCCTTTGTTATAGTAGGAAGCTTCTCTGATGATGGTTGAATAAGGCTCTGATCTATGAGCATAACAGAGTATCATTAGGAGTCATTTTATTGTTTCTTTTTTTCTTCTCTAAGAATAGTGGTATTTGGTTTTACTTTAGGTCTCTGGTCTGTCTAATGTCTGATTATTTGTCACCCAAGCAATGTTAAGTATGAGTTGTGTTTTGTGGAGTGAGCTTTAATCAAATCAGACATTGGTTGGCTACTTCTAAAACTCCTGTGCCACTATTGCCCTAGCACATATTGTAGACAGGACAGATTGTAGGTCTAGGGTTTTGTGTCTGAGTTGGTGTTTATGCTTCTCATTTGGCAGCCTGCAGAGTAACTTCTCATGCTGAAGACAATAGAACATAAGGTGACGTTTCCATGTAGGTCCTGTCTTCACTTCCCCACATTCAATGAGTTGTGGGTATGTTGTTCTCAGCAATGGGGCCTCACTATCAGATTGAGGTGAGCAACGCATTGCCTTAGCCAAAGTCTAGGCTGAAAATTACACACTTATAAATTGATATACACAGAGAACATTTTTTTCTAGGTAAGTGCACCTTGGCTAGAGGCATAATGTTAATGTTCAGGATTTGTATTGAATATCTCATGATTCACAAAATAAGCATGGGGTTATCTATGTACAGTGATTATCTAGGTACAGAAAATCCCATGATGCCATAGTTGTGAAATGAGAAACAAAAAACTAAAAAAGAAGTGAGTGACATGAGAATTTAAACCACTTGAGTGTAGGATCGAAGTGAGTCATCTTCAGGTTTGTAGATCCCAATTTAGTACGTAGCACACCGGATGACTATGGAGTTTTGTTGCACAACCTCATTTTATGATTCAGTGAATCAGATAATGTTTAATGCATCCAGTGTAGGCTGAAGTGTATTTGTCCACTTGGCTCTATATCATTACATGTTCAAAACCCAGCAGGATGAACAATCCGTCATGTCAAATGTCCTTCTGATCCTAATAGACTGCCCATGGTTTCCCAAATGAGATTACCAGAGTTCACATGTAACCCTTGTAACTGACAAGAACTGTTTAAGTTTCTGTGTCGGTATTTATAAGCCACAATTGATGTAATGATTTTTACTGAAGGCCTTATTATAGATAATAATTCGACTCTGAATTCCACTTACAGAAATCAGACTTAG